>NC_064629.1:256945633-257570633 GCF_023864275.1 Schistocerca cancellata
CTCTGGTTGTTTTGTGACAGCTGTCCAGGCCAGAATAATAACAACACTCTCATCAGGTTTTTAATGGTATAAGTGCTCAGAGGCATGTTTTGAACATCAGACTTCTTTTCCCTAACAGAGGACACTCCTTTCTGCCAAATGATAGGGACTTCGCAGTAGTGAAAAGACGACTGAGGCATGTGGACAGAGACTTTTAGGCTAAGATCAGTGTCCAGTCATCCTACATTGATTGAAATTAAGCTTAATGAAAACTTCAGACAGACAGGTACTAGAGATGTGAAAATACCACAAGATTCTCATAACAAAAAAATGGTTCAAATGGCTCTGAGCACTATGGGACTTAACATCTTAGGTCATCAGTCCCCTAGAACTTAGAACTAATTAAACGTAACTAACCTAAGCCTAAGGACATCACACACATCCATGCCCGAGGCAGGATTCGAACCTGCGACCGTAGCAGTCCCGCAGTTCCGGACTGCAGCGCCTAGAACCGCACGGCCACCGCAGCCGGCATTCTCATAACAGTACAGTGAAAAATAATGTTAGTATGTCACAAGATTCACATAAAAGTACTGTGAAAAATAACGTTAAAATATTATATCAGAATATCATGGGATTAAAAACCAAAGTAGATAAGCTTGTTGTTTGTTTAGAATATTTAGAAACTGAGGGTGCAACAGATGTACTATGCCTCTCTGAACATCATATAGTCACAGGTATGGATATGGCTTTCAGCACATGTAAGTAGATACACTATGGAGAAAGGAGGAGTTGTCATATATGTTAAAATCAGTCATAGAGAAAAAAATATGGAAACAAAAAATTTTTGCATAGAGCAACATATAGAAGCATGTGCATGTGAGCTTAAACTAAATAATGGCACTTTTATAATTATAGCCATGTATAGGTCCCCATTGCGAAATTTTCAACTATTTTGGAAAATCTTGGATTCTTTGTTGTGCTACCTGTCAGGCAAAGGAAAGCAAATTATTGTTTGTGAGGATTTTATCGTATATTTACAAGCTACTGTAGAAAAAGTATTACACATGGTGGGGTTTCAATATATGTCAAAAGTAACCTTGAATTGCATTACTCAGTTATAGACCTTAGTAGAATGTGCCTTGAAGCTACAATAGAAGTACCCGGTGTGGTAATGCACAGACAGAAAACTGTAATTGTCTCAATCTATGGAATCCCAGGCTCTGATGAGATACCGGTACTATTTAGAGAAAAAATTAATACTTTAATATTGTCGTTGTCAAAATATAAACAGCATAGAATTGTAATTGTAGGTGATATTAACATAGATATAAGGGCAAAGAGAAAAAATGTAATTTTTATTATTAACACTTTGAAGTCATTAAACTATTACTGTCTCAATGAAAAACCCACTAGACTGAACGCATGCCTTGATAACATAATTAGCAATGTACAAAGAAACTCCATACATTGTGATGTAATAGAATTAGGTATATCAGGTCATGCAGGGCTATGGCTTCAAATAGAAAAGTCAGCCTTCAGTTCTACAGAGAGAGAAGTGACATAAAATTCTAGGTGAATCCAGTGTAAACAAAATGATAAACCAGTTAAAAGAAATGGATTGGACTCATGTAATGGATAACAAGAAAACGATTAATAAATGCTTTTCCATTTTCCTGACAGAGATCAAGCATATAGTAGAAATGACATGCCCCTTGGTAACCAAAAGGTACCAGAGTAATATTACTCATAAGCAACAAAATACTAACAAGTGGTACACCCCACAACTTAACAAACTCAGAATACTACTGATGATTATGAAAGACAAATCTCACAACAGTGATAGGGACGAGGAAAATTACACTAAATGAGGAACCTTTACAGATTAGAAATAAAAAAGGCTAAGTGCTGTGCAAATGATGAATATATTTTAAATTCTAAAAATAAATGTAAAGGTGCCTGGACTGTCATTAAAAGGGAAATTAATAATACCAATAAAGAAAGGAGTATCCCTATTGACTGCAATATTCTCAATGAATATTTTGTAAATAGCGTCACCACCCCACTCATCAATTCTGCCTCTGATGCAGAAGCATTGCTCACTTGTGCAAAACAGACAAGAAGTGAGAAGTTCACTTTGACCCGAATCACAATAAATGATATTCGTAAGTCAATAAACAAATTAAGTAATTCCAAAACAGAAGATTATTATGGACTCAGTAATCTCATCATTAAATGTGTAGCAAAAGAAATTGAAATGCCACTTCTCTCACTATCAAACAGAGTACTTGATGAAGGAATATTCCCCGACTGTCTTAATTTCACAGTTACATTGCCTGTGTATAAGGTGAAAGAAACCTCCCAAATAACTACAGACCCATTTCAATAGTACCAATCATATCCAAGTTAGTAGAAAATTGTGTGCATAAGCAGATATATAGGTATTTTGAAACCAACAAAATTTTAAATAAACAACAGTTTGGCTTCAGGTCACACCTGTCAATTGTAAAAGCAGTAGAAGCTTTGGTAAGCAATGTTTATGAAGGGTATGAAAAAAGGTTATCAATGTCTGGAACACTTATTGACCTAAGTAAAGCTTTTGACTCGGTGTCACATGACATACTCATCAAAAAGCTAAAATACTATGGCATTGAAGATGACACACTCCGACTATTCAGGTCTTATCTAAGCAATAGGTCACAACTTGTATATGCAAATAAGCAGAGGTCAGAAATACTCCCTATAGAAAGAGGAATACCCCAAGGCTCTGTTCTTGGACCTTTTCTGTTCATTGTCTATGTTAATGACTTCTCAAATTACATACTGTGTCAGAACATACTATATGCTGACGATATGACATTAATAAGTACAGGAGAGAACTTACAGAGTGCACTGGACAAAAATAGAGAAATTATACAAATGGCTAATTACTGGTGTCAGGCTAACCAACTGCACATAAATCAAACAAAAACAGAATAAATAATATTTAATCTCAAAGTAACTAAAAATGAAAACAAAACAATGAAATTACTTGGACTAATCATAGACCAAAAGCTCTCATGGGAAGGACACATTAATTATCTATGTAGTATACTAGCAAGAGTACTTTTCTTATTGTATAAATTAAGAAACAGTGTGAGCAAGCAATTGCTACTCCACTCATACTATGCCTTTTTTCATTCCCAACTGCAATATGGAATATTGCTTTGGGGTAACTCCCCAGGGGCTGAATGTATTGTCAGATGGCAGAAGAAAGCAATCAGGTGCATGGAGGGGTTAGCACCCCTGAGTCCTGCAGAAATTATTTTAATTCTCTTGGCGTAATGACAGTGCCAAGCATGTACATATATAAGTGTCTAATATGTGCCAGAGAAAATCTGAAAAAACTGAACATGAGATTTGATGTGCATGCACACAGTACAAGAAACAGTCACCTGCTGGAGTTGCCTTCCACAAGACTTGCTGTAGTCCATAATAACTATAAGTACTTAAGCATATAATTTTTCAATAATTTACCATGCTCAGCTCGTACAGTACCACTAAATAAATATAAGAATACATTGCAAACCTGGCTAAAAAAACAACGAATTCTACACAACTGAAGAATTCTTAGAAACTGATCATCATAATATATGTTTTACCTAAGTTATGAAGAAAATGTTTTGATACTATATAAGCTAGTTATTTACTGTGATTCTTTTCTTATTTGTGTATTTAATTACTGTATAAAACATTGTTTTACATCATGCTGAAGAAAAGGTCTTTAGTTCCTTTTCTGCCCTTTCTGTAACTATTTGAATATTGTACTGAAACTAAAACCCTCTGTAAACTTTGACGAAGCCAATTGTATGAAAAATACTGAAAGGCTAATAAAAAAAATATTCTATTCTAAAAAATATTCTATTCTACTCTATTCTATTTTCTGAAATAGATTGATATAAAGCTTGACATTGAAGTATTATTTGGTTCTTTCAATTTGACATCAGTTATTGATTGTCCTACTCGGGTGGTACAGGAAAGCAGCACACTAATAGATAAAGTTTTCATAGACCAAGATAAATTTAATCAAATAAAAACTTTTCCTGTCAAGAATGGTCTCTCTGATCATGATCCACAGCTAGTTACAGTATATGATATAGCTCGATACAGTAATGCAAAACAGTCATCCAAAACAGTGTGTTCCATTAACGATTTAACAATTCACAATTGTAGGGAAAGCTTGCAACAGTTAGATTGGGAAGAGTTGTACAGGGAATATGATGCTAATTTAAAATTTAACCTATTTCATTTATACATTTGTGAGTATTTTTGAAAACAGTTTCCCCAAGAAACCAGTGAAATACAATTGTAAGAAACCATGTAAAAAGCCATGGCTTACTAATGGGATAAAAATATCTTGTAAAAAGAAAAGGGAAATATATCCTATAACCAGGAGGAGTAATTATCCCAAAATATTATAAAAACTACTGCACTGTGTTAATAAAAGTTACTAAAAAGTCCAGAAGTATGTGCATTACATCTGAGATTAGCACATCTGATAAAAAAATTAAAACAATTTGGAATATTGTGAAAAGGGAAACAGGGCAACTGAGAGCATGGGAAGACTGTATTTCTGTCAAACACAATGAACGGTTTGTTAACAAGACGTCAGAAGTAGAAAACAGTTTTAATAATCATTTCTAAGTGTTGTAGAGAAAATAGGAACCAGCTATTCGTTATAAAATGCAAGGCAGTATATGGAAGAGGCAGTACCTATGCAGTTTGATAAAATTTAAATTCAACCCACCCCTCCTACTGAAATTACGAAAATAATAAATTCACTCAAAAGTAAAAGCCCACATGTAACTAATGGCATTTCCAGCAGAGTACTACAAGCTTGTTCCCAACAAATCAGTAGGATTCTCAGCCACATATGTAGAACGTCACTGAAACAGGATATTTTTCCAGATAGACTGAAATACACTATTGTTAAATCATTGCATAAAAGAAGGGGATAGATCTGATCCTAACAACTACTGCTCAATCTCACTCCTGACAGCTTTATGCAAAATTCTTGAAAGAGTAATGTATTCAAGAGTAGCATCACATATTTGTAAAAATGAAGTACTAACAAAATGTGAATTTGGTTTTCAGAAAGGCTTTTCAACAGGAAGTGCTATATATGCTTTCACTGATCAAATATTAAATGCACTGAATAACCGAACATCACCCATTGGGATATTTTGTGATCTCTCAAAGGCTTTTGATTGTGTGAATCATGAAATTCTTCTAGATAAGCTTAAGTATTGTGATATGAGTGGGACAGTGCACAAATGATTTAATTCATACTTAACTGGAAGAATGGAGAAGGTTCAAATTAACAGTACAGATAGTCTGCAAAAACCAGCAGAGTCCTCTAACTGGGGAGGTATCAAGAATGCTGTCCCACAGGGTTCAGGGTTGAGTTCCTTATTGTTCTTAATATATATTAATGACTTGCCACTGTATATTCATGAAGATGTAATGCTAGTTCTTTTTGCTGATGATTAAAGTATAGTAATCAAACCCAAGAAGCAAGAATCAGCTGAGAAATTGCATATAATGTCTTTCAGAAAATTATTAAGTGGTTCTCTGCAAATGGACTTTCACTAAATTTTGAGAAAACACAGGTCTGTACAGCAAATGGCATAACACCATTGAAAAATATAGACTATGAATGGAAGTTTGTTGCTAAGGCAGAATACTCAAAATTCCGGGGTGTAAACATTGATGAGAAATTGAACTGGAAGGAACACATCAATGATCTCCTGAAACAGTTAGGTTCGGCTACTTATACTATTCGGGTTATTGCAAATTTTGCTGATAAACATATTAGTAAATTAGCCTACTAAACCTATTTTCATTCACTGCTTTCATATGGCATCATATTTTGTGGAAATTTGTCATTAAGAGAGAAAGTATACATTGTACAAAAGTATGTAATCAGAATAACAGCTGGAGCCCACCCAGAATCACCTTGCAGACATTTACTTAAGGAACTTGGGATATTCACAGTACCATCGCAAATACATATATTTACTTATGAAATTTGTCCTTAATAACCCATCCCAATTCAAAAATAACAGCAAAGTGCATAGCTACAGCACTAGAAGAAAGGATGATATTCACTATTTTGGATTAAGTCCCACTTTGGCACAGAAAGGGGTGAATTATGCTGCCACGAAAACCTTTTGTCATTTGCCAAATAGTATTAAAAGTCTGACAGATAGCCAAACAACATTTAAAAGCAAATTAAAAGAATTTCTGAATGACAACTCCTTCTACTCAATAGATGAATTCTTAGATATGAAGTAGCAACTGAAAAAAAAAATTAATTAATTAACTATTTTGTGTAAAGAAAACTTATCTTAAAGTGACACATTCCACACCTTTACGAAATGTCGTATTCATGATCTATGGAACAAGGATGTATGCATGTATACACAATGAAGGACATGTGTGAAAGCAGTCAGCTCTAGTGCTAAAGGAAATTTTACAGTTACAATCTTTGAAAGTAAGGATGTTTATGATAACAAGTGGTGGCCACATTATTACAAAAGAAATGCCAATTCCATAGAGACGTCTGTTAAGGACATTCCGAGAGATAAAAAGGTGTCTTTCACTGTTTCAACTTTTATGGAATTCTGCTTTTCTGCAGAAGAGATCGGAATAGTTGTGGCAAAACCATTCATAGGAGGAATAATTCAACATTCTTTCAGCCTTGGGCCAACATATCCACATGTCCCAGAACTATCACACAGATATGCTTATCCAAATGGTGTGTGTCCAATCAATGAATATAAAATTAAAGATATACGCAAAATGCATACCCGACTATAATGAATCCAAAGTAATTGATGAGGAAATTGCTGCTAGGAAAACAAAGACAAATAAGTAAAACTGCAATTTCGTTTTGGAAATTTTGTCCTGTATGTTTATTTCCCTGGATGACTTACTGTTCTATGTATTCTGAATGTGTTTTTCAATAAATAAAGTACATTGTTATGTGTTTATACGCCAGAATTTTAACCAAAATTTGAACATGAAGGAAGTACAATATCATGCTTTTTTTTAATAGACAGTTTTTTGTTGTTTCTGAAAATGTAACTCTAGGGATGTAAGTCATGTTGCAAATTCATGATCCATATAGAGACCACTGTCACCAAACAAGGGAGTTCTGCAGTACAGCTTACAATGCATGCAGCTTGACATACATACCCGTCTTCTTCCATAATTTGAGTGGGTACATATGATGCTCACTTTATTGTTGAGCACCTGTGGAATTTCAGTTTGAAGATTAAAAAGATCCGTAAGTACCTGGAAAGGTAGAAAAATTCATTTCATTCTCCAAGTGAATGACGCCAAGAATATTGTTCCCATTCGTGAATTCCTTTGATTTATGCAAACGCCAATTCAGAAAGATTCCGAGGCGATGTGTACAGAGGATATCACTTCAGCTGCGCTTCCCAATGACTCAAAGTTTCACCTTGTAAAGAAGAAGGGGGTCTTTCCACATCGATACTTGGGTTCAATGAACAGACTCCGGTAAAACTACGAAGCCCAATACAACTGCATTCACCAGCAAACTCTCAGGCACTGCCCCAATGGATGGAGAACATAAGCACATGGGGAATGTTTGCCAGAAGTTCAGCACCTCTGACTTAGAATGATATGTTAAATTGTACGTGGAGAGTTATGTGCTTGCTCACAGACATTTTTGAGAAATTCTGGAGTGTATGCCTGGGCGCACACACACACACTGGATCCTGCCTTCTATTGTACCATGCTGGGTCTTTTATGGGACACAAGTTAAAACAGGTCACATTAAAAACAAACTGTTAATTCCCCCCCCCCCCCCCCCCCCCCGAATGCAGGAGGACTTTGCCTGTGCATCCACAGGTACGCCAAGATGAATAACCCGCAGTTGAGTGAGGAGGAATACAGGCCATCTGATGATTTCAGTTACATCCTTAGACTTGGATGTAAACAATCTTTACAGACAAGCCATGTAACACACTGTGCCGTTTGGAGGGTTCTAATGGTTGTCCGAAGATGAAATAATTAGATTGAGAGATAAGATCTATAATGTGGCTGCTGATGCTGGTAGGGAATATGTCCTGCAGGCAGACCTGGAAAATCCCACTGAATAGCATTACTAGCATAGTAACTTGCAGCTTAGTCTGTATTGCCTAGTCCCGCCAAATTGTTCTGTCCTGAATCTGAAGAAACTGGGGCATAGGCACTGATACATTCTACACTACAGGAATGGCCAGGTCACTGTAGAGATGGCTACGATTTCAATGGAGTTCACGAAGCCTGTCTATATTGGTATGTGTGCTCTGGACCTCTCAGAACTCCATACGTATCGATTCCACTACAAGTTTGGAAAACCCAACTTCGCTATGATGTCAAGTTACTTTATACGGATACAGATAGTTTCACCTACTGGGTTAAAGGCTGTGATGTGTATCAAGTAATTATGTGCAGACCCGAGGAATTCGACACATCTGGATATGCAACCAATAATTCTTGTGGTGTAACAGGTGAGAACAAGAAAGTTATTGGCCTGATGAAAGACGAGGCAAATGGCTCACAGTTTAGTTTTTAGGGCACAACCAAAGATGTAAGCATACTGAGTAGATGCAGGTGCTGCCAGAGATGGGCTAAGTGCATGCATCATGCACTCTTGCAATCAAAGACTATACACAGTGTCAAAGACTACATAGTGTGATTCAAAACAACTTCTACAAACTGACACAGTACATCGGGCATACAACAAGGATTAGTAATCACATAGGAACCGAGGGTCGCAAAGACCATCCAACATGGCGTTGCAATTATTTTGTCACATGCTACAAATGGATGCCCACTACTTGTCCAGATGCATCAAGACATGCCTGATGTTCATGTTGCATTGAACAGTGTGCCACCTCAAAGATAGCCAACATCATTCATCATGTACAGCAGAACCTCTCGCAGAATTTTGAGATACATGTGACCATCACAACAGTCTGGGAGAATGTATGGCCTAATTAAACACAACACCCTGTCATGACCATAGTGCCCACTCATGGCATTTGCAACCACCAGTTCCTATGTAATTACTGATCCTTGTTGTATGCTCGATGTGCCATGTCAGTTTGTAGACTTCTCTTTCAATCACCCTGTAAGGAGTGCCTGTTTGCTGGTGAGGAGTCTCCTCATATGGTACAGTAAATAAATAGATGAAGCAACGTATTTGTCATAGTTGTGTGTATCTTTATAACCTTTTTACCAACTCTATGGCCAGACAGGCAGCATAAAGTTTACAATGATATTACAGCAACAACATGAACCCAGTATTGCAATTCAGACTATAATACTAAAATGGATACTATACTATACAATAATAAGAGATTCAATATTAGAACATAGTGCCGTGAAATAGCAGGGTAGCTGCTGTTTTTGTTGACGTTGAGTTACACTCGGGTACACACTGTTCTGTCACCAGAGAAGTATTCTTCAGTACTGTATAATGGTTGCTCTTTTAATTTACACAAAATTTTAGTTTTAAATTGTTCAGTTGGTAATGACTGAATATCCGTAGGTAGAGTATTAAATAATTTTAAGGTCACCACTGGAAAGCTGTTCTGTGTCTTACTTAATCAACACCTTGGCCTTTCTATATTGTCCTTATAGCAAGTACTGTGTTGATGAACTTCATTTCTGTTTAACTCATAATTTGTCTTTGTGTGAACAATGGAACTAAAAATATGTTGCCTGAAAACAGAATTCCTAATGTAGACTAAACTGGTTTAAAATAATCAGGTTTTTATATATAGGCCCATAGCTTCACAGTTCATGTGGATTACCTATCTTGTAAACTGATACTGTGTGGGCTACTTTCAGAAAGTCTGGAAATTCCCCAGCATAGATGAAATTATTTATTACTACTGTCAGTAGTTGAGCAGTTTCAGAGGTTATAGTTTTTAATATAGTACAGGACATGCAGTAAATGCCAGGGCCCCCTAGGCATTTGTAGTGCTTTTCAGTTTTTATTATCTTTTAGATACACTCTCTTCCACATTATCATGCTGCACTTTATGTCCAAATTTCACAAGAAGTGCAACATCTGTTCCAAAGTCAGGATTTTCACCTACTGTGCTTCCAATTGTGTTTTTAAAATATTCATTAAATATGTCTGGAGTATGAGAATCAGAGCAGGAGCTGGGCTTTTGCCTATGTTTATTAACCAGATCCACACTACCCTGCAATAACTGTGAGCTTCTTCAATAAATCTGGTTTTCCTTTCCTTATTTGATTTCTCTACTTCTTTTCTTTACATCCCTTTGTTCTGTAACTAATTGTAGTACAGTCTATCTTTAATCTTCAGTGGCTTTGACTATCATTTAGTAATTGTACAATGCATTTTATTTTAATGAAGCTAGTGATATACCAGCACTTAACTTTGACAGTTTACTTTGTGTATTTTGATTTGGTAATTTGATATCTCTTGGGTTTTTGTGGAAAATTTTCATCAAATTTGGCCTTATGAATCTGGAAGATGGAACTAAATGTATCATTTAGTGTCATTTCTTCAGACATTTGATGTCAATCCATAGAAGGCAATGCAGTTTTGTAATCGGCTAAATTTTTCTTAATAATACCTTACGCCTGAAGACAGAATTTGAATGCCAGCTGGGAATTTGTTGTGTATATTCTGAGTTTCTCCACAGCTTCATGATTACTTAACTGTGAACTGCAAACATAGGATCAACCACACTTACTTTTAAGTCCAAACTGTTTTGGTTTGTGACAGTTGTATCAAGACAGACATAATCTCTTTTAGGTAGATAACTTGCCACAAATACTCCATAGCTGCTTACTAAGTTTATAAAAGCTCTCCCCTTGTCACAACTTTTCCTGATATGAATGTTGAAGTCTCTGCATGAGGCAACCTATGCTCCTAAGTGCACTAGATGACACAGTTTCCAGTTTGTTGATTAAGTTTTCAGAACTATCATTTGGAGAAGAGTCCACAAAAACAACAATTAAATTAGCATCTGTCAGCCCAAAAGCAGCTAATTCTAGATCCAACTCCACACGAAAGTTATTTATGGCAATTGTCTTGGTACTGAGCTTACTACATGCCTACAGACGCACACCAGCATGTATAGAAATTTCCTGCACCATGCATTCACCATTTCCAGGTATTCAATATGCGTGTAATAGTCTATTTGTGATATGGCTAGCCATTGTTCACATATACATAACATATCAAATCTCACTTCGTGAAGAAACAATGAGAGTGTCAAGTTTTGTCCCAAGGCACTGCAAGTGAGCTTCCATTTTTTCAGTGGTGACCTTCCCATTTCTATTGGAATGTCATTGGTCTTGGGAGTACACCTCACTGGAGATCCGAGCATCCTCTGTAATAATAATAAAAAAAATGTCATATCAACGTTCTTGGGCCATATATTATTGTCCATTATTTTATCTTTTAAGTTAAAATGAACACCAATTCTGGGGCTATTATTTAATTCCTTCATTTTCAGTTTTCCAACTGTGAAACTGTCGTGACCTGGTGAAATGTTTTGTAAGAAATTTGTTACAGTGTCAGTTGTGATGCCACCTATCAGTTTACTAAGGTAGAATGAAGCTCTGTTTTCACCATACAGAATTCAATTTGTCTACCATACCTGTTATGACTTTTTTCCTATTCTTTTAGTACTGACATAGTTGAATGTTTGCATTGTAGGCTTCAAAGTAGGCATATACTGCTCACCAGCCTTACCAATTTGTAGCACAGTCTTGTACAACCATTTATTTCATTTTGCTGTGCCTGCAAAGGTTTTGGCCAGTTCATTAATTTTGTTTCACTACAGTTGAATTTGTTCTGCCTCCCCACTTGTTTACTTCCTGCCAATCTGTATTTTCATTTTCTGTAGAATTTACATCCATCAACAAGTGCATATCTGTATTCAGTTTGCTTTCAATGATGACTTTTGTTTCACTGTGTGTTTGAATGTGAATTGCTCACTATTAATGTGTACCACATACACAGCTGCATACTGTGGGTGCTTGTAAAAATGTATATAAAATATGTGCGTATGCACATTTGTGCGTGCACAAGCATGGTTTTTCTCCTCCTCCTCCTCTTGCTGCTGCTGCTGGCCACTACACTGTAAATATTGTCAATAAAAAATCATTCTCCTCTTCTCTTAGCATAATTTATCTCTGCAACTGGAAGTATTGCATACTGATCAGTAGCTGCTATGTAAATGAAAAAAGGTCATACTGCATTTACACAGTTTCTTTCTTGAAAGAAATATGGTTTCTAACAATAAACCGTGAGTTAGTTTCCTATATCTGTGTTACTGTTGGTGTATTTTCAGTTTTCCGCAAGTATCCAAATAATTGTTTCTCATGTGTTTTGAATTCAGCCTGAATTTCATTCAAGCCTATACTTGCAATTACATACATGGGCATACCTTCACCAAATTCAGTCTCCACTGATTCTATAGTTACAGGTTCAGTACTTACACACTTTGATATGGAGGGAATACTGTGCAGGCACTGATACATTGCTTCATTTTTTTCTGTATTTACACTATTATTGTGCAAATACTCAACAAATTCATAGTACACACCTCTTACATATGGACATTAGTGGCTCAGTCCACCTGCAGCAATCAAAAAAGCATTGAAAAGATCCCCTAAATTTACCACACTTTAATGTTAAACATATGCTCACACCCTCAGATTTTAATTGAAGAACTGGTTCCTCATACGTACTTATTGATGCCTCGCCATTTAACATGATAAATTTAATAGGAGTATGTGATGAACCATATTCAGTTGTCATCTTTCTCTCTATGAACTGCATCACACTATGCAGAAAGTCCCACTTATCCCATGAATACAGCCTCCATGTTGCGAGATGTTGATGTTCTCAATTGCAGTCACCACATCAATGTCACTATGAGAAGTTCAGGCTCCTGCTGTGGCTTTGCTACCGCATAGTTGAACAACAAGAAATCTGAAATACTGGTAAGACATACTGTGGACTGCAACTGTGCAAACATCTGACTGTTCTCATTTAGCATTGGATCAGGCACTCATTGCAGCTGCTCTGCTCATACTACAGTGTAATCTAACAATAGTGGGTTGGGAAGACACCCTGTGGAACACGGCTGCTGCTGTGATGTGCCCTCATCTGTCACAATGACAGTAAAAAAACAATGAGATAACAACAAAAATAACAACATAAACACATGTAATATTAATAAGTAAAAGTGAACTGACATAATATAATGACAGGAAAAAAATCTCAACACCAAGAAGGAGTTTTACAACATAAATGAAAGTTGGTACACATGTTTCTTCATCTGAAAGATGTCTATTTAAATTTTGCACCAGTCACTTAAAAGTGGTGCTAGTAGCACCACTATGAGGATGCAAATTGTGTTTGCTCCAAATACAGGCTGTAATTGTCGGGAGCAATTGTTACCTTCAATAAAGGACATGGTGAGTTGACATTGCCAATAATGCCTTAAAAGTGACAAAGACACCATTATCTACACCTCACTGAGTTTGAACAAGATCATGTATTACAGCTACGAGAAGCTGGACATTTCTTCTGCAGTACTGTAGGAAGACTTGGCAGGAATGTGGTCACTGCATGACTGCTGGCAGTGATGGTCACTGGAGTGTGCAGTCACAAGAAGTCAGGGCTCCATATAGCAATTTGGCAGTACCGAGAGGAAGTACCATTGTGTTCGGTGCATGGCTCTTGTGCATCATCTGCAGCTGCAGCAGCAATTTGAGCAGCAGTTGGCACCACAGCGACACAACAAAATGTTAAAAATAGGTTACTTCAAGGACAGCTTCGAGTCAGATGCCCTATGACAGGCTTTCCACTGACTGGAATCCACTGCCATTTCATTTCAGTGGTGTTAACCAAGAGCTCAATGGAGCACATTGTGGAGGTCTGTTGTGTTTTCTGATGAAAGCTGGTTCTGCCTCAGTGCCAGCGTTGGTCATGTCTCGGTTAGAAGGAGGAGAGTTGAGGGCCTGGACCAACCTGTCTGTGTGTTAGATGCACTGGACCTACACCTGGAGTTATAGTCTGAGGTGCCATTTCATGCGACAGCAGGAGCACTCTCGTGGTTACCCCATGCATGTTGAGTGCAAATTTATACATCAGTCTGGTGATTTCACCTAATGTGTTGTTATTCATGAATTACATTCCAGGGGATGTCTTCCAACTGGGCACACTAGCCCACATGCTCTACAGTGTTGACCAAATGCTCTACAGAGTATGTTGCCTTGGCCTGCTCAACCACCAGATCGGTCTCCAATCAAGCAAACATGGGATATCATTGGATGACGACTCCAGTGTCATCGATAACAGGCATTAACTACTGCTGTCTTGATCGGTCAGTTTCAACAAGCAAGCATGTAACTCCATCCCACAAACTGACATCTGGTACCCGTACAACACAATGCATGCATGTTTGCACTCAACCTTATGGAAGTTACATCAGTTACACTACTGGCCATTAAAATTGCTACACCACGAAGATGACATGCTACAGATGTAAAATTTAACCAACAGCAAGAAGGTGCCGTGATATGCAAATGATTAGCTTTTCAGAGCATTCACACAAGGTTGGCGCCGGTGGCGACACCTGCTGACATGAGGAAAGTTTCCAACCAATTTCTCATACACAAACAGCAGTTGACTGGCATTGCCTGCTGAAAACGTTGTTGTGATGCCTCGTGTAAGGAGGAGAAATGCGTACTACCATGTTTCCGACTTTGATAAGGGTCAGATAGTAGCCTATCGCGGCTGCGGTTTATCGTATCATGACATTGCTGCTTGCGTTGGTCGATATCCAATGACTGTTAGCAGAATATGGAAACGGTGGGTTCAGGAGTGTAATACAGAGTGCCGTGCTGGATCCCAGAAGAGAAGAAGGATTCACAACAGTGAAAGCAGCTGGGCAACAGACAGTAGCACACTGTTGTGCCTCCCTGAAGTGCTGAGCAATGCCACATGGCTTGAGTTCACAGTGAGTCACACAACACAGCATCAGGATAGAGCAAGCACAAGAACACATATGAGAAGGCATTGCAGAGGCACAGAACCCTTAAGTTAGAGACTTGTACAGCTGTTCCACAACTCTGTAATTGTAATTTGTGTTCATGTTCACCAGAGAGATGGGCAGGAAATTAAAGAACTCATCAAATGATGAATCAGTGGTTAGTGGGGGTGAGTCAGGTCATCTGAGGTTTTCTAGAGCATCAGAGGGAAATCCGTTAGATAAAATGTATGGTGAATTATTCAGGCAGACAATTTTACTTCCGTATAGCAAAATGATGAATCTGAAAACAGATTTTGACATCAAATTAGATAACTATATTTTGGACCTTATAAAGAGATCTGAACATAAGTTATAGGGAAACAGACTGTTAAAAGCTGTTGAAACAAGAGTGAATGAAACAGAGCAAATTTTGGTGTCCTGGCTTGAAGGTGTCAGGACTGAGCAAGATGTGGAGACTGATGTGCAGGACCATAAAAGTAAATCAAGGGAAGAAGGAATTATGATGGCTTTGAATAAGACAGAAGATAACATCATGAACTGCAATGCTACTCAGCTGATATTTTGAGGCCAGCCGAAGTGGCCGTGCAGTTCTAGGCGCTACAGTCTGGAACCGAGCGACCGCTATGGTCGCAGGTTCGAATCCTGCCTCGGCATTGATGTGTGTGATGTCCTTAGGTAAGTTAGGTTTAGGTAGTTCTAAGTTCTAGGGGACTGATGACCTCAGAAGTTAAGTCGCATAGTACTCAGAGCTATTTGAACCATTTTTTTTATATTTTGAGGAAGGAGATTAAAGGAAAGGTTTACAGAGAACGGTGAGCAAATCACTGTTGTGAGCATTAGGTTGAACAATTTAGACCGAAGCATACTGGAGGTAGTGCATACTTTCTTATGAGATATTGGACAGCAACAAGAAATTTCTGTAAGTGTTATTTTGTATGTGGCATGGAGGATGTAGTAAAAATTAAAATAGTAATAAGATTATTATTTTAATGTGATATGTATTCTAAACAAATATTAGTCAGGAAATGTAAAAAAGGTTACTAAATCAGTCATGGAACAGCCCAATGAGAAAGTTTAGTCAACATGAACTCTGGAAACTTTAACATGTGAATAGGTCTCCAGTCACTTTATTAAATGAAATTTTAAATTTAAAAAGATTGTTCTCTGAATCAATGCAATGGGAATTAATTCAGTTGAACGAGTTTTAAATTTTTAAGAGAAGATGAAGCACGCTATATGTCACAGACCAAAGTGGCAAATAATAATGAAAATCCTAGTGAAATGAGAACCGGGGAAGACATGGACCAGTATAATGAACGAGGAAAGTTTCAAAGGGACTTGAGATAAAAAAATGATTTAACAACAAATTGATTGGTACCTGAAATATGTCTGAGATGCAAGGTGGCATTGTAATGGACACGACAGGAGGAATCAATCAAGTCAGCAACAGGGAAACTGAAAGACGTCACAACTGATGTCTGAGAGAGGACAAGGATGTTTTCTTATGAAATGGGCTGATAAAGTGTATTACAATGCAGAGGTAAATAATAAACATAATAACAGTTGGGAGGAAAGAATATTTATCGTGGGTGCCGATATGGTTAATAGAGATTTGCAGGGAAGCTGGTGAAAGAAAAATCCAAAACAGAATTATAAGGAAATGTAGTAGCCAAAAACAATCATTTTCTGTTTATTTGTGTTCAGAGTCCTGCAATATTTTAGAAATGTCAACATTTTGCAGGCATAGTTACTAAATATATTTTTAGCAGTCACCATTCCAGCCAGATATTCCATTTGTTCACCAGGCAGACACACAGTGAAAATTATGTGTGTAGATGACAAATTTGATAGTAGTTACTTCATAAAGTGCCACATTATTTTACATAAATGGCAAATGCTCCTGTCTTATTATGGACATCAAATATGTAAACATTGCTGACACAAGGACAGTGTCTTAAAAGGAATCATTCTGCACAGAGGACACATTCCATAGTGAGTTGTCACTTGAGAATGGCAAGTAGGCCAAAATCATGACCATGAACAAATACATTTGATAACAGTCCAGGTAGGAATTTTGTCTTTTGTAGAACACTCAAGCCACAACAGTATAAACAGAGAAAGCAACATCAAAAGTTTATTCGGCTGTAGAAAAGTTGATGGAGCCAATATTATTGGTATGACAAAGCAACTTACTAACTGCACGTCAGAATCAAGGCTATTGGAGGGAGCACAAACAGCTGGCTACTGCAAAGAGATACATGGTTTTGAAGAGGCAACAGTTATTATTATTATTATTATTATTATTATTATTATTATTATTATTATCATCATCATCATCATCAGGATTGACTTATCTGCTCAAGCTCTTGTGGCTTTAAAAAACGGGGTGTTCAATAAATACTGAAACACATTTTTTTCTCAGCCACTTTCAGTTCAAAAAATGCATAATTTGTTGTGGAGCACCTTGGAATATTCCCACTGTAGCCCCTATAGTTTCACGATGATACAATAAGTGGCACCACTGTACATAGTCCTCAAAATGGCACCTGTAATGGGAAGTGCATTCCAAGCAGAGCTGTCATTGAGTTTCTTTTGGCAGAAAACCAGACCATTGCAGATATTCATGGCTGCTTGCAGGATTTCTACGGAGACCTGGCAGTGAACAAAGCATGACGAGTTGTTGGGTGAGGTGTCCGCTATCATTGCAACAGGATCACACAAATGTGTCCCATTTCCCACATGCTGGCTGGCCACACACCTGGCCACACCCTGCAGTGTTGGAACATGCAAACACTCGAATTCAAGGTAGTCAATGGACCACAATCAAACACCATGCTGCAAAACTGGATGTCTCTTCTGGTACTGCTGACACTCGTCTACCATTTGGAGCACTCAAAGGTGTGTACCTGCTGGGTTCATCACCTACCAGAAGACCAGAGCAATGACTGACCATTTGTGCAGAATTTCTTAATGGTTGCGAGGCTGTTTCTGACAATTTTTTGTCAAACATCATCGCAGGCAATGAAACCTAGATTCATCACTTTGAACCAGAAACAAAACATCAACCTGTGAAACAGCACCACATCACCTCTTCTTCGAAGTAAAAGTTCAAAGCTGCACCCTCAGCCAGTAGTCATGGTGACAATCTGGTATTTTGAATGGGTTATTCTGTTTTACACTCTCCCTCACCGTGCAACTCTGAATTGTATTGTACTGCTCTCAGGAAGTTGAAGAAATGCCTTCAGCATGTTCATCGCCACAAATATTCAAATAAACTTCTCCTTCTCCATGACAACACAAGGCCATACACAAGTCTGCACACCCGAGAGAAGCTCACAAAACTTCATTGGACAGTTCTCCCACATCCACCGTACAGATCTCACACATTCCGACTTCCATCCATTTGGCTCAAAGAAGGATGCACTCCATGGGAAACAGTACATGGATGATGTGGAGGGTATTGATGCAGCAAGGCAATGGCATGACATCAACCAGTAGAATGGTACCACACAGGGAATACAGGCCTACCCAGTAAGGTGGCACAAGGAAATCGAACCGAATGGATGTAGAGTTGAAAAGTAGGTTTTTGTAGCCAAATGGGTGGAGAATAATGTGGTGTATTGGTACCCTGAAAAGAAAACCAACTTGCTTTCAGAAAAAAATATAATGCATTACTTAATAAAGGTCCCTCATAGTTGCATGTGGGTGCTGGAACCAGAAAACAGTAGTTGTGGCTGGGCACAAACAGATGGTTGCATCTGCAGTAATAGTGGTTTTATAGCATAGGTTGATGGCATGAAGACTCATAAGATGAGTTCAGTGGGTGACACACACAAATTTCATAGTTGCTAGAGTTGTTTGTTTGTTTGTTTTGTTTGAGGGCCATACACGCCCATGTCGAAACTGTGAAACACGAAGACAAGGAGAGGAGTTAAAAATAACTGTACCTCAATCCCAAATAAAGGCTAAAAAGAGGGATGTGGACAAACGTCTATAAAATACACCATAGAGAACTACAACTGATAAGGTCAGTCTGAGAGCCATCAGTATACACAAAGGTACTATCGTGAAGTTCCATCCGAAGGTTGTCAAACTGAAGGCGATAGGGAGAGGCTGAAGTAGTGTCCTTAGCAAGCGAATGAAAGCCAAGGTGAACACTGGCCACTACACGAAGCCAAGTGGGTGAAGGGAAAGTTGCAGATAGCATGAAGTTAAGCTGCTGGAGCGAGAGATGAAACTGAACTCCAGGAGGTACCAGAGAAGAGGGATGCACCCCATACGTGTGATCAAAGGAGTCATCAAAGGAGGAGACATAGGATGAGTGGCCACGCATGGCAGACAAACGGCATGCATACCTGCTGAGGAGAATGTCATGGCACTAGGACAGCAGTAGTTCAGCCAGTTCTGCATACAGACTCTCAACCAGGCCAGTGTAAAAGCCGCCGATGGGCAAACTGATGCCAGTATGATGGCTAGTATTGAGATGGCATGAGAGGGACAGATGTGCAGATGTGTAAACAAAGCACCCATAGCCTAGTTTCGAACGGATAAGGGATCGGTATAAACGGAGGAGGGTGGTTCGAACTGCAACCCAGGAAATACCATTAAGGAAATGTAGGACATTTAGGTACCGCATACAGTGGGCTGCCAGGTAATAGATTTGGGAGGACCAAGAGAGCTTCCTATTGAGCAGGAACCCCAGAAATTTTGTAGCTTCAACAAATGGAAGAGCTACAGAGATGTAAAGATGGTGGAAGAAACCAATTGCACCACCAGAAATTCATACAGACGGTTTTATCAGTGGAAAAACAAAATCCAATGTCAATGCTCCATGAGTAAAGATGATTGAGACATTGATGAAGATGCCGTTCAATGAGGCAGGTCCATGAAACACTGCAATAGATGGCAAAATCGTCAACAGAAAGGGAGCCAGAGATGCCCGGTGGAAGACAGGCCATTATAGGATTAATGGCAAAGAGACGACATTCAGGAGGGAACCCTGAGGCACACTGTTTTCCTCAATAAAGGTGTCCAACAAGGCAGAACTCACATGGACCTTGAAAACTCGATCTTTTAAAAATTCCTCAAGGAAACAGGGCAGGTGGCCTCACATGTAGAGCGTATGGAGGATACCAGTCCTCCAGAAGGTGTTGTAGGCTTACTTTCTCCAAATAGAGAAACATGGCCACAGTCTGGGATTTCTGCAGACACCATTCATGACATGGGTGGAAAAAGTGACAAGATGGTCAACTGCAGAACAGCACACTCCAAATCCACACTGTGCTATGGTTGGTAAATTGCAAGACTCGAGCCACATGCCAGCCAGGCATGAATGATACGTTCCATCACTTTGCAAACACAGCTGGTGAGAGAGATGGGGCAATAGGTAGAAGGAAGGTGTTTGTAACGGGCTTAGGTATGGGTATAACAGTGGTTTCAAGCCAGCATCTGCGAAATGTGCCCTCTACCCAAATGCAGTTGTACATATTAAACAGAAAGTGCTTGCTCACAAGAGAAAGCTACTACAACATCTGAATATGAACAGCATCTAACCCTGAAGTGGAGTAGCAGGATGAAGTAAGAGCATGATCTAACTCTCTCATAGTAAAGGCGGCATTGTGGCACTCATGATTCTGAGAAGAGAAGGGTATTACCTGAGCCTCCTCCACTCGTTTATGATGAAGGAAGACAGGGTGATAGTGGGAAAAGCTTGAAATTTCCGCAAATTGGCAGCCCAAGGCGTTGAAGATAGCAATAGGGTCCATGATGACATCATCTGCTACTGTCAGGCCGGAAATTGGGGAATGGAGCTTAGTCCCAGAGGACCATTGGAGGCTGGTCCACACGATAGAGGAAGGAACTGTTAAAGAACTAGTGAATGAAATCCAGTTAGCTTTTTTGCTATATGTAAGAACGCGATGACACTGTGCGTGCATCTATTGCCATTGTAGGATGATGGTTAAAAGCATGTAGAGCACATCTCTTCACACGAATTGCATCACGACATGCCTCAGTTCACCAAGGGACCAGGACATGGCATGGTGAGCAGGAAGTGCAAGGAATAGAAAGTTCTGCAATTGTAAGGATAAAGTTTGTAAGATATTCCACATGGTCATCACAACAGGGGAAGGCTTGTTCATAGAAGGTCGCCAAGGAGGAGTTAAGTTGCCAGTCAGCCTCAGTAAGCTGCCATTTGGGTGTGCACCAGGTGGGATAGGAGTCAGCAAATGGATAGCACATGGGAAATGGTCACTCGAGTAGGTTTCAGAAAGAACTGTCCACTCACGGGAACGGTCAAGTTGGGCAGTGCAGAAAGATAGCTCCAAATGGGAATAGGTGTGCTAGGAGTCAGAAAGGAACATGGGTACTCCTGTGTTAAGACAGAAGAGGTTAAATTGATCAAGGTCAGCCAAGAGTTCTGGGAGCACCCCAAGGGGGATGGTGTGCACTAAAGTCAATGATCAGCAGAAATGGGTGAGGTCGCTGCCCAATAAGGTGGAGGAAGTTTGCCCTGGTGACATCAAATGATGGAGGGATATAAATGGTACAAAGGGAAAAGGTCAAGTGGGGAAGGAAAAGGCGAACTGCAACAGCTTGAAGATGGGTAGTCAGGGAGATGGATTGACTATGAACGTCATCCTGTATGAACAGCAGGACTCCCACATAAGATGGAATGCCGACTTCAGGGGGAAGGTCAAAATGGACTGTGAAGAAATGAGAAAGCTAAAAGCAATCATGAGGATGCAGTTTTGTTTCCTGAAGGCAGAGTAAAAGTGGACACTGTGATTCTAAAAGTGGCTGTAAATCCTCTTTGTTGGATTGAAGGATGCAAACATTCCATTGGAGGAGAGTCATGATGAGGAAAAAAAATCAAGAGAGATCACCTCAGTAGCTGTGAAGAGCCAGCCTGCAAAGACTCGCTGCTACAGGGCACAGAGGCAGGAGGATCCTGCTCCACAAGGTCCACAGAAGCATTGGCTTTCTTGTGCTGTTGGCCTGCAGAGTCCTATGCAGAAAAATGTTTGGCAGTGCACACCGGTGACATGGAGGCTAGCCAGAGGAAAGTATTACATGGAGACACCGTCGAAGAGGATCTTTGAGTCAGCGAAGGAGAAGACCATTTCCCTTTGTTCGATGTCTTCAAGCGTTTTCAGTTAGCAGACAAAGACTCGGCTGTTGGTTGACTGGAGGAATATAGGAAATCTTCACAGGAATATTTGTTCTGTCCTTTCTGGCCTGCTGGTTGTGTAGCTGATGACTTCGTCCCATGACGCGAGAGTTTGGTGGCTTGTTGCACAGCTGGACAAGGGGATGGTGATGCTCCCATGATACTGGGCAATTTCACAACCTCAGAGCTGAATTTGAGATCGCATGTGTGAGTGGCGATGTCCTTCATGGAACGAGATATAGGAAGAACAGCACTACAAGCCCAAGATGGTAGAATGCAGGGTTTGCGACTAGCCAGTAACTTGCAAGCAACCGGGTAAGAAACTTTTTCCTTTACCCAGATCTCTTGTCTCTTGGGCAACTTGCTTATTGAGATACATGGGTCAATCTCAAGATGAGGCTGCATGGTTACCATTGCAGTTGATACAGTTGGCAGGAGGAGGCGGACAATGGCCCTCGTGCACTTCCCTACCAAACGTTACACACTTGGCTGTGTGTTGACAAGACATTTGAGTGTGGTTGAAACGATGACAATGGTAGCATGGCATTGGATTCGGAAAGTATGGTTGGACTGTGATAACTTCATAGCCTGCTTTGACCTTGGACAGAAGCACCACTCTACCAAAGGTGGGCATGTGGGCACTAAGGCCGCATCTAACTTTTTCATCACCCGATGGATGGCAATGACACCCTAATCACAGAAGTATGTTTGGATTTCAGCCTCGGTCAGACTGTCAGGCAGCCTAGTGTAAATAACACCACAGGAAAAATTCAGAGTTCTATGGGTCTTGACACAAACAGAATTGCTGTGGAGAAGCAAAGCAGCAAGCAGTTGTGCTTGAGAATCAGTAGTAGTCTCCAAAAGCAAAGTGCCATTCTGTAATCCCTGGGCTGGGAATTACATGTTACCCAGTCACCCACTACACATCAGACATGTGCAACGGCCTTAAGGAGTGCATAGGGAGGAAGAAAACAAAGAGCGTCAAACGCCAAAGTGGAGGAAGGATAGGAGAAGGTGAATGAAGAAAGGAAAAGTGAACAAAAACTGTTGGTGAGACCGTTCTTATGTCAACTACAGACAATGCAGAACATTCCCAAAAACACCCCAGACATGTTCCCTCCAAAAAGGGAGGGGAAAAAGACTAGCAAGGCGATAGACATGCAGCATGGAAGGGAAAAAATGCTGCAAAGGCTGGGGCCCCATGGTAGCCAAGCACAAACCCACGAAAGAGTGGCCGGGGAGTTGCTTGAATGCTGGTACTGCTAGTGATATATGTTTAGGGAATGGACTGCAAGCACCTTTTAACTGATGCTGCGGAGAATCTGGCTGTAAATAATGACATGCACAGTGTCCGGATGAGTGAGGTGAAAAAATAGAGTTCCAAAAAATATGTAAGTCCTATCATAACATGACATTCTTCGAGCTTCCCGTATCAAGAAAAGTGTTTACAAAACATGGACAACACTGTAACACTGCTGGGACATTGCTCACTGGTAAAATGCTAGCAAAATTAATACAGAATGTTAACATTACAAAAGCACCAGTTGTTATAGAACCAGTTGCAACAAAAACTGTACTGAGTAAGTGTTTCAGCACTTCACACAAAATCTTTTCCATTACTGCAAAAACAGAATACCTATTACAAGAAAACATAACAAAGACAATGGATATCATAGCAGAATGGCTCACATACAGTAAGTTAATCATAAATGAAGGAAAGACTGTAGCAATTAACTTCCGTAATAATTCTTCAGGCTTTCCTGGCGATCTAATGACAACTTGGGTTGTCAGGTGTTCTGCCAGATATCAGCATCGTACTTGCATGATATGTTTGGTAGCCTAACTCGTTACCTTCATCAGGTGCGACCTGATGAAGGTAACAAGTTACGCTACTGAAATATCGTGCAAGTATGACGCTAATATCCGCCAGAACACCCGACAACCCAAGATGTCAACTTCCATAATGTCAAGGAAAACATCCCCCAAACTACAAATATCTAGTAGTCGAACAAAGCTGTAAATAGAGTTGACCTGACAAAGTTTCTTGAGCTCTGGATCCTGGATAATATCAGGTGGGGAACTTAATATTGACAATCTCAGCAAAAAATTGAACACAAGGCAAAAAATGGATATCCATACAAAAACTCAGCTCTGCCAAAATTGAGTTCTGCACCTTGGAAGGAAAATGTTCAGGAAACTACCAAGTAATACACAATCAATAAACAACACAGCAGGGTTCGAAGTTGCACTAAAGGTGTATTTAACCGATCACTGCTTCTAAAGTCTGAAAGAGTATTTTGATAAATAACAATGTGCCAGTATGAATAATAACATGCCAGTCTTGTCCACTGAAACCACAGTAACATTGTAATCACTGAACAAAAACAAATAATGTACAAATGATATGAAGTGTAACCATAAGAGATTACTGATGTTAGAATGTAGAAACAATATTGTGTTAAATTATGTCCAACATCTTATGTATGTTCTATGTATCAACAAGGTCTCATGGACAAATAAACCCAAATCCACAAAGGAGTATGATATAGCAGATCATGCAGGCCATGAAAGTTTTCTGAATTACTATGTTCTAAAACAATACTAACTCCAAACAATAAAAAAAATAGTTGTGAGGAACCATCAACTATTTATTAGGTCAAAGCATGACAGCAATTACATAACTAGAGCAATGCAGTTTAGGGATATGTACAAGACTGCTGGTCGGAGCGGGTGCACAGAGATATAGATAACATCTGCCCACTAGGAGCCAATGCACTGTTTATCAGGTGCAGGTGACTGAGGCACCATCCATGGTCGGTGGCCTCTCATGGGGCCTGGAGCAGCCGAACAGTGCGATGCTCCAATGTGTTACACATGTTGCAGTAGTGGCCTTGGAGATAATGTTATGGGTGGGTTACTACATATGGGTAGACAAGTTTAGATTTGCTAGGAGATGATGCTGAGTAAGTATTTAAGGAGACCAAACAGCTAGGGTAATCCGTCTCATATTCCTCCCTGCTGAAGAAATGCAGTGTACCCAAACTGGCTCCATACAAAGTAAATTCTTTGTGCAAGTGTGAGAAAGTGTTCTGAATGTTTGCATAGCGTCTGTCTGTGGCAGAATATATGAACCAGCCCAGCATCCATCAAGTGAGATGTGGAAAAGAACCTAAAAATCACATCCAGGCTGGCCACCACAATGTGCCCTCAACAATCGTTAGTTGACCAGGTAGATATGATCTGGGGACCAGCATACACCCCCCCCCCCCCCCTCAATGCTGGACATAGTCACGTTGATACGTAAGGTTACTGGGGCAGGTCTTTGCTAGGAAATTAGTAGAATTAAGAAGTTGTTGGGTCGTTTGGGGGAGAAGATCAGACAGCAAGGTCATCAGTCTCATCAGATTAGGGAAGGATGGGGAAGGAAGTCGGCCATGTCCTTTCAGAGGAACCATCACAGCATTTGCCTGGAGCAATTTAGGGAAATCACGGAAAACCTAAATCAGGATGGCCGGACGCGGGATTGAACCGTCGTCCTCCCGAATGCGAGTCCAGTGTCTAACCACTGCGCCACCTCGCTCGGTAGGATTAAGAAGGGATAACCCTAACATGAAAGATACTTTTAATATAATTTTGTGCGATGATAGAGTCGTATTCAAGGAAGCAAATGTTCAGCATGAACAAGGGTTCCATCTGGGGTAACTGAGGGGGTTCTGCTAACTGAATCTGAACTGTAGTAAATGGTTGCAAGAGACTACAGTAACACTTAAGGAAGGTTAGCATCAGTGAGATTTGTGCCAGTAGATAAAACATCAGGCATTAATTTATAGCTGTATTTTGTTTATTTATATTTGAGTGTATTTGTGTGATGTGTTTATAGTTTTAATAATTCCAAGATTCCTGTAACTTAATTTTTATTATCATACTACTGTACAATTCTGCCCTTATGTAGTTTAAAAGTAGCCCGTTAAAAGATGTCTCATAAAACAATATTAATTTTCAGCATATTTTTAGTGAAAGTTAAAAGCAGTGACAAAATAGTATGTTAGTTCTGACAGATTTCATTAATTGTAAGATACATTCATTAAATCTTCTGCCAATGGCACACAACACATTTACAGAGATAATATGCATATCTCACAGGCCAATATCTATGTGATAGTGTATATATGAGGTTAGGAACTGTGGGCAACTTTAATGACATTTCAACTATAGCAGTGTACAAGTAGCAGTTGCAATAAAATACTGGAATAAAGTAATGTTTTACATTTATACATATATTAAAACCACAACATCATACGAGAAGGGTATTTTCATAATCATCTGTGCTTTGTCTACTTTCTTCCTGTCAACATGACGCAGAACTCACTAGTGTTGTCATGGTGACACAAGACTAATGCAAATGCAGCACAGGTGATTATGAAAATGTTAATTCTAAGATACTGTGGTTTTAATATGTAGATATAAAATATTATAATATTCTATTATTGTACCTGGTATATTATACACTGGTATAGTCAAAATGTCATTAACGTTACAAGTTACCCACTGCTCCTCACCCTATTTGCACAGCATTAGATAGATGTCAAAAGTCTATGACATATGTGTCTGTGTATAGGCAGCATACCATTAGCATACATTCCTTGTAAAAACATCTTATGTTAAAGAGTCAATTTTTGTCATGGCAATATTCTATTCCCAGAATGAGATTTTCACTCTGCAGCGGAGTGTGCGCTGATATGAAACTTCCTGGCAGATTAAAAATGTGTGCCCGACCGAGATTCGAACTCGGGACCTTTGCCTTTTGCGGGCAAGTGCTCTACCATCTGAGCTACCGAAGCACGACTCACGCCCGGTACTCACAGCTTTACTTCTGCCAGTATCTCGTCTCCTACCTTCCAAACTTTACAGAAGCTCTCCTGGTTCGCAGGAGAGCTTCTGTAAAGTTTGGAAGGTAGGAGACGAGATACTGGCAGAAGTTAAGCTGTGAGTACCGGGCGTGAGTCGTGCTTCGGTAGCTCAGATGGTAGAGCACTTGCCCGTGAAAGGCAAAGGTCCCGAGTTAGAGTCTCGGTCGGGCACACAGTTTTAATCTGCCAGGAAGTTTAATATTCTATTGTCAAAAAGCTAACAACAATATCTGGTAAGTCGTTAAATATAGCATAACCTGTATATTGTTTAGTCATTGCTTTCAATTTCAACTAAAAAATAATGTACTGAATATCTAACATTTTTTCATAAAAACTCTTTAACAGCATACTTAAAAATGGCCTATGGCTGAAATTTTAGAATAATACAAAAATTTAAAAAAGTATGGTTCCAGGTATCATGAAATTATTCAAAATTTTCAAAGAAACTGTGGACCTAGGATCAAAGAAAATGGTATTTACTTTGTTCTAAAGATCATCTTGCCAGAAGAAGTCAGTACCTTGACAGCAGAGTAAACCATGGTTCATGTATATTTAAAATGTAGATAAAAGCTGCTGTGAAAAATGCCATGTTAAATGAATAGGTTTGTACTGCCTACTTCATAAGCTGGAATGTTTGGATCACCCTCGTTGTTACTATACACTGATACAGACAACATGTTGTCAGGTGTGGTAGAGCAGAAAGTGGAACCTGCAGAAAGAGAAACCAGAATATGAGCTGTATATGTGGCTATTTTTTCCACTTCCAAAATATTACGTTTTTGTTCCTGTAGTATGCTATTATTAAGTGATAGTGTTTCTTCCCTATTGTGCATCATTGTACTAATGTTCTTTAGATGGCCTTTTAAGCCTAACACTATGGCTGGTGTGAGGGAGTAAGTTTGCAGCACAAGGAAGGGTGAATCAGCTGATGCAAGTTGCAAAAGATGGTGAATCAGTAGATTAGGGAATATTTCTAGGGATTTGGATATAGTTACACAAGTAGTTTCTTTTTTATTTCAAATGTATAAATTGTTCTACATGGCATGGCACAAGGTTTCATGCTGAAATGATAAAAAATATTCTGGTTTGTATTGCTTTTAGGAAAATAAGGAAACACCCCTCCCACCCAACCTTGCAGCTGATGTTTATCATGGTTATAGATTTCCTCTTAGTTTCAACAGTTTTAACAACTAGTCCTCTTCGTGTTCAGGTAGTTCCTCAGTTGAGTGCAATAAACAGGCACAAGTTATTGGAATATGAAATAAGAAGATAAGTTTGCACAAGCTGTGTACCTCATGAACATGAGATTTCATTCCCCTCCCCCAATTCTATATGAGATTTCTCCTTAAGTTTTGTTTGGCGTGTTACAAGCCTGGGTACCAAAGGATAGGTTGAATGCTGGTTTAGGTGTGGATTTGGTTATTTTTTTATTTATTAATTAGCTGCCAGGTAACAGCCTAAACAGTGCTGCTTAAATGTATTTGTGCATGAACTGCTGACATAATACAACAAAATGTGAAGTGAAGCACTGTGTTGTGGTGAAAATTTACTTGATGCAAGAGGTATACAAAGTGAAAATCAGAAATGAGCAGCCACAAAGCTGCAAAGAATAGTCCAACAAGAATTCAGACATGCACATGTAAATAACATCTCAGAAAAAGGGAAGAACACACAGAAACTTGGGTTTAGAGTCAGTTAAGAATATCTCTACTGTTTAACTATTCCATATATTGCTTATGTACAGGTTTGTACTAACTTTTTTCATTTGCACAATGGAACATAGTGTTAATTTCCATGTACAGTTTAGTTTACATATAAATCACATGCTGACTGTAGTGATTGACATAAGTTCTCTTTTTTTTCTTGGCACAATTCCATGAGATTTAAAACATTCATTTATGTACAGAATTGGTTAGTAGTGATTAGACTGATGGTGAGGTCAATCTTTAGGTAAGGCAAAAAACAGCTCTACTTCTATTACAATACAAGGTGTGGTTATAAAAAAAGTGGGACTGATGTCACAGAATAACTACACATGTGTCAAAGCTAAACAACCGATAGCTGTAAAATATGAAACTTTCTTAGTTGACTGCAGCATCTCTGATGTCTGCAGACACATCAGTGTGGTCACTGACTGTTTTTGTAAGAGCTATTATTTTATTTTGCCAGATAAATGGTAAGTGTAATAATAGAGGAATGAATTCCCGTGAAGATTCAAAAAAAAAAAAAAAAAAAAAAAAAAACTTGGAAAAACTGCAACTGAAAACTATGTTTTTCTAAAAGAAATGTAAGACAAAGACTATCACATACATGAGTTTTTGAAGGGTTGAAGTGTCACTAAGATGACTGAGAAGATGTTGAAGTAGACTCCTGCCCGGGATGTCCTTTATCTACTGTTTTGATAGCTTCATACTTTTTATTGTTAATCTGATTCAGTCTGACCACTGGTCGAGTATTCAGTCAATTTACAAAACTGTGGCAACTGAGGAAGATTGCATAAGACAAATTTTACATAACCAAATTAACATAAGGAAAGTGCGTGCAAAACTGGTACCACGAATTCTCATGCACGGTGTATACACGGACAAGGAAAAGAAATGATGAACAATGTGACTGTGTGTGTGTGTGTGTGTGTGTGTGTGTGTGTGTGTGTGTATTTCCTGATTTGATCAATGAGTTGTGGCCAACAGATTGTTGTGTATCATTGCGGATTAACTAATATCCAGTCTTCTAAATATGTAGTTGCAACATGTGCATTGTAACAAAAGAAACAAGCAAATTATTTTCTTGGAACTGCTTCACGAATGAACCACTTTTGTTGACTGCACTTCCTTGGAACACCAAAACATTTTGGATTTTTCCCGGATTTCTCGGTTGAAAATACACTTTCTCCCAGGTGAAAATACATTTTTCCCTGTGTTATGTGAGAGTATACTTTTCTTCAGCACTGTAAAACTTATCAATCCTTTGAATGTTTATGGCTTTATACACCGACGTAGAATTTCCTAGCACTTTAGAAAACGAAACTGAGGGAGGGGGGGGGGGGGGGGGACACGTTTTGGAAAGATCTTTGATGTGCAGCAGCAACATGTACACTGCATATTTTCATGTTACGAAGATATAAATTCGAATTCCACCAAACACCGCATGTTACTTTCCAAGGCACTGATATCGAGATTGCGACGTGCTTTTGTAAGCCAGTCATAGCTCATGTCATGTGATCTCACCAGCTGATGACAGCATAGGACACGTGATGTAGTCAGCCAATAGCAAGATCACTCTTAAGTAGTGCGAACACACAAACAAGAAAAGTTGATGGTTTAAATTAATATACATAATGTTGCTACAAGAAAAACAGAGGTTTCACATATAATCGCAGTCTGCTGCAAGAGAAGCTAAGTTTCCACGTATAATGTTGATCTTTTGTGCGTGTGTTACACTTCAAGATATATCACACAAATGTACCAGTAAAATTTTTAATAACGACGTAAATGTCTGAGCTGAGCTCGAAATTCTTCTAGATGGTTGTCCTCAAAAAGTTCATTTTTAATTGAGAGTCAAACGCTCTGTGATTTAAGAAATTCATCATACATTCTCACATATAGTTCATCTTGTGTAAAAGGAAATTTACTTTGAAACTAACGCTTTTCAAACCACCATCCGCAATGTTTTCCCGTGACCTGTTAGAAACTGATTCGTTTCAGCAGTTGCCAGAGAGCGCCAGATAACAGGCGCCACCGCTCTTGCACAGCTACGATGACATAGGAAGCCTGTATGTTTGTACATGCAAAACATTAAAAGATCTTGCACTATGTCACAAAAGAAACAAGACTCAGAGGACATGTCAAGTTCATCGGAATTTCGTGAACCATACTAAAATGCATAATTGGTCTTAAAGTGCACATTCGTATGTCCAGATTTGGATGTACATTTTCTTGAGTACAAGTACTGTATTATCTCATGTTTGGTTCTTTATTATGGCATAATGCCATGTGAGCTAGAACATGGAAAACATGCACTTTAAATGCAGCGAACAGTTGAAACTAGCCGACAGTGTGAAATTAAACACTTCATTTCAAATAAATTGACTGCCTCAGTGCAAAATATTAATAAAAGCCAAATATCTTTAGCACGGCGATAAAACTAACTTTATTGTTCTGCAAGGTGATTAATGCTTGACTGTCAGAAAGGTGGAAATAAAACCTGAAAATAATAACATATTTTAGCCTTCCATAATTATGCAAACGTATTTTAATTCATTTGATAGCTCCCGGCCACAGAAATCCATTTTGTTTTCATTTGATGTGAGATTAATAAATGAAGAGGAAACAGCAAAATCACTAAACGTAAACAGGTTACGTGGAGACTACCCACCTCCACATCACAACTCAGACTGCTCTGTGCATCAGTCCCAGATCCACAATATTTCCGAACCGGGGAAATACTAGATAGTGGTGCCTAGCCACACATCCGTAGCCAAAAGCGGGAGAAGGTACTACCCATACGTGACTCAACTGCACATGCACAAGAGCCCGCCCGCAACTGCTCAAACGAATCTGATGTCAACAGCTGTCACGTCACACTCATCGGAGGCAACTTGTTGTTACGAATCATTGCATAGTCTTTCTACAGCCTTTGACACACTTTGCTTTTGGCAGACGCTTATATGAGCACTATGTTTTGTTGTTGTATATGGCGGATTTCCTTTGCGGCTTAAGTTTTATTTTCGTTTTTTCTTCCTCTTGTTAATGTTTTGTTGCTGCAGTATTATCCTGTAGACATGGGATACAGTAATATCCTTTGTTGGAGTATTGGTTCTTACCAGTCAAAATCACAAAAATTTAACTGAAAACTGAAACAATGAAACATTCCCGGAATTGTAAAAAAATTTTCCTGGTTTTCTTCCAGATGAAAAAATTCCCAGGTTTTTCCCGGATCTCCCAGTTGTCCCGGGTCGTATACACCCTGTGATGATGGAACAAAAAGCAACTCATGAAAATGATCATAGTTCCTTGAAAAGATTGGTAACATGTGACAAATCTTGGTTTTTTACTTATGATCAAGAAACTAAGCACCAGTTCTTGCGCTGAACTTCGCTGAGAGTGAAAAAGGTTGAATGAGCAACTCAAGATTTTACTGAAGATCAGACTATGAATCAACATTATTATATTGAGGTCCTTGACAACTCCTTGACAAAATAAGAAAAAAATTATCCGAAATCTGAAAGAACAAGTCATGAGTTCTGCACCAAGACAACATCATCTCATACTGCATTGTCTGTTAAGGGATTTCTAGTGAAATACAGCATCCCACTGTTAGACCAACCTCCTTATTCAACTGACTTAGCACCATGTGACCTATCTATTCCCTCAAGGTCAAATCTGCATTACAAGTCTGCCTTTCAGTCCATTGAAGCAGCAAAAGACAAAGCGACACACGTCATCAAGCAATTCACTAAGAAGGACTACCAGCACTGTATCCCTCACTGGAAAATTTACATGGAGTGTTGTAGGGATAGAGGAGTGGAGTGTACTGAGGGTAACAATAACTAAATATGTATGTTTCTGAGGTCTGGACTGTATTACCATGCAGAGTCAAGGGTGGAGATGTTCACCATCCTGGTTAATAAGGAGTCCAGAATTATTTTACATTTATCATGATCCAGAAATGATTTTACCCTGGACTATGTCTTTAAATCCATCTTTTATACAATTTTATGTGAACAGTGCAACTGCTTTGTAGTTTACACTGTGGAGCTAAGCAAGCTGACTCCGTCAACTCAAAAGTATTATTTCCTGAATATATTCTGAAATTTCACTTACCTATTGGATTCACTGTGACTGATGTTGGATTATACATGCTTCTAAAGTCACTGGATCAGATCAGATGTAATCATGTTACTAGAGCAATCAATTGCTCCAACAACCTAAGAACTATCCCATAGAACGTATTCACTAAACAAGTCCACATGACCCAGAACCGCCTTCTCCCCCCACGTAGACAAGGGAAGGAGGTATCATTCTGCTGGGTAACAGGGAACGTGACAGTTCAGAGAAATGAAGCAGCACATAAAGCACCTTAGGATGCCTGCATAGCAAATACAATTTCACTATATGCTAGGGCTGCAAAAAAAAGGTGCAGTTGGTAAAACAAAATTACACAGCTCTGGCATTTCTTTCTGACTATTGAGGCAGACTGAAGAAAAGGTCACACACTGTACCAAAACCCAGTGCTTTTTGTGATTAGTATAGCACTAGATATACAGCAGCAGTCACTATTTCAGAAATCCGTATAATTGCAGCATGTTCATCAGTTCAATGCTCTTGCCCTAATGAGAAAGACTTTTTTGTGAAATTGTTGTCCTCTTAAATTGATTAAAATGTTGAGAAGACAGGGATGTTTTACCTGTATTGTGTGTAAGTACAGTGTTCCTCTAAGTTTGCACTATCTTATGAGATATGTGAGTCATCTTTTAAGTTTATAAAAACTAACACTAGTTGGCGGTGTTGGGGCACACATCACTATTTTTTTAAAAATTTTATTTGTTGCTCTTAGAACAATGGCAGTTCAAAAATTGGACGAATGATTTACTTACAGAGAGAGTATTAAGAACCAGTGCTGAGGGAAAATAAAATTCACTGTAAAGTTCTTCTTGGATGATTTTTTACAGTTCTTGTAAAGGCCTAAATTTGATACTGACTTGAATCACTTTCTCTAAATTTTGGTAAACTTCTTAAAGTTTACTATTGGTTTGCAGAATTCTCTATGGGTTGAGCTTCCATAAACTAGTGATTTTGTACAGGTCAGCCAAAATGTAGTTGTTTGTTCCAAAATGTGCATTCCATAAGACAGACATGCTTAAGCACACCAAAATTGCAGTAGATTCTATTTTGCATGAACATTTGGCTATGAAAAAGTTTCCACACAAATGACTTAGTTTAGCTCCTCCACTTGGCATGGACGCTGGTGTTAATCCTTGTTTGTGGATGATTTCTGTTTACCTTTGGGCCTGCAAAGTGAATAATTATTTATTTAGTCAATCAACTCCTGCATATACAAGATATGGAAGGATACTGGACAAACTTCAAATTTTTAGAACTAAACTTCACATTATGATATGTGATATGAATTTTAAGCCATAAATTTTACAAAACCGCTGAACAGATTAGCTGATGTGTGATGATAAACTAGTAACTGAGCACAGCACAGCTCATCATACTAGATGACAGTTAAGAAACTTAGTCAGCTGCACATGAAATATACTGAAAATTAAAAATAAAACACAAGAACGTAACAGCACAATTCAGATCAATTATAGATTATTACAATAAACTTACACATACTGCAGGACTGACACACTATAGACTAAGGGCACAAGAACTTTTAGGACAAATCTGATTGTAGATATTCATCAACTGAATAAAAAGTACACTTAAGTAAAATTTTTTTTTTACTTTATTCATAAATGCGTTTCTGTTTTCACTAATTGATGGTGGTAGTTAATTGTAAAGTACACTCCCCACATATCTAACACCAAGCAGGCTTTTGGTCAGTCTTTTACACTATTTAGGTGAATGTCTGCACTAATACAAGTATTGTGTTCATGAACCAGTTTATTAGTCTGAAACAAATGCAAAGTCTTATTAACAAAAGTCACAGTTTCTAATAAATAAATGCTGGCAACAAGCAGTATTTTCAATTTCCTGAAAAGAGGCTTAAGAGGAGGTACATGGAGATACCTGTTTCATTACCTTCAAGAGCCTTTTTTGCTTCACAAAATTTTTTCCAAATACTCGCCTCCAAAATCAGATACCATGGAAGAGAACTGAATATATTAAAGCAATACTTGCATATGTATTCACCATACAGTCAGTCAAAGGACAGAAAGGCAACACTACACATCAAAAGAATGTCAGGTATACATTCAAGCTGCATATCCCTAAGACCACTGCAAAAGTACTAACTGTACCAGATCAGATAGCTGAATGTGTGGGGTAACCGGGACAGCAACACTACATGGAAAATTTTTCCATTTCTGAGCTCTATCACTAAAAAGTAACTAGTAATAAATATCATTGTCACCACTTCAAATAATGACTTACTCTGTCTCTTTGGTGTAAGTCCCCACAACAACAATGACAACAACAATAAATAAAATATAGGCTTACCTAAAACAGTTCTGGCAAATGTTTGAATAATGAATTTTAAGCGTTTGCTGTTGAAGTATGGAACCAGTGCACTAATTCTTTTATTAGTACACCACAGAGTCAATAATGCACAGAAAACATTACTAACATGGTTGTGGATAACAAGGATGTCGCAAAAGGAAATGTTTTGCTTCAAAAGAACAAGTACATAGAAAAGGTTTTACTAATTTATGGAAAAGTTAATAAGTAAGAGACCATGTTTAATTGCTGTGCTACTCCAGAAATCAGGAGGAAAGAATTTGGAGCATTTTAACTGATTCAACTGCAGATTCTTGGTGAAACATTGTATACTGCATTAAGTAAATGAAAACAATTTTTGCCATGTTTCGAAAAACTTTTGCAAAACAAAACAAAAATTGATTAGTTAATACAAATTTAAGACGTTTACAAACTGGTGTTTAAAAGATTCACAGTTCATAAAATAATGAGTGTGAGGGTGTACTTGTATGCAAATGTAATGCAATTACTCAAAGAAAACTGGGACATGGTAATCAGTAAATTAACTGTGTCCTGGAGTAAGTCTCAATTGCCACAAATATAACAGTTCTCTTGAAGACACTAGTGTTCACACAAATATCATCAATGAAATTAGCATCCCCTTTACTAATATTTCAGTGTTCTGGCACTCCAATGTTGATTAATACCAAAAACGTATAATCACATTTGACCTAAAAAGCCACACTTTGCACATGCAGAAAGAGAAAACTACAATGTACTAGATTTTTTGATTGTTTTTTCCTGCATTAATAGGTGAAAGTATGCTAGAAAGACATCATTTGCAAAATAAAATTCAATATGTTGATCTTAATGTAAACAAGAAGACTCAGTCAGGAAGGAATATATGTGGATCAAATTTTGTTGCAAAGGTCAAATACTATTTGAAACTGGCAACTGAGAAAAAATTCCTACTCTGTTGCTATTAGTAGCACCTATTAGTAACAAGAACAGGATATCTGCCAGTACTCTAACACCTGAATTCCTTAGACAAACAGGCCAAATGCTCCCAAGTTATTAAGTTTTGAACATAAATACAATCAGTACAAATGAGATAATTAATACATAACAAAAGGAATGAATGATGTAATCACATATGACAAAAGAAAAGTAGAACATTGTGTCGCACAGATGGAAAAGTTCGAGATGGTAAAGTTAGGGAAGCAACACATCTGCATTAAATTTTGCATGAAACTCAAGAAAGAACTTCAGAAAGACACACACCAAAGGATGCAGGAAGCCTACAGTGATGAGTGCTTAAGCCATACTTGGTGTTAAGAATGGTTCACATGGTTTAAAAATGGCAGAATGGAAGTTAAAGCTGACCCTCATTCAGGATGCCCTTCGACATTTACAATCAACACTCATGTCAGAAACGTCAACAAAATTGAGCATGCCAATCAACAACTGACTGTCCAAGATATTGCAGAAGAATGTAACATTTCAGTTGGATCATTTCACGAAATCTTGACACAGCATTTTGGAGTGCATCATGTTGCCACAAAGTTTGTACCACAGCTTATGAGTCAAGACCAAAAAGACCTTCACCTCACAATCTGTGAAGAGCTTCTGGATCATACAAATGAGAACAAGATGTTTGTTAAGAGAATCATAACTGGTGCCGAGATGAGGGTCTATGGTTATGATGTTGAAACCAAGGTTCAGTCTCCACAATGGGTCAGGAAAGGTTCTCCAAGACCAGAAAAAGCTTGTCACGTCACGTTAAACGTCAAAGCCATGCTGATAGTTTTCTTTGATCCTGAAGGATTAGTTCATCATGAATTTGTGCCACAGGGACAAAGAGTTAATCAACAGTGCTACTGGGACTTTGCAATGCCTGTGGGAAAATGTGAGAAGGAAACAGTCTGAAACACGGTCAAACAATTCATGTCTCTTGTATCACAATAATGCACCAGCACATTCATCACTCTTAGTGTGTGACTATTACACAAAAAACCAATTCACTGTGCTGCCTCAGCCTCAGTACTCTCCACATATACCCATGTGGACTTTGTTTTTAATTTCCAAAGTTAAAACCCCGTTGAAAGGACAAAGATTTGCAATGGTAGATGAGATAAAAGAAAATCTGCAGACTGAACTTCGCACGATCCAGCGAAAGCCATACCAATCTGCCTCCAGAAATGGAAATGATGTTGGGAGTGGTGTGTCAATTGTGAAGAAGAGTAATTTGAAGGAAACTGTGCACAATACGTAAAAGGTAAGTGTAGAAAAAAATTTGTGGGCAAAGTTCTGAAATTTTCTGAACAGACCTCATTGACTAACAATAGTATCTGAAATTAATGTAATTTTATTTGACTACTATCCACATTTTTTGGAGTCTCCAGTATTACACAAAAACATTCAAATGTCAAGGTTAAGATTTCTCTTACGTGTACATAGTGTGGGGAGTCAACTGTTGGTTTGGGGGAGGGGACCAAACAGTGAGGTCAAATCCCGTAATCTAGGATGGCAGAAATCAAGGGAGGAGTAACAAAAACAGCACAGTCCAATGAAGGGGAAGGAATAAAGTGCAAATGAAGAGGGGAAAATGGATGTCAGGCCAGCAGGAAGAGAAAAGAACAGGAGAGGGGTTGGTGGAAATGGAGAGAGCAATGGCACCTCAGAAACACTATGGGCAGTGGAGCACCAGTACTGCCACCAACCTGTTCTCACACCCACACCATACCATCCTCACAATACAGTGAGGTCAACACCAGGGGAAGAGGGGTAAAATAGCAGCACCACAGACTAGACAAAATGTAAGGGAAAAGCAAGGAGAACCTGGCTGGTGTGGAGGCCTCCAAAACCAATGCTCACAGTAACTGAGGGTCTCAAATTCCTGAAGAATATTAAAGGGCTTATATCTGAGAGGATGAACCACTTTCATGATGGAAACTGATGACAGAGGTAATCGTGCAAGGGTCGTTTGCTAACACCTGAGACAAGAAAGGTGGGAGAGCATATTTAGTGTAAAGGACCAAAAGATGGGCAGTCCAGCAAAATATGGATCAGCATGAGGGGCGCCCCACATCTACAAGGGGGGAGGGGGTGGGGCAGCTCAACGTGGAGTAAAAAATTGTGGGTCAACTTAGTATGGCTAATATGAAGACAGTAGAGGATGGTAGATTCCTGCTAGGAGAGGCTGAGGGAAGGCGGTCACATGATGGGAGTGTCCTTGATGACTTGAAGGTTTTTATTAGACTAGAGGGTAGCATCCAAAGAGTCAGTCCAAGATGGAGCAGAAAGTGATTTGGTGTAAAGCCACAAATCTGAAATCTGCTCTCAGAGTGGTCACAGATAATGGCAAGGCAGGTGCCCCCCCCCTTCCCCCCTCAGCTAGACAATCAACAAGTTCATAACCTACCATACCTATATGGGTAGGAACACAAAGGAAATTAACCAAACATGCCGCATCATCACCAAGATCAGTCAGTCATAAGATCATGAATTGCAGACACCAAGAGGTGGTGGAAAAAACTTTGAGCAATAGCCTGAAGGCCACTCATTAAGTCCATACATAACAAAACTTGAGTGAGTGAGGAGCCCAATAGGTGGTCATGAATTTTGCAGTGAACACTCCACATGCGGCAGGCTAGAGATGATACACCATGCCATCAGAAGACATGAAAAGAAAAAAGAAAAAGTCATGGTGGAGAGAAGCAAGGTGGAGCCCAAGTGGTAAACCCACACCGGGGCAGGCACTGGTGAGCAATGGCCTGAAGCCAGAAAAAGCATAGCATAGCAGGAGTGAGTTGGGGAAGAGGGGAAGAGTAGATAGTGATGGCACAGGAGACCAGGAGCTGGGACTGCCGAATCAAAAGGGGTGGGATCCCAGCATCAACGAGAAGACTATTGACCAGGCTAGTGCAAAAGCCGCCAGTGGCTAAATGGATACCATGATGGTGAACCAGATCCAAGAGGAGCAGTGTGGAAGGGGCAGCTGATCCATAAGCTTGACACCTATAGTCCAGACGAGACAGAATTAATGCCCGGTAAAGGCAGAGAAGGGTCAAACCATCTGCACCCAAAGAGGTGTGGGAAAGAAAGCGACGAACATCGAATTTGCGAAAACATTCAACCTTCTGATGATGGATATGGGGCAACCAAGCAAGCTTGTTGTCAAAAAGAAGACCCAAGAAATGGAACTGGTGCACCACGGTCAGGCATTGAACTTCGAAGCAGAGCTCTGGACCAGGGTGGACCATAGTACAGTGACAGAAATGCACCACCTCAACTTAAGAGGAGAGAACTGAAAATTGTGCGAGTGTCCACATGGAAGCATGTTGGATGGCACCCTGCAGCTGTCGTCCTGCAAGGGCTACTGAGTGGAAGCTAGCCCAAATACAGGAATCATGCACATACAGAGAAGGGTGACCAACATTCTGACAGAGGACACAAGTCCATTAATAGTGATGAGAGAAAGGACACTTAATACAGAGCTCTGTGGAATGCCGTTCTGCTGGGTTTGAGGAGAGCTGGGAACAGTACCAATCCAGACTCTGATGGAACAGGAACTGGCCAATTAAAATCCCACTCATGGTGCATAACGAGGAAGTGATGACACCATGCAGTGTCATAGGCCTTACAACGGCTGGCGAGAACTGTGAAAATATGGTGACACTGAGAAATGGCCTGCCGAACCACAGTTTCCAATCAAAGCTGACTATGGATCAGAGACTGTCCCTCCCAAAAGTTGCAGTGAGAAGGAGATGAAAGGTTCTGAGATTCTAGTAACTTGCAGGGGACTTTTGTCAGGCTAATTGGCCGGTAACTGTCAAACGACGACGGACCCTTGCCAGGTTTAAGGACAGGAACTGCAATACTGTCTCTCCACTGAGGGGGGGAATGCCTTTGAGCCAAACCTGGAGGAGATAGTGCCACTGTGGAGGATTGAGGTGTTGAAACAATTGGGTATGGAAGGAATCAGGGTCAGGAACTGAACTGTGGGAAGAACACAGGACCAGAAGCAGCTTCCATTCAGTAGAAGGTTCATTGTGGGATTCCATCTGACAGGTTGTAAAACAAGCTTTTCCAGAGGAGGAAGGCAGCTGGATAGAAGGCTGATGCAGATGCCGACACCATCACCATCGTAAATTGGGTCACAAGGTGCTCTGCGAGAACTGATGAATCTGTACAAAGGCCACTGGGAAGGGCAGATCCTGGAATGGAAGGCTGCTGTTGACAACCTTGGAGGATGTGGAGTGTAGCCCATGCCTGTGATGAAGGGACAGAAGAACATAGAGAAGAGGAAAAGCATTCCCAACACACCAGTTTGCTCTACATGATTAAGTAATGGACTTTGGCATGAAGACATTTAAAGATAATAAGACTGGTGGAGGAAGGGTGCTGCTTAAGATGTTGAAAGGTGCAACAATGATCACAGGTAGTGGTGGCAATGATTGTGCTCCACCATGGAATAGGCCAACAACAAACACGGCCTCTCAAGTGGGGAACGGCAATGCCAGCAGCGTAGATTACCTTATCAGACAGATCACGGACAACATCATCAATACAACCTGACAAAGGTGGAAATGCGACCTAGGTGGTATACAGAAGCCAATCAATATGATAGAAAGGCCAGTGGGGTAACTTGATCAAAGGGAGACCAGAAGGAAATGAGACAGTCAATGGGAAGTGGTCACTATCACCACAGGTCATCATGTGGTGATGATTGTAAGGAAAGAAATGAATTGGGTAACCATAATTAAGAAGGCATAGGTCATAGTCTGAATAAATTAGTCAATGAGGAGCACCCAACTAGATGAAAAAGCACTGCCCCATAAAGGGTGATGGGCATTAAAATCCTGAAAGAGGAGGAAGGGAGGGGAGAGTTTCTAAAGGAGGGCAGTTAAGGCAGCAGATGTAGGTGGCCTGTCAGGAAGTAGATACAAACTGTGACCACATAGCCCACGGGGACACAAATGGCAAATGCTTCCAATGGATATGAAGTGGGATCCATTTACTAACAATATCCATAACAACCAATGGGCAGATGCAACCATAGGCCCACAAAGGGCTGACCTTATTCTGAATGGCACAGAACCCACGAAGGGTCAGTGAGTGAGTGTTAGTACAATGAGTTTCCTGGAGAACGACACAAGCTGTCGAGTAAATGACAGTAAGAGATTGCAAACCTCTGAAGTGGTGGTAGTATCCACTTCAATTCCATTGAATAAGTGCACAGTGCGTATCCAACTGGGAGGCAAACAGGACGGAGCAAATCGTATCTCCACGCCACCATACATCACCAACGATCATGGGGTGACATCCATAAGTAAGAGGTCACACTCAGGTTGCGAGGGGGGAGATGACGCCTCTGGGGACACTAGGGAGCCCTTGTCCTGGGATTTCTCCTCCTCCTCCTCCTCCTCCTCCTCCTCCTCCTCCTCCTCCTCCTGCTCCTGCTCTTTCACTGGTTGAAGAGGGGCAGGGAATGGAGGGAGAGCACGCTTCTTCAGGGCCCAGAACCTAGAGAGAGTACACGACCTTGGGGCAGACAGACTGTGTGTCCCGTGGCCAACTTGTGGTTGCAGGTCTCTGGCCTGAGAGATGGCAGGGGGGACAGGTCACAGGAGGGAGACTTGTCATTGCCAGGAGGTGAGGAAGTGGGGCACTTCTTCGGTCAGGTAGGGGGAGTGGCACCAGAGGTGAGAAAGTTGGAACTGCAGAGGAAAGAACTCAGGTAAGGAAGAGGTAGAAGGGGGAAAAGACATAACAGAAGTAAAAGCATAAGTCACTGGCACAGCATGTAGTCAGTCAAATTTCTGATGAGCCTCAGTGTTAAGATATATGATCCAGGGCCGTATATTCTTGCATCTTCTTTTCTTTCTTGTAAGTCGGGCAGTCTGGTGAGTTTGGATGTTTTTTTTTTTTTGTGGTTTTAGGGCGCACAACTTCAATGGTCATTAGCGCCCTGACTACTCTAAAAATGCACCGCGAGGCACAAGTTGACAACAACAACTAAAAGGGAAAACACAATAAAAGACAGACGGACAGGCATAGGATTAAAAAACAGCATCATCAAATGTCCTTAGCGAGGTTTGTCAAATTGATAAAACAAAGAACACGAGCAGCTGCTCGTGGGTCATCCGCTAAAATGGCATCGAAAGTATTAGGCAGGTTAAGATCGAGGCGCAGTGTGGTAAGATCTGGACAGGACATTAAAATGTGCCTAACCGTCAGCAAGTGCCCTCATGGGCAGAACGGCGCCGGCGCAGCCGTCAGCAGATGGCGATGGCTGAACCGGCAGTGTCCAATTCTTAACCTTGCTAAAACGACCTCCTCCCGCCGAGAAGGGCATGAGGAGGACGTCCAAGCCACGGGAAGAGGTTTTAAGGCCCGAAGCTTGTCGGTAAGTGCAGCCCAATCGGCATGCCACAGCGACACGACGCGCCGACAAATGACCCTGCTAAAATCGGACGAAGGGACACAACAAGAAGCTGTCCGAGGCTGGAGGACCGCAGCCTTGGCCGCGGCATCTGCAGCTTCGTTCCCAGGGATACCGACATGGCCAGGAATCCACATAAAGCTAACTGGCGTACCGACGTCCACCAGCTGCTGGAGAGAGCGTTGGATCCGGTGTACTAAAGGGTGAACCGGGTACGGATCACTGAGGCTCTGGATGGCGATCAGGGAATCTGAGCATATGACATAAGCAGAATGTCGGTGGCGGCAGATGTAAAGAACAGCCTGGTAGAGGGCAAAGAGCTCAGCTGTGAAGACCGAACAATGGCCATGGAGCCGGAATTGGAAACTTTGTGCCCCGACAATAAAGGAACACCCGACCCCGTCATTGGTCTTAGAGCCATCTGTATAAATGAAAGTCATTTTGATGAACTTCGAACGAAGTTCCAAAAAACGGGAGTGGTAGACCGAACCGGGGGTGACCTCTTTTGGGAGCGAGCTGAGGTCGAGGTGAACGCAGACCTGAGCCTGGAGCCAAGGTGGCGTGCGGCTCTCGCCCACTCGAAAGGTTGCAGGGAGTGAAAAATTAAGGTGTTGAAGGAGGCGACGAAAGCGAACTCCAGGGGGTAGCAAGGCAGAGACATACAACCCGTATTGAAGGTCAAGAGAGTCGTCAAAAAAGGAACGATAAGACGGATGGTCGGGCATTGACAGTAGCCGACAGGCATACCGACAAAGCAGTATATCGCACCGGTAGGTGAGTGGCAATTCGCCAGCGTCAGCATGAAGACTCTCTACGGGACTGGTATAAAATGCTCCGATCGCAAGTCGTAAACCCCGATGTTGTATGGAGTTGAGGCGGCGTAAGATGGATGGCCGTGCAGAGGAGTATACGAAGCTCCCATAATCCAGCTTGGAGCGGACAATCGACCGATATAGACGAAGTAGGACGGTTCGATCCGCTCCCCACGACATACCACTGAGAACACGGAGGACATTTAAAGAACGGGTACAACGGGCGGCCAAATATGACACATGTGGAGACCAGCTAAGTTTCCTGTCAAAGGTAAGGCCTAAAAATTTGGTTGTCTCCACGATTGGGAGAGCAACGGGACCGAGTCGTAAGGACGGTGGGAGAAACTCTTTGTAGCGCCAGAAGTTAATACAGACCGTCTTCTCGGCAGAAAAACGGAAGCCATTGGCGACACTCCAGGAGTAAAGACGGTCAAGAGAACGCTGAAGACAGTGCTCCAGGACACGTGTACACTGCGCGCTGCAATAGATGGTAAAATCGTCCACGAAAAGGGAGCCTGATACATCAGCTGGGAGGCAATCCATTATTGGATTGATCGCGATGGCGAAGAGAGCGACGCTCAAAACTGAGCCCTGTGGCACCCCATTCTCCTGGCGAAAGGTGTCGGACAGGACAGAACCCACACGTACCCTGAACTGTCAATCCAATAAAAAGGAACAAATAAAAAGAGAGAGGCGACCGCGAAAGCCCCATGTATGCATGGTGCGGAGAATGCCCGCCCTCCAACAGGTGTCATAAGCCTTCTCCAAATCAAAGAACACAGCCGCGGTCGGGCGCTTCCGCAAGAAGTTATTCATAATGAAGGTCGACAAGGTAACCAGATGGTCAACAGCAGAGCGGCGCCTTCGAAATCCACATTGTACATTGGTAAGTAGGTGTCGAGACTCGAGCAGCCAAACCAATCGAGAGTTAACCATTCGCTCCATCACTTTACAGACACAGCTGGTAAGCGAGATAGGTCGATAACTGGAAGGCAAGTGCTTGTCCTTCCCCGGCTTAGGAATCGGGACAACAATAGACTCGCGCCAGCATGCGGGAACATGTCCCTCAATCCAGATGCGATTGTATGTACGAAGAAGAAAACCTTTACCCGCAGGAGAAAGGTTCTTCAACATCTGAATATGAATAGAATCAGGCCCTGGAGCGGAGAACCGTGATCGTCCAAGTGCAGTTTCGAGTTCCCGCATGGTGAATGGTGCATTATAACTTTCACAATTCGAGGAGCGGAAGTCAGGTGGCCTAGCCTCCTCTGCCTGTTTGCGGGGGAGGAAGGCAGGGTGGTAATGAGCGGAGCTCGAAACCTCGGCGAAAAAGCAGCCGAAGGCATTGGAGACAGCCTCAGGGGCCACAAGGACTTCATTCGCGACCTTCAAGCCAGAAACTGGGGAGTGGACCTTAGTGCCAGATAGCCGGCGCAGGCTACCCCAGACAACAGAAGGAGTAAAACTGTTGAAGGTGCTTGTGAAAGCAGCCCAGCTGGCTTTCTTGCTTTCTTTAATAATACGACGACACTGAGCACGTAATCGTTTATAATTAATACAATTCGCCACTGTAGGGTGGCGTTTAAAGGTGCGTAAAGCACGTCGACGAGCACGTAAAGCGTCCCTACATGCTGCGGTCCACCAGGGGACCGGTACGCGACGTGGAGAAGAAGTAGGGTGAGGGATGGAATATTCAGCAGCAGCGAGAATGACTTCCGTGAGGTGTGCGACCTGACGATTGCAGCTTGTGAAGGTTTGATCCTGAAAGGTCGCCCTGGAAGAGAAGAGCCCCCAGTCAGCCTTGGAGATGGTCCAACTAGAGGAGCACGGAGAGGGGGGTATGCTGCAGGAGATGGATAACACACGGGAAGTGGTCGCTCGAATATGTATCAGCAAGTGCATACCACTCAAACCGGCGTGCAAGTTGGGGAGTACAGATAGAGAGGTCTAAATGGGAATAGGTATGAGATGTGTCCGAAAGAAAAGTAGGGGCGCCAGTATTGAGGCAGACAAGATTGAGCTGGTTGAAAAGGTCTGCTAACAAGGAGCCCCTCGGGCAGGATGCTGGAGAGCCCCAAAGGGGATGGTGGGCATTGAAGTCTCCAGTTAACAAAAATGGTGCAGGTAGCTGAGCAATAAGTTGCATCATGTCTGCCCTGGTAACGGCAGATGACGATGGAGTGTAAACGGTACAAAAGGAAAACGTAAAGGTGGGGAGAGTAATGCGGATGGCAACTGCCTGCAGGCCGGTGTGCAACGTGATGGGATCGTAGTAAATATCATCCCGGACCAGCAACATAACCCCTCCATCAGCTGGGATACCTACCACAGGGGGTAGGTCAAAACGCACAGAGGTGTAGTGTGCCAAGGCAATTTGATCGCATGGGCGTAGCTTCGTTTCCTGGAGGGCTACGACGAGCGGACGATGCAAGCGGAGCAGCAACTTCAAGTCCTCTCGGTTGGAGCGAATGCTGCGAATATTCCAGTTAATAAGTGCCATCGTAAGAAAAGGAAGATGAGAGAAGGGGTCACCTCGAAGGCCGCTTAGGGCCTGGCTTCGAGCGAGCACTGCCGCCGCTATCAGTAGGCGGACAGTCATCGTCCATGGGGTCTATAGGGTCATCGGCCATCTCGGGAGGATGGCCGGGAGGGGGAGCTTCCTCCGCCGGTGAACGGCCAGATGTTCGGCTACCAGCGGTGCGGCCAGGCGAAACGGATGACGGCCTGGGGCGGCAACCGCTGGGTGGCGCAGGAGAAGAAAGGCGGCGTGGCGGAGAAGGAGAACTGTGCTTCCTATGCGCCTTTTTAGAAGGACGTTTGGTGGAAGTACCGGTCGAAGGCTGGGAGGTCGAGGGACGGAGGAAGTCTGCACGGGATGGTTCCTTCTTGAAGGCCCGTGCATCTGACTTCAGGGTCTTCGACTTAGCAGAAGCTGAGGAAGTGGCTGGTGTCTGTGGGGTGATGGGAGGAAGAGGAGACGTCGACCGCGCGATCTTAGCACTGGCCGAATGGACGACCGTGGTGCTGAAGGTCAGATCGCATGTCTGGGTTGCTACCTCCCGGGTAGTCCGAGGAGAGGCGAGGACAGTGCTGTATTTCCCCGCTGGGAGCAGCGTGGGCTTCCTACTAGCCAATAGCTTGCGAGCAGCCGAGGTGGACACTTTCTCTTTGACCCGAATTTCTTGGATACAGCGTTCTTCCTTATAGACAGGACAGTCGCGGGAGGATGCGGCATGGTCACCCTGACAGTTCACACAACGAGGAGACGGAGGTGGACAGTCACCCTCATGGGCATCCCTGCCACAAGTGACACATTTAGCCGCATTGGAGCAAGACTGTCGAGTGTGATTGAAACGCTGACACTGGTAGCAGTGCGTAGGTGTCGGGACATAGGGGCGAACAGAAATAACCTCGTAGCCCGCCTTGATGCGCGATGGCAGCTTAACACTATCGAAGGTCAAGAAAAGTGTCCGGGTCTGTACAAGGTTATTGTTGACCTTTTTCATGACCCTATGGACAGCCGTCACGCCCTGCTCAGCGAGGAAAGATTGAAGCTCCTCGTCAGTCAATCCGTCGAGGGAGCTACTATAGACTACACCACGAGACGAATTCAAAGTTCGGTGGGCCTCCACCCGGACAGGGAATGTGTACAAGAGCGTGGCCCGAAGCAGTTTTTGTGCCTGAAAGGCATTCTCAGTTTCTAGTAATAAGGTACCGTTACGCAACCTGGTACAAGATTTGACAGATCCGGCTATGGCATCTACGCCCTTCTGAATAACGAAAGGGTTGACAGAGGAAAAATCCTTTCCGTCCTCAGATCGAGAAACTACGAGGAACTGTGGGGCAGGCGGTAGTACTTTTGTCACTGTTGGCTGGTCACGTTTCCGTTTTTGGGTCGAAGTCTAAAGCGATGGAGTAGAATCCATTGCGGAGGAATCCCCCATGATTGCCAGCGTCTCCGATGGCGCGCTCCTTCCTTGTGGGGACCCTCTCAGAGGGCACTCCCGCCTTAGGTGAATGTTTACACCTCAGGTCACACCTCCCGAGAAACAGACGGAGGGACCAATCGGCATGGTCAGAAGGTATCAGCTCAGGCAATCACCCCTCCCCGGGCCTGGCCTTTACCAGGGGGTACGCGCGTGCCTTACATGTCTACCCAGGGCGGGGACTTACGCGTTACCCCGTCACCGGCTACGCGTGCGAACGCGTGGGTCGGCATTCAGACACGCACAGGGAGGAAGGAAGAAGAGGAAAAAGAAGAGAGAGAGGGAGAAAGAGGACAGACTGTCTCAAACGCCGAGGCAGAGACCAGAGAAGGCAAGGAGAAGAAGGCAATGAGGAAGCAAGGAGAAGAAGGCAATGAGAAGGCAAGGAGAAAAAGGCAATGAGAAGGCAAGGAGAAAAAGGCAATGAGAAGGCAAGGAGAAAAAGGCAATGAGAAGGCAAGGAGAAAAAGGCAATGAGAAGGCAAGGAGAAAAAGGCAATGAGAAGGCAAGGAGAAAAAGGCAATGAGAAGGCAAGGAGAAAAAGGCAATGAGAAGGCAAGGAGAAAAAGGCAATGAGAAGGCAAGGAGAAAAAGGCAATGAGAAGGCAAGGAGAAAAAGGCAATGAGAAGGCAAGGAGAAAAAGGCAATGAGAAGGCAAGGAGAAAAAGGCAATGAGAAGGCAAGGAGAAGTCAAGGGAAAGAGTAAGGAAGACAGTGAGGTGGAGAAGAGCAAAGAAAGGAACCAACAAAAGGAAGGAAGAAACAAGTGAAAAACCAAAAAGACCACGATTATAGGTCGTGAAACCGTCCGTCTCCGGACGCAGGCGCTAACTACCCCCGTGAGGGGGATGGACTCCTTTTAGTCGCCTCTTACGACAGGCAGGAATACCTCTGGCCTATTCTAATCCCCGGACCCGCAGGGGGAAGTTTGGAGAGTGACCGTCGTGACAACACACAGGAGTGGTGGAGCACAGGCGTTCCCCTCATGGAGTGGTTGGCCACAGTCACCACATGGAGAATCCACTGTACACTGTCAAGATGTGACCGAAATTCAAGCACCAAAAGCACATCATGGTTGGCGAGATGTACAACTTCATATAAAGCCAGTAACACATAACCTTGACCTTCTCTGGGAGGGTATGTCCCTCAAAAGGCAGAATAAATGTGCCAGTATCGGTGAAATTATCCTTATGACCTATCTGCACACGCCAAACAAAAGAAACGCCCTGTCATTCCAGATTGGGTTTGACAGATGTAGTCTCTATGAAAAATTACAATTACAATTGTCCTAATGTAATTACTGCATTCTACACCAGTAATAATTTTAAAAGTTGTATGTAATATGCTTTTGATTGTGTGTCCTTCGTTAATGGCTGATAAGAAAGAAAATTCTACAGCAATACAATATGCAGAAAGCAAGTTTTGAAATAATTTTAATATTTTCACTGTCTTTTTTAAATACGTCAATGAATTTTTTTTTGGCTGTATCAATTATAAATTAATCATTGCATGTGATGTTTGCAAATTTACATCCATATACAAACCCCTAAACAGTTTTTTTTCTGTTTCCTGAAATTTTGCAGAATGCAAGTTTTGAAGAAACAGTCCTCAGTTTGGGAAGAAATAAATTTTAGGCACAATGTGACTAAAAGAAGGGATTGGTTTATAGCACAAATATTGAGGCAACAAGTAATTGTCAGTTTGGCAATGGTGAGAAGTGTGGGGTGTTAAAAAATTTTAGTAATCAAGTTCAAATGGATGTAGGTTGCAGTAGTTCTTAAGAAACCAAGGGATTTTCACATGGTAGACTAGCACAAGGAGATTCATGAAACCAGTATACAGGCTGAAGACCAAAACAACATATTTTTGGGCAGATTCCAGTTGGATGCTGACAGACAAATTAACTCATTTTTTAAAGAACTAAAGGCTGTTAAGGTGTGGTACCCGGATGCATTTTCACATAGATATGTGAATTTCCTGACAGGATCAAAACTTCCAAGTAGCTTCAATACACCAAGATTGTTTCCATCACTACAGTCACTGTCTCCTCAATGCTGCTCTCTAGTTCAACAGAAAGACAAATTTTGTGTTGCCAGGTGTTTTATGGAGGAAATTCTTATGCCTTGGTCCTTATGAGATGATGAGGGCAGCCCATAGTAAGTCAGTCCAAAGGTTACAGGCTGGTAAACACACAAATGAACAATTTAGAGTTTTGACATGAAATTGAAAATAATATGACCTAACCACTTCCGGGAGCATGATAATGTCTCCCATGGTTGAAGAGAGAATTTCTCACTGCTGTTCAGCTCCGGTGTCCTTAACTGGTGTGTTACACAGTGTCCTAGATCTTGTCTTGCTCTGTCTGGTGCAGGCTGGTCAGTGTCTTGGTTGGAGTCCTGGGCCACACCGGACAGACATCTGATCAGGGATTTGGGTGGCACTGAAGCCTGCTACTGAAGAGCACTATCAACAAATGAGCTGCAGGGGACAGCTGGCATTGACCCTGCAGCATGAGTGAGTATCTCCTAGTGGCCATGCAGTGTCTTAGGTTAGCTAGTGGAAGAAATTCCTTGAGATGTCACATGACACGTGTCACATGGTGGTCAGCTGCACACATTGCTGGCACATAATGCTGGTGCCTCATGGAGCCCACCAGGAGTCTGGTATGAACACAGAATTACATATTGCCATTGTCTGGCATGTAAGTGAGCGAAATGGGCTTGAGCATGCTAGGAGCCCAAAGGCCTGAGAAAGTACCCATAGTGCAGGTACACCAGAGATAATAAGCTGTTGGAGGCTTTGGTGTTGATGATCATGATGATGATGAGGATGAACTGGATTGGAATAAGTGAATAAATGGGACAGAAGGCAGAGGAAAACCTGCTGCTCAAGAAGAAGGTACAGAAGCTAACATGTGGATCCATTAGGCACAAAAGGAAAACTAAACACATGGAAAGTTGACGTTGGAGTGAGGAAAAAAGACAGAGCAATTCCATGCAGAGAAATGTGTGCCCAGGAGTCGAGGCAGCAGCAAGTTTGGAATGTTGTGGTGTGAGCATGGAAGAGCCAAACTGGAGAAGATGGTGAGACCTGGCAGGCAACTGACATGTTTCTATGGTGGAAACATGACAGGCACACAGCATGGAACTGTGTGAAGAAAGCCAGCCATGGTTGTGGCATTGTGGTGAAGATGTGGCATGGAAACAGCATTGGGTGCAGTGGAAGGAATATAGGCAGGCACCTTGGAGCCAGTTGATACAGTGCACCACCCACATAAGTGAGGCTGACCATTGCTGCATTATCATGACCAACAGACACAAGTATCAAAGCAGTGCTGGGCTCATGGCCAGACGGAGTGGCAAGATGGTGGTGGGTGAGGACGGGTGCAGTGGTGAATGCACTAGAAAGACGAAAGGATGCCTCATCACTAGTGTGTAGTGGAGATCCCGGTGTGGGACCCCCCTTGATAAGAATGCCAATGATGACTGCATCAACTAGGTAAAATGGCATAGCATCTTCAGACTCAGCCATTGGAGGGCAGCTGCCAGGCACAACAGGGGAGCAGATGATGTAGAAGCGGATCTGAAAAGCAAGAGACAGTCATCCCCAGGAAAAGGCAACCTGGCCACTAAGAACAGAGAAACTTGGCATGGCTAGGCTTAGCAGCAAAACTTCCAAGACTGGATAACAGGAGGTGCAGGGAAGTCCAGCTGGTGTTCTGTGAATGGTAGTCAGTCGAGGAACAGCAGGCACCCTACATGGAGCAGAAGAGCCGTGAGGCAGCAGATGATCACAATGGGAGACCTGCTGTGGTGGTGACCATGCTGGGGTGGCACCAGGCAGTGTTCCGTTCCATAAAGGTGTAATGCATGCCTTGGAGTCGCCTTTTGGAGGAAAAGGCAAGGGCAGTAGTGGGCCAGTGCCAAGAAGGGTGCCAACAATGCTGGAACCTGAAGAGGCACCAGAGCAGTGGGCACCAAAGCTAAAGAGGCCTGTCCTGCAGGTGCCAGTGGTTCCCAAGGAACAGAAGCATGCAAGGCATGAGGCAGAGGTGAGGTATGATTGGTTGATTGATTGAGAGGGGTATGGGACCAAATGGTGAGGTCATCAGTCCCGTGATTCCAAAATGAGTTACAGAAGAAAGAGGATCTGCTAAAAGTTGACGAATCCAGTTAGAGGAGTCAAATTATAAAATAATGAACATTAAACACACACAGTAAAAGCATAAAAGTTGAGACCAAATCTAAAAACTGGAAAAAAAGGGGGGGCAGGGGTTGGTCAAGGGGTCACAGACCGAGAAGACTAAAAGAAGTCCCAACCACAACCAACCTGACCCTGCTATAAGACTAAAGCAGAACCTTATACCTGAAAATAAAAGTTTTACGGAGGAAACCGAAGACCAGATCAACCATCCATGGATCGTCCGCTGATGTTAAATTTAAGGAATTGGGAAGACTATACTTAACACGAAGGGCCAAAGAAGGGGACATTCCACCAATATGTGAGATATCGTCAATCTGGCTCCACAACCACATTGTGGGGACAGGTCATTACACAGGAGGAAACAATGAGTGAGCCGGATATGACCAATGTGTAAACAGCATTAAACAATAGACTCCTTCTGAGAGGAGTGGAATGAAGAGCGCCAAACTGCAGTCGACTCCTTTATTGTGTGGAGTTTATTACTACGGCCAGTAGTGCTCTAGATGCCATTCCACTGTTGGGCAAAGAGAGATTTGATGTAGATCCACATATCCGCAGCTGGAATCATGAAGGGAAATTGGGGGGGGAGGGGGGGCGGGGGGGGGGGGGGTAAGGATCTGCTTCTATAGCCAAAAGGTCAGCCAATTCATTCCCTGAGATGTCCACATGACTTGGGACCCAGCAAAAGATAACTGAACAGGCGACATGCTCCAGGGCAGAGAGAAGGTCATGGAAAGCAGAGACCAAAGGGTGGTGAGAGTAGCATCAATTGATAGATTGCAGGCTGCTCAAGGGGTCTAAACAAATGAAAACACGGTGGAGGGAGGCCTGAGAAACAAAAAGGAGGGCTCTGTGAATGGATAACACCTCTGGTGCGAACACACTACATGAACCCAGCAACCAATGGTGCTCAAAGCCAGTAGGAGATGTGAAAGTGTATCCCAACTTATCAATAATCCTAGAACCATCAGTGTAAAAGATGGTGGCATCCTGGAACTCTGTAAGGATGCCATATACAAGATGCCGGTAAACCATATGGGCAACAAAGATCTTAGGACCCTGGAATAGATTGGTCCTAATCTTCTGTGGTCGAGGCACCATCCAAAGACATGAGGTGCAGTCCAGTGAGTGGAGATGGAGATCCCAACAGAGGGAAGTGAGACACATGCCAACCGGCAATCCCACCCGTGGGCGGGTGTAGGGAGGGAGACGTCCCTCATTGGTGAAGAGCACAGAGTACACAGAACGGTAGGGAATTGGCAAATGCCGATTGCATCAGAAACAAGGAGTTGGCTCCATCGGATGTGTAGAAGACTATCAGCAGGACTAGTGCAAAAGACACCAGTAGCCAGAGGCACCCCACAATGACGGGCAGGATCAAGGAGTTTCAAAGTGGAAGGACCTGCTGAGCCATAAACCTGACTACCATAATCTAGTCTGGACATGACCAGAGTATGGCAAAGATGGAGAAGAGTGGAATGGTCTGCACCCCAAGATGTGTGAGCCAAGAGGCGGAGAGCATTAAGCTTCTGCACACATGTAGTCTTTAGGTGGTGAATGTGAGGCAAGCTTGTTGTCAAGAATAAGGCCCAAGAAATGGGACAGTGCTACAACATCAAGAAGCTGGTTGCCTAAGTAAAGTTCTGGATTGGTGTGTACTGTGGGTCAACAACAAAAATGCATAACCCACATTTTGGAAGGAGAAAACTGGAAACCATGGGCAGTGACCCACACAGAGGTCAGTCAGATGGCACCATGGAGCTGGTGCTCAGCAGACGTTACCAAGTGGGAGCTGCACTAGCTGCAAAAATCATCAATGTACAATGCTGGGGTAACCAGAGGCCCAACAGAGATTGCAAGCCCATTGATGGCAATGAGGACAAGTGTGACACTTAGCACAGAACCCTGTGGGATACCATTCTCCTGTATCTGAGAGGTGCTGAGTGAAGTGCCAACTCTAACCCGGAAAAGCCAGTAAGATAAAAACTCATAGATAAAAACCAGAAGGGGGCCACGGTAGTCCCAGTCATGGAGAGTAACTAAAATTCAATGGCACTAAGCCATATCATACGCCTTATGTAGGTCAAAGAGGACCGTGACAAAGTGCAGGTGGTGACAAAAGCCTGTCAGATGAATGATTCCTATCAGAGTAAATGGTCAGTTGGAGATCGCTCTACCCACAGGCCACAATGATACGAGGACAAAAGCCTTGAGATTCGAGTACCCAATATAATTTGATGTTGACCATCCTTTCAAGCAGTTTACAAAGTACATTCGTAAGGCTAATAGGGCGGTAGCTGTCAAGAGATATTGGGTTTTCCCAGGCTTAAGGATGGGGATAACTATACTGTCTTGCCACTGTGACGGAAAAGCACCCAAGAGCCAAATGTGGCTGAAGACCCTGAGGGAATGTCAAAGTGTTGGATCATCTGGTTGTGGATGGAATCCGGCCCTGGAGCTGTGCCTCGTGAAGGGCTAAGAGCCTGCACCAATTCCCATTCAGTAAAAGGTGCATTATAGGGCTCAGGGTGGTGGGGTATGAAACAGAGGGGGTCTATTCAACTCTGAGTTTCTACTGAAGAAAGGCAATAGGGTAGGAAGAAGATGATGGTGGTGTCACAAAGTGTGTCGCGAGGTGTTCTGTGAGGACCAATGGATCAGTGCACAAAACACCTTGGAGGTTCAGAACCTGGACAGTTGACTGTTGCTGGTGACCCAGAAGGCTACAGAGCTTTGATCAAAACTGTGATGAAGAGGCATACAATCCCAAGGAGGGAACATAGCGCTCCAGCATTCCTTTTCACTCCGCTTAATTAGCTAACGAGCCATAGCACAGAGACGCTTAAAAGTGAGGAGGTTGTTCTGTGAAGGGTGTCTCTTAAATTGCTGCAGCACCTGTCGGCAGTCCTGGACAGCAACTGCGACATCCACCATGGTACCGACCGATGACAAGGGGGACCTGTGGATGGGGGAAAGCAGTGCCAGCAGCATGAAGAAGAGTGGCAGAGATGCCTTGCACGACTACATAAATGGAATGCAAGAGGGAGGTGTCAAAGTGGACAGCAGACATATAAAAAGGCCGATTGGCCCTGCAAAATGCCCAACATGGAGGCCTGTCTGCCTGACAGCAGCAGGGTAATGATAGAATCACTGGAAAGTGATCACTGTCACAAAGGTCATCATGGGATGATCAGTGTAGGAAAGCCATGGGAGTAGGGGAGGAGATCATGAGATCGACAGCAGAGAAGTGGGTAGGGGAACCATCCTTGAGGAAACACAAATCGAGGTCTGTGATATGTTGGTCAATTAGAATACCCCTACCCACTGAAGTGACACTCCTACACAGTGGGTGGTGTGCATTGAAGTCCTCAAGGAGGAGAAATGGGAACGGGAGTTGCTGGATTAAGGTAGGCAGAAGTGGTCTACCTGGAGGCAAGTAGACATTGAAAATGGTGATTGCCAGAGTAGTTTGCACTCAAACTGCTGTCACTTCCAAGGTGGTATGTAGGGGGATCCAGTCACCAATGCCATTGGAGTGAACCATGGTGCAGACCCCAGATGCTACCCCGGGGCCTGCACAGTTCTGACAATGTCCGATAATCATGAAAAGTTAAAGAGTGGAAATGCATTTCTTGAAGAACAAGACAGAACCCAGAATAAGAGGAGAGAATACATTGCATTTCTGGTGGGCAATGACGATAGTACCCATGTAATTCCACTGGATGATCATGTGGCGTGAGTGAGGTAGACAAGAAGAAGGTGAGGAGTAGGTCAGGTCACTTGGTCAGTAGTTGTCACCAACAAGAATGGGGTCACATCCATAAATAAGATGTCAGACTGAGGTTGCAAGGGGGGAGATGGCACCTACGGGGGCATCGGGGGTGCCTTGTCTTGGGATTTATGTTTCTTCTTCTTCTCTTTCTGAAGAGGAGGAGAGCAGGTCATAGGGGGAGTACAGGCTTCTGTAAGATTGGGAACCAAAAGAGAGTGAGCAACCTTGGGGGGGGGGGGGGGGGGGCACAGATGGCACGCCTCGTGGCCGAGTGGTGGAAACAGTTTTCTAGCCTGAAAGATGCCAAGGGAGGGGTCCCAAGAGGGAGCCCGATCACCGGTAGATGACACAGAAGGGGAGCACTTCTTCGGCTGGGAAGGGGGAGCAGCTCCCTGACAGGAGGTCGTGGGGAGGGGCAAGTGGGACGGAGCTGGGGTAAGGAGGAGGGAGGAGGAGGAGGAGGGAGGAGGAGGAGGAGGAGGAGGAGGAGGAGGAAAGGAAGTAACAGAGGCAAAAGTTGAAGATAGTGACACTGGATGGAATCTCTCATACTTTTGGCAAGCCTCAGTGTAAGACAGGTGATCCAGGGACCTGTATTCTTGGATCTTCTTTTCTCTCTTGTAAGCCAGGCAGTATGGCAAGTGAGGAAGGGGCAGTCAGCAAAACTGACCCACACAGGCAGCAGAATGGAGGGGCTTCCTTCATGGAGTGGGTAGCCACAGTCTTCACACAAAGGGTCCGCTGCACAGCGTGAAGACAAATGCCCAAAACGCAAGCACCAAAAGCACCACATAGGTGGAGGGATATACAGATTCACATCACATCTGTAGCACATAACCTTGACCTTCTCTGGGAGGGTATCCCCTTCGAAAGCCAGAATGAAGGCTCCAGTATCAGTGTGGTTGTCTTTGCGATCCTTCTGCACACGTCTAACAAAATGAATGCCACGCCACTTCAGATCAGTCCGGAGTTCCTCGTCTGTTTGCAATTTGAAGTCTCTATGAAAAATTACTCTCTGGACCATATTCAGAGATTGGTGAGTAGTGATAGACACCGGGACATTGTCAAGACGATCACAGGAACAAAAGGGTGAAAGAACAGTCAAAATGAACAAAACTGCAACCAATAAAGGAAATCAGATGGATAGCCATGTCGACATTAATCATAACAAGAGAGGGGAACGAGATGGCAAGAGGGAAGGAGTGAGGATAGGGAGGGAGGGGGTGAAGGAAATGCAGCCAGGGAATGAGGAACGGGCTGCAATAGCTTGGGGCCCCATGTGCACCATGCACGAACTCACTCACGAAAGAACCATGAGTCTCCTGGGGGGGAGGTGGCAGAGCCAGAGGTGACAGAAGGGCAAGAGGAGATGGTGGAGCCAGACGATGTGTCAGAAATGGGGAAGGTATTAGAGCATGAGAATGTATCAGAGCCAGAAAGAGCCTCAGGGATGAAGCACGTGTTAGAACAACAGCAATAACAAGAGTCCTAGCAGTCAATGTTGGAAGCAGAGGTTCTAGAAGCAATGAGGCGAGAAACATCAGAAAGTGCAAAGATGTGGAGAGGTTTGTTCTGTCCTGCAAGGAAGGCAGGCAATGAATCCAAAGCAGATTTAAACTGCAAAGCAAGTGGAGTCAGCAGCATTGAGTCTTTAGCAACGGGGCATCAGGATGGGTAAGGCACCACTAAAGCAGTTCAGAGGTTCACAGGTACTGCCATGAATGATGCAGAAGCTGTGTTGCCCATCCACAGCATAACAGGCTTTGTCACCAAACAATGTTGAGTGAATTGAGTGATGTCCTGCATCAAACAGTGCAGCTGCTGACCTCATTACTAGAAAAGCTGCAGGGGGACAGAGTGGAGAGATCCAATCACTGTGGGGCCAAACAATCCTCATCACCATTCTTATGTCTTTGTCCAAATGAGGTGCCAAGGACAGCACATAAAAACTGGTCCACAGGTTACAATGAAAGAAACACTTATTATAAACACAAAAATGAACAGTTCACAGTTCTGATAAGAAGAAAATAATACCCATTTCCAGGAGACTGATATTGTCTCACTTAGTTGATGATAAAGTCTCTCACTCTTGTCCAACTATGTGCCTTTGGTTGGAGTCTTGATCGTGTCCTAAATGGTTGTCCAGCCTGTGTCCAAATAGGTATTTGGCTCAGTCAGGTGCAAGCTGGTCAGTGTATTGATTGGAGTCCTGGGCCACACTGGGCCAACATCTGGTCGGAGATGGGGGCGGCACTGAAGACTGCTGCTGAGGAACATTACTGACAGATGAGCTGCAGGGAACAGCAAGCGTTGAGTTGAGAGCATGAGTGCTGTCTGCTAGTGGTCCTGCAATGTCTTAAGTAATGTGGAAGAACGATTTCTGAGTGTCATGTGACTTACGGATGCGTTACGTGCCAGCTGACAAAATGTAGTGCTGCGTTCTTGGTGCTGCATACGCTGCTGGTGGGCAGTGCTGATGCCTCTCATGGAGCCCAATGGAGTCTTAGGTGTACACATACTGGTGTGTTGCTGCCACTGTAAGCATGTGGTGTGTATGACCAGAACTGAGATTGGTGGATTCGCCTGGATTCCGTGGAGGATGCCCAGGGGTATGGCAATCTGTTGGCTGTGGATGTGTTCCATGGTGGTACTGGCGAGGTACTACAGAAATGGCCCTTTCTGATGTAGTTTTCTTTTAGTGTCTTATACATTTCTGAAGTTCTGTCAATCAATATTTTATTTTCAATGACAATCCTCTCAAACTTCTGCCTGTGTGTGATGCATTTACAATGACTTTTTGGGTTTTCATGATGGCAAATTCTTTCTTGTGCTTTCAGCTGCTTAAACCTGTCCTATTGAAACCCATTTTTTTTAGAACATATAACCATCAATCGATCCATTCATCATAAACATTGTGCAGTTTTCCTTAAAACACTGCATAATGATCAATTACTTGTTGGGTGAAATGTTTCTTCTGATATTTGGAAGCACCTCCAACCATACTATATGACTTCATGACTTCAGTCTTCAGTTTGTCAGGCAAAACTTCTCTTTGGGTCTCGTCATTGAACATCAGGAGACCTAAACCATGTTGTGGAATCACATCTTGCATGATATGTTATACTTTTCCAAGATTCTAGGCACTATGTTAATCATTTCAGCTAGTGGGAAACTGAACAATACTGGCAATCTTGTCTTTCTGCAGAATGGGAAAAGAGGGAGATAAGAAAGGACATAAAAGAAGCCACACTCAGCTAACCACATATACTGCTACAGTCTTGCAGCAATATTACAACTCATTACTGTCTTTATACATCTCTTACCATTTTGGTGCTCTCCAATCCTCTCTCTTCTCTTTCTCCTTCTACTTCATCTTCTCCCTCCTCCTTTGCCTTACCTCTTCCAATTTTCTTTTATCCCTTCTCATATTTTTGGTCTGTTCCAAAACGAGACCCTCACAGAAATGTTGCCCACGAGATATTCCCTGGCTGTGATAACCTAGTTACACCACTGGAGTATTTTCCAGCTCACAAATTTGTGTTTTTTCACTAAATCAAAGCTAATGTTTCACTGCAATCATATGAAACTTGCATTGTGCATAGAAAATTCACAGCAACAGTAATTTCTGACAATTTTTAACAGTTTTTCATCCAAAAGGTAACCAACCTGTAACACAAGCCATACACTAATTAATATTTTTATATCTACCAAGTCAATTCAATTAGAATTGAAGGGGCTGTCCGATGCACTCTTTATTTCATGGATGGCCTAGTAACTAGGCTAACAAAACAATAGGCAGCCCCACCTTAACACAACACCAATGTCCACCAAGCAACCATGGTGCTGTTCACATGTTCAAATCATGCACTCACTGATACCCTATACCCAGTGGGACAGTGAGAGGGATGCAACCAGACCCATTATTGAGGCCAAATCTGTGACAGCCACTGCTTCGACACTTGGCCAACCAACTGAACCCATTCACCCACTAACTAGCCAAGAGTATCTTAATGTCACACATTAGCTTCCATACCTCCTAAGATACCTATAATGGCACATGGAGGCTCATCTGGGTTAATATCTAAAACATGCCAGTATAATTGTCAGAAGTCAGATGCCCATATGGTCACTGCATTGATAGTTTGGTCAATGGTGGACTAGCACCTGGTCATCACTGAGCAAAATGCAATGGCATGAAGTATAGCAGTCCCTTTGGCTGTATCCAAGCAGCAGAATTCAACATGCTGTCATGGGTAAATGGCACATTGGGCACACTGAACTTGCTTTTGAATTATTTTCTATGTTCAATGTTTTTCTCTCCCTATAATGATATACAATACGCAAGAATGTCATCGAGTACTGCAGGTGGGAAGGTTACTACCCAGGAGGCAGTTAACATTTATCAGATGAGGTTCTGCATATGCTAACAAATACTCCCACACAATGCACAGTGATCTGGGACACTAAGGGAAAAGACAAGGATGGGTGATCCCCACAGAGCTTCCTTATACAACCTAGATTTCAGTGCTGCCAATCTGGTTACACCTTTCTCAATTAAATCAGGGAAGGATGTGATGATTCTCCAGAACTTCCACTCGTCTGAGGTTAGAAGCAGATGCAACAACACATATAATGTGTGATGAGAAACTGCAAGGTGCTCATATATTCAAGGATGCATGAGAAGGTGTGCTAAAAATACAGCGAGATTTTACCAACAACTACTTACTGTTATTACTCAATGGTATGCAAGAACCATAAAATAATTTATGGTCCCATTAAGTCAATAAATATATAATTGCTAACAGGCAGCAATAGTTCAAATACAGCCCTCACTCATGTAGTGGAGCAGAGGGTGTTGAGCATGATATGAGATTATCTGCAGAAGTCACCTCTAAGATACTCTAAGATACATTGCATGAAGCCATTCATGATCCTAGGAAATATATGGGCAATAACATGGGCTAAATAAAGGAGAGAGGTATTTAATACAGAAGCGAGTGATCATGACACACACAAGATGAATGCTGTGAGACCCAGTGTAGAAATTGTGGACTGCTACCAGCAATCCACCCTCAGTCTTCAAGAACTGCAGCAGAACATTTCGAATGAGACTGCAGCAATTTCAGCAGTCCAGCTTTGATTTGACTTCACTGTGCATCGTTTGCTGACCAGGGCCAAAAGTGTCAAGAGATGAATCATGGTCACTTTCAACATCTGCTATAGTCATGTTAGTACCATATTTCCTTTCCTCTGGTTTGTTTCTTTGTACCCTGGAACTCTGTTCTCTGGGCCACTTATTTCTTTCACCCTGTATTACGGAAACTTTCGAAAAGCTGCGAATATACATTTATTTTACAACAACATGCTTAAGAAGCAGGTACCATCAATTAGAAACACCTGAGGACTGACACGAAACTGCCTTCACTGTTCCATTGGGACACTACCAGAGTTGAGAAGTGCCATTCAGTTTAAAAAATGAGGCCTAAAACAGAGGCAGTGTATGGTGTATCTAGCAGACATCTTAGTTTTTTCAAGAGTATCAAGAAACATTGTCTTTTTCCAAAATGTGCTCAGCTAAGTGTGAATGGCACAACAGATCCCTGCCTCATGCAAGCTACATGCAGGTTCCCTACCCCTGTAACAGAAATGGAATGGCATTCCTTCCTAAGACTGGCCTCCTACTACTACTACTACTACTACTACTACTACTACTACTACTACTAAATAGTGGCCAACTTTGTGGGAATAGTAAGACTCTTCGCCCGAAAAAGGCATTGGACCCTAGAGTGCAACGTAGTTTTCGAGTATTTGAAGGATGTGTTGGTCACAAACCTTATCGTCACTTATTCTGACTACTATAAACTGTTTATTATGGCCAGTGATTCCAATAATCAAGCTCTAGTGTGTGTCCTGAGACAGGACATGTATGAAATGTAACATCCAACAGCTCATGCCTCCAGATAGTTGAACAAGGCTGAAAATAATTACTCCACCATGCAAAAAGAGATGCAGAGTGTAACCTAATCACCTGTTTCCACTGCTACTTATATGGCCAGTGTTTTAAGAAGGTTACCAACCACATTGCATTAAAATTACTTCTAGGCCTAAAAGATCTAATGACCTGACTTACACAGGGGCATTGCATCTTAGCAAATATGCTCACTAAGTCATACACCACCCAGGGAGTATGCACAATAATGCAGACAGGCTGAGTATGAACTTGCACACAACAGAAAACTTGGTCATCTCTGCTAACAAACAGCAGGCACTACGTACTGCTAAACCTGACTGTCAGCAATTCACTCACTATTCAGGTACAGCTACATCATGACAACTGGATTCTATATAAAGATACATGGTATGGCCCAGTTATTGTTACACTAGCCAGTCTGTGCAATGAAGTGCTGAAGCAAGTATATTATTTCAGTTCTGAGATACTGTCATTCAACTGATTGAAGAAAATTATTTATGGAGGATCTATAAACAAGATGCTGAGCAAAACACAATGATCTATGAGGCATGTCTGCGAAGGACATAGCTTAACCATCAGTGCGCACCTTTGCAGAGTTTGTCACAGGCAATCAGGTAGCTACTGACTAATGTACAGAATTAAGCAGACAATGAGAGAATTGAGCAGGTGTGCAGAATGATATGCATAATGTTAAGCCATTTGGTACATAGCCACCACACTGACTAGCACAGTTTGCTGCCATGCATGCTAGCATAATGTAATTCCCAAGAACATGAAAGTGCAGGGCTCTCAGTTCATAAAGTAGTTTATGACCAAGTGTTGCCTTCATCTTTCGATTAGTCAAACTGCCCCACCAGAAGAAGTTGGGTCTATTTATCATTTTGTAAAAACCCTTAGCAAATGTGATTCTTGGAGTTTTCCCAGCAGACAGAATACTCCCTTGTAAATCAGGTGTGCACTGGGATGCCAATATTTCATCTTAAGTTGCAGTGCAGGATGCATATCTCAAATACGATGGAATACACAAAGATCAGTTTGAAGACAGATCAACAAGGCAAGGTTTAGAGTAACAGGGGGAAGCACTGTGAGTAACAACAGCCAACAGTTATGCTGAAGGAAAGAAGGAAGATTAGGATTTAACATCTTGTCAGCAACAAGGTCAGAGACAGAACACAAGCTCAGACTATGGAAATGTGGGAAAGGAAATCACCCATGCCCTTTTAAATGAACCATCTCAGTATTTGCCTTGAGTATTGCTAGCAAACTCTTTTACACTTAAAGATAAGACAAAGAAATTCTTTACCAAGTACTTGGGCACACACTTTACTTGTTGAAATGATATCACCAGTTAACATGAAACTTTAGCTTATATTCAGGGCCAACATTGTGCTAGTAGAATATGTCTGGGCATACACAAGCTGTCTCAAAGCACTGAAAGTACAACCAGCAGCTACGTTAAGGAAAGGGAGGGAGAATTGGTGAACACAACAAAGCAACAGGACAAGTGAATTTTGTATGTGCTTTAACACATAGGGTATGCCATAATAATTACATACATGGTTTATCTCACATAAATACCCTCTAGCTCCCTCTTCTCACTTCACAGGACCATCTGATCTAGGTTCAGCACAATCACTCAGTTTCAAGTGTGTACTGCAGCACATACAACAGCATCACAACTATCCACACTGGGGTATAATTTTCTGTACCACTAGCACCTCTAGTGACATGGTTCTGCTTGTTGCAAGTGTTGTTTATTACTGTTACAAATGGAAAAATTTCAAATCCAAACCTCACCATCCTTCTACCTTTCATCCACTCCTGATGTCATATTCAGCCAACTTGAGAGCAAAATCATTGCTAGAGGTGAATCCAATGTCATCTAGTGACAATGAGTGACCATACAGTGCTATCTGAAAGTAATCCACCCACCAAAGAAAATAAGAGTGGAAAATGGTGTAGTCCTAAATATCTGTTCAGTGGTAGAGGTGACTGTCATGAACAACATACTAAAATACGCCACCAGTGGGGTGTGAGCAAAGGGGTGGGTGGCACTTAACAGGTAAATAACTCAAAAACTGTGGTTTCTAGAGAAAATGGATCCAAGAATAAAATGAAACTACATTAGATTTCCTATAAAAAGAATCTTACTCATATTTTTCTCTAGGATTAAGTTTCTCCACTGAAGGGGTTAAAAGGATCACAGGCTATTAAAAATAGTGTTTCAATGATATAAAATTGCTGTTGACTGTTGAATAAATTGGGATAAGAACAAATATTAAATATTTGTACATTGCTTAACAATTGCTATGGAAGAGACACACTTTCTAACAAGAATAATAACAGGCAATGATGGACAACACAAAACACAGTACACACAAAACAGAAGGTGAGTGGTACATTTATAACAAAAAACGGTACATGTTACACCACATGGGGAAGCAGTGTAACAGACATAAATAATGTTCACATCTGTCATACACTATGTGATCAAAAGTATCTGGACACCACCAAAATATTAGGTGGATTGTGCTGCCACCTACTGACAGGTACTCCATATCAGCCAACTCAGTAGTCGTTAGACATCATGAGAGAGCAGAATCGAGTGCTCCAAGAAACTCGTGGACTTCTAAGGTGCTCAGGTGATTGGATGTCACTTGTGTACACGAGATTTCTATGCTCCACTGTTTCCAATGTGATAGTGAAATGGAAACATGAAGAGACATGTACAGCACAAAAGCATACAGGCAGACGTCATCTGTTGACTGACAGAGACCGACAGTTGAAGAGGGTTGTAAAGTGTAATAGGCAAACATCTATCCAGACCATCACACAGGAATTCCAAACTGCATCAGGATCCACTGCAAATACTATGACAGTTAGGTGGGAGGTCATAAAACTTGGATTTCATAGTCGAGTGGCTGCTCGTAAGCTGCACATCATGCTGGTAAATGCCAAACGATGCCTCGCTTGGTGTAAGGAGCATAAACATTGGACAACTGAACACTGGAAAAACATTGTGTGGAGTGACAAATCACGGTACACAAAATGGCGATCCGATGGCACGGTGTGGGTATGGCGAATGCCTAGTGAACGTTACCGCCAGCGTGTGTAGTGCCAACAGTAAATTTCAGATGTGCTGGTGTTATGGTGTGGTCGTGTTTTTCATGGAGGAAGCTTGCACCACTTGTTTTGTATGGCATTATCACATCACAGGCCTACATTGATGTTTTAAGCACCTTCATGCTTCCCACTGTTGAAGATCAATTCGAGGATGGCAACTGCATCTTTCAACAAATTCAAGCACCTGTTCATAATGCACAGCCAGTGGCAGAGTGGTTAAAAGACAATAACATTCCTGTAATGGACTGGCCTGCACAGAGTCCTGACCTGAATATTACAGAGCACCTTTGGGATGTTTTGGAATGCAGACTTCATGCCAGGCTTCACCAACTAGCATCATTACCTCTCCTCAGTGCAGCACTGTGGGAAAAATGGGCTGCCATTCCCCAAGAAACCTTTCAGCACCTGACAATGTATGCTTGTGAGAGTGGAAGCTGTCATCAAGGTTAAGGGTGGGCCAACACCATGCTGAATTCCAGCATTACCGATAGAGGGGACCATGAACTTTTAAGTCTTTTTCAGCCAGATGTCCATTGTCCATATACTTCTGATTACATAGTGTAGGTCAGTCTCCCAACATCAAGGTGTGTATTTGACTCTCAGTAAGGAATATGCCTTCCTTGTATGCTAATGCACATTTTGCACCTGTTATTCGTGCTGGCTACCAACTTACCGAGGAGTCCTTGGTGGGGATTATTATCCCACTCCTATCTCAAGGCAGTTTTTAGTAGTTCTTGCACGGCTGGGGGGGGGGGGGGCGAGGTAATTGAGAGTCACATCTGATAAGAGCATCCCAGGCATGCTACACAGGTTTTTGTACCGGGAGTGAGCAGGTAATTCCATATGTTCAATATCTGCACTTTTTAGTGTGTCCTACACCTTAGCAGGCCAGTGTGGCAGCCACTGTCACCCACAAACAAAGACGGGACCTGCCACACCCCTAAACAGAACAACATGATCCAGAACAATCTCCCTGCAGTACCACTGTGCTGTAATGATACGTTCACGCAAATATATGCAGCGGTGTGTAACATGTTCCCCTCCTCACCGCACTAACTGGTGGTCAGAATAACTTGCCACAATGAAGCGGGAGTCATAGGAGAACATCACTCTGAACAACTGTTGCTGACCCCAAATGACATCCTCCCTAGCCCAACGAAATCTTTCTCAACAATGACGAGGTTAAAGTTTGACAGGCTTCTGAGCTTCCAAACCAGTGTGATTTAATCACCCTAAATGGTTCTCGCAGAGACATGTGTACCAGTAGTGGTTGCAAGGTCTGCAGTGATCTGCCACTACTGCTAGCCATGAATACTCTTGGAGTGTGATGGTCTTTCTATGGCCACTGGAATGCTTTTGCATAGCATTTCCACCCTCAGTGGCCTTTTTCAATCATGGGATGACACTTTTGGACACACCCATTTCTGTGTCCACAGAGGTAACACTTTGATCAGCTTCGAGCTGAGCAACTGTCTGTCCACAATTGTAAACACTCATAAGATGTCTTTCAGACACACTGCAATCCACACAGAATGTCAGATTAATCAGTTCCACAACAACCTCTGTCAAACACCATGTCCTGATGAATGGCAAAATTATTTGTAAATGGACATGAAGTCCTGTAGATATCTATCAGTGCTTGTAGCTCCTGATATAACAGGTTAAAATACTTCCATGAAGTGAGTATTTTCACAGTAATGCCTGATACTGACATTGCATGTGGCAACGTGGAGAAGTTACAAGGATTAAAAATCTTTGTCATTAATGTCTAATCAAGCATAGAGCAAAATAATACCTCACACACATGAATCTACATATACTGTTCTTAGGAAGGATTTCAAGAACAGTAAACCAACTCAATTGTGCAAGATATAAATTGTAACAAATCAAAACATTTTTAGATGACCTTTGACCTCCATAAGTTTGCCTCCATGGCTGGGTCGTCAGTGTAGATGGCTGCCATTCCAAGAACCCGGATTCGATTTCCAGTATTGCAAAGGATTTTTCCTTGGTGAAATGACTGGTATGGCGTGCATTGACCTGAGGATGCCAATTGGGGAACTACTAGACAGAGTAGTAGTGGCTCCGCAGTGTAACCAGTCAGTCAGGAGAGCAGTGTGCAGACCACATGCTCCTCCATATCACATTCGCATGACTCCACAAAGCAGAGGATGACATGAAAGCTGGTATATATTCCTTGGCTCTTCACACCTGGAGAGGAGCTCATTTGAACTGCATATGGCGGGTCAATCAATATGAGTATCATAGTTTCAAGCCTTGTAGCACTTAGTACATTCAACTTAAAATTATAAATAATAGATCAAATGAAAGAGTAATTTAAACAACTTTGTTTGTATACATGTGGGTGTGCCATGATTGCCTTCAAACTATGGTTTATGTGCAAACTTTCGTTGGGTGGTTCATTGATCCCAGGTCTACAGGACTGTAGATTAGAGATAGCCCACCATGCATAACCCAGTGGAAGAAAACCACAAGGTCTACCAATGTCATTGAAACTGAGGTAAGGGACAAAAAGAAGAAAGGGAAAAAGAGTAAGAAAGGCAAGCAGGTGCCCTGTCTAGGGAGCAGTCAGGGCCCCTGAAAGCAGAGTGCAATGAGGGGACATACATCTCCCAGCCTCTGCCACTTACAAGACATACTCTACTCAGAGACTGCCTTGGAAAGAATAGAAACATGGACAGGGCAATAGAAGCACAGAGAGGCAAAATATGAAAAAGTCTAACATTCTACACAAGAGGGTGGGAGGGGGGGGGGGGATAAAGGAGTAGGTAGGATAAGGCCCAAAAAGCTTCTCCCAGTCTGGGTAGAGGAGGCAACAGTGTTCTGCCAACCCCTCAATGGGCTGAAAAAGTTAAGTAGCTCTCCCTTAAAGAGACTGGTAGAACTAAGTCAGCCGCTGGGGCATCATCTCCCAATACCAGGGGTTAATGGATGAAATGACCATGAATAAACCAAGCATGGCTGATGCAGAGCCGGTAATGGACAGTAGTCCTTACCGGAGGTCTGCATGGAGGGCGTCTGCAGATTTATAGGCTCCTTTATCACCCTTACTTTGGTGAAGTCAGGCTGAGCCATTCCATATTCCATATTCCAGGCATCTAAAACTTGATGGCATAATACTGATTGGAAGTCTGTTCCTGGAATACCAGTCTCAAGAATCGCTTTACTGGTAGCCACTTTGGACAGGCTATCGGTGAGTTCATTCCCTGGGATCCTGATGTAGCTCAGTGTCCAGTCGAAGGTCACTGACCATCCAAACTGCTCAAGGGTATATAGGGAATTCTGGATACCAATGACCAAATGATGGCATGGGTAGCATTGGTTGAGAGCTTCCTCAAGGACTTTATGCAGGAAAGAAAGGACCCACCAGTGCAGTAATGGATAGGATCAAGAGCAAGAGATATGGCTACCAACCCTCCAGTGAAAACACTACAGCCATCTGGCAAGGAGAGCAGTTCAGTATGTCCCACATGTCTACATGACCAGCACAACCATCAAGGCTACTTCTGAACCCTGGGATGCACCAAGAGGGAGAAAAATTGTCGGTGGAGGGCCTCGGAATGAACCAAGTCTTTTGGACACTGTGATAGGCCAAGATCAAGCTGTAGCCAAGGGATGCACCATGGAGGCTTATGGGAGTGGATCTAGTGAAGAGGTGGAAGAGGAAACAACTAAAGTTAAGAAAGGATGTACTGGATGCAGATTGCGTTTGTGGTCCCTGATTGGGGCTGTCATTGTAGGAGATGGATTACCATGTTACAAAAGAGAAGACAGTAATCTGAATGCTTAGAGGAGCTGCAAACATGGGTAGCATAATTGACAAGCTGTTGTTGGTGCCTGATCTCCAACAGAGGGACCCCAACCACAACAAGTAAGCTGTTCATAGGGCTAGTTCCAAAGATACTTGTCACAAGTCAAACCCCACACTGGTGTATGGGATCCAGTACCTGCAATAATTAGGGCAATTGTATCAGGGCTTTGTAATGCTGCAGAAAGGTAGTGCGATCTGCATCCCAGCTGGTGTTACTCAGGCAGCAAAGTATTAAGTTGCAGCCAGCATTTTTGCTTAAGCTGGTGAAGATTGTAAATTCATGTCAACTGAGAATTGAAGACCAGTCCTGAAAAGTGGTAAGTCTCCACCACATTGGGCAGTTGGTCATCGAGGTAAAGTTTTAGTTGTAGGTGAATGGTATGACATCAACAGAAGTGTATGATGTGAGTCTTGGCAACAGAAAATCGAAATCCATGTGTGATGGCCCATCTCTGCACCTTTCATATGGCACCTTGCAGTTGAACTTCAGTGACACCCACACTAGAGGAGCAATGGTATAGGCAAAAGTTGTCAGTATATGGGTTATACAGGATATGGTGCCCGATGCACAGTGACCAGTTTTCATTCAAAACACTGGGTGAGTTCATTCGCTTCTTCAGAAGGAGAGGCCAACAAGTGTGTCACCTTTTGGCTGGTCAACGATGACAGAATCGACACGCACACTCTGCACTTTTCCTCAAATAGTTTTACAGAAACTATACAGTAAACAAATTTCATTTATGTTTTACTTGTAGTTTTATATGTCAGGTTCATTATGATGTGCCCATCATTTCATGAATGGTCATAATTACTGTGATAGTTACATTGAAATAAGACACTGCATGAAATTCGAAAAAGTTTGCAATGAAAAATAGGGATCACTATGATTTTGTGTTTAGTGCATATTACATATTATGTTGCTGTGTATGAAATTATTGTTCTTTCGACTTTGTTGGAGGTCTATCTGTCATCAATATTGAGAAAATTGATCTGGTGTAGTGCACTCCGTGCCGGTGATAAAGCCAGAGTGAAATATCAACAACATTCCTCATATCTTATAAATTGATTGAGATATCGAAATGAGATTTTGGCAAATGATAGCACACAAAGAGGAGAGTATTTTACCATTTAGTTATCATGCAAAACTTCACCTTCTACCAGGTTATTCCACTAACTACAGACCCTTTTTATGAAATAATGCTATTTTTAAGGGCCATTGATAGCTGGTGAAATGCTAAATGCTGTGGGTTTTCGAATAACATAAGTGAAGTCATTACACATTTATTTTGTACTGAGGGTGTGCTTTTTTGCAAGATTCTGACCATACTTTACCTCAGTTACTCATTTAATAAACCATTGTTTCTGAATTCTCTCAAAACTGCATCTGGACAACAGTTTAGCGAGGTGAAACTGTGTAAACTCCACTGAGTTTTGAAAAAAGAAGCAAATTTTAACATGACAACAAGAGAAATGTTAAAGTTTTACTCAAAATTCCTCAGTCATAATACTTCTCTGAAAGTTACAAATGGTTAACAAACCAGGCAAAAATAAATCATTGCATTTTTGGTGGAATTCTTTTTAAAGACTAACCAAAGAATAGGTGACAGATCTTTTGGAATGGCCACCATGCAAGTGTGGGAGTGAAGGGGGCACGGTTAATATTGACAAGAAATGTGAGTGTAGGGTTCAGTTTATAATGGCACTTCCCCTACATTGCTCAGAATTTCCTCCACAGTGCCTGCCAACAGCCCCCATCACTACCATTCTCCCTATGTGTGTGTGCCATCTGCGCATCTACTGGCCATGGTATTCAATATGCACTATACAAGAGGGGTGCTACTGAGGACACCACAGCTGCTGCTAGATCACTGATGGGGAAACGGAGGGATGCTTAGTACAGAGCCCCATGTGACCATTCTCTTGGAGATGGGGGGTATTGTGGGAAGCACCAACTTGAACCTGGAACAGGACATTCTGGATGAACATTGGGTGTGGACCCCACAGACGCAACTCATGTCAGGTAGCAAGAATGTGGTGTCAACATGTGGTGTCATAAGCTATTTGCAAGTCAAAGATGACAGCTATAAGGTAGTGATGTCGAGCAAAAGCTGTTCAGATGGCAGACTCCAGGTAAGTCATTATCAGTAGTGGAACGGCCTTGGTGAAAACCACCCTGGAACAGAGTCAGAATACCAAAAGACTCAAGGAGCCAACACAATCACCTGCTTACCATGCATTTAAGTAACTTTTACAGAATGCTGGTGAGACTTATTGGGCAACAACTGTCCACCACTTGAGGGTGTTCACCCAGTTTCAGTACTGGGACAACGATGCTGTTTTGCTATTCAATGGGAACTCACCCTCACTCCAGATAAAGTTAAAGATGGCAAGAATATAGTGCTGACAATCCACCGATAGGTACTTGATTATTTGGTTGTGGATGCGGTCTGGCCCTGAGGCTGTATCTGGGCTGTGAGCTAGGACACTGACCAATTCCCACTCACTGAGTGGAGCATTATATGATTCCAGGTGGCATGCAGTGAAAGGTAATTGCTTTCGTTCCAACCACTGTTTTAGCACATGAAAAGCAAGTGGGTAATTCTCAGATGTTGAGGCTTGACCATAGCACAGAGCAAAATGTTTGGCAACAGTATCTGGGTCAGTGTAGGCATGGCCATTCAAGTTAATACCAGGTATGCCTGCAGGTTTCCTTACAGTCATTTGACTTCAGCCAAGACCTAAAAAGGAGAGGTACGTGGTCCAAAGGTTGAAAGATACCAATCCCAGCATTCTCTCTTCGGTCCTTTTATTAGGTTGTGGACCCAATCACAGAGACGCTTAAAGGCAATGAGATGATCCATCGATTGGTGCTGCTTATGGCATTGCAGAGCCTGCCAACAATCTCAAATAGCCTCTGCAATTTCTGAGTACCTCTAAGGTATTGTCTTCCATTAGGGCAGTCCCAAGGAACAGCTGCCAAAAGAATAGCTGTAGTTGTATTCTTGATTGCCATATCAATATCTCCATGTGGGGAAGTGCCAATGTCGACAGCAGAGACAAAAGCTCAGTCAGCACTGTTGAGAGCCCATCTGGATGAGCTTACAGGGTAGTTACACTGACAGAGGGATGGAAAGATTGGGAAATGGTTGGTTGGTTGGTTTAGAAGAGGGGGGCAGGGATCAAGCAGCTAGGTCATCAGTCCCTCATTCTGATTAAAATAATTCCACAAGGGTGGGTTAAAATAATCAAGACATACAAAGCACAGCTGGAAGAAAGGAGAAAACCACAAGAGTGACAGAATGGCAACAAATACTAAAATGGACAAAATCGGACAAGAAAACCATGGTGAGATGCAAGAAACATGTAGAAGAAATCTAAACAAGAGATCAAATTACCATGGCTGGCTGACCATGAGAATAAAAAGGAGAAGCCAGACACACTATGACACATTAAAACTGCCACCCTAAAGGCACTAGGTTGGAGGACACAGAGGGACAAAGGACATGTGCTAAAACTTAGATCAAATGATAAAACCCACCCTCACAAATAAAACGTAAAACTAAAGCTGCTGTTGAGGCATTGCCACCCAACACTGAAGATAGGCTGCTGGGAAAGTTAAAAATCCACCACAGAGTGGCTAAAAGTGAGCAGTCCAGCAACAGGTGGACTACCATCATTTGTGAGCCGCAGCAACACCGAGTTGGGTCTTCATGATGGAGGAGGTAACCATGTGTTAGCCACATATATCCAATGTGGAGCTGGCAGAAGACAACTGATTCCCTGCGAGAGGACTGCATGGAAGACTTCCACACATTCATAGTCTCCTTAATGACATGCAGTTTGCTGTGCGTACGGTTATGCCATTCCGTCTCCCAAAGCCAAAAAAACCTGCGTGTAAGACAGAACGTATGTCAGTTTCAAAGACGCCCATCTCCAGACATGGTTTCCGCGTGGCCTGTCTGACCAGCCTGTCGGGAAGTTCGTTACCTGGGATTCTGACATGTCCTGGGGTCCACACAAACACCACTTAATGATGAGACCATTCCAGGGCATAGATTGCCTCCTCAATGGATGCTACCAAAGGATGGTGAGGGTAGCACTCGTCGATAGCTTGTAGGCTGCTCAAGGAGTCAGTACACAGGAGAAATGACTCACCAGGGCATGAGCGGATGTGCTCGAGAGCACGAGATATGGCCGCCAGCTCTCCAGTGAAAACACTGCAGACATCTGGCAAACAGTGCTGATCAGCAGGTCCTCCATTAACATACGCAAAGCCTACGTGACCATCAGCCATCGAACTGTTGGTGTAAACCACTTCAAGGCCCCAGTACATGTCGAGAATCTAGAGGAAGCGATAGCAAAGAGCCGCAGGGTTAACAGAACCCTTAGGGCCACGCGAAAGGTCCAGAAGAATCTGTGGGCTAGGTGTTCACCATGGAGGTGTACGTGACTGGACCTTGAGGAGAGGTGGTAACAGGAAGGACTCCAGTTCAGACAGAAGGGACCGGACATGAACTGCAATCTTAAGCCCTGGCCTGGGCCACCGATGCGGGAGATGAACCGCCATTGTTGGGAAAAGGAGATGGTAATTCAAATGTGCAGGAGAACTATGAATGTGTGCAACATAACTGGCAAGCAGTTGTGCATGCCTAACCTTCAATGGAGAGACTCCGGCCTCTACCAGGACACTGGTCAATGGACTGATTCTAAAAGCTCCCGTCACTAGGTGAATGCCACAGTGGTGCACTGGGTCGACTAAACGCAGTGCTGAAAGTGCCACCAAACCGTAAACCAGACTCCCATAGTCAAGGCGTGATTGAACAAGGGCTCTGTAGAGCTGCAGCAGCGTAGAGCGATCTGCACCTCAGTTGATGTTGCTCAGGCAGGTGAGGGCATTGGGGTGCTGCCAGCACTTCTGCTTAAGCTGATGAAAGTGAGGTAACCAAGTCAATTGTGCATTGAAAAGCAGTCCTAAGAATCGATATGTCTCCACTACAGTGAGTGGGTCATCATTAAGGTAAAGTTCGGGTTTCAGGATGAACGGTGCTACACTGACAGAAATGCATGACACACAACTTCGCAGCTGAAAACTGGAAGCCATGGGCTAGAGCCCATGACTGCACCTTATGAACGGCTCCCTGTAGGTGCTGCTCAGCAACACCAGTACTGGAGGAGCAGTTCGAAATGCAGAAGTCATCCACATACAGAGAAGGTGAGACCAATAGCCCTACAGCTGCTGCTAGACCGTTAATAGCCACTAAAAATAGACAGACACTAAATACGGAACCCTGCAGAATGCCATTCTCCTGAATAGGGGGGAACTATGGGAGGCACAGACTTGGACACAGAAAATATGGAGCGACAGAAGTTTTGGACAAAAATTGGGAGCGGGCACCTTAGACCCCACTCATACAAGTGGCAAGGATGTGATGTTGCCAGTTCGTGTCGTATGCTTTATGTAAGTCAAAAAAGACGGCAACAAGATGTTGGTGTCTGGAAAAGGCTGTTCAGAAGGCAGACTCTAGGGACACAAGATTATCAGTGATACAGCGACCCTGGCAGGAGGCTCCCTGACATGGAGCAAGTAGTCCACGTGTCTCTAGAACCCAACTGCGAACACACCATAAGTTGCAGCAGCTTACAAAGAAAGCTGGTGAGGCTATCCACATCAAGTGGGTTTTGACTGGGTTTGAGCACTGGAATGATGGTGCTCTCCCACCATTGCGATGGAAAGATGCCATCACACCAGATCTGGTTGAAGATGACTAGGAGATGTTGCTTGTAGTTGTACGAGAAAAGTTTTATCATCTAACTGTGGATCCGATCTGGCCCAAGAGCTGTGAAGGGGCAATGTGCAAGGGTGCTGAGGAGCTCCCAATCTGTAAATGGGGCATTATAGGGTCCACTGTGGCATGTAGTGAACGAGAGGACTTCCCTTTCCATCCACCATTTGAGGGTGCTAAAGGCTGGGGGGGGGGGGGGGGGTGGTAGTTCTCCAATACAGAGGCTCAAGCAAAGTGCTTGGCAATCACATTTGCATTGGTACATAACATGCCATTGATGTTAATGTCAGGGACACCTGTTGGGATCTGGTCCCAAAAAGACGTCTGATCTTCATCCAGACGTTGGAAGGTGACATATGGCGCTCAATGGTCAACATCTACCTCTCCCAACACTCCTGTTTCTGTCATTTTATAAACTGGCGAACATAGGCAAGGAGCCCCTTAACTGCTATTATGTGCTCTAAGGTAGTGTGCCGCTTCTGTCACTGTACAGCTCACCGACACTGTTTAATTGCCTCAGCAACTTCCAGCGACCACCAAGGGACTGTCTTTCGCTGGGGCACCCTAAAGAATGAAGGATCACATTTTTCCGCAACAGAAATAATCATTGTAGCGACCTGCTCAATGACAACATTGATGGGGGAGATTCAGTGGTGACAACAGAGGTGAAGGCTTCCCAGTCTGCCTTGTTCAAAGCCCATCTGGGTACGTGTCCGTGAGCATGATGCCATGTGCTCTCCAGTGCATAGATGGGAGAAGGCCAGGACTGCAAACCAAGAGATCAATGGCCAAATATGTGCCATGTGCCACACTGAAAAGTGTGGGGGCACCTGTATTTAAAAGGCAGAGGTCGAGTTGTGACAGTAAATTTTAGACCTGCCTACCTCGGCCAGTAAGCATGGCATTGCCCCAGAAGGGGCTTTGCACATTAAAATCTCTCAACAGTAGGAAAGGTTTAGGGAGTTGATCAATTAGTGCAGCCAATACATTCAGGGTTACTACAGCATCTGGAGGAAGATATACATTGCAGACAGTTATTTCCTGTGTTGTCCTTATCCTGACAGCCATAGCTTAAAGAGGAGTTTGAAAGGGCACAGGTTCACTACATCGGACATAGACACAAACTCCACCTGACACTATATTACATTCACCGCGGTTCCTGTAATATCCCTTATAGCCACGGAGGGGAGGGTTCAACAGTGCCGTAAACCAGGTTTCCTGGAGGGCAGTGCAGGAAGCAGGTGTAAAAGTTAACAGTTGCTGTAGCTCAGCCAGGTGGTGGAAAAAAGTGCCACAATTCCATTGGAGGACTATGTGATCATGAGACTGGGAAGGCATGAAACACTCAATGAGGCAGTCTACGCCACAGGGTCACCTGCTGCCACCAGATGAGTACCTGTGTGATTGACACTCATTGTGTCTGAGGGCCCAGCAAGATCTAGGTCCTCAGCAGATGTCAGAATCTCTACCTCAACCACAGATACAGAGCTTGGAAGTAGTGGTAGTGGTGTGGATGCCACCACAGTGTCTTGGTTCTTGGGGGTCTTTTTCATTTTAGGTTTCTCTCACTGTTCCTTAGGTTTCTCCGGCTGGGAGGGCTTAACTGATTCAGTCTCAGGAACTGAGGAGGACCATGAAGCCCTGTGGTTGCTTCAGTCACTGGCAGGTGTCAGCTTTGCCACGGGTAGGAACCTGGGAAGGGAGTGACCCAAGGCATCCCTTCCTGGAGCCTGGAGAGAGGAGCCGAAGAAGACTTACACTTCTCTGGCTGAGAAGTTTTGTTTGGGGAGAGGGGGGGGGGGGTTGTTGCTTCTGAAGTAGGTTGTGCAGGAGCAACAAGGAGGGAAGTGCCCCCCCAGCATCAGGGGGCAGGTGGGGTCTGACGGCTCTGAGAGCCAACTGTATGCGGTGGAACAGAATATAGTAGAACCGTTGTTGTAGCAGCAGGGTAGGTTGACGCCATATGCACAGGATGTAGCCTCTCATATTTTCTCTTACCCTCAGTGTAGGGCAGTCATGCCAGGGTCTTGTATTCCATTATTTTTCTTTCTTTCTGGAGAATCCTGCACTCTGGCGAGCAAGGCGAATGGTGCTCTCTGCAACTGACACAGATGGGAGGAAAGGCACAGAGAATATTGGGATGTGAAGGACGTCCACAATCCCGATAGGTGACACACTAAGTACAGCGGGAAGACATATGGTCTAACATACAGCACTTAAAGCATTGCATCAGGGGAATGATATATGGCTTTACGTCACAGCGGTAAACCTTCACCTTGACCCTCTCTGGTAATTTGTCACCCTTGAAGGCCAAGATGGAGGCACTGGTGGCAACCTGATTACCCCTCGGACCCCGGTGGATGCACCAGATGAAATGGACACCTCACCACTCTAAATTGGCACGCAGCTCATCGTCAGACTGCAAAAGAAGGTCCCTGCAAAATATGATATCCTGGACCATATTTAAGCTCTTATGTGGCGTGATTTAAACAGAAACATCCCCCTGCTTGTCACAGGTGAATAGTGCCTGTGACTGGGCAGAGGATGCTGTTTTGATCAAGACTGGCCCTGACCGCATTTTGGACAAGCCCTCCATCTCTCCAAACTTGTCCTCTCAATGCTCCACAAAAAACTGAACTTTCATTGGCAAGAAAGATTCCCCATCAACTCTCATACATATGAGGTACTGGGATGAATAAGCTTCACGTTCATCCTTAGCCTGGCATTCCTCCCATGGTGTGGCGGGGGAGGGGGAATGATTTCTTAGCATTGAGACTTAGAGACTGACAGTGTTTGACCACCAGTGAGAGATGACGTACCACACTTCATGGCGTGTCATCCATCCTGATGCCACCTACTCTGACCTGCCCTCCACACGGGTGCCACCCAGCTGCAGCAAAGGCCACCTGGCAGGATGGCCATTGCCAGGAGTCCCAATGCCCCAGGGTGATGGGAATCTACTACTTAGCATACATGGGGAGTTAATGGCGCAGGCATCAGCAGAGCAAACCCTTTGTTGTCAGCAGGCTACAACCAACAGGGTACATGGCGGCCCCACCACAACGGACTGGCTACCATGCTGGATACTGGATATCAGATGCAAATGAGCTAAGAAGTCCATTATTGTCGACAGCGCAAAAAGTGATACTGCACAGAGGATGGAGGAAAATGCATCCAGGAGATTGACTTCACCCAGCAGTTGGAGAATGAGTGAAAGTGCAGATCCACATCAACGAAGGATGCGAGAGGTCTCAGAGCATGATGACACTATGCATCATGTAAGGCGCCCTTCCCAAATTGGCTTGTTCTTCGGGAGAATTTTGAAAAATGGAGGTAAAACCCTACAGGAGGCCATCACATAAAGGTCGAAACATATGGGACTCCTTTTAGTCGCCTCTTACGACAGGCAGTAATACCTCAGGTCTATTCTAACCATCGGACCCACAGGGCAGGATCAAGAAATGGTCACTACCCCAAAGGTCATTGCGGACCCTCCAGTGGATGGATGTATGAATACAAGGGCTGCAAATGGAAAGGGATATGACCAAGGAAGTTCCGTGTGTCACACTGAAGTGTGTGTGTGTGGTTACCAATATTCAAAAGGCAAAGGTCAAGTTGTGCCAGTAAATCTGAGATCTTTACCATGGCCAGGGAACACGGTTCCATGCCGCAAAGGGTTATGGGCATTGAAATCACCCAAGATTACGAAAAGTGGGGGTATCTGAGAAACAAATGCAAATAGCATGTTCAGAGACACTTCACCATTGAGAAGGAGGTAAACACTACAGATGGTGATTTCCTGAAATTCCCCTACCGAAACAGCCACAGCCTCCAAACATGCATTAAGAGGCTCAAATTCACTATATAGAGTGTCTAGAACCTAAGTACAAGCTCCACACTACACCCTGTCATACACATAATTCTCATAATATACCCAGTATCCAAGAAGGGCTGGGGTCTGCATTACTGGAAACCAAGTTTCCTGAAGGGCAATGCAGAAGATAGGTGAAATGCTTAAAAGATGTCATATCTCAGCTACGTGGTGTTAAAAAGCGCTACAATTCCAGTGGAGAATAATGTTGTCAACGTACAGTGAGGCCATGAAGAGACCACAAGGTGGCAGGTTATACTTTAGGGTCACTTGCTACCACAAGTTGAGGGGTTATACTGTCAATATACATATGTTTTCTGTTCCGTTTTGTGGTGTGAACCGAGGACCCCCAGAATCTTCACCTCCGGCAAAGGAGTGGAACAGGTGGGATCTGGTGGCATGGTGGTCACTGGAATATCCTCATCCTTGGAGGAATTTTTCTTGTCTTCCCTCTCCTTAGAGGATTTTGATGATAGCAAGGACTTCTGTGAATCAGTTTCAGGTAAAGATGATAATCACAAAGCCCTGCGACCAGCAGCCTGTGGCCCCTACAGCCAGTGGCTGGCGTCCAGTTGTAGACTGGCAGAAACCTTGTAAGAAAGTGTGCTGAGGGACCCCTTCCTGTTGAAAGGAGCTGGAGGAAGCTGATTTGTCTGGCTGGGAGGTGGGGACCAACGTCCCTGGTTTGTGGGAAGCCACTAATCCCAAAGTAGGTGTGGCAGTAGTGGCAAGAGGGGGGCCCCCAACCATCATGGGAGCAGGCATGGTTGAGCAGCCCTCAGGGCTCACTGTAGGAAGTGTAACATGTGGGAGTACCATCACCAAAGGGGGCAGTGTCATCGTAACTGTAGCATGTGACATTGTCTGACTTGCTGGGCGCAACAGCTCGTACTACTTCTTGGCCTCGTGGTAACTGAGTTTGTCCAGAGTCCTGTATTCTTGTATTTTCTTTTCTGTCAGTAAAACAGTGAAATCTGGTGAGCAGGGAGAATTGTGCTTTCCACAGGAGACACACATGAGGAGAGGTGCATAGGGAGCACTCACATGCAGCTCTTGTGCTCAATCTCTACAGATGGGGCTAGCATTGCAAAGCGAAGACGTGCTCAAATATCAAGCACTTGAAGCACTGCATGGGAGTAGGGGTGGAAGGAGGGGGGGGGGGGGCTGCAAGAACAACATATGGTTTCACATTGCATCAGCATACCATCATCCTGACCTTTTCTGGCATTAAATCATCCTCAGAGGTCAAGATGAAGGCACTGGTAGCAACCCTATTGTCCTTTGGCCTCCTATAGAGGGTGGTCCATTGATTGTGACTGGGCCAAATATCTCACGAAATAAGCATCAAACGAAAAAACTACAAAGAATGAAACTTGACTAGCTTGAAAGGGGAAACCAGATAGCCCTATGGTTGGCTCGCTAGATGGCGCTTCCATAGGACAAACTTTTTTTTTTCTTCAAATAGGAACCCCCATTTTTTATTCCATATTCGTGTAGTACATAAAGAAATATGAATGTTTTAGTTGGACCACTTTCTTTGCTTTGTGATACATGGTGCTGTAATAGTCATGAACATATGGCTCACAATTTTAGATGAACAGTTGGTAACAGGTAGGTTTTTTAAAATTAAAATACAGGATGTAAGTACATTTTAACATTTTATTTTGGTTGTTCTAATGTGATACATGTACCTTTGTGAACTTATCATTTCTGAGAATGCATGCTATTACAGCGTGATTACCTGTAAACACCACATTAATCCAATAAATACTCAAAATGATGTCTGTCAACCTCAATGCATTTGGCAATACATGTAACGAAATTCCTATCAACAACAAGTAGTTCGCCTTCCGTAATGTTCGCACATGCATTGACAATGTGCTGAAGCATGTTGTCACGCATTGTCGGTGGATCAAGATTGCAAATAACCTTCAACTTTCCCCACAGAAAGAAATCCGGGGACATCAGATCCAGAGAATGTGTGGGCCATGTGCTTCGACAATCAATCCACCTGTCATGAAATATGCTATTCAATACCGCTTCAACCGCATGCGAGCTATGTGCTGGACATCCATCATGTTGGAAGTACATCACCATTCTGTCATGCAGTGAAACATCTTGTAGTAACATCAGAACATTACGTAGGAAATCAGCATACATTGCACCATTTAGATTGCCACCAATAAAATTGGGGCCAATTATTCTTCCTCCCATAATGTCGCACCATACATTAACCCGCCAAGGTCGCTGATGTTCCACTTGTCGCAGCCATCGTGGATTCTCCGTTGCCCAATAGTGCATATTATGCCGGTTTACGTTACCGCTGTTGGTGAATGACGCTTCGTCACTAAATAGAACGCGTGCAAAAAATCTGTCATCATCCCGTAACATCTCTTGTGCCCAGTGACAGAACTGTACATGAAATTCAAAGTCGGCGCCATGTAATTCCTGGTGCATTCTCAACACCGACGTTTTTGAGATTCCCAATTCTCGCGCAATTTGTCTGCTACTGATGTGTGGATTAACTGCGACAGCAGCTAAAACACCTACTAGGGCATCATCATTTGTTGCAGGTCAAGGTTGATGTTTCACATGTGGCTGAACAGTTCCTGTTTCCTTAAATAATGTAACTATCCAGCGTATGGTCCGGACACTTGGATGACATTGTCCAGGATACCGAGCAGTATACATAGCACACGCCCATTGGGCATTTTGATCACAATAGCCATACATCAACACAATATCGACCTTTTCCTCAATTGGTAAATGGTCCATTTTAACACGGGTAATGTATCACGAAGCAAATACTGTCCGCACTGGTGGAATGTTACTTGATACCACATACTTATACGTTTGTGACTATTACAGCATCATCTATCACAAAGGGAAAAAAGTAGTCCAACTAAAAAATTCATATTTATTTACGTACTACATGAATATGTAATAAAAAGCGGGGTTCCTATTTAAAAAATATAGTTTATATCCGTTTGAGCTATGGCAGCGCCATCTATCAGACCAACCATAGCACCATCTGGTTTCCCCCTTCAAGCTAGACGAGTTTTGTTCTTTGTAATTTTTTTCATTTGATGCTTATTTTGTGAGATATTAGACCCAGTCACTAGCAATTGAACACCCTGCATACACGACGGACAAGTGTACACCTCATCGCACGAAGTTGGTGTGTAGCTCATCATCAGACTGTAAGAGTAGGTCTGTGTGGAAAATGACCCACTGAACTCAGTTTAGACTGTTATGGGGAGTGACAGTCACATGTATGTTACCCAGCTCATTAAAGTGAGCAGTGCCTGTGACTGGGCAGGGGACCCATTTTTCATTTTAGAAATGGCTGCCACTTTCCCAAACTTGTCTTTTAAGTTCCCCACAAAGATCAAGTTTTGTGGCTAAACAGGGGTCACCATCAGTCCTTGTACAAAGTATTGCAGGGACTATTGCTTTGCTTGCCGCTCAGCTCTATGTTCCTCCCACAGTGTAGTGAGGGAAGCGAACATTTTAGGATCATAATTCTCTGCTCTGAAAGAGGACTTTCCTTTCATAGTTACTGCTGGTGCTGTATGGCCACCAGCAGGAGATAACTTCATCTGGATCAATTGCAGTTGATCCGCCATAGTGCCACTCACTCCGAACAGGGGCATTCCCCATGGGTACCACCCAGCCTCTGCAATGGCTACCTGGCCAGTAATCCATTGTCCAAGTCCTCGTGCCCCAGTTGCAACAGGCAAATATTCCTTGACATACACAGGGAGTTTTTAGCTCAGGCACCAACAGTGTGATCCGTGCATGATCAGGGGGCTACCACCGAGCAGGTATTTGACAACCCCCCCCCCCCCTCCCCACAGGGTGGTACACACGCCACATTGGGCGACCTTCCCTGCACTATCCGCACTTATGAGGAAATTTGAAAATTGGTGGCATGTCAAACCCAACAGTGGGGACCATGTGTTTAGTTAATGGAAAGTTGTAGAATGTTGTAAACCAGGTTCAAGCAGGGTCGACACCACGAAAACCATCTGATGGAGAGGTAGAGGGGGAAAGGAATAGTGGAAGTAGAAGCAAGCAGAATAGGAAGGAAGTAATGCTGAGAAGGCTGGGACCCCATGGTAGCCAAGCATGTACTGTCGAAAGAGTTGGGAGCCCTCTGAGAGGTGCAAAGTTTGCAGACAAAATGTTGCTGCACGGAAATGAAAATTTTATGGATCATATAGTCTTCAGTTATGAACTTACATTTCACCTAAGTGAAAATATGAACACACTCACACATCTAGGAGTCAGAAAATCCTAACAAAAGGGTACAACTGCAACGAGACTCCCATAAATTTAATGTTTTTTTTATGTCACATCTTGACACAAAGTTTATGGGCTTTTCTTTTACAGTGAAGCAACTGTAAGTGGTGCTTCTCATCTTGATGCACTGCATCTATGGTTCTTTCCTTAATTGGACGAAATCGTAACTAGGTCAAAATCGAAAAGCAAAACAGTCACAGATGCAAACACGCGAGTATTTCATCCTTGCGACCAATGTGTCGATTATCACCGCATGTTAACGGTGAAAAACAGTGAAATCAACGAACTACAAAAGTTAGTCGCCGCCTTAAGAAGTCAACTGCGGGAGAAAGAAGTCATCCATGGTACATGTGAAGACCATAACCTAAAACAACCTGCCAACTGCAACGTAAACAACGATCAGAAGAACAGAGTCCACATAGGGAAAACGAGTTCAAAATCTAACCTGCACGTAAGTCTTGCACAAAACTACATTTCCCAAGCTAAGACCGCAAATATTATAACTAAAAAACGTTCGCTTTGTTCAAACAGTAAAGAACAGTCAGTGTTGTGTAGTGAAAACTGTCCAGATCGCGATATGCCAGTAGATAGCATCACCCAAAAAGGCCCATGTGCTTCAAACAATAACAAATATACAGAAACATGCATTTCGGGTACCGCTCTGATAAACAACGCAAAACAAAACAATATCGACCAGCTGAGACTGTGCAAAAAAGATCGCCAGGTCCTTATACTCGCCGATAGTCACGGTCGTCAAATTGCAGAAAGAGTGTCTAGCCTTTTACCAAGCTACAATGTCATGGGTTTCGTGAAACCAGGAGCTTGTTTTTCGGAAGTAACAAAACCAATTGAAAACTCTTGTAAAAACTTTGGACCATCAGATTACGTGGTAATTTTTGGAGGTGCGAACGATGTTGCCAGGGATCAAGCCAACGAAATAAAAATAGCTCTTAAATGTGTACTGAAGCAGACAATCCACACGAATGTGTTAGTTATTAACCAACCACAGAGGCATGACCTACCTTCCTGGTCATGTGTGAATCAATTAGTGATTAAGATAAACTCTGACATAAAGGATGTTTGTGGAAAATTTGAGCATGCAAATGTAATAGATGTAAGCACTCTTGAAAAATCCATGCACACCAGACACGGACTTCATCTAAATTATGCTGGTAAACAATACCTAACAGAGAAAATATATAATTTTGTAAAGCATTACACTAGAAAACTTACCAGTACATTGTATAATTGGCTCATAACAGGCAATGAAAGCTCAAAAAACAAAGCAGAACATGTTAAAGGGGTCCAAATTGACTCACAAGGAAGTATGAAACCCAAGGAAAGAACAAATAGCACAAAAATGGGCCAAAACACATTAGACAAATGGTTGGGAAGAAACACACTCCAAGGGACAGGTAGAGGTTTTTTAGAGTAGCTGAGGGTGCCACAGGGGAATGTGTTACAGAACAAACTTATACATACACTTTAAAAGTCGTTCACCAAAATGTACAGTCTCTACCAAACAAACTTGATGAAATAAATGTACTTCTTAGGAATGAGTGGAAGGAGGTATCAGTTTTATGTTTTTGTGAGCACTGGCTAGAGAAGGACCATTTACAGTATTCAAACATAACAGGTTTCACTCTGGCAAACTACTTTTGCAGATCAATATCAAAGCTTGGAGGAAGCTGCATTTATGTAAAAGAAAACATAGACTATAAGATAATAGACTGTGTACATCACTTAGGAAGCGAAAAACACTTTGAAGCCTCAGCTATTGAAATAACATCAGGAAAAACTTTAATAATGTGTGTTTACAGATCACCCAACAGCAATGTAAACATTTTCTTTAAAAAACTTGACCTTGCACTAGGGAAACTTAAAAATACTTGCAAAACTATAGTTCTGTGTGGCGATTTTAATATTGACCTCTTAACACACAGCCACCAAAGAGAAAAATTCCTTAATATTATTCAAGAATATAACCTGTGCACTAAAATAAACTCCCCTACACATGTAACAAAAACTAGTGCTACACTTATCGATCCAATCTTTGTAAACACTGACATGCACACCTCAGAAAACTTTAATACCGGCTACAGTGACCACAATGCACAGCTACTTGCCGTATGCGGAAGTGTTGATTTGTCTAGGAATGGAAGTGTTATCTACAAGAGAAAATTCAGCACGCAAAATATTGAGCACTTCAAACATATGCTAAGTACCCACTCGTGGAATAAAATCTACAACAGTTACAACACAGATGAAAAGCTGGATAATTTCATGGAAATTTACAGACATTGTTTCGAAATTGCATTTCCAAAAAAGAAAATAATTTGTAAAGGCCCCAGCAAACCCAAAACTTGGATTACATCAGGGATCAAAGTATCATGTAGAAGAAAAAGGGAACTTTTTGCACTATCAAAAACAGATAGCAGCCCTGAATTTGCTCACCACTTCAAAAAATACAAGTTAACTCTGAATCGTGTAATAAGGGAAGCAAAATTAAGGGAAAATGACAAACTTATTATGGAATCATCAAACAAAGCTAAGACAATGTGGAATACGGTACAGAGACTTACTGGAAAGGTGGAAACACACAAAAATATTGTATTGTCACAGGCGGGCAGCAAGATCACTGATCCAAAATTAATTGCTAACCACTTCAATTCTTACTACACCAATATTGCTCGTGAGTTAGCGAAGGAACAAATGGGAAAAACATCAAACAAAATATTACAGGAAATTTCTGGAAATAGTGTAACAAATACATCCATGTTCCTCCGTCCAATAAGTAGGGAAGAACTGTTAAACAGTATAAAGTCATTAAAAAATAAATATTCAGCCGGAGTCGACGATGTGCCAGACTATATTATAAAAGTATCAGCTGAACAGATACTCGCACCACTGCTAGATATATGCAATTCTTCACTATCAAGTGGTATTTTCCCACAACAGTTAAAAACTGCAAAAGTTGTACCCCTTTACAAAAAGGGCGATCGGCAGCAGATGGTCAACTATAGGCCTGTGTCACTACTTTCAGGTTTTTCAAAAATCATTGAAAAACTAGTTCTGCTACAACTAACTGATTTCTTTAACAAAAAAAATATGATTTCAGGATGTCAGCATGGCTTCAGGCCTCAGTGCAGTACTGAAACAGCCACTTTTAGCCTCATAAATCGTATTTTAAATTCAGTGGATACTCACAAAAATGTTTCGGGGATTTTCCTGGATTTAACAAAAGCATTTGATCTAATAGACCATGAAATTCTCCTAAGAAAGTTAGAGTGGTATGGTGTAAGAGGCCTGCCACACGAGTGGCTGAAATCCTACCTAGAAAATCGCTCTCAGATAACAGAGGTAAAACACATGGGAAAAAACGAACTCCAAGCTTACCAATCGAAACCTTCCACATTAACCCATGGTGTACCACAAGGCTCAATATTAGGCCCCTTTCTCTTCCTAATTTTCATAAACGACTTCCCCCTACACGTTCAACACTCCGAACCAGTGCTATTTGCAGATGACACAAGCATATTAATTGAAGGTGAAAATGAAATGGCTCTAAGTTTAAATGCTAAAGTCACAAGTGATAATGTCTCAGAGTGGTTTATGAGGAATAAATTACTGATAAACCCTCAAAAAACAGTCGTCTTACACTTCCATACACAACAAAATAAAAACCCTTTAAAACCAAACATGTCAATAGAAAACCAAAGAATTAACAGTGTCACTGAAGCAAAATTTCTTGGCATCTACTTACAAGACAATCTTAAATGGAATTCCCACATCAATTCATTAAATTCTAAACTATCCAAAATGACTTATGCAATGAGGATTATATGGAACAACACAAGTCCTGAAACAGTTAGAGCAGTGTATTACGCTTGCATACACTCCCTATTAAGATATGGCATCATATTCTGGGGAAATTCTCCTCATTGCATAACCACATTCCGGAAACAAAAAAAGATTGTGAGGGTAATGAAAAATGCCAACAGCCGGAAATCATGCAAACCATTCTTTAAAGAACTGGGGATTCTACCCCTGCCATGTATCTATATACTAGAAGTTGTAATGTTCCTAAAAAAGAGCATGCTAAAAAATGGAAATGTATTTATTCAAAATAAATCTGTACACGAACACCATACAAGGGCAAACAGTGACATACACAGACATCATTGTTATACCACACTGTGCAAGAAAGGTGTATATCACTCAGGTTCACATTTGTTTAATAAGTTGCCAAGTAACCTAAAGGCCATAAACAAAATCCATAGCTTTAAAAAATCTGTAGCATCATATCTCTTGGAAAACTGTTTTTACTCAGTTACACAGTATCTTGAAAAATAAGTTGGTTGTAACAATATAAAAATGTAATGTAACAATATAGCAATATAAAAATGTAACAATTTATAAATGTAATGTATGCACCAATGTAACAGTATATTAATGTAATATTTTGTCCAACATCTAAGGTATGGTATATGTACCACAAAGATTCAGGACGTAAATAAATAAATAAATAAATAAAAATAAAACAGAACTTTATTTGGCAGCAAGTTTGTGGCCGTCTCACTGGCATCACTTACCACACAGCTGGTTAAACAATGTTGCACCTGACTACTGAATTGGTCACAAGGGGCCGGATAAGAGCTCTTGTTTCCCATGACCTCCATGTTCACCCAAACTTCCACAATGCAGTTTTTACCTTTGTTGGTTCATAAAGGAACAGGTGTATGCGTCTCTGCTACGAATTGATCTATCTGACTTAAAAACCCAACTGAAGCAGTTGTTGCAACAATTACTCCAGACACAATGCTCAAGATTTGGGGAGAGCTCCTGCACAGCCGCATGAGATAGTAACATGGGTGAGGTAAATGTCCTATGGATTCCCCATCAACATAGGTTCCATCCCTATCATATCTCTCTCCATCAAGAGCTGCACTGGAACGGTTATGAGAGTTGTGTTATTACAATAGTGTTTGCTCGCTAAAAATAGCCAGTCGTTGTGGTCGAGCCCTTCTAGGCGCTTCAGTCTGGAACTGTGCGACCGCTTTGGTCACAGGTTTGAATCCTGCTTCGGGCATGGATGTGTGTGATGTCCTTAGGTTAGTTAGGTTTAAGTAGTTCTAAGTTCTAGGGGAGTGATGACCTCAGATGTTAAGTCCCATAGTGCTCAGAATCATTTGAACCATTTGGCTAACAATATGAGCCCCTGACTACCAATCCATTCTGTGAAAACCTAACATCAATAGTAAGTCAAATTTTGATCAAGAAGGTGACCATTATTCAGTAACACATTTTCAGTAAGTTGCCAGCAGTCATGCAAAATCTGCCTACTAATGAAGTACAGTGTAACAGGATCCTGAAGGATTAATTGATTTCTAACTCCTCCAGATTTATTAGTATAATCAATTGATGCATACATTATTAATAATAGCAAACAAAATAAACATATCTCTTAGAGATGTTACTTAATGAAATCCAAATTGCTGCTATAGTTGTTTGATGTTTTATTGTGATGGATCCATTTCTACTGTATTTTCAGACGTACAAATTTTGTACTTATGTCCATACACCATTAGTGGTCATTGTCACTCTGTATTCTAAGTATTACACTGTGGTAAACATTTAGGACTCTCACTTTATAAGCTATTTTGTAGTTTGGTGCTACTTTTAGTCATCCTGTCTCATAATGTTTTATAATATTACATTTTTATCATCAGATTTGACAAACTGACAGTTGCAATAGTTGGCCAAAAATGCTATATGGTTACAGTTCCTAAGGTGTGTTGGTATCATTATGGGCTTTGTAATTGATGGGTTTTTGGGTACTTGTTTGTGTCTATCCATTACCTTTGGTTAGGAATTCAACAGAATTTTGTAAGTATGATTTAGGTTTTAAATCCATTTACAGCCCAACCCACACATGACCACTGTTTTTGGCTGCAGAGGTCAGGCCATGGTCTGGCCTCGGTGGCCAGGGACAGCGATCATGTGTGTGTGTGTGTGTGTGTGTGTGTGTGTGTGTGTGTGTGTGTGTGTGTGAGTTGTGTCTGCATAAATGTGCATGTGTGCATGTTTTGTCCACTTCAGAAGGCCCTCTGGATGAAAGCTTAGTTGTTTAGCAGTCTTTTTGTCATGTCTGTCTGCAGCTCAACACCTCTATTATATAGGAATAGGTTGTGTTTTGAAAAAAATTAATTAAGGTTTAAGAGGGAGTTCATTTAAGTTTAATTAAGGTTTGATCCTAAGATAAGATGATGAAAAACTGCCCCTGAGAACATATGATGTCCTACAACTGCACCATATAAATGCCAGTAAGTGTGAAGCAGCATGCCTGTATCAGTATTTTCTGCATGGAACCCACCATCATACAGGAAATTTACAGCAGTGTACTGCCATGTCTGAAACAGCTTCATCACATTACTACCTATGTGTGGATGATGGTCAACCTAACAGTGTAAACACACCTCCCATGGAGTAATGTAGACAATGATCCTGGTACAGGTGCACAGCAAGTGTTCATTGAAATAGCTGTGAGGAGTGTATTTGTGCTGTATTTTAAATGACTACTTAATAATTATAAGGTAAGAGGATTTGCAGCATACACCAGTTCACAGCTCACCATCCTGGATTCACCAAATCTGTGTTCAGCCACTGCTGACATTTGGTATTATACAGAGATACAGTTAACTTAGTCAATGCTAGTGTTTACCTTCCCCAATAGTTTGAAAAACTGAGTGACCCATTTCTGACTAAAATTATGAATGGGTGCAGTTCAAAAGAAGATTTTGTGGTGTAGTTAAGATACACCATACTGAAGTTTTCTAAACTAAGTGAAAATATGGTAATGAAGAAAACATACCTAGAACCCATTTCACTGGTACGGCAGGCCCATAGCCTCTCTCATTCTTTGCAGCTATTCTAAAGATAAATCCATAATTATCCATTTTGTGCAGGTAGGCACTACTGATGTGCTCTTTAGTTATTGCACATTTATTTCCCGTGCCTTTATATATACATATATACCGTAGTTTATCCCTTTCACATATGTTACTTTTATCTTCCCCCTGTGGAGACAAATAATATTCATATCAGTATTGATGCATGATACGTCATTCTAATAGACTAAAATGTATGTAAAAAAAGGACAAACAGTGAATAAAACCCTTATCAAGCTGGCTGCCTTACTACAGGCAAAACATATGTTTTAAATGGTTCACACTGTAGCTCATATTTACCAGTTACTTAACTTTTTCCGAATACTCTTTGTATATCGAATACATAATTTACAGAGGCTGGACAAAAGTACAGAAAAAACATGGTAAATGTGTGCTTGAACATAAATGCAGATGCTAGCCAACCCTGCAGATTGCACTGTAGTATTTAACCATGAACGGCACCTGCCCAATGTCCTCGACATGTTGCAGCAGTCATGGGAAGAACAACATTCTGTGTAGTTGAGTGAATTATGTCAGAGCTAGATGAATTTGGTGTTTGTATGGCCAAAGCACCTGGTGTGCCAATAGTCACCACACGGATGATTTATCCCAATACATGGAAAGCAGATCATCATCATCATCATCATCATCATCATCTCATCATCATCATCATCATCATCATCATCTAAGCCACAACACAGATGAAAGTACGTGCTGAATGACTGACACAGTCATTGAAAGGGCTGTGATGAAAAATAAGACGACAACAGGTGCAAAATTCACTGCAAAGCTGAGTGTCACACTTGCAAGCCACATCAGCACCAAAACATGAAGGGAGTTAAGCTGGAATTCCAAATTCAGTGATGGAAATGCCCGAAATAGGAAACCTGGGCCAAAGAACAATGTAAGACAATCATTTGGTCGGATGAACCTTGTTTCACACTGTTCCCAACTTCTAACGGAGTTTACATCCCAAGAGTGAAATACAGCAGCAGGAGTTAAATGATGATTTGTGCAATCATATCATGGCATTCCATGGGCACAATGGACACCCTATAGGGTCACATTATTGCCACAGGTTATGCAAATATTTTGGCTGACCAGATCCACCCCATGGTACAATGTTTGGCCCTCAGTGGTGATGCTGTGTTCCAAGATGACAGGGTTCCTGTTCACACAGCCTGCATTGTTCAGGACTGGTTTTGTGAGCATGACAATGAATTGTCGCACCTGCGCTGACCACTACATTCTGCAGATCTTATTATTACTGAGTACTTGTGGTTTACTTTGGAGAGAACGGTACATGATCGCTATCCACTTCCATCATCATTACCTGAACTTTCCACTATTTTGGAGGAAGGTTGGTGTGTGATTCACTTGAAAACCATGCAGGATCTGTATTTAACCATTCTGAGATGACTGGAAGCTATTTTGAATGCCAACAGGTTTCCCATACAACATTAGTCATAGTAATGTGTTGTGTTTTTAGAGTTTCTATATTTTTGTCCAGCACCCTTATATCTGAATGTAATGTCATATTATGTGTTTCAGTTCTTTTATTCATGTTTTCTTATGTATTATAACATGAGGAAAGGAATTTAAGTAACAAAAAATCTTACCGACACTTGTGAACTGGGACCGCGTACCGCCAAATACACTGCGTGTTCTATAACTTTTTCTTTCTCTGGAGACTGCCAAAACAGCTGGATACCATCATCACTCATCAAAATTTTTATACCTGATGGTTTTCCTGGGAGATGCCTAATCATATGAGCCTTCAAAATGCAAAAACTATGTACCATAAATAATACCAAGAATAATAATAAATTTGTGATATCTACAATTAATCTATGATCACCTTTAATATTAATTACAGTTGGAGCTATAATTTCTTAAAATACAAAGTACTGGATAGTAAACAGACAGAAAAACAAAGAAGTTATGTTTGAGCATTCAAGAGATTTACAAGAATCTAAGAATGGTCTGAAAAGTGGTTTACAGTGTTTTGTCATATCTCTTAAAATTTTCTACTGAGATGGCATACTGTCTTAAAAGTAATGAGAAGAGCAAAAAAACTGACAACAGAAGGACAGTGTGCTTGGACAGTGTAGAGAAGGATGGTCCTTGACGTCTATGCACTTCCCGTCACATGAACTGTCACTAACCAAGAGCTTGGCATCACTTGTTCCTATCTGACACATTCACTGTATGCGGGTCCAGGAGAACTATGTTTCAGCTATATAAATATGACTTCAAAAGATGCCTTCTTGAGTGCCTTGCCACTTCACAAACTGCATGAAGAAACTCACTGCTCTCTGTTTCTTCTTTAGTAACACTTCCTGGGGAGATGATCAATTTTACTAAACTTTTATACATCTTTCATCCTATCCTTTTTCTTTGAGTCATCAGTCTCCTGAATAGTTTGATGTGGCCCGCTACAAGTTCTGCTCCTGTACCAACCCCTTCATCTCAGCAGCAATTGCAATCTATGTCATCAATTATTTGCTGGATGTATTCTGATCTCTGTTTTCCTCTAGTACTATGGAAGTTATTCGGTGATGTCTTAACAGATGTCCTACCATCCTCTTCCTTCTACTTATCCATGTTTTCCATATATTCCTTTCCCCGCCAATTCTGTGATGCGCCTCCTCTCTCCTTGCCTTATCAGTCCATCTAATTTTCAACATTCTTCTGTAGCACCACATCTCAAATGCTTCAATGTCTTCTTTTCTGGTTTTCACAGAGTCCATATTTCACTGCCATACAACACTGTGTTTCAAATGCGCATTTGCAGGTATTTCTTCCTCAAATTAAGGCCTATGTTTGACAATAGTAAAATTCTCTTGGCCAGGAATGTCCTTTTTGCCAGTGCTAGTCTGCTTTTTATGTCCTCCTTGCTCCATTCATCATGGGTTTTTTGATGCCTAAGTTGTAGCATTCCTTAACTTCATCAATTTTGTGATCACCAGTCCTGATGTCAAGTTTTTCACTGTTTTCATTTCCACTACTTCTCATTACTTTTGTATTTGTTTGATTTACTTTCATTCCATATTCTGTACTCATTAGACTGTTTATTCCATTCAGAAAATCCTGTACTAATTCTTCTCTTTCATTTCGGATAGCAAGGTCATCAGCAAGTATTATCACTGAATCCTTTCACCGTGAAATTTTATTCCATTCCTGATCCTTTCTTTTGTTTTCCTCATCGCTTCTTCAATGTATAGATTTAACAACAGGGGCGAATGACTACATCTCTGTCTTACACTTTTTAATCCAAGCATTTCAGTTTTGGTCTCCCATTCTTACTGTTCCCTCTTGCCTCTTGTACTACCTGTCTTTCCCAATAGCAGACCATTATTTTTCTCAGAATTTCTAACACCTTTTACCATTTTACAATACTGAATGCTTTTCCCAGGTTGACAAATCCCACGAACATGTCTTGATTTTTGATTAGCCTTGCTTGCATTATCAATGTCAGAATTGCCTCTCTGGTGTCTGTTTCCTAAAGCCAAACTGATCCATTTTCTTTTCCATTCTTGTGTATATTACTGTTGTCAGAAACTTATATGCATGAGCTGTTAAACTGATTACACAATAATTCTTGCACTTGTTAGCCCTTGGAGACTGCAGAATTGTGTGGATAGTGTTTTTCCATAAGTCAGATGGTGTGCTGTCAGACTCATACATTCTACACATCAATATGAATAGTCTTTTTCTTGCCACTTCCCTCAATAACTTTAGAAATTTTGTTAGGATGTTATCTATCTCCTTTGCCTTATTTGATCTTAAGTATTCCAAAGCTCTTTTAAATTCTGATTCAACTACTGGATCCCCTATCTCTGATATCAACTCCTGTTTCTTCTTCTATTACATCATCAGACAAGTTGGGCTGGTAGGGTTGATTTGGGGGAGGAGACCAAACAGCGAGGTCATCAGTCTCATCAGATTAGGGAAGAATAGTGAAGGAAGTCGGCCATGCCCTTTCAAAGGAATCATCCTGGCATTTGCTTGAAGCGATTTACAGAAATCACGGAAAATCTAAATCAGGATAGCTGGATGAGGGATTGAACCGTTGTCCTCCCGAATGAGAGTCCAATGTTCTAACCGCTGTGCTACCTCACTCTGTCAGGCAAGTCTTCACCCTCATAGAGGTCTTCAATGTACTCTTTCCATCCATCCACTCTCTCTTCTCCATTTAATTGCGGAATTCTTATTGCAGTCTTAATGTTACCACCCTTGCTTCCTTTCTTTTAATTTCACTGAAGGTTGCTTTGACAGTCTGACAATCTTTCTTTTCAGTACTATCACTGAAAATAGCAACCAACAAAATTTAATCAACTATTTAAGTAATATTAATCAGATGCCAAGCCATTCCAGCCATTCAATTCTATTCCAAAACCCAAAGACCCATGTACTCTGGAGCAGCCTCAGAATAGGCCAACTGGATGTGATATGTCTTTGTAAGTCCTTGAACAAAAACTTCAAATTCCCCTTATAACATGAATGAAAAACTCCCAGCTGTACTTCTCCCCTCCTGCCATGGTGTGTCCACCAACAAATACAACACAGACCCTAATTTTTATCACTGTACATTTTATTGTCAGCCAAAATTAGACTCCTTTGCACAGATGGTTCCAAGAGAACCAGTGAGTGGGCTGTGCATATGTTCACAACAAGAATCCAGAACAATGGTCTCTGTCAATAGATTGCTGAATTCATATTGCATAATTAATAACCATACAAAGAGCCTTAAAACACATTACAATTTCTCTACAGCAGAATTTCCTCCTATGCGGCAACTCCTTGAGTGCATTGGTAAATAATAAACAAATGTTGCCCAGGGCACACACTCATCTCTGCCATCCATGACCAGCTAAGTGCCAATCATTGTATAGGGATATCCAGTACCTCCCATTAGACGCCAAGTCAAATCGACACTCCAGGTAATGAACTGGCAACCAAATTAGCCAAAGAAGTGAAACAGATGGAAACACTAGGATTAAAATCCTCCAGTGTTAACTGAAGTACACAAGTGAGATGCCAACTCCCAAAGAAGGGAGATGAAATAATGAAACTTTACATGACCCAATGAACTACAAATAATCTAACACCATCAAGGTATTACATACTCCCACTACAAGGCTTAAGAGCAGAAGCTACTGTCTTATGCCATATCACAACTGGACATACTAAAATTGTTCCTGAATTTACCTTAGAGCAGGAACAAGTCGCCCCTTTCCACCCTCCTTATGGCGTCTTTCAATCATCTCTAACAGTTAGTCACAACATTGACGACCACACAGATACACAAGACACGGGACATCAATTGAAACAATGAAATTACTTGCCAAAGATCCCAGCAGATGCAGCAGCTATAAACCATATACCACACTTCTTATGGAGGAGTGATTATGAAAACATTTAAAGTCAGCATCATTAGATGTTGCCTTCTGGGCAAGAGAATGGAAGGGTGTGAGAGTGTAGGCAGTAGCCTCTTTAACAGTTTAACCACAAGGTAACCACCACTCTTGTTCATGATCATTTTGTTCATCCTGCCTGAAACTGATAAACAAAAAATGTCTTTCTAGTGCTGCCCTCAATATAATAAATATAATATCTGTATAAAATTTTATATTTTTAAAGTTTTCAGATGGTGATCTTAGTTTTGTCTTCATGTCAACAAAATCTGATATTTCATAAACCATTCTCATATGAAGAGCAAGCTGTTTGTCAGCAGTCTTACTACAGAAAATGGAAAAGTCTGTCTTGCATTTAAATCTTCAGATGCATGAAAGAATTAATAATAAAGTAGTTTAATCTCTTTAGAATCACCACCACCATCATGATGCTACAAGAGATAATTTGTTAGTGAAAGTGTACAGGACAGATGTGCTAATATCCACTGTCATGTAAATACCGTTGACAGTGGGGAGAGTTCTTCATAAAAATGTTTGCAAATAAATGCATACCCGACATTATCACTGTCACTGCAGGCATCAGTATATAAAGAACTAAAGGTTGTCTAGTCATAGAGGACTGAATAGAACTTACAGTGATTGTTGTCAGTATCTGTGAGATTCTTAGCACCACAGCACAGGTCTATTTACACAACAGGTGGAGATTTCACCACAGGAGAACCTTCATTCAACAGTTGGTGGCCAAGTTACCAATGGGGAAAAAGAAATAACCTGTCCATGTCTTCTAGTTTAATTCTTGTTCTACTGCCAGTCTTTATGAAGTTCACAAGAATTTAGATGTTGGGGTTCTGGAAAGTTAATGTGAAACAGGTATGTTATGCTTTACTATGAATCTTAGCAGTATAATTAATTAAAAATTGTTGGTGGCAGATCACCACAGAACACCTATTGCCATAAGGAGACTTTAAAAAGAGTCTGTGTGGAAAGCTCCAGTTGCAAGGTGGACCCTCACTGTGGTAGTAGGCCACAAATAGCAGGTACTGCTGGCTCATGAGCAGTAGGTCTATAGAATCAGTGATTGATAGAATTTTACTACAACCTGTTGATCTGCTCACCAAGAGATGTTTCCAAGTAAGTGTAGGAAGTTTGAAATATACAAACATGTCTTCAGCTGCCTTATGAATGGAAACCATGTCAATTTGTAGTCGAACAGCAGTCCTAAAAATTGATAATCATTTACCATTTCTGGCAGTTATTTACGAAGATATAATGCAAGAGTAACTGAATTCTGCAGAACTGCATAAGCCAGGATTTTATAGACAGGAAGCAATACTCCTGATACTGAACCCATGTCTTCCAAGTGGCCATTTGAGGATGATTCTCAGTTGATCACAGTGATGTCTAAACAACTGTACACACAGAAATGAGCAGAAATATCATTCACAGCAACTGTAATGTTGACAGCACATAACATGGAAACCTGTGGAACTCCATTTTCCTACACACATTGATTACTAATGACCATACAAATTTTAGGCTGGACAAAAAATTCTTTTTAAAAATGGGTAAATTGCTTTTGCAGCTCAAGCAATGTAACACATCCAAGGTGTGTTGCCTCATTGCACCATGCAATCTTCGTAAAATAAGAACACGGCTATCAAGTATCAATGTGCTAAGTCCTCTAGGACAGCTAACTCTAGTCAGTTGTGGACACAGACTCTCAAAATATGAACTTAATTGGTAAAAGCAAATTTCTTGTTTATGGACACCAACAAAACACTAATTTGCATACCATTCTGATTAAACTGATCTACCTGAAGCTGTTTGTATATAATTTCACCCCAAAAAGACATATTGCAGTAAGTATAACTTAAATTTATTCTTCCTTTGACTAAATTTTCTAGTAATGGAATAACATTGGAAATGACATTTCTTGTGTGATTTTGGGAATCGAAACAACTGCCACAAAGTCCAGTAGAAGTTTGTGTTTAATACTGTTTAAAATATAAATTCTAACCTCTTAACTGTTATGTTTACAGGTGTGAAATACATTTTCAGTCACAGCAAAACTGAAGTTTACAGTGCTCCCATACACACGCATCTGGAGAACTGAGTGGGAACTGCACCTTGAAAATCATGAAGATGTTTAAGCTTTACTACTATGATTGATTAATAGGAAAGTTATTCATAGTGTACAACTGAATGTTCCTGCTAATGTGAGGTGTAATTGCAGGGAGGGGTGAGAGACATTCAGAACACTTGCAATCAAAAACTTCACGTAAGTCCATTCCCAAACACAGAAACTAATATTTCTTCAGATGAGATTATATGGCGCAACAAACATCAGTTTTGTTGTCAGTGACACCTTAAATTCTCTCTATACAATAACAGTGAAAATTTAGTTGACAGCTGTAAATACAATAATAAAGAAATCAGAATTTGTATCTTACAGTACATGTCTTTTTCACACTTGTTACGGAGATAGAAAATTTAAAGCCAAAGGAAGAAGAAATTTAAGTTGTACTTACCACCAACTGTTTTACTGGGGTGACATTATGTATCATCAGCTACAGACAGATAAGTTTAATGGCAACTCTGGCCAGCCATCCCAGGAGTTTGCACTATCAGTTGTTTCACTGCTGTCCAGACAAGAGATTTGCTTTTACTGAGTAAGTGCAGATTTTTAATATCTACTTAATGACATTTTTCCACTTGACAAGTATAGAATGATTCCCAATTATCAAGAAATGCCCATCTCTGTAGCTGCGGCCACAAGAACACAAATGCACACTGACAACATTGAAAAAGCTGTTGCAAATTCTGGCAGCAAAAGAAATTATCACAGCCAACATTTTGTCAGCAAGGGGAGAAGAGGTGGTGATGTATGCTTCCTAGTCAACGGATTTTGTTTCACCCATTTCTTACCATCACCACCACCACCACCACCACCAATGCACTCAAACTTATCTAAAGTAAATATACACACCTAAGAACTATTCTTCACGACAAAGAGGCCATATGGGTGCAAACAAAGGAAGTCTCTTGATTTAGACACTTGAGCCCTTATGGAGATATCCCAACAAACTGTGTCATGCAATATTTCCATTTTACCAAGAAAATTACATTGTTCAACGATACACAAATCCAATGCAGAGGGCGAGACTTTTTTTGAACGATTTGGTTGTTACTGCCTTTATGTAGCCTGTTCCTGTCATGTCGGTTCTCCTTCCTTCGGAACATGTTCAGAGAATAGGGGAAATGTTTCTTTTCACATTTATATCCACAAGATTACTCAGGTGACGATATGTAGTGACGAAAATGTTTTTTAAAATGACAAGTTCTTCAGGGTAGGGATGAGGTGTTAGATTTGGTCACACTGCCAAGTGTGTTCACTACTCTTGTTGACGATATCTATGAAAGCATAATGGCATTTCTCTGAACGGAAGCTGTTACCTTAGGATTCATAAACACAGGTGCAGTGAAGATGGCAATCTTTGGGGAAAAGATGTGGTTTGGTGTGTGTTGTATGGGTAGTTATAATTTAATACTGAACACCACCTCCACTATATGTTCAATTCTGCAGATTGGTTCACTCATTATTTATATCTGACCAACTTATACATTAGGTCGACTCTGGGAAAAACTGTGCCACTGTTTTGCTTTGACCCATAGCATCAAAATTATGTTCAGAGACTACTCATCGAAATCTAATATGCAGTAAATACGTGCCACGGCTATAACTATACCGGTAGTTATTGCTATGATATCAAAGTCGATGCCTTCGCCAGTTCGCAACCAAACTGTCACTCCCCTGTAACCTAGACCTTTGGCTACGCTACAAATTAGTCTGCTCTGTTTGCCGATACTGAAATATTAAATTGATGACTTCCTCAAGCGAAGCTTTAAACTAAGAAATAAACTGATGTCACTAAACAACATGAAAAACCCGAAAGCAAACCCGACAGGCTAACGAGAAATCCATGGCAATAGAGGATCTTGGTTGCAAAACACGAGAAACTGAAATTACGATATTCTAAAAATAAAAAAATTAAAAATATCAAACTACTGACGTGCCCATTAACGTTGACAGTGGTAAGAAATAGCTTTATCAATGCCAAACAGCATTCTTTAGTAATCCAACTCTGTACAACGAAGTGGGTGGGAGGGCGAATTTATGGGGTAAAAAAAACCATAGCACATTTGTGAGTAGTCAAAATGTCATACGACTTGAAATTCATTTTAAATGCTCAAGGAACAATTGTCCACCTAAAACAATTCTAAACATTTCCACTGGGCAGACAAAATACTAAAATCTGCAACAATGCTGTTGTTCAAAACAGTTTTAACACTCTCGTATAGTTCTACTGACGACAATTTTACATTTTGCCTTTGACGGATAAGTCAGAAATTTCACTTTACATTAGCACTTTTATCCCCTTCCGCAGAAACTCGGCGAATTTAAAATTTTGAATCCCAACAACGGCGCACCTCAGCAGCACATCACGTGCTACTCTGGTACATTTATCTTAGACTTCAACATATTACAAACTACAAATATCTTTCTGAATACCGGTATCAATAGTGTAAGCGATTACCAGGCGGAAATAAATTGTGCTGTAAAGACTTCATAAATACGGTAGTATTTGTATTGTACCTCAGTAGCATACATACTAGATTTCCCCCCCCCCCCCCCCCCCCCCAAGAACATTTATGCACACCTCTCCGGCTCTCCATGTGTAATAAGTGGGTAAAAGTTACTAATTACACCGACAATATAAAGAACTGACATTTCGGTAACAAATGGAAACAGAAATTACACTGATCTGTTTGTACTTCATATTTTCTAGGCGGTACTAATTCACACAGCAATTCCTCTGGGTGTTAACTTACTTAGAACGACAATGAAAAATTATGAATATTGAAAAGCGAATTCAACCGTTCTGAAGAGATACAATACCGCAATACTAACGTAATAACTTTTCTATTTTCATGCGTATACTATAGATGTACATTATAAAAGCTTACTGGCACGTTTTTCACTCGGAATTGAGCCATGTTCTCGTTCGTTCCCATTCGGGCTTCAAACTCATAGTGTTCACACGACTTGAGTCTACGAGCGACAGGCAACTACGGCACTGCAGCCGAGCGACCATTCACGGAAAGAACCGAAGATGCACGAGGTAGCAGATGACACGCAACTGCGGCTTACGAGCGAGCCACTGTGAAAAAGTAGACCTTTTACTTACTGTATTATAAATTTTTACTGTTTTAATCACGAATGTAGCAGAAAATAAAACTATTAAACAAGAAAGCCAAACATACAGCACTGATTTAAATTAATTTCTTCATATTTAATAAGGGATGATTGTCATTCCTATGCCACTGACTGAAGTTTGATAGCAACGGCATTATTACGATGTGAACTGCAAAATACTAAGAAACGTCACAAACAAAGGAATTAGGTAAGGTAAATTTTCACTGTATAAACGTCAATATCTATTGACTGTCTTGTTAAAGAGAAACAGTAATGTCTTGTGCCTCAGCTGTACTTTGTTTTTTCGAAATGGTGCACTATTTTCCTCCTCTTCTTTGTAGAGAACAACCGTCTCTGAGGCTGTATATTTTATTCCCTTCTTGATGAAGCAGTGCATGGGCCAATTCCTTTATGATCTTTATTGGCGTCAACAGCAGCTAATGTAGCTTTCAAGTTTGACAACTGGCGTTTTAAAACTTCCAGTTGCCCTGGAGAAGATATTGTGCCAATCACTATAGCAAATTTTCTCTTCATTTTCTCCTTCTCCTGAGTTAAATCTGATGATTCAGTATTTCCCCCGCTGAGTTCGACCAATATACCGTACTTTCTTTTTCACTTGCTACTGATTCCCTTCTTCATAAATGTTTCTTTTTCACTTGCTATTGATTCCCCTTCTTCATAAATATGTAATATATCCTCGTCATCATTAATATCACGAAAATTACTGACGCTCACTGAACTGGATGACTGTCTTGTTTTGTGTAGGCAGACAGAGTGAATATGTTGACACATGTTCCATCTGATACTCGAATCTACGCACGAGCATTTATACTGATGTATGCAGGCCTGACAGTCAATACAAATTAATTTACAGTTGCAGTCTTGCACATTTTGCTGCACAAAATAAGTGAAACCCACCTCAGCCACAAGCCAACCTTTTCCTTCTTCAACTATGCGTTCCTGAACCACCTCAGAACTTAAGTCATGCTTTGAGCGAATATCCTGGAGTTTGCTTGTCAGTTTTCTCTTGGTCAGAATAATGAGCCTGTCATGTAATTTGTCCCTGACGAAGCTCATTAATGCATGAGTGGATTTGTCAAGTCGTTTTACATGTTTACCACGCAAATATATATATTTTATTGTTCGATGCATCCTTTCAATATGCATGTTTGTATTGATACCAATGGTGTCTCTGTAACAACATGCACAGCACCTGGTGCTTTTAGGATAATATTCTTGGAGGTAGAACCCAAACTCAGCTCTTACAGGATCTGAAACCAGGCGCTCCAGAGCTAAAAGAAATACGTGCTCAAATGTTATGACGTCTCTTTCCTGCATTAAACTCCTCATTAGCTTATAAGTTTTCAACCTGTCTTTCCTTTGATTTGATTTTAATACATGTATTTTTCCTCCATGCCCTGTCAGTATGCCACGAGCAATAAAGTCTTCTCACAGGTTCTTCCATCTGTGAAAGCCAAGCATTGTAAAAAGACTCGGCTAAATCTGAGATAAACACTTGAGGACATACTTTTCCTACTTTAGTCTTTATTTCATTAAAAAATAATGACAGCACATCTTGATCAGACCTGTTTGAGATAAGAAAAGCACAAGGAAAACCTTGTCTCATGTCGTTTAGCACAAGAAGTGTAGTTAACTCGAAACCATAACAGTTAGTTCCATGAGTTCCTTCGATGCAAATACAGTCACTGCCGTACTTCTTCAGAATTTCACATTGAGCATTGTTCATAATGATGAAATGGTTCAAATGGCTCTGAGCACTATGGGACTTAACATCTATGGACATCAGTCCCCAAGAACTTAGAACTACTTAAACCTAACTAACCTAAGGACAGCACACAACACCCAGCCATCACGAGGCAGAGAAAATCCCTGACCCCGCCGGGAAGCGAACCCGGGAACCCGGGCGTGGGAAGCGAGAACGCTACCGCACGACCACGAGATGCGGGCAATAATAATGAGAACAAAGTCTTCACTTATCAGGAGAGGATGACTTTGGCTGCTTGTAATTTGTGGTTTGTAGAATAAAACACAGGGATTATCGCTAGCATTGATTTCGTTTACCCACGCTTCTACGCTGATGCCATTGTCTTTATGTCTCATGACCTCGGAACGTAAATTATTACACTGCTCAATGTTGTATAAATCTTTTTTTGTCTGTAGATGGATACGCTCTAGAATGGAATCAGAAGAAGTGTCTCTCACTTTGTCGAGTATTGCGATGTCAACGGCTAACGTGTTTCTTTCTTATTCTGTCAAATCTAAATGTCGTAACACCATTTTGATGACCCACATGAGTAACCACGTATTTTACTTTGCAGCAACCATCTCCAGCTTCGGTTACTTCAATGCTGAAAGGACATACACCTCCTATTTTGTTAGTGCCTTGGATTTTCATGCGGCGAATACCTTTACTCTTAGATACATATTGTCCTGAACGATGGCATACAAAGGAATGCCGAGTGAAATTGTCCGAGGTACGATACGACCCACACTTTTTGACGTAAAGTGACAACGTTTTTCTCTCAGTCTGCTTCTTCCACTCACTGAATTCATGGAAAGATGCAAATTCAATCTCTTCATATGCTACTGACACAGCATGTTTCATTGGCAAGTGATCATAATAGTTTTTCTTCGAAAGAACTGAAATATCGCACAATGGGCATTTCAGTTTCATAAAACTATTTTCCAGTCCATGATCCTTTCTTTCGTGGCACATTACATTGTGCTCATGGTTGAACTGTTTGCCACATAAACTACACAAATATTTATAAAACTTTTTCACTTTTAACTGTGGAGCGATATTGTTTAAGGGGCTCCGGAAAGGCTCAAAATCATGAAAAGTTCAATTTTTACTTTTTTGCGTTTTCTGAATCTGCAGACTATTACCTTTTAATAGATATATAATTTATTCAATTCCGAAGACTACAAGTATTTTTAAATTTTTTTTGAAATGTGTTCTACATGGGCGTGACCCACTGTGGCGCTGTTAAATTGCTGTCAAATGGTGTTATTATTAATGTCCGTGTTCATCAGGTACATTTTAGTGATGTGAGATAAAGTATGTGTTGTGGCTAACCTGTGATGGTTCAATATATATCGCTGGTGTGATTGTCGATTGTTTCATGTTTATTTACTCTGTCGTTATCTCGAAAATATTCGTAATTAATTCTGTTTCTTGAGTCTCTGTTTTGTTGAAGTATAATAATGAGTAAAATTAAAGTTATTAGAAATCCTCTGAAGGCTTTTAAGAAAAGGAGAAATGTTGGAAAGCCAAAGGTATGTGTTATTACTGTAAACAATAAAGACGATAACCAAGTGAGTGCACCTAACCTCTCAAGTACACCTGCCCATAGCAGTCTAAGTGGGAAAGAAAATACTTCACAGAAGAAGCTTGGTTCAATGAGTGAAAACTATGAATGTTTTATGGGCGAATCGGATGTGAATGAAATATTTGATATGTCGGTTCTCAAAGGAATTTTTTCAAACTGTGTAAGATGTATTCATTGTAGTGAAGTTGGTCTGGAACTCTCCATAATAAAGCACGTAGGACTTGCTAGTGAAATACAACTGAACTGTGATAAGTGTTCATACATGACCACCTTTTGGAACAGTGTTGCAGTAACTGCAACTGAAGAAACTGGTAGCAAAATCTACGAACACAACATTAGATTTGTTTATTCCTTGCATTCAGTTGGTAAGGGTGCTACTGCAGGTGCAATTTTCTGTGGCATCATGAATCTTCCAAATCCCCCAACCAAGTTTACGACCTATAATAAATTAATAGGGTCTAAAGTAGAAGATGTCTGTATAGAATCTATGAAGAACGCTGTGGAAGAGGCAGTAATGGAAAATAATGGTAACAGAGATTTGACTGCAGCGTTCGATGGTACCTGGCATAAACAGGGACACACATCTCTTCATGGTGTAGTATCTGCCAGCAGTTACAGGGAAAGTTTTAGAAGTAGCAGTAATATCAAAGTATTGTAGATGTCCACAAAAATATAAAGGTACACATGAAAATAATTGCAAAGCTAACTATAGTGGCAGTAGTGGAGGAATGGAAGTGGCTGGTGTTGCCAGTATATTCCAGCGTTCTGAGGCGTGTGATAAAGTGCGATATGTTAATTACCTTGGTGACGGTGATTCTAAAAGTTTCAAACATGTTCAAGGACTGAAGCCCTATGGTGATGATGTTGTAGTGGAGAAATTTGAGTGTATTGGACACGTACAGAAGCGAATGGGAACAAGACTTCGGCGACTGAATGCTTCGTACAAAAAACAAAAACTCAGTGATGGTAAAGGGTTGGATGGGAAGGGAAGGTTAACTGACAGTGTAATTTACAAAATACAGAACTATTATGGAATGGCTATTAGGCAAAATACACAAAGTGTCGACGAAATGAAGAAGGCTGTTTGGGCTCTTTTTTTTTATACTTCTTCCACCGATGAAAATCCCCAACATAGCTTGTGTCCCAAAGAAGAAGACAGTTGGTGTAAATATAACAAAGGATCGCTAACTGGTGAAATGTACACTCATAAGCATAGTCTGCCTCATGCAATAATGGAGGTGATAAAACCTATTTTCAGAGACTTAGCAGCACCTGAACTGTTGAAAAAGTGTATTCATGGAAAAACTCAAAACCCCAATGAAAGTGTAAATAGTGTTATATGGTCGAGAATCCCCAAGACTGTATTTGTTGGAATAGAAACACTTCACTTTGGTGTGTATGATGCTGTTGCAACTTTCAATGATGGCAACATTGTAAGGTGCAAGGTATTTAGAAATATGGGAATGAAGATAGGTTCTAACATGGTACGAACAATGCTTGCTTTAGACAAGAAACGCCTTCGGGCTGCAGACAGGGCTGTAAAGAGTCTAGAAATACAAGCAAGAGTAAACAGGAGGAGGAACAAGAGGAAGCTGGAGGAGGAGTTTGCAGAGGATGAAGATAATCCATCCTATGGACCCGGAATGCACTAAAAAGTTAATCCAATCTTTGTCGCTCGATTCCCAAAACTTTTATTTTCTCATACTAATTACATGTTTTCTAAGGATCTTCCAAACATATTTGTTTCAAACTTTCACTAAATGTTACACAGTACCTTCTGCATAATTTAACACAGCCTTTTTCCAAAAAACTGTATATTTTTGAATATATAAATAAAAAATTGCAAAAAAATGTTGTGAATTTTCATTACAATTGAAAAAAAAATCATCTTTAATAACTGAACTAAAATTTTGTAAAATCCCTGTGTTAAGTTGTAGCTCATATTCCAATAAATAATCTGTAAAAAGTTCAACTTCCTACCTCAAATACTTTGTGAGGAAAGATGTAATTTATAAGCGTTATTTTAACATTGCAAGTATAGGGCGTTCCGGAGCCCCTTAACTTTCCTGGTTGTACCTGTGGTACATGTTTCCTCAGAGTCTTCTTATAGCTATAGCTTTTTCCACCCCCTGAACATGTGCATCTCTTTTCAGGATTCATAATATTTCTAATGGTGCTGTCCTAGTTCAAGAAGGAGAAAACCTTCACGTTTTCGCAACACCTCGAAGATTTCACACGACGACAACGGAAACTACACATGCGACACCTACACAATAGACTACATAGGCTACTAGCATCAGGCCGCTATTCGCCGAACAAGCCATTTTCCGTATCGTCTGCTGCATCGGCTCTTTTCGTTAACGCTCGGCTCCGGTGCCGCAGTTACTTGTCACCCTGTAGACACAAGTGTTCACACGAGGCAAGATAAAATATCGATATTTTTCTGCCTAGAAAACGATATCGAAATGTCAATATCGAGTGCCAATATTTTTATTTTATATCATATTCTTTTAGCAAATTTCGGTAAATATTTGAAACTGTCCGTTTGAAATTGTAGTATAACGTAAATTCACTTTCACTGTGTGAAGGATTCTTACTACTTTTCGAGCTTTCATCACGTCTAGTCTTCCCCTTTGACTATATGAAGCACGTACAGGTGGCACAAAGAAGAGGTCCGACTGCATTGGGGTGTGGCAGGGTGAATGGAATAACAAGATTTCCGATGTGAAGAAATAGCACACCACTTGCGTTAAAAAACAATTTTTAACACAGGTAATGTGCTATTTCGTCACATCGTTGTTCTTCCTAAACAGTTGCTGAAAATGATGAACAGAAATCTAAATGACAAACTTGGTCTTTGCTGTGGGTGGAGACAGTGACATCATTGGTCCCGTCGGATTAGGAAAGGAAGTGGCCCTTGCCCTTTCAATGGAACAATCCTGGCATTTGCCCGAAGCGATTTAGGGAAAGTGGAACGACCAGACGCACGTTTCAACCATCGTTATCCCAAATGCGAGTCCAGTGTGTTAACCACTGCACCATCCTGATCGTTGGTCAGAGACGTGTTAGGAGAAATGGTGACATTACAGGCGCTCGGTGCTACCAACAGAAGCTTCATCGTTTAATTTCACCAAGGAATTTTTACACTACAACTTTTAGGTCGCTGGCGTTTGCAGAAATGAAGAAAAAAAACATGGAGGCCAACATAAAGTGTTCCAGACAAATCCGATATGTGAGGAAATCGAACAACAGACCCATTGGACATATTTTATTGCGCCACTTGCATGCAACGACCATTGTTAGCAAGATGGTTAACGCCCAACCACCAAGTAGTAGTAGTTGTAGTAGTAGGTTTATTCATCTGTAGATATATTTTTTCAAGGATATAGGACATCTCAAAGAATTTACTAGTTTAGACCAATTTAAAATAATTCGTATACACATATACTGTATTTACTGACTTCTAGTTAGAGACAATCATTAAATTTACTCCTGGTGTACAATAATTCTGCCAGCCATGGTGGTCTCGCGGTTCTAGGCGCGCAGTCCGGAACCGTGCGGATGATACGGTCGCAGGTTCGAATCCTGCCTCAGGCATGGATGTGTGTGACGTCCTTAGGTTAGTTAGGTTTAAGTGGTTCTAAGTTCTAGGGGACTGATGACCACAGCTGTTAAGTCCCATAGTGCTCAGAGCCATTTGAACCATTTTTACAATAATTCTTTTACGAATAACTTATTAAATAATGTAATGCCAAACTGTTAACTCATATCTCAGTATCAGTCAGTAAACACAAATTGTTTCATAACACTTCACCCACTACAAACACACACACACACACACACACACACACACACACACACACACTGTGGTGATCTCTGGGCCATTTTCTTTACCACAACTTTCCAATTGCTATCCTGAAAAACTGAGTCAGAATCCCTCCATAATGAGTGAGATGCTGAGCTCAGAAAGAGGAAGAGGTGTTAGTGTTGTGCTATGCATAGCTTTGGGGTAAGTGTTTCTACAAATGAAAAAAAAACATAAAGTGAAGGTGTTATGTGGAAGTTGGATGCTTTATAATCATTATTATTATTATTTATTTGTATAACATTTTTTATCAAACCCCTGCTCTGTTTTATCTAAGTAATCCTTCAATGTATAAAATGTATTGCATAACAGGTACTTCTTAGCTGTCTTTTTAAAGAATTGTATTTCTGTAATTTCTTTAAACTCTTTTGGTAATTTATTGTACTGTTTTATTCCTTGGTCCGCAGCTCGTGGTCATGCGGTAGCGTTCTCGCTTCCCACGCACTGGGTCCCGGATTCGATTCCCGGCGGGGTCAGGGATTTTCTCTCCCTCGTGATGACTGGGTGTTGTGTGTTCTTCTTCATCATTTCATCATCATTGACTCGCAAGTCGCCGAAGTGGCGTCAACTAAAAAGAACTTGCAATACGGCGGCCGAACTTCCCCGCATGGGGCCTCCCGGGCAACAATGCCATACGATCATTTCATTTTTTCATTCCTTGGTAGAAAATGTTGTTTTGAGTTTTATGTTTATTTTTTCTTGGTCTATCTCTTGTTGGATGGTCATGGATGAAGCTGTTTGTGCAGTAATTACCAATGTTATTTTTGTTGTGTACAACTCACTGGCAAATGTATTCACATGAAGCAGTTAAAATCTCCAGTGTTTTGAACAGATCTCTACAGTGAGCTAGACTAGTATTTTTGGTTATTATTTTTATGACGGTTTTCTGGAGTTTAAAAATTGTGTTCATATTTTGTGCGTTTGTTCCCCAAAAAAGAATGCCACAGCTAAGAAATGAGTGTATATATGAATAATATGTCACTAAAAGACACTGCATGTTACACACTGATGATAGACTTCTAAGGTCATAACATGTTGATGACGTTCTGTTTGCAGGTACCTTTGTGTGTTCACACCACTTCAACTGAGAATCAATATTCATTCCTTTAAATTTTGCATTTGTTACACAATCTATAGAGATGCCATCTACATTTAACTTAACATTGTCATTTTTAGTCTTCAAACTGAAATTCATGGCATTAGTTTTCCTTATGTTCACTGTCACTTTATTGCTTATTGATCAATCATAAACTTCCTTGGGAGTTTCATTTGCTTTCTCATCAAGGAGTTCTCTTGTTTTCTCAGTGACTATAATATTGCTCCCCCCTCCCGCCACACCCCCATGAACCATGGACCTTGCTGTTGGTGGGGAGGCTAGCGTGCCTCAGCGATACAGATGGCAGTACCGTAGGTGCAACCACAAACCACAACTGAGGGGTATCTGTTGAGAAGCCTTTGTAACACTAAACAAAACGGCCTTGATGTGCTGGTACTGCGAATGGCTGAAAGCAAGGGGAAACTACAGCCGTAATTTTTCCTGAGGACATGCAGCTTTACTGTATAGTTAAATGAAGATGGCGTCCTCTTGGGTAATATATTCCGGAGGTAAAATAGTCCCCCATTCGGATATCCAGGCAGGGACTACTCAAGAGGACGTCGTTATCAGGAGAAAGAAAACTGGCGTTCTATGGATCAGAGTGTGGAATGTCAGATCCCTTGATCGGGCAGGTATGTTTGAAAATTTAAAAAGGGAAACGGATAGGTTAAAGTTAGATATAGCGGGAATTAGTGAAGTTCGGTGTCAGGAGGAACAAGACTTTGGTCAGGTGAATACAGGGTTATAAATAGAAAGTCAAATAGGGGTAATGAAGGAGTAGGCTTAATAATGAATAAAAAAAATAGGAGTGCAGGTAAGCTACTACAAACAGCATAGTGAACGCATTACTGAGGCCAAGATAGACACGAAGCCCACGCCTACCACAGTAGTACAAGTATATATGCCAACTAGCTCTGCAGATGACGAAGAAATTGAAGAAATGTATGATGAGACAAAAGAAATTATTCAGGTAGTGAAGGGAGACGAAAATTTAATAGTCATGGGTGACTGGAATTCGAGAGCAGGAAAAGGGAGAGAAGGATACATAGTAGGTGAATATGGATTGGGGGTAAGAAATGAAAGAGGAAGCCGCCTCGTAGAAGTTTGCACAGAACATAACTTAATCATAGCTAACACTTGGTTCAAGACTTATGAACGAAGGTTGTATACATGGAAGAATCCTGGAGATACTAGAAGGTATCATATACATTATATAATGGTAAGACAGAGATTTAGGAATCAGGTTTTCAGTTCCAGAGGCAAATGTGGACTCTGACCACAATCTACGGGTTATGAACTGTAGATTAAAACTGAAGAAACTGCAAAAAGGTGGGAATTTATTGAAATGGGACGTGGATAAACTGACTAAACCAGAGGTTTTACAGAGTTTCAGGGAGAGCATAAGGAAACAATTGACAGGAATGAGGGAAAGAAATACAGTAGAAGAAGAATGGGTAATTCTGAGGGATGAAGTAGTGAAGGCAGCAGAAGATCAAGTAGCTAAAAGGACGATGGCTAGTAGAAATCCCAGGTTAACAGAAGAAATATTCAGTTTAATTGATGAAAGGAGAAAATATAAAAATGCAGTAAATGAAGCCGTCAAAAAGGAATACAAACGTCTCAAAAATGAGATCGACAGGAAGTGCAAAATGGTTAAGCAGGGATGGCTAGAGGACAAATGTAAGGATGTAGAGGCTTATCTCACTAGGAGTAAGATAGATACTGACTACAGGAAAATCAAACGGATCATTGGAGAAAAGAGAGCCACTTGTATGAATATCAAGAGCTCAGATGGAAACCGAGTTCTAAGCAAAGAAGGGAAAGCAGAAAGGTGGAAGGAGTATATAGAGGATCTATACAAGGGCGATGTACTTGAGGACAATTTTATGGAAATTCAAGAGGATGTAGATGAAGATGAAATGGGAGATACGATACTGCGCGAAGAGTTTGACAGAGCACTGTAGACCTAAGTCTAAACAAGGCCCCGGGAGTAGACAACATTCCATTAGAACTACTGACAGCCTTGGGAAAGCCAGTCCTGACAAAACTCTACCATTTGGTAGAAGTATGAGACAGGCGAAATACCCTCAGACTTCAAGAAGAATATAATAATTCCAATCCCAAAGAAAGCAGGTGTCACAGCTGCAAAACACTAACACGAATTCTTTACAGACGAATGGAAAAACTGGTAGAAGCCAACCTCGGGGAACTTCGGTTTGGATTCCGTAGAAATCTTGGAAAGCGTGAGGCAATACTGACCCCATGACTTATCTTAGAAGAAAGATTAAGGAAAGGCAAACCTATGTCTCCAGCATGTGTAGACTTGGTGAAAGCTTTTGAAAATGCTGCAGGGGTAAAATACAGGGAGCAAAAGGCTATTTACAATTTGTACGGAAACCAGATGGCAGTTATAAGAGTCAAGGGACATGAAAGGGAAGCAGTGGTTGGGAAGGGAGTGAGACAGGGTTTTAGCCCCTCCCCGATGTTATTCAATCTGTATATTGAGTAAAGCCCGCATCTCGTGGTCGTGCGGTAGCGTTCTCGCTTCCCACGCCCGGGTTCCCGGGTTCGATTCCCGGCGGGGTCAGAGATTTTCTCTGCCTCGTGATGGCTGGGTGTTGTGTGCTGTCCTTAGGTTAGTTAGGTTTAAGTAGTTCTAAGTTCTAGGGGACTTATGACCATAGCAGTTGTGTCCCATAGTGCTAAGAGCCATTTGAACCATATATTGAGTAAGCAGTAAAAGAAACAAAAGAAAAGTTCGGACTAGGTATTAAAATCCATGGAGAAGAAATAATAACTTTGAGGTTTGCCAGTGACATTGTAATTCTGTCAGAGACAACAAAGGACTTGAAAGATCAGTTGAACGGAATGGACAGTGTCTTGAAAGGAGGATATAAGGTGGACATCAACAAAAGCAAAACGAGGATAATGGAATGTAGTCGAATTAAGTCGGGTGATGCTGAGGGAATTAGATTAGGAAATGAGACACTTAATGTAGTAAGGGAGGTTTGCTATTTGAGGAGCAAAATAACTTATGATGGGTGAAGTACAGAGGATATAAAATGTAGACTGGCAATGGCAAGGAAAGCGTTTCTGAAGAAGAGAAATTTGTTAACATCGAGTATAGATTTAAGTGTCAGGAAGTCGTTTCTGAAAGTATTTGTATGGAGTGTAGCCATGTATGCAAGTGAAACATGCACGTTAAATAGTTTGGACAAGAAGAGAATAGAAGCTTTCGAAATGTGGTGCTATAGAAGAATGCTGAAGATTAGATGGGTAGATCACATATCTAATGAGGAGGTATCGAATAGAATTGGGGAGATGAGGAGTTTGTGGCACAATTTGGCAAGAAGAAGGGACTGGTTGGTAGGACATGTTCTCAGGCATCAGGGGATCACAAATTTAGCGTTGGCGGGCAGCGTGGGGGGTAAAAATCGTAGTGGAAGACCAAGAGATGAATACACTTAGCAGATTCAGAAGGATGTAGGTTGCAGTAAGTACTGGGAAATGAAGAAGCTTGCACACGATAGAGTAGCACGGAGAGTTGCATCAAACCAGTCTCAGGACTGAAGACCACAACAATAACGACATAATATTGCTGTCATCAGCAAAGAGAATTTTTCACCGTGAGTAACACTACTGGGAAAGTCATTGACATCAGGAATAGTATTGGTCCTAATATGCTACCTTGTAGAAGCCCTATATTAATGTATTTTGGGTGCTGATAAGTGCTTTACTAAATGTTTAGATCTATTTGAAGTATGTCTTACCTCTACTCTTTGTACTCTATCTGCTAGGTATGATGGAAACCAGTCATTAGCTACCGGTCTTATTCCTAATGCTTCTAATTCATTTAATAGAATCTTGTGGTCGACTGTATCAAACGCCTTCGAAATATCCAAAAATATGCCTGTGACACACTCATCTTTATCAAGAGCATCAAGTACATTTTTTGTGAATTCTACTATGGCTGACTCCATATTTCTGCCACTTCAGAAACCAAACTGTGATTTGCTTAAAAGATTGTATTTATTGAGGTAATTCATTAATCTGTCTTTCATAATTGCTTCTACTATTCTTGAGAATGCTGACAGCAGGGAAATGGGCTTGTAATTTTCTATATCTTTCGCCTTATCTTCCTTAAGCAAAGGTACATCTCTTGCCTGTTTCAACTGCTCGGGAAATGTCCCTTATGTGAAGGATTCAGGTATGCATTTTTTCAGTACACACATTGGTGCTTCATCTAAGCCTACTGACTTTTTATTCTTTAGTTTTTGAACCGTTTTATAGACTTCATTCTCTGTGGTTGGATGTAACATCATTGTATTTAGTGCAACATTATTTACAGGTGTTTTGGGGAATTTCTGCTTTAAGTTCTGTGCAATTCTTGAAACATGCTCGTTTACATAGTTTGCTAAGAGTTGTGGATCATTTATTACCTTATCCCCCTCCCTTAGTAATATGTTAAACTGCGTTTGTTTGCCTCTCCCTATTTCGTTTTTTATAACATCCCAAACTGCTGTTGATTCAGTTTGAAACTGATGAGCCTCAAGCAGAGGTAGGTGTAGACAGGACACAACAAACTTTCAATAGGAAATTGAAAAAGAATCTGGGAAAGCCATCGAAAAGGAAGAAAGTTTGGTTGTTAGGTAGTTCTCATGCCAGAGGTGTAGGCCAACTTCTGCAGGAAGAATTAGAACCAGAATACCAGGTCACAAATTTTTTCAAACCATGTGCTAGTCTGGATCAGGTGACAGAGGATTTAGGTTCACTCTGTAAAGGATTTACCAGGGAAGACACCGTGGTTGTTGTGGGAGGGCCAGGGAACAGCATCGACAGAGATCCTCGGTACGGTATAGAGTGTGACCTGGTAAAGATTGCGTCGGCATCGAGACACACCAATGTTGAATTTGTATCTGTCCTGAGACGCCATGACCAGCCTCATTAGAACTCTTCTGTTGGGAGAGTTAATTTGCCATGAATGGTAGAATACCAGTGGTTACAGGTGTTGGAGCAGCACCTTTTTTTAGGATAGGTAAGACAGAAAGATGTCAAGTTCTACGAGAGGTCAGGATTGAAACAAATCTTCAGTTTAGGAAAGAAATTAAACAGCACAATTCTAGCACATTGGATCACCAATCACAGCTGTCAATTATAAATTTTCACCAATCACCAGAAATTTTATCTCCACCAAGTTGTATCTCAGTCCTAGGTAATTGCATTGATGAATTAAAGTCACCCAACCCAGTTGACATAATCTGCCTCTCTGAACACCATGTGACCACTGGTATAGCAACTAGGCCTAAGCACAATGAGAAACTCAGACAGGAGAGTACTGCAAATGTTAGAATAAGAAAAGGTTCTCATAAAAGTATAATTAAAAATAATGTAAGTATATTTCATCAAAATACTGGGAGTTTAAAGAATAAAATAGATGAGCTTCTAGTTTGTTTAGAAGATTTAGAAGCTGAGGATGAAATAGATATACTATGCCTGTCTGAGCATCACATTGTTACTGATATGGATAAGGTAAATGTAAGTGGATATAAGCTCTCTGCACATGTAATGAGAGAAAATATGGAGAAAGGAGGAGTTGCCATATATGTCAAAAGTTATCAATGTGCAAAAACTATAGAAACAAAAAAGTCTTGTGTAGAGAAACATATAGAAGCATGTGCCTGTGAGCTTAAATTAAATAAAGGCACATTTATAATTGTAACTGTATATAGGTCCCCATCAGGAAATTTTCATCTATTACTGAAAAATTTGGACTCCTTGTTGTGCTATCTGTCAGACAGGGGGAAGCAAATTATTATTTGTGGGGACTTCAATGTATGCCGGCCGGTGTGGCCGAGCGGTTCTAGGCGCTACAGTCTGGAACCGCGCGACCGCTACGGTCGCAGGTTCGAATCCTGCCTCAGGCATGGATGTGTGTGATGTCTTTAGGTTAGTTAAGTTTAAGTAGTTCTAATCTCTAGGTGACTGATGACCTCAGATGTTAAATCCCATAGTGCTCAGAGCCATTTGAACCATTTGAACTTGAATGTAGATTCTCCGAAAGAGGGTAATAGGAAAAATGACCTTGAAGTATTACTCGGTTCTTTCAATTTGACACCCGTTATTGATTTTCCTACTCGGGTGGTAAAGGATAGTAGCTCACTGATAGATAACTTCTTTATAGACCAAGATAAGTTTAACCAGATAAATGCTCAGCCTGTTGAGAATGGTCTTTCTGATCATGGTGCACAGCTAGTTTCAATATATGACATAGCTCCATTCAGCAATACTAAACAGTCCTCCAAAGTAGTACGTTCAGTCAACGATTTAACAATTGCAAATTTCAGGGAAAGCCTACAGCAGTTAGACTGGGATGAGGTGTACTGTGAACCTGATGCCAATTTAAAATATAATTTATTTCATGACATTTTTGTAAATGCATTTGAAAACTGCTTCCCCAAGAAAATAGTTAAATATACTCATAAGAAACCTCGTAACAAACCCTGGCTTACTAAGGGTATAAAAATATCTTGTAACCGGAAAAGGGAAATGTATCTGACAGCAAGAAAGAGTAGTGACCCAGAAACTATCAAACATTATAAAAACTACTGTGTTATATTAAGAAAAGTTACTAAAAAATCCAGAAGTATGTGTATCATGTCTGATATCAGCAACTCTGATAATAAAATTAAAACAATTTGGAATATTATTAAAAGAGAAACAGGTCAACCAAGAGCACAGGAAGACAGTATTACCATCAAATTGAATGAAAACTTTACGAACAAAAAGTCAGAAGTTGAAAATATTTTTAATAATCATTTTCTAAATGTTGTGGATATAGTAGGATCCAGGTGTTCATTAGAAGATTCTAGGCTGTTAATGGAAGAGGCCATGCCTATGCAATTTGATACAATTGAAATCTCACCCACTTCTCCCTCTGAAATTAGGAAAATAATAAACTTGCTTAAAAGCAAAAACTAACATGGAATTGATGGCATTTCCAGCAAAATACTAGAAGCTTGTTCTCAACAGATAAGTAAGATCCTCAGCCACCTGTGTAATAGCTCTCTGGAACAGGGCTTTTTCCCTGATAGACTGAAATATGCTATTGTTATACCTTTGCATAAAAAGGGGGATAGATCTGATGTCAACAATTACCATCCAATCTCCCTTCTAACAGCTTTATCCAAAATTTTTGAGAAAGTAATGTATTCAAGAGTAGCTTCACGTATCTGTAACAATGAAGCACTAACAAAATGTCAGTTTGGTTTCCAGAAAGGTTTTTCAACAGAAAATGCCATATATGCTTTCACCAACCAAATTTTGAATGATCTGAATAACCGAACACCACCCATTGGGATTTTTTGTTATCTCTCAAAGGCTTTTGATTGTGTAAATCATGAAATTCTGCTAGACAAGCTCAAGTATTGTGGCATGAGTGGGACAGTGCACAAATGGTTTAATTCATACCTAACTGGAAGAGTGCAGAAAGTTGAAATAAGTAGTTCTCATAATATGCAAAGATCAGCACATTCCTCAAACTGGGGAACTATCAAGAATGGGGTTCCACAAGGGTCAGTCTTGGGTCCTTTGTTGTTCTTAATATATGTTAATGACTTGCCATTCTATATTCATGAAGAGGCAAAGTTAGTTCTCTTTGCTGATGATACAAGTGTAGTAATCACACCTGACAAACAAGAATTAACTGATGAAATTGTCAATACTGTCTTTCAGAAAATTACTAAGTGGTTCCTTGTAAATGGACTCTCACTGAATTTTAATAAGACACAGTACATACAGTTCCGTACAGTGAATGGTATGACGCCATTAATAAATATAGACCTTAATCAGAAGCATATAGCTAAGGTAGAATATTCCAAATTTTTAGGTGTGTCCATTGATGAGAGATTAAATTGGAAGAAACACATTGATGATCTGCTGAAACGTTTGAGTTCAGCTACTTATGCAATAAGGGTCATTGCAAATTTTGGTGATAAACATCTTAGTAAATTAGCTTACTACGCCTATTTTCACTCGTTGCTTTCATATGGCATCATATTTTGGGGTAATTCATCACTGAGGAATAAAGTATTTATTGCACAAAAGCGTGTAATCAGAATAATAGCTGGAGTCCACCCAAGATCATCCTGCAGTCATTTATTTAAGGATCTAGGGTTATCACAGTAGCCTCTCAGTATATATACTCTCTTATGAAATTTGTTATTAACAACCAAACCCAATTCAAAAGTAATAGCAGTGTGCATAACTACAATACTAGGAGAAAGGATGATCTTCACTATTCAAGATTAAACCTAAGTTTGGCACAGGAAGGGGTGATTTATACTGGCACTAAAGTCTTTGGTCACTTACCAAATAGTATCAAAAGTCTGACAGATAACCAACAAGTATTTAAGAATAAATTAAAAGAATTTCTGAATGACAACTCCTTCTACTCCATAGAGGAATTTTTGGATATAAATTTTAAAAAAAATATTAAAAAAATAAAAAATAAAAAATAAAAATAAAAAACACAAAAAATGAAAAAGTTGTTATATTAACTTAAGTATGTTGTTAAATTAACATAATTATGTCATGTATTGGAAAATTTGACTCGTTCCACATCATTACGAAATATCGTATTCATGATCCATGGAACTAGTATTAATCTAATCTAATCTAATCTTTGCTTTTATTTATATTATTTTGTCATTAAATGACTTTTTAGCAGCAATAGATCTTTTTGTATCTATGATAGAAATTTAACAATTCTGGATCATTGCGAATCTTTTTCATAGAACTGAGGTGGTTAAGTGTTTGGGAGGATTTCTTAATACCTGTTGTTATTCATCTGGTTATGTGAGATGTTAATACAGACATGCATACTTTTGGAAATGCCTTTTTAAAGTTCAGTTTAAACAATGTGGAGAAATTAGAGAAATTCATATTCACATTAATTTCCTCATACGCTTCAACCCAGCTATGTTTTTCTACATTTTGAAAAATCTGATAGATGTAATTTGTAGGCTTGTAGTTTAGGGAATGATTCGATGCCTGAATTTGCCGTTGTTATTTGACGGAGATAGTCTGAGATCTTTTACAGCTACATCACATTTTTCTGTGTCCATATTTGTGGCCACATGGTCAGTTACTGATGCAGTCATTGTAGTAATCTTTGTTGCACTATTGACCAATAGGGACACACCTAAACTTTGAAGGATGTTTATGAAGGTGCTATTGGATACATTTATGATATTATTGTTGATGTTAATGTCCCCACACAGAATTATGTTGACCTTTGTACTTGAGAATTTATTTAGAACTTCTGTTAATTTATTGAAAAAAGTGTCCACCCTATCACTGGGAGATCTATACACACCCAAAATGATTAATTTCTTGGTGATAGTGTGAACATGCCATGTTTTATCTTAAATTCTTGCTGTAAGAGAGATAAGCAGGTTGCTAGCTTGTTGATGTACAAAATATCTAATAATAAATAATAACTGGTTGTATATTTACAATTTGCATCCGATATCTTTATAGGCCTGTATGTAGACGTTTCCTCCATCGATGTATCGTTACTTTTCCACGATATATTGAGGAAAGATAACGATACTTCTTTGAATATCGCTCTTAGACTAGTATCCACGGTCGAAGATATTGCTACATCGGATTCCAGAAATTTTTAAAAATATCAACAGCCCTAGTGTCCAAAAGACAGCGAGCGATATATTGCTGGCAATTTCGACATAAATCGGTTGCTCACTTCGATTTATAAGCAATTTCAGTCAGCAACTTACGTGTGCGCTTATTTCCTCGACCTAAAATAAGCTACATTCCATTCCAAAGATAAGTTTCAACTGTGCAGTTAACCAATGAGAATGGAATTACCATCAAACGCGGAAAACGAACGGCGTGAATCGACTGGACATGAATTATGATGTTTACAAAACTTTTATGTGCCAGTATATGATCATAAGAAGCAAAGAAATATTCGTTATGAAACGGCTATGAGTTGTAAAAGTTACAATTCACGCTATTTCATCAAACCATGAAATTTTTTGTGTGATGCATCATTTTATTGCCACGAAGCCATGATATTCCAAGACGTTCGATATTTCGTGTTTGTTTGTTAATGTTGTAATGATGAATTCATTAACTCTATGAATATCAAGAGGATGTACGGTGAAAATTAACGTCTGCCACAGCTAAACATTATGCATCAGTGAAACACGATATGAGAATACATACCCCCACAAAACCAAGATTAGCAATTAAATTAAATATACAGGGTGATTCAAAAAGAATACCACAACTTTAAAAATGTGTATTTAATGAAAGAAACATAATATAACCTTCTGTTATACATCATTACAAAGAGTATTTAAAAAGGTTTTTTTTCACTCAAAAACAAGTTCAGAGATGTTCAATATGGCCCCCTCCAGACACTCGAGCAATATCAACCCGATACTCCAACTCGTTCCACACTCTCTGTAGCATATCAGGCGTAACAGTTTGGATAGCTGCTGTTATTTCTCGTTTCAAATCATCAATGGTGGCTGGGAGAGGTGGCCAAAACACCATATCCTTAACATACCCCCCTAAGAAAAAATCGCAGGGGGTAAGATCAGGGCTTCTTGGAGGACAGTGATGAAGTGCTCTGTCACGGGCTGCCTGGCGGCCGATCCATCGCCTCGGGTAGTTGACGTTCTGGTAGTTACGGACAGATAAGTGCCAATGTGGTGGCGCTCCATCCTGCTGAAATATGAATTGTTGTGCTTCTTGTTCGAGCTGAGGGAACAGCCAATTCTCGAACATCTGGATGCGTGCTACATTTTCATCACTCGTTCTCGGCCATCCTGAACTTTTCCCTTTGCACAAACACCCATTCTCTGTAAACTGTTTATACCAACGTTTAATACACCACCTATCAGGAGATTTAACACCATACTTCGCTCGAAATGCACGCTGAACAACTGTCGTCGATTCACTTCTGCCGTACTCAATAACACAAAAAGCTTTCTGTTGAGCGGTCGCCATCTTAGTATCAACTGACGCTGACGCCTAGTCAACACAGCGCCTCAAGCGAACAAATGTACAACTAAATGAAACTTTATAGCTCCCTTAATTCGTCGACAGATAGTGCTTAGCTCTGCCTTTTGTCGTTGCAGAGTTTTAAATTCCTAAAGTTGTGGTATTCTTTTTGAATCACCCTGTATTTTATGTATAGGCCTAGTTTTATTTTGTATTGTGGAAGTCATTAAAACCTTGAATATAGAGTGATTGTAGTGTGTGTGCATTTTTTCTTTTCTTTTTTTCTGCATAACTCATGCAGGAACAAAATTTGGGCAATATGTGTGGCTTACTGAATATTCCAGGAACCTTAGCTTAAAAAAATCGTCGATCAGTACTTTGTTAACTGTGTATTACTAGCATAAATACACCTGGGGGGTGGGGTGGTGAAATGTGTGTTGTTGTCAGTTCAAGAAATTACCAGGTATGTAGTTAAGTAATATCAATTTAATATTTATCGCTATTACAATCATGAAGGAAAAAAGATAGGAAGAAGCATATACATACAGGGTGGTCCACTGATCGTGACCGGGCCAAATATCTCACGAAATAAGCGTCTAACGAAAAAACTACAAAGAACAAAACTTGTCTAGCTTGAAGGGGGAAACCAGATGGTGCTATGGATGGCCCACTAGATGGCGTTGCCTTAGATCAACCGGATATCAACTGGTTTTTTAAAAAATAGGAACCCCCATTTTTTACTATATATGCGTGTAGTATGTAAAGAAATATGAATGTTTTAGTTGGACCACTTTCTTTGCTTTGTGATAGATTGTGCTGTAATGGTAACAAACATGGCTCACCATTTTAGACAAACAGTTGGTAGCAGGTAGGTTTTTTTAAATTAAAATAGAGAACGTAGGTACGTTTGAACATTTTATTTCGGTTGTTCCAATGTGATACATGTACCTTTGTGAATTTCTCAGAACGCATGCTGTTACAGCGTGATTACCTGTAAATACCACATTAATGCAATAAATACTCAAAATGATGTCCATCAACCTCAATGGATTTGGCAATATGTGTAACGATATTCCTGTCAACAGCGAGTAGTTCGCCTTCCGTAATGTTCACACATGCATTTACAATGCGCTGACGCATGTTGTCAGGTGTTGTCGGTAGATCAGGATAGCAAATATCCTTCAACTTTCCCCACAGAAGGAAATCCGGGGACGTCAAGTCCAGTGAACGTGCGGGCCATGGTATGGTGCCTTAACGACCAATCCAGCTGTCATGAAATATGCTATTCAATAACGCTTCAACTGCACGCGAGCCATGTGCCTGACATCCATCATGTAGGAAGTACATCGCCGTTCTGTCATGCAGTGAAACATCTTGTACTAACATCGGTAGAACATTACGCAGGAAATCAGCATTCATTGCACCATTTAGATTGGCATCGATAAAATGGGAGCCAATTATCCTTCCTCCCATAATGTCGCACAATACATTAACCCACCAATGTTGCTGATGTTCCACTTGTCGCAGCCATCGTGGATTTTCCGTTGCCCAATAGTGCATATTATGCCGGTTTACGTTACCGCTGTTGGTGAATGACGCTTTGTCGCTAAATAGAACGCGTGCAAAAAAAAACTGTCACCGTCCCATAATTTCTCTTGTGCCCAGTGACAGAATTGTACATGAAATTCAAAGTAGTCGCCATGCAAATCCTGGTGCATTCTGAACACCGACGTTTTTGAGATTCCCGATTCTCGCGCAATTTGTCTGCTACTGATGTGTGGATTATGCGCGACAGCAGCTAAAACACCTACTTGGGCATCATCATTTGTTGCAGGTCGTGGTTGATGTTTCACATGTGGCTGAACACATCCTGTTTCCTTAAATAATGTTAACTATCCGGCGAACGGTCCGGACACTTGGATGATGTCATCTGGGATACTGAGCAGCATACATAGCACATGCCCGTTGGGCATTTTGATCACAATAGCCATACATCAACATGATATCGACCTTTTCCGCAATTGGTAAACGGTCCACTTCAACACGGGTAATGTATCACGCAGCAAATACTGTCCGCACTGGTGGAATGTTATTTTATACCACATACTGATAAGTTTGTGACTATTACAACATCATCTATCACAAAGCGAAAAGAGTGGTCCAACTAAAAAAATTCATATTTCTTTACATATTACATGAATATGTAATAAAAATGGGGGTTCCTATTTAAAAAACTCAGTTTATATCCGTTTGACCTATGGCAGTGCCATCTAGCAGGCCAACCATAGCGCCATTTGGTTTCCCCCGTCAAGCTAGGCGAGTTTCGTTCTTTGCAGTTTTTTCGTTTGATGCTTATTTTATTTCGTGAGGTATTTGACCCAGTCACTATTAATGGGCCACCCTATATATATATATATATATATATATATATATATATATATATATATATATATATATATATATATATATATATATCAGAAAGAGCCAAAGAATAGTATTTGCCTCAACAACACCACCCACAAAGTTTACAATTTCATTAAGTATCTACAATTTGCAATAATCCCATCTACAGTCAATTGAACTATACAACTATACACTCATACGTTTACATGCAATACATCTTCCGAAAGACGAAAACCGAATTTCAGAAACTATTTCTCACTGTTGTGTTCGAGGGGGATTTGCTAGCCCAGTTAAATATGGAGCCTGGAAAACAGTTGTTACAATTTATGATTTAGTCAGCACAGTTATTATTTCTCTTCAGTTAGAAGAGTTTAAACTACTTCAGTCTAACATTCCTACATATCCTTCATTGTACCAAAAGCCACTTGTCAGTATTAGCTGAATTTATTTAAAAAACAAGATGAAACCTGACAGCCTAGGCGCATTTCAACACTGGTAGCCTTTACATGGCAGTGAAAATCGATTGCAGAATTGGAAAACTGCCAACCAGAAGCGGCTTTCCAGAAGTGATTTTGAAGTGTTTACATGACCATCCAGAAACAGTGTTAGGAAATCGGTTTCCTAAATACAGTTTTTGGAACGCCATGTAAACAAGTGTTAGTTGCTTTTGTTAAAATATCTCCCAACTTCTTCTCTGAGTTAATGTACTGAAGATTTAGATTTCCTTCAATATACAGGAGACGTATGAAATTTTATTTTAGCATACACATATACTGATGACCTAAAACATTATCAACCCTTTTCTAAATAGATTGTTTGTTTGTCTTTGGAATCGAATACATCACTGATTCTTCATATGAGGGATCCGACACTTTGTCAGTAGGTTTGTGGAGATTGTGGTTCTAGATTTCTATGCGCAGGTCATGTAATTTACATAAATAATGGGCTGCTGATTTTTGTACATGGTGATGGCACCCAATAGCCATCCAGATGACTTCCGCACGATTTACATCCGGCGAATATAGTCGCTGAGACAACATGAGTTCATTATAATGGTTCTCAATCCGCTGTAGCACGGTTCTGGCTCCAAGACACGGACAATTATACTGCCGAAAGGTGCCATTCCTGTCAGGAAAGGTGTCAAGCATGAAGTGATGCAGATGGTTCACAGTTGTCAAGATGTCTTTGATTATTACCACAGGAAGCATGCAAGTGCAGGAGAATGTCTCCCATAGCATAATGTTGCTTCCATCAGCCTGTGTCCATGGCGTGCTGCACGTTTCAAGCTGCCATTCACCTTGATGACGGCATTTGTGCAGACGACCACCGACCTAGTGTTGCAGACTTGTGATTAAGCCCAAGAGATGGCACATTTCCATTGATCGACAGCTGAATCCTGATGGTCCCATGCCCACTGCAATTTTAACTGATAATGTCATTGGATCGCCACGTGAATGCGAAGTGGTGGTCTGCTGTCGAGCTCCATGATCAACAATGTGTGATAAAGGATGTACTCCAGAACACTTTTGTGAGCACCAGTAACGTTCACTTTCAGCAGAGATACCACTGATCACATCTCTCCTAATTCACAGAACAGACAAGCCTCCGAACTCGATGTTCTGTTAAGACTCGTGGACATCCAATCATTTGGCACCTAGTGGTAGTTTCACTGTCCTTCTATCTCCTTCCATAGATGCTCACGATAATAGCATTTGCAAATTTGACCATTTTCGCCATTTTCGATATTGTCATTCATAGGCTCTGTGTGTTAATAATCTGTCCTTTGTCAAAGTAGCTTATCTCAATGGATCTCCCCATTTTTCATTCCATATCTTCACTAGGGTGATCCCCTATCTGTGTCTGCTTCATTTACATAGTTTTGTTACCACGTCACATGCCCGCAACGCCACGAGGCAGCATCCAACTTTATCGTGAGCAGTGGTCACAATGTTTTTGCTTATCGGTGTACATGACTGATTACCTTGAAAAACTGCTGTAGTTTTCACAAATATTTTAAAATCTTCAAGGAGTTCTTCAGCCACAGGATGTCTGTTGCAGCTTTTTCCGAAGCAGTAAGTTGTGCTTCTGTTGAAGATTGTGGAACACATGCCTATTTCCTTTTAGCCCATAAAACAGTATTTCCAAAAACCGTAAGTATGTATGCTTTGGAAGATACTCTAACTTCTTAACTTCCGCAGTCAGAATCAACATCGAAGAGATGAACATTTGAATTTCGCTTTTTGTAACACAGGCCACCAACAAGTGCTCCTTTAATATATTGAAGAATTCATTTCCAAACTTTCCAGCTGAATTATGTTGTTTTATTTTGATTTCTACTAAAGTAGTTTACTAATGCTCTTATGCCTGGTCATGTAGCTGTAAGTAAACACACCAAACAACGAATTAATTCTCTGTACAGTTTATTTCCAACCATGTCACCCCAAACATCCTCACTGGGTTGGACTTCTATCGGTATAAAAATACTATGTGCTTATGGTAGCATCATAATGATTACAGACAAACATTCAACTCATTTAACAGAAAAGTCCAACGAAGCTCTTAGAGACGTCCACAGCTGATCATGAAGGAATAGAATAACTTCAAATGTGAAAAAGACAACCTGAATATCGTCATAATGCATATAAGAAAAAATCTTAATCTGTACACCACAAACAGCACAGTACATCACCATAGAACTGACTCCAGACAGTGTTTACATGTTAACAGAAGAAACAACTCAAAATAGTGTATTATAACATGGAATAAAATTGTACAATAGACTGCCACAAGAAATAGAAGTTGCAAAAGATCCCCACGCTTTTACCCAAAGCCTAAAATATATATATATATATAATGGCTACTGCACTGTAAATAAATATTTAAAATAACTGTAGAGAGCAGCTTAGTGTTCACGAACATTGTACCAAACTCCATTCACCGAAACAAGAGACGTACTGTAAACACGGCAAGGCGTGTGACCACAGCCCTGCCGTCGAGGGGTGTAGAAGGCAGGGGCGTCAGATTTAAAAAAAATTAAAGTTGTGTTTTTTTTTTATAATTTGGCACCTGAACATGATAAAGTGATTCGAGAACTACCTTCCGACACCTTTTTTTACATTACATTAAAATTTATTGTCACAGAAAAAGAGAAATATTTAAACTTCCAGGAAAAGTTGTTTTTTCGCGTTACTCTATATTTATCACGCCATATCTCCTAAACTGTGGGTCGCACAGCAAAATAATTTTATAATGGCCTTCAGTACTATATGTTGATGAGTCTGCAAATTTTCTGCCCAATAGAGTCAGTAATAGTGAAGTAATAAATTAAAATCTCACGACTGATCCAGAACTTTTACCAAATCATCATCCGAAATATAGTAAGCGACAAACTTTTCCCCTTTAAATTTTTTTGTGGAGTTGTAAGCGAGAAAAGTTCCAGAAAGTTTTGAATTTAATTTTGTACTTTGTCTGAATGCGATGGGTGCAACCGTTTGTCCTTTATGAGCGATGCATTGTGCGGTTCGCAGGCGCGGCGTTCAGTCAGTGTGGCCGTCTCAGTTGCAGGTGTCAGCTCGTTAGTGGGTGTTGTACAGCGGCGATTTCAGGATATCTTAAGTTCATCTGTAAAGACGCTTGAAAGACTAGTTGTTGATTATTAGAGTAAGTATATGCGTTTGTAGTCACGCTGAGCTTTCACTGTTTATGTGCTCATCCAATAGCATCGCATGGTCTCTTATTTTATACATTCACTTATTTCATTAGCATCACATACGGCTGTCCTCATTATGTCATCCACGGATGCAGCGAGCGAGGTCGACGTGTAAATTCTGAGTCCACCAATGAAGCGAGCAAAGAAGAAATCATTAAGTTCTTCTGATAAGAACATGGCGCTTAACGTGTATAAAACGGAACTGTTACATCCAGAGCAGTCGATGAGTGACATTGTTTCGAAAACAACTGCAACTACAGGTGTTGGACGTTCTTCAGTGTATCGTGTGATAAGTGAGTACAAGGCCACACACTCTTTGAAGTATCGCAAGAAAGGAAAATTACGACAGAAATTTTCTGAAAGTGTTGATGACTTCGATAGAAATGCGGTACGAAGGAAAGTACACGATTTTTTTTTTCCCTAACAAATTGCCAGCAATTGACAAAGTGCTTACAGTCGTGAACGAAGATGCAGATCTGGACAATTTTCGGAGAACTACAATTTATAAGTTATTGAGAGGAATGAATTTCAGTTATGTCCGGCGTGGGCGCGATAGCATTCTAATAGACAGGGATGACATCATTTTATGGAGGCGGCGTTATCTTGGAACCATTAAACGGTTGAGAGATGAAGGCAGACCCATTTACTATTTGGACGAGACGTGGGTGAACGCAGGACATACCCGAAGTTACATCTGGGTAGATGATACTATAAATTCCTCAAAACAAGCGTTTCTGTCCGGATTATCCACCGGAAGCAAGGGCCCACCAGATAAAGGGAAACGTCTGGTTATCGCACACATTGACAGCAAAGCAGGGATCGGTGAAGGATGTTTGTGGACTTTCGAATCCAAGAAAAGTGGAGACTATCACGAGGTGATGTGCGCCGAAACCTTCGAGAAGTGGTTTCAAGATGTTCTTCCTCGGCTTCGGGAAAATGCAGTTATTGTTCTTGATAACGCGGCGTACCATTCTCGGAGAAAAGAAAAAGTTCCCAATGCGACTTCCAATAAGCATGAAATATCACAGTGGCTAAAATCTAAAAACATCGATTTCGAAGACGGTATGTTGAAGAAAGAACTTTCAGATATAGTTAAAAATCACAGAACACCACACAACAAATACGCAATATATGAAATGGCGAAGATGGCAAGGAAAACTGTTCTCAGAATTCCTCCTTACAACTGTGAATTAAACGCCATCGAGTTAGTGTGGGCCAGAATCAAAGGCTATGTTGCAGCGAAAAACAACACGTACAAAATGGCGGAAGTTAAAGTACTACTAGAAGAAGCAGTAAGAACACTGACTGCAGAGGATTGGGACAAGTGCGTCCTTCATGTCGTAGAAAAAGTGGAAACTCAAATGTAGAAATTAGACTTCATTACAGAGGAGAGAGAGGAGCAGTTTGTTATAAACCTCAATGAAAACAATTGAAGTACGACAGAGTGAACCTTGTTTCGTCCTTTATCATTATTATTACTGGTATTGTTATTAAAATTAACAATTAATTGTTTTTGAATGGAGCGTTTTGTTAGCAACCTGATTGAAAATAAATCTGCTTCGACAGAATGAACTCAGTTTAACATTATTTTAACATTATTGTTAAATTTATTTCGTACATTGTTGCCCAGGTTTCTCACGGTCCGCTGTGACAGCTCGGCAGGCAGCCGAGCGCCGCCAGCTGCAAAGCGTGCGCCAAGGATTTTCCACTCCCCCACGTATCACGTGAACCCCGATTGCTTTCTCTGGAAACGAGCGCAGTCGCTCACGTGACACTGTTTATGTTTCGTCCCAGCTGTCGGTGAATAGACTATGTACTATGTAACAATTTAGGACGTGACAAGAAAAGTAGAACTAAATATAGACGCTATAAATACTGTAAGAGGAATGTTTATTCTATAAAAAATATTGTACAAACTTGTGACACCCGTACAATGTATATTTTTCTACAGATGAATAAATCAACCACTCATTGATTTTTCTGTTACAATTCTCAGCAATTAGAACATCGTCCACATACAGTAGCAAATAAGTATTATAATAATCAGTGATTTCAGCGTAGAAGTATCTATCAACTCTGGATTGCCAAAATCTGTTTTCCTTCATATCTTGGTGCCTACTTCAGTCCGTATGAAGCTTTATTGAGTTCACATCTAAGTCCTCTGTTGATCTTTACACCTTGAGGAATATTAATATAAATTTCTTCAGTCAGTTTTCCAAGCAGGAATGCATTTTTAAATCTATTTGTTCCATAAATAAATCCTGCTCACAATAAGAAAAGTTCTTAGAGTTGTGGGTTGAGCAGCTAGATGCTGTCTTCTCATAGTCATATCTTTTTACCATGTATACATACATACATACATATATTAATACTGGCTCCATAGATCATGAATACCTGACCACAATGTTTAATAACCAAATATGCCTTATAACTTTCGGTATTTCCAGATGCATCACTTTTTTACTTTGAACACCTACTTAATGTCATTGGCTCTTTTATTTGCTGGAAGTGGTGCATAAGTCCAAGTTCCATTAGATGACAGAGAGACCTATTCTTCCTCTATTGTTTTGTCCAGTCTCCTTTATCATGCTGAACGACACATCTTCAAAATTCTGAGGTAAGTTTTTCAGAAATGCTTCTGCATTCAAGGCTAATGTTGCATAATCCTCAAAGTATCTAGGTTTTCTTGTTATTCTATTGTTTTTCCGCAGAGATTATGCCTCCTTCACCTATGAAATCACAGTGTCTGAGTTATCTTCAGCAGTTTGTTCGATTTCCTCAAAGTTACTTTGATTCTGGTATCCTTTTCTTCTGCTATGTTTTGTGTTATGCTGTCCATTTGAACATTCCCCTTCAAGATCCAGTCTTCACTACTTTCACCTTTAACTAGAAACTTATCTTCTTTAGGAATTACATGACTTACAAATACAACCTTGTGTTGCTTGGGACACCATGATCTATAACCACCAGGACAATATCCAGTCATGAAACATTTTAATGACCTAGTGTCAAATTTATTTGTTGATAATTCCTTAGTAATGTGCAAGTATGCATCATACACAAATACACACAGTTTCTTCAAATGTGGCTTCCTTCTATACCATAGTGTTTCTGGAATATCGCCATTTAAAGCTGAAGTAGGACTACAGTTAATAACAGAAACAACTGTCTGTACCACTTATGACCAAAATTGCTTTCCAAGTTTGCATCCTAGTATCACACAATAACCCTTTTCAGTGATAGTGCGACTTAGTTGTTCTGTCACTCCATTTTGCTGAGGTGTGTATCTTCTGGTAAGCTATAACTACACTCCCTTTTCTTCAAAGAATTTTGTCATTTCATTTGAAATGTGTTCTCGGCCATTGTCACCTCTAAATCTGCTGATGTTCGTGTTAAAATGAGCAGTGGCCATTCCTTAGCATACTTTAAAATGATGAAACACTTTAGACTTTAATTGAAGAGTATAAGCTTCTGTGAAGTGAGCATAATCATTAGTGAAAGTCACTATATATTTCTTTCCATCAAAACAAACAGGGCCGGCCACGGTGGCCAAGCAGTTCTAGGCGCTTCAGTCCGGAACCGCGCGACTGCTACAGTCGCAGGTTCGAATACTGCCACGGGCATGAATGTGTGTGATGTCCTTAGGTTAGTTAGGTTTAAGTAGTTCTAAGTTCTAGGGGACTGATGACCTTAGATGTTAAGTGCCATAGTGCTCAGAGCCAAAACAAACAGGCCTTCTAGGACCAAGAACATTACTATGTGTCGTTTCAAGTGGTTGTTTGCCTTGAACCTGAGACTTTGCTCGATAATGAAGTTTCATTATATTTTTGAGGTTAAAATGCCCTAAGCATTTATGCCACAACTCTATATCACTGTATGAAACACAAGCACTGCACACAGCACTCTTAGTATGTTTGAACAAAAAGGGTATACATGCTATAACTTTATCACTCTTTCGAACTGAACCCACTGGAGATTCAAAAACAATGTAGTATCCAGCCATTTATAGCTTACACACTAACAATAAATTATTTATGAAACTTTATACTGCAAGAACTTCTTTTATTTTTATTTGTAATTTCTTTCCAGAAACAATGCTTTCAACATCAAGTTCTCCAACCTTTCTGGCAAACAAAAATGTATCTTTCTTGGCAACGTTTATTTCACTGGATTTTCCAGTTCCTTCATATGCTTAAAAGGAACAGATTCAATAACTAAATGTTCTATTGCACCAAGTTAACAAACCGCTCTTAGTTTGCCACCATGAGAACTTGTAATAACAGCCGAGAAAGAAAAATTATTTTCACTTGCTCCTATTTCTTGCACATCTTTTGCTACATTTTCAGGGTTGTTACTGTTGTGTGGTTGTGACAGTTTAACTGTCCATTCTACCCTAACATAACCTGGCTCCCCACATCTGTAACAAATGTATTTAGAGTGCGCTATGGTTGTATCGTATATACCTTGAGACTTGTTCCTCACTTGATATTTCCTTTTCTGAGAGATAAATCCGGTCGCAGAAGACAATTAGTTTGATGACCTTCTGTTACCTTTAGAATTATTATGTTTTGCTTCTTTGTCTGATAGTCTACCTGTTACAAAACTCAGGTTTAATTGAAAAAAAAATGTTCAAATGGGTGTGGAATCTTATGGGACTTAACTGCTAAGATCATCAGTCCCTAAGGTTACACACTACTTAACATAAATTATCCTAAGGACAAACACACACACCCATGCCCGAGGGAGGACTCGAACCTCCGCCGGGACCAGCCGCACAGTCCATGACTGTAGCGCCCAAGACCGCTCGGCTAATCCCGCGTGGCGGCCACTTGACTAGGTTGTCAGAGCAGCAACTACAATTTAGTATTGTGGAGACACTGTTAGTAACAAACTGCACACTCTATCAATTTCTTCAGTATTTGAGCCCAGTGTTTTCAAATTCTGTATTAACTTGAAACTTCCTGGCAGATTAAAACTGTGTGCCGGGCTGAAACTCGATCTCGGGACCTTTGCCTTTCGCGGGCAAGTGCTCTACCATCTGAGCTACCCAAGCATGACTCACGCCCCGTCCTCACAGACTTACTTCTGCTAGGTTCGCAGGAGAGCTTCTGTAAAATTTGGAAGGTAGGAGGCGAGGTACTGCCAGAAGTAAGCCTGTGAGGACGGGGTGTGAGTCGTGCTTGGGTAGTTCAGACGGTAGAGCACTTGCCTGCAACAGGCAAAGGTCCTGAGTTCGAGTCTCGGACCGGCACACAGTTTAATCTGCCAGGAAGTTTCATATCAGTGCACACTCCGCTGCAGAGTGAAAATCTCATCCTGTATTAACTTACCAAACTTAAAAAAATATATTTTTTTCAACAGCATTATCATTTGTGTTAAACTTCATTGTCAACAGAGTCTTTCTTAATAAAACTTGATTAGTCCTATCTTCTCACTTAAGAGTTCGAGTTAATGAACTTCAGAAATCATAGGCAGTTTCTTGCTCCTGGTATGCCCCAAGTAAATGTCTGAAATTCTTGGGATATTTTTGTGAGTTACACTCCTTGTCATTCTTGCTATGTTATCCCAGAAGAGCTTTCTTTAGTGTACTTTGTTCTGCTGTATCATCCTGTGCAAATTTGTGCGTAAGGTGTTTCATCAAAACTCAGTAAGGGAAAAAGAACATGCAAAGAAACAAAGAGAAAATAAGTCAAAATCAGAATTAGTAAACTATCATTACTTCACAATGTGTGCTACCTATTCATTACCAAAAGGTGTTTTACATATCTCAAAACAAATAAATGACCAGCTTACATTTGCCCTTTAGGAAGTCGCATTGTCACTGGGGTATGACATCTGCAACACTTGAATACATTTATGTACTTTTGATGCAGGAATTCATTTATAAAGCTTTGTTATAACACCCTGAGTTACCTTGTTAAAGTTGTGGGACTTATCAGTAGCAGTACCTATCATTGGTATACACAGTTGTTACATTTCAGTCATCTGTATTGCTCTCGCTGTTTTATAACTCTGTTCAATAACAGAATAGTCTTGGCTACAGTGTGCAAAACAAGAAATGTCTGTGAAAGCTAATAGTTGAGTACCGCAAGAGTTTAGTTTAGCTAGAGTTCAGTTGCATGTTATCCCAGTTCAAAAGGTAGGCCTAACCTGTTGCTATAGTTGTAACTAAGTGGAGGCAACACTCTCGAAGCAAGTTAACGTGTTAATTACATGTCAAAAAGTATGACAAATAGGACTATAATCTACATCTACATCTACATCCATACTTCGCAAGCCACCTGACGGTGTGTGGCGGAGAGTACCCTGAGTACCTCTATCGGTTCTCCCTTCTATTCCAGTCTCGTATTGTTCGTGGAAAGAAGGATTGTCGGTGTGCCTCTGTGTGGGCTCTAATCTCTCTGATTTTATCCTCATGGTCTCTTCGCGAGATATACGTAGGAGCAATATACTGCTTGACTCTTCGGTGAAGGTATGTTCACGAAACTTCAACAAAAGCCCGTACCGAGATACTGAGCGACTCTCCTGCAGAGTCTTCCACTGGAGTTTATCTATCAGCTCCGTAACGCTTTCGCGATTACTAAATGATCCTGTAACGAAGCGCGCTGCTCTCCGTTGGATCTTCTCTATCTCTTCTATCAACCGTATTTGGCACGGATCCCACACTGCTGAGCAGTATTCAAGCAGTGGGCGAACAAGCGTACTGTAACCTACTTCCTTTGTTTTCGGATTGCATTTCCTTAGGATTCTTCCAATGAATCTCAGTCTGGCATCTGCTTTACCGACGATCAACTTTATATGATCATTTCATTTTAAATCACTCCTAATGCGTACTCCCAGATAATTTATGGAATTATCTGCTTCCAGTTGCTGACCTGCTATTTTGTAGCTAAATGATAAGGGATCTGTCTTTCTATGTATTCGCAGCACATTACACTTGTCTACATTGAGATTCAATTGCCATTCCCTGCACCATGCGTCAATTCGCTGCAGATGCTCCTGCATTTCAGTACAATTTTCCATCGTTACAACCTCTCGATACACCACAGCATCATCTGCAAAAAGCCTCAGTGAACTTCCGATGTCATCCACAAGGTCATTTACGTATATTGTGAACAGCAATGGTCCTATGACACTCCCCTACGGCATACCTGAAATCACTCTTACTTCGGAAGACTTCTCTCCATTGAGAATGACATGCTGCGTTCTGTTATCTAGGAACTCTTCAATCCAATCACACAATTGGGCTGATAGACCATATGCTCTTACTTTGTTCATTAAACGATTGTGGGGAACTGTATCAAACGCCTTGCGGAAGTCAAGAAACACGGCATCTACCTGTGAACCCGTGTCTATGGCCCTCTGAGTCTCGTGGACGAATAGCGCGAGCTGGGTTTCACACGATCGTCTTTTTCGAAATCCATGCTGATTCCTACAGAGCAGATTTCTAGTCTCCAGAAAAGTCATTATACTCGAAGATAATACGTGTTCCAAAATTCTACAACTGATCGACGTTAGAGATATAGGTCTATAGTTCTGCACATCTGTTCGACGTCCCTTCTTGAAAACTGGGATGACCTGTGCCGTTTTCCAATCCTTTGGAACGCTACGCTCTTCTAGAGACCTACGGTACACCGCTGCAAGAAGGGGGGCAAGTTCCTTCGCGTACTCTGTGTAAAATCGAACTGGTATCCCATCAGGTCCAGCGGCCTTTCCTCTTTTGAGCGATTTTAATTGTTTCTCTATCCCTCTGTCATCTATTTCGATATCTACCATTTTTTTCATCTGTACGACAATCTAGAGAAGTAACTACAGTGGAGTCTTCCTCTGTGAAACAGCTTTGGAAAAACACATTTAGTATTTCGGTCTTTAGTCTGTCATCCTCTGTTTCAGTACCATTTTGGTCACAGAGTATCTGGACATTTTGTTTTGATCCACCAACCGCTTTGATTTAAGACCAAAATTTCTTAGGATTTTCTGCCTAGTCAGTACATAGAACTTTACTTTCGAATTCATTGAACGCCTCTCGCATAGCCCTCCTCACACTACATTTCGCTTCGCGTAATTTTTGTTTGTCTGCAAGGCTTTGGCTATGTTTATGTTTGCTGTGAAGTTCCGTTTGTTTCCGCAGCAGTTTTCTAACTCGGTTGTTGTACCACGGTGGCTCTTTTCCATCTCTTACGATCTTGCTTGGCACATACTCATCTAACGCATATTGTACGATGGTTTTGAACTTTTTCCACTGATCCTCAACACTATCTGTACTTGAGACAAAACTTTTGTTTTGAGCCGTCAGGTACTCTGTAATCTGCTTTTTGTCACTTTTGCTAAACAGAAAAAATCTTTCTACCTTTTTTAATATTTCTATTTACGGCTGAAATCATCGGTGCCGTAACCGCTTTATGATCGCTGATTCCCTGTTCTGCGTTAACTGTTTCAAATAGTTCGGGTCTGTTTGTCACCAGAAGGTCTAATATGTTATCGCTACGCGTCGGTTCTCTGTTTAACTGCTCAAGGTAGTTTTCAGATAAAGCACTTAAAAAAATTTCACTGGATTCTTTGTCCCTGCAACCCGTTATGAACGTTTGAGTCTCCCAGTCTATATCCGGCAAATTAAAATCTCCACCCAGAACTATAACATGGTGGGGAAATCTACGCGAAATATTTTCCAAATTATCCTTCAGGTGCTCAGCCACAACAGCTGCTGAGCCAGGGGGCCTATAGAGACATCCAGTTACCATGTCTGAGCCTGCTTTAACCGTGACCTTCACCCAAATCATTTCACATTTCGGATCTCCGTCAATTTCCTTCGATTCTATTGCACTTCTTATCGCTATAAACACGCCTCCCCCTTCGCTGTCGAGCATGTCTTTGAGATATACATTCCAATCTGAGTTTAGGATTTCATTACTGTTTACGTCTGGTTTCAGCCAACTTTCTGTCCCTAGTACTATATGTGCATTGTGACCGTTTCACTGTTTCACTGTCAATGCCATTCTGATTTAGATAAACTTTATCTTTGCTATGGAAATGGAAATGAGCGTTTGGCGTCATTGGCCGGGAGGCCCCTCGCGGGGCAGGTCCGGCCGCCTTGGCGCAGGTCTTATTACATTCGGCGCCACATTGGGCGACCTGCACGCCGGATGGGGATGAAATGATGATGAACACAACACAACACCCAGCCCCTGAGCGGAGAAAATCTCCGACCCAGCCGGGAATCGAACCCGGGCCCGGAGGACGGCAATCCGTCACGCTGACCACTCAGCTACTGGGGCGGACATCTTTGCTATGTCATGTTATCTTCTTCAGAGCATCCTGAATCTTCTGAGGTGTGTAGATTATACCCTACTCTGAAGCTTCATCTAAGAAAAGAAAAAGAAAAATTAATTTTATTTTACCTGGGGCACAGACAACTTTGATCAATGCATCAGTACTGACGTCTCACAGCCTCTGATATTGTCACATAGAGGAAGGTGTAAGTATATGAATGACGAATACTAACTTCACTTAACGAAGGTTTATTCAGCACTGGCACATACAAGAGCACGGAGCGAACTGCCTCCGGCCAGAGCACATACGGTATATATACAGCTACAGAACTTTCCAGTACAATGATTCTTGCCATTTGTGGATACTTCTAGAGTGTACTCGAACCGAATATAGACATTAAAATTTTACAGTTCAGGTGAGTTGTGAACTTACGACCCTTCTTTCAACACTCTAGAATCACACCCACAACAGTACGGCGACTGTGCTACTCAGCTTCTTCTGCGACATTGCTCCCTCGTTAAGAGAACAGCGTCTCGGTGTTACGTCCTCCTAGTCCGGGAACGAGTCATCGTTCCTGCATACTGCGACTCCCGATGACTGGTGTTCGCCCTGGCCATGATCTTCTTAGCCGGCCGGAGTGACCGAGCGGTTCTAGGCGCTGCAGTCTGGAACCGCGCGACCGCTACGGTCGCAGGTTCGAATCCTGCCTCGGGCATGGATGTGTGTGATGTCCTTAGGTTAGTTTGGTTTAAGTAGTTCTAAGTTCTAGGGGACTGATGACATCAGATGTTAAGTCCCACAGTGCTCAGAGCCATTTGAACCATGATATTCTTAGAACTTCCCTTGCCGCTACGTTCTTCATCACTTTTCCACTTGTTGCCTGTCTCTGGAGCTTCGAATTTACCCTGGGTGACAGGATCCTTATAGGGCTTCATTCGAAGGACGTGTGGACCGTATCTCTTATCTTTCGTCGTCTTGTGTCGGGGTCGAAATCTTGAACTTCATATGAAACATCAGACGACTGTCTCACAACCTTATAAGGTCCAAAGTAGCGCCTGAGGAGCTTCTCAGAGAGACCAACCTTCCGAACAGGAGTGAAGATCCAGACGAGATCACCAGGCTGGTAGATAACAGGGCGTTGGCTCGCGTCATACCTTCGGCGATCGGTTTTCCTGAGCTGGTAACGTGCGGAGTCGAGCTAACTGCCGAGCTTCCTCAGCTCTGGTTAACACCTGGCCGTTACATGAGGATGTAACGGAAACACCGTGTCCATCGTCGTCGTCGCCTCACGCCCATGCACCATGATAAATAGCGTAAATCCTGTGGTGTCTTGTTTGGCGGTGTTGTAGGCAAACGTCACGAAAGGTAGCACCCCATCCCAGTTGCTCTGCTCAACATTGACGAACATTTATAGCACGTCGGCCTAGGTCTTATCAAGGCGTTCAGTAAGCCCAGTAGTTTGCGGATGGTAGGCAGTCGTCATGTGATGAGTAATGTTGCACCGACAGTTTATCTCTGTCACAAGATTCGACTGAAAAACTTTCCCTCGATCCGCAATTAACGACCATTGGGGCACCTTGTTTTAATACAATGTCTTCTACGATGAATTTGGCTACCTCGAATGCTTCGACTGTTTTCACGGCGTTTGTAATGGCAAAGCGCGTCAGATAATCAATGCAAACAATAATCCATCTGTTGCTACTAACAGACGTTGGAAATCGTCCGAGGAGGTCAATCCGAACACGCTGGAAAGGCTTTCCGGTTGGTGGAATTGGTATGAGTCGGCCAGGTGGTTTCTGAGGAACTGCCTTTCTCCTCTGGCACTCTCGACAATGCGACACATAGTGACGAACACTCCTAAATAAACCTGGCGAGAAAAATCTCTTGCATATCCTATCGTATGTCTTAATAAATCCTAAATATCCGGCCTCACGTGTGTCATGGAATTTCTGTAGAACATCTAAGTGCATGTGTTTAGGAATCACTGGTAGCCACCTCTTTTCAAACGGATCCAAGTTTTTCATGCAAAAATCCATTAACTACCTTAAATTGTCCTTTCACATCCTCTGACCGATTCAAGGCAAGTATAATTTGATTCGCCAGTTCTGAAACATTCGTTATATGCGACATTTACTCAACAGTTTATGTAATAGCTCATGTTTCTCCCATCCTAAATGACAATTTAACAATACTTCTGGACACTTCATGCAAGATTTTTGTTCAGTCACAGCCCCTAATTAAAGTACAAAATTAATTTCATTTGTTGAATAGATAGAAGTGGATGCCAAGTCCCTCAAATGTGTTTCCCTGAACTGATCTCCAATTTTTTACTATGGGAACATGAAAGCATATTCTGTACTTGACACCAATAATAACAGTAGTTGGGTTTTTTTGAGTCTCTATGCGCATCTTGCATAAACTTTTTCTATGATGAAACCTAATAATACTTTTAGCAAAATTTATAAGGTGTCTCTAATGCTTCACTGTGACTTAATGGCACTAACAGCTTTATATTTCAATATACTGCAAGCATATAAAGGCATAACCACCATTCACTATTACAAATGGATCAACATTCATTGTTGCAAAATGTTTTCATTGCATACATTCTACCAGGGGAACATTATTACCCATGTTTCCCACAACATCCAATTTAGCTCACACGAGTCAACCACATTTGCTTTTTAGCTGTTGGATGATTATTCCTCTACATTTGAATGAATTAATGAGGTGCATAAAGTTTATTTAGCACAAATACAACTTGACTGAAAGCTTGAAAGAGTCTTTATTAAACAACAACAATTGATTTTCACGCACTTTACAAGATGTACCTCATTTATTGCACAGGAATTACATTAAAATATAACATTTTAACACTGAGACTAATGATATGAAGGCTCAGTCAGGAAGTATCAATATTACTCCATTACAATACTTCATAAATACAACTATCACTTTATTTCTACCTGAGACATTGCTTTACTTCTACCAATAGCATTATTAAAATATAAAACACAGTAGTACAAACATTAACGATGTTTCTGGAAAGTCTAATAACCTATAGTTTGGTGCAGGGAGCAATTCCAACAAAAGAATCTCCAGTTATCTTTAAAAAAACACATTAATACCTCATAGTATTAATTAATGTAAGTGTTCAAAGTGGAGTGACTTGATAAATACATTTCAATTAGCATCACAGCAACACTGGGTTGGGTCATACAATACATATAGCGTATCACATACTTTGAATTAATACAGATTTTGATACAAAAGTTTTCTTGGATAATGCCAGTGATTTATTTTGAGTTGGCTTTTGTTGCTGTGATGGGTCGAATCTTTACACTGCTTTGCCCTATCATTCCCCCACAGGTTGTTCGGAAAATATCCCTCAAAATTTAACAACAGGAAGGCTTCAAGCATCACCCTTGCGTCTGCTTTGCAGTTCAGTAGAATACAATGTCTTGAGGACACCAAGTTGTCAGTTACAACAGTTTGACAACTGCTTTGGGTCGGTAACAGAAAAAATTTATTGACAGCATAGAAATGGCGACAGGAATGTGGGTCTACATACACTTCAGGTTCTAGTGATGGTGATGATGACTTTGATGATGTACAGTCGTGCTCAAAAGTATCCGAACGACCTGAATTGCATTTCGCCTGATTCACATGCAACCCACATAACGCAGCTGTCTAGCATGTCCCCTAATCGCTCCTTGGTACAGTAGTTTGACTATTGAAAATGGCTCCAACAAGTAACCACTAGAAAATTCGATTCTGTATCGCAGTAACTCAAGATGTAAAGTAATACCACGATACTACAAATATCAGGGAACACCTTATCACAGATAATACTGTCCTTAAGGCTTGTAAGCTCACATTCATTGCAATAAATGACATACCTGAAATGTTACCACTCTCATTATTACGTCAGATAGGTAATGCACCTAGTAAGTTCGTCGTATTCAAGATTTCCTCTTCAAAGTAACATACCGTACTTGTTATTTAACACACAATGACATTAAAAATATAAGTTATTCACGAGCAACTAGTTGAGAATATGTATGAACTTCAAATGACACGACGAACTGTCTCGTTCTGCATATGGATTGAAACCCAGGTCATGCAGACTAAGATTTCGTGACTGACGGAAACTAACAGTCATTCCTGACTAGGCATACAGAGAGTGACATACCTCGATTTTAGACAGTATCAGTTAGCAAATATCAACTTTAAATTACATAACGCAAACATTTTTAACGGACGCGAATTCCTACCCAGCAGCTTTTGTACCAGTTAACGAACTACGAGAGATGTTAAATATTGCTTCTTCACAGGTAACTTACTTGAAATGCCGTGAGGTAAAGCTTTGTGTTGGACAGGGATTCGAACCCAGAACCTAATCAGATTGTTATCGAAGCACAATCAAAGTGACATATCGGATTTTCTCGGCAGTAGCTAGATGTTTGAACTTAAATGACGAGACGAAACATTAATTTTTTGCTTCCCAGAACTCCAACCAGGAACCAATCGCTGTTATATTCTAGAGAAAATGAACGTTAAATATGGGTTTTTTACATCAGCAGCGACATGTGAGCATGTTTGAACTAGAAATAATACGACGAAGTGTTCAGTGCTGACTGGGAATCGAACCGCACTCATAACGTTGTTGGCTATACACAAAGAGACGTCAGCTACCGAATTAGTCTCCACCAGCAGCTCGGAAAAACATCCTTGAACTTACAGTGATCTCTCAAATAGTCCTGTGTCTCACTGGGAGTCAAAACCGTCAGATATCATTAGTGTTGACAACGAATGAAAATGCATTAAAAATCAAAATTATTATCCACCAGCAGAAAGGTTTTCTCATGCTAGAGCTTGATAATACATAATGAAAACTTTGGTGCGAGGCCAGCATTCGAACCCATTCACGCGCAATATGTGGAGATGTTGAGGAATCTGCAGTTTTGAACAAACAACAAATTGTAGTCGAGCTGTATTATCACGAACGGATCAAATTCTGCGTTAAGGGCGGTCTGAGTAGCATTCCAAGTTCAGAACCTATTTTATCGACATATAGAAGCTCAAATGAAAGATGGAATAAGATGGAATAAGGGTCCTGTGCCCCTACATAGCGTTTGTTTCGTCACTAGAAATAAAGAACTAGTATAAGAAAGGTTACTGGTAATAGAGTTCTCACATTTCGCCACTCCTGACTTTATTGTGGTTCAACCTTACGTCTACTTGGTAGAGAAGGAATATCATGTTTAATGTGAATTTCAGACCACAATGCCATTATACCTTCTTCACTTGGCGTAGCCAGAAGACATCAGAATCTGTCTCTCCCTATTAAAAATCGTTGGCAGAAGTTGGAATCGAACGCAGAGCATCATCATAGGAACCTATCACCAATCCAACAGACCACCAACTGCTCTGCTGTCTGACTAATTTTCTATAGTAACACCGCAGCGGCACACTCCATAAGAATTTTGACACACAGGCTCCCTGTAGTGGTTTGCAGCATGTTCAGTACATTCATTTACTTGGTTGACCGAATCGCCATGAACTAGCTGCCTCGGCTACCCAGTGCATACATTCGACTCTATTTTGTAATCACCGAAATAAATCACGTAACTGCCACCTACACAGAACTTCCAACAGTGTAGGATGCTGAAATTTAAATAGGAAGTGTTCCTTTCCAGTTGAGCTACTCTGTTGCGCTATCTGTTTGTTGAAAACGTCCTGCAGTGCAAAAGAAAAGCTGTAACTGTCTGTCTCTCAGAAGTCTAGATCCGGCCATATGGATTATCTCACAGCACTGTGGAGGACCTGTTGTTGACTTCTGGAGGCACTCTAGCTAAACGACAGCTAGTAGCATCAGAGTACGTGTCGCACACCGTAAATAAGACGTCGCGAGTTCTATGACATTCGCAGCAACACTTTTTACAACGCTATTCTGCTGACTGCTGAAGTTACCAATTTAATGGATCTTTGAACATAATTCCCTTCACTTCTCAACCCAAAGTAGCCGCATGTGGAAAAAGGGCCAACTTCTGTGACAGTTTGTTCTTTTCAGGTTTAATAGACAGCCAGGCAGCAGATGCATCTCGAAGCTTTTGTATTATGTATGGGGAGAGCTCATCGTGCCAAAATAGTCAGAAAAGTATTTTCTACATTATCTGTAGTCTGGTAGAGGCATTTTATTCTTCTTCAAACCTTGTTTCACAGCTTTAACTCAAAACAAGTTTTCTACATGCATGTAATCAATAAAATGCATGTGCATTGTCAGACTGTCATAGATAACATCAGGGAATTCGCATATATCGTTGATGATTAATTTCTCTCTCATGTTTAGTATTGTTTTAACAACAATATTAGAAACCTTACGAAAATTGTACACTGCATTATAAGAAATGAAATAAAACTACCCAAGAAAACCTTACATAACCTTACGACGAAAGTCTCTTTGATAAAACTGAGTATCTGTACACAAGCGTGCATCTATCGGCACGAATTAGTAAAATACTACTCACTTAGATTTCGATTGGGTCTGTGTTTAATTGGTATGCTGTGTCATACTCAACAGGTATGGAAATGTGGCATTTCATAAATAAGGTTAGGTATTCCTAGAGACTCAAAATTTGCTTGTCAGCAGCGGAACGAGGCGTTATCTGTTGTGCAGCATTGTAAGTTTTTCACCATTGCACTATGAGCTGAAAGTATTTTCTTGCGATTTCCTTATCGATGTTTGATCTGACTGCTTGTAGCTCTTTCACAAAAGGGATTAAAACTTCACCTTCAGCGAGAATGGAAACGCGAACCGTAACAGACGCTTTTGCAGAGGTCGGGACGTCACCACAATGCTAGCGAAGAGGTACGTGGTATGGATTCCTCTTACGACGTCAATACTGGCTAGAGCTCGTAAACCGCTATTTAAAGGACGAGTTTAGTTGCGATTTCCACATGCAACGACTTTACTGGGCTAAAAACGGTAAATTTACAGTATTTTTTTACACCTCAAGCGATAATATCTCACATTATTCAATGAAAATGACAGGATAAATCGATTGAACTTTGAGGTTTAATTCCGTGCACACCAGGAAGTAACACATCGATCACAGAGTTGCCAAATATACCTTGCCTTGTTGCCAAATCTCAGTTACAGTACTAGCAGGAAGAAGACGAACCGATGTAATCCTATAGCGGGCTGGGAAGTGACCATAGCTGACCTCTCAAAGACGCGGTTGCTATCGCTTGGAATACGTAATGCGTCTGATGCGCATATCTGTAACCAGGTTTAGGGACTGGAGCGTAGTTACTAATAATACTCAGAACTGACTGCAAACTAAGCGTCATAAATCAGTAACTCTCATAGTTGTTTTTATATTTCTTTCGTAACTGTACTCAAAACTAAGAAACTCATTCACGGACATTTTCGTGCCTCGCCGATAGTCGAGCACACCAAACAAATAAAAATAAAAAAGTATGTGTGTGTGTGTGAGAGAGAGAGAGAGGGAGAGAGAGGGAGAAGAGAGAAGAGAGAGAGAGAGAGAGAGAGAGAGAGAGAGAGAGAAAGAGGGAGAGAGAGAGAGAGAGACAGACAGACGGACAGAAATAAAGATAAAAAAAAATGAGAGAGACGGTAAAAAATTTTTGTAAAGGAATTGAATACCAGTATGTAAAGAAATCCTTCATTAAAATAACACATTCCGCATCATTACGAAATGTTGTATTCATGATCTATGGAACAAGTATTAATCTCATCTAATCTAATCATATCATATTGCTGACTAGTCGTGAAGAGTCATGAATAACCGAAATTTTTGCCTATATCAGTAACCAAATCTAAACTTGAAAATAAAAGACGTCAGATTTGTAATAAACCGGGACTCCTATCAAGACCTTTTCATCCCTGTTGACTAACCACGAAAGATGTCTGATATACCTCCATTCAGAAGTAACAAAGTGTGTATGCATGTAAAGATGAAGTGCATGATGTGAAGTTCTGTGACGGAGGTACGAACCCAAAACGTAATCGGATTCTTAACTAAGAAAATCAAATGTTAAGCATCGGTTTTTCTTACCTGCTGATAGGTGTTTGAATCTAAAATGAGGATACAAATTTTTGTGCCTGAGCAACAATCGAACCGCAATCCTATCGTTCTTCCTTATTGTCCATGAATATAGCTTAATTATCAATTGCTTACTCACCAACAGTAAGACGTGTGCGTGTTTGACCATAAATTGTTGGCAACACATGAACAGACATTAAAAATACACGTTAATTTTTCACTAGCACGCCGGTGTGCACGTTATAGAGCTTGAAACGAAATTATGAATATTTTTGTACTGGATCAGGAATCGGACCCACATACTTACCTTTGGAGGAGACCTTGAGAAGATTGCAGTCTCCCAAATTTTTCAACATCTCTAGTTCAATCAAGCACAAGCAAAATAAGAGCCCTGTTCCTCTAAATCGCTATCGGTTCATCAAATAAAATAAGAGTTTGTAATGTAAGTAAGTTTACTGGCGACAGTATTTCTGTTTACAATGACCTCCGCCTATGTCATTTCCTAAAGCTAACTAGTTCTGTCCAGTTGGGAATGAAGTAACGTGATGTTTAATGCGGATTCTGGATTATAACGTCTTTCTCTTGAGGTTACCAGAGGTATAGTAAATCTGCTTGTGCCTCTTAAAAGTAAATGCCTGAACCCGCGCATTGCACTTGTTATAGTTCGTTCCACCAGACCATTGTGGCCACATTTCCCAGCCCCAGGAGTGTGCTGTAACGGATGATGTTCTTAGCTTACGAAATTAGTCACGGCGGAAAAAAATACGAGTCTATTAGTTGGTTAAGTAGAAGCAAGCTTCTGAGGCGGAGATTATGCTATTCTCGCGTCAGCAGGATGTAAAGACTCTTCTAATCATCATAGCCTCGATGTAAAGCCATTTTGAAATTTTCACTAATTCAGGAAATTTCTTAGTTCGAGAAAATCCACTGTGAAGTGTGAAGTTACCGGATAAATCGATTATTACCGTCATTATTACTATCATTTTCTTCATACTGCTGCTGGAACACATGTGCTTGAAGATCATTTAAGCCATTTTGCTCATTATAGAGGTAGTTGCCCAAGAATAGGTTCTTTCCCCGTCTGCTGAATCCTTTTCATGTTAATATCAAACATCAGCAATTACTCGTAGATTACATTAAAACTAAAGTAATAAATGAAGACGTTACTTGATAACAAAAACGCGCTGCCTTTCGTCATTTACTTGCGCCTAGAAATGGCTGTCGAATACTGCCAAACCAAAAGTCAAGGAATCTTACTGCCTTCCGATATACGTCGCTGTCAGTTCTTCCATATGATTTGGTCGATGTGACCTGTTTCAAGTTCTGTATGACAGAGAATGTTTTAGAAAATCAATCGTTTTCCTTTACAATAAACAGAAAGATTTTCGTTTTAAGCTATCCAAGTTCAAAATTTTCGCATTATAGTTCAAATTTAATATTCGCTTCTATAATATGGGAAAGTATTTCACAGTTGCAAAAGCCGCATCCGACTCATTGTCCTTACACGTATTCGCTGACCATAAATTCTAGTTCAGAGTGACACTTGTTTAAGTAACCTAATGTAGCGAAGAGTGTTTCCCAGTGCTATTTCTTACCGGAAAATATGCAATTCACTCATTGGGCTCCATTAGTACATTGTAACAGTAATTTCTGTGTGTATGCAATGCATACGGATTGTAGAATTCAGTGGTGCTGTCTCTTCCACTTCAGTATACAATATGCCTGACCTAAACGGGCACTTTATCATTACAGGCCCTGGGCGGTGCAACATCTTACTGACAACAGTAATGTGCTTGTACTGACAACATCACTGTTCGTTTTACCTTATTTTGTAATCATTCAAATAAAACAACATGACCTTCCAGTGGGAGATATTTCGTCCCCCTTTTCCTCGTGTGAAATTTGTCAGTAAGCTTTTTGCCTTCCAACCAGCGAAATGCGGCAGAGAACGGCCGGTAAACGATTCACAAACCACGATTTGGTGCCGCTAAGACGATTTCTTTAATCACTGTCGTAGCTATAGGAATTTAGTTTCTTCTTAAATTTTCTTATGGAGCAACGTTCACAGATATCTCAAAAGGGAAAAGCTCTTTATCCACTTACGAAGGTTGTAAGACAAACTTCCCACAGCTTGTGTCATGTTGATCTTTTCGTGTGATAGCACTGCGTAAGTATTTTGTCTAAGAGGTATCACAAGTAGTGTTCCTGTAGCTGTTGGTATCATTGGAGGAAACCGGGTTTAACACCAGTGGGTACAGCACTGCTAAATATCCAAAATGGTTATCAATCTAAGTATGAGTTCATCCACAAACTGAGGCGTATTTATAACTTTGAAGCTAGACTGTGTATCCTTGTCTTCCTTGAATGGGTATTGGAAGGGGTTGACACACATATACAATACAATGAATATTTCGTACACTATCATTAACGTTACTCTCATAAACTAATTTTGTTTTTTTTAATTCTTCTGGTTCTTTTGCGTGCAATATGTGTTGTAGATTCAGTCCTAGACAAAAACAATTGACCACCGAGTCATTCACGTAAGGTGGACAATACAGTCGTGCTCCCCTGTGAAATCTGTGTTTGGCAATATTCTCGACCTGGCAACATAGTAGACTGCTACACTTCCTGAAGGAACTCTTGACTATAGTCAGAGTACATCACGCTTGTCTACGACCATAGTCTTGAAGTAAAACGAGAGACTAACTAATACGACTTCTGATAACCGAAAGCACACGTTGACAAAATTTTTATTGCCCCTTTCTCTCAGTGCTGAAGCTTTGAGTATAATTCAAGCGCATCTACAATATATTTCGCTTTCTGTCACATTGATAATAGCAGTTTGGTTCAATATTTTAGCGAGAGATTTCTTGGCCGACCATCAGCTTCTGAACACTGCATGTGTCTGAGTTCTTTGGAACCCGTTTGCTGGCTGATTACCCTTGAAGGGTGGGTGGGGGGGGGGGGGCTGAGGCACTGCGCTGACTCGTCTTCTGCCGACAATGTCTGCTCGACTCCTCACTCTCGATGGGGTACAATGTTTTAATGTTGTTGAGTGGTGACCCATAAAATCTGTTTACGATTTGTGTTTCACACTCGATAGCAATGGAGGCACAAAACCGTTTTTGTTTGATGAGTATTTTATTACACTAGTATGCAATACATCAATATGACATGGAATTAATTTCATTGTGTCTGATCCAGTGCACTATAATTAAAGCGTCACATCCTGTTCTTATACCTTTCACAGGAGATTCTTCAAATAATTTATTTTTGCCATTGATTCATATGTGTTAGTGAAGGCACAGAGAGTAAGTGTAATGTAATGTGTCTCGTTTCTTTCTTCGATTCCCTATGGTAAATGGATGCGAAACATTGTCAGTACCTTTCAGAACCTGCTCTATAGCTACTAAGGCAAATTGCTTGTTTTGAGGTCCATACATTAAATAATGGAGAAGTGAACGCCGTTCACAAGTGACATTTAAAATATTCAATTGGATTTAAGACGACAAAATTGCTCATATTTGAAGCTACCCAGAGGAAAAGTAAGTTGCTAGAGCCGCCTGTTAGCAAATGTCTGCAGAGAGTTCCTAATTTCTACTGTGGAAATTTAGCATAGATGCCCTGTAGTAACCAAGAGGTTCCTTTCCTTCGTACTTATCACCCTGGCATGTGAGTCTTAAGTGAAGAACAATATTGAATTTCTTATCATTGACAGTCGATTCGAATTTCCTCAGAGTCGCTTGTATTCTGAAGCAGCTTGGCAGTCAGAACTTGCTGTCATCTTCAACTTTTGTAGTCCTGTTTTCCTCAGTTGCATGTAATATTACGGTATATTGATAATTTTTACTTATGGACCGTCTGATACAAAGATCATATCAGATGTTGGAAGTATGAAACAAACCATTCTGGACACACACACACACACACACACACACACACACACACACACAGCCAAAAAAATGTATCACACCAAAATACACACACACACACACACACACACACACACATACACATACACATAAGCAGAGCCCACAATATATATATATATATATATACCACATCAAAACACACACACACACGCACACACACGCACACAAACGCACAAACAAATGCGTACACGAACAGATCACAGATACTTCAATAATTACACTCGAAAGTTTGGCAATAACATTCGATCTTTGGCAAAAACATTTAACAGTCGGCAACAGAAACCAAAACATTGCATTGAAACAAGCGTTCAGTTCATAGTGCTGTGGAATGTGGGAATAAAACGCAAATTGGAATCATAAGAAGAAGAATAGCACCAAAAAATGCAACAGGAGCGTAATGTGTAAGAAATTGTCCACACAACCTGTAAGTACAGTTCAAAACATCACTACTTAATAGGAAATACCAACCACCAGAACTGTTTATAACCTATAGGTAAAGTGACAAAAATGTAAATTAAATAGCAAACATATGTACACATTCCAGGCCACTGATGATGCCTTGCAGATAATAAAGGAGAAACTCGTATGGCACTAAGATTGTGTTTTATTCAGTTGCTGTCAGACGGTCCATAAGTAAAAATTGTCAATATAGTGTAATACAACTTACTGCGTCGAGCTACCAAGAGGATTTGATGTGTAAAGGTTTTCTCCTGATTTCGTTACAGAATTTTTCTGAAAATTCGCAGCCCCATAAAATAAATCAGAAAAGAAAACCTCACACACGCTGGCCCCGACCACGGTTAGAACCGACAACTTATTGAGCCGTTGCAACACGAGACATGGGCGGTACCAAGGAGCTACGGACACACTGCTACCAGCACGCCTCTCTTATCATGGTGTTGGTCACTCAGCCCTATAATTCATCGTGTAAGATAATAAAAGTTGTCACTTATGTGAAGAATAGCATTTCTTTAGCCAAAAAATTGAATTTTCTGTCTCAGTGTCTTAGATTACATGAGGATTATATAGCACGAGTCATTCAAATGGAAAGGGAATATCAAGTAAATTTAGCGAGTCAATTCAGTACAATACATGGAAGTGATTGCAATGTCACACTGTTGCCAAATGTTTGTGACGGTGTTGCAAATTCTCAGCTGTGCTAGGAACAGCTCTGTAGCATTATGGGAGGAGAATCCCGTGCTCGTGTCATAGGAGGTACAGAGGGGAGGCCCGGGGTTTGGTTAATATGCAGTGTTTTCTCCTACCAGTTGTGTCAAACATTCAGATGTGCAATCTTCCATCACGATTACAGTTTCCCAAAAAATATATACGAATAAAACACCTTGTTACTTTGTGACAATAAAAAGTCTTAGGAAATCAACTTTGCCCACCTGTCACGAAAAGTAAGATAACAAACACTTTGCACCTCGAAATCGATTGCATCTATGTGCAGTCTTATGATCATACAAGTAGAATTTCATGAACTGCACGAGAATGTAGAAAAATGTTGGTGCGAATGGAAGCTGTAAGAAACACAGTCAACTAATTATTCTGTACCACGTAATAATCAATTCATTTGAAAATTCAGAGGAGGATAAACTAAACATTATGCCCATTAAGACAGAAACTAAAGTGCAGATTCGGGCACTGTGCAGATCTGCGCTTTTTCATCTTCAGATCTACACAAGTAATGTATACTAACCAGGGTATTCATTGCTTTCGTAATGTTTCCCTCTTGTTTAGTCTTCTAGTGATGAACTGGATCCACACCCTTGAGTCTGATTGTTTCTTGTATTCTTCCATGTACTATCTTTGTGGGTTATTGTTCGATGTTCAGAATCAAAATATTACGGCTGCTCCCACCCGGAATTAAAACGATGTCGCAAGAAGGCTAACGAATAATAATCAAACTACAGTGAGACTCCAGTTTGTCTGTCGTCATGGTATTAAGTCGACAGAAATAGTTGGGTGTTATTGCCTGCATCACCGGCATCCCGTTGTCGTCTTCTCTTATTGAGATTTTCATATTACCCTGAACACAAGACGCCGAGATAAATGTGTATATTCTCCGTGACGAAACATCCCATATTGCAATTATCCTGATCCATTCGTTACATGCATTGGCAGCAATGAGTGATAAGGAAGCTGTTGTGGGGTGACGAACAACAATAAAAATGAAACTTCCTGGAAGATTAAAACTGTGTGCCCGACCGAGACTCGAACTCGGGACCTTTGCCTTTCGCGGGCAAGTGCTCTACCATCTGAGCTACCGAAGCACGACTCACGCTCGGTCCTCACAGCTTTACTTCTGCCAGTATCTCGTCTCCTACCTTCCAAACTTTACAGAAGCTCTCCTGCGAACCTTGCAGAACTAGCACTCCTGAAAGAAAGGATATTGTGGAGACAGGGCTTAGCCACAGCCTGGGGGATGTTTCTAGAATGAGATTTTCACTCTGCAGCGGAGTGTGCGCTGATATGAAACTTCCTGGCAGATTAAAACTGTGTGCCCGACCGAGACTCGAACTCGGGACCTTTGCCTTTCGCGGGCAAGTGCTCTACCACCTGAGCTACCGAAACACGACTCGCAGGAGAGCTTCTGTAAAGTTTGGAAGGTAGGAGACGAGATACTGGCAGAAGTAAAGCTGTGAGGACCGGGCGTGAGTCGTGCTTCGGTAGCTCAGATGGTAGAGCACTTGCCCGCGAAAGGCAAAGGTCCCGAGTTCGAGTCTCGGTCGGGCACAGAGTTTTAATCTGCCAGGAAGTTTCATATCAGCGCACACTCCGCTGCAGAGTGAAAATCTCATTCTGGCAACAATAAAAATGGTAGTAATAACGAATCACTAATCAAGGATGTTACTGCTTTACAGAAGATTAAAGAAATAACCAATAAAAGCTGAGTGTTTAATTGGCCCACTGCATAGGTGTTCTTACCACTTTTTTACTGAATTCTGTTCTGGCTGTTTGCAGAGAGAAAAGAAAGAACCCTTTAGCCATACATATCGCTAGTACAACGAGATGTTACCTATCAATTATCCTTGCTTTACATCACGAGACGAACATGGCGTCACCGAGCTGATATTTGAAATAAATTTTTGTTCTCTCTCTCTGTCTCTCTCTCTCTCTCTCTCTCTCTCTCTCTCTGTCTCTGTCTATCTCTCTTTTTCTTTTTCTTTTTATTTTTTGAGGAAAGCATCGAGAAGCGCGAATAATAAGCAAGTAGGCATAAAACCTGATTACTGTTATTTTCATTGGGACACATAATGCAAAAATACAATTTTAAGTGCATTATTGCGTAATTCCAGTTATTGACAGTCTATTCGTGAGCCTGCTTGCATTCAGTGGGGTGAAACCTATCACAGAAACAAGAAAAGACAAATATTTCTTGCACCATGCGCATCACAGAAACGAAATCTCGCTGCACTGACGTGTTGTCCGATATATTGCACGGAAAACATATCTGATTCATGTTGCTAAATACAGCTCTGTCAGATATCAATTTGGATGCGTACCAAGTGTATAAAAGTATATCTTGAAATACGCAGAAAGTCACATGGTGGTATTCGACTGAAACATAGCCATGACCAAGACTGTAACTGGGGTCGACAGCTTCGTCGTCTACCACCTTGACAACTCGGTGACAGTGCTCGGCCGGTTACTTACGTTTACTGGTATCAAAGCTACGGCATGAAAGCACAAAAATGTTAATAACCCGAAGTTCATTAACTTTGGAACCCATAGAAAGTAAAGCAGTCATCAGTCAGAAGAGTGGTTTGAACACCACAGTGCTTTAATAGGCACGGCCTCGTTGGAGGTGGTATGCCGTTGCTTTCCTCCGACCTTTGAGTTGACTTACCTAGTCAGTTAATAGGGGAACCTATAGTTTAACGAGGCTTTCGGACCACACTGCAACTCGGCATTTTTCACATCAACAAACACTGCCTGACGGGAAATAAGTGTAAAAAGGCACATATAACTCGTGGGCCTGAGACCTTCGTATTCGTTCTCTTGCTCTTTAACACTTTGCCACTACGCAGCTACTACTGTGGTCTCTGCTTAGCATTAAAATTATGGATCACATATTGTGCCTGCGTTGGCACATGTGTGTCCCTTAGGAGACCTTACTTTTGGGATTATCCTCGTATAAGTGTGTGTAAACGCCTTCCGATGCCCACTCAAGGAAGACAAGGATACACACTCTAGCTTCTGTGTTATAAATACGACTCAGATTGTGGATGAACTCAGACTTAGGTTGATAATCATTTTGGATATTTAGCAGTACTGTACCCACTGGTGTTAAACTCGTTTTCAACCAACGATTCCCACAGCTACAGGAACACTACTTGTGATACCTCTTAGACAAAATACTTACGCAGTGCTATCACACAAAAAGATCAACCTGACCCAAACTGTGGGAAGTTTGTTTTACAACCTTCGTAAGTGGATAAAGAGCTTTTCCCATTTGAGATATCTGTGAACGTGGCTGCATAAGAAAATTTAAGAACAAACTAAATTCCTTAAGCTACGACAGTGTTTAAAGGAATCGTCTTAGCGGCACCAAATCGTGGTTTGTGAATCGTTTACCGGCCGTTCTCTGCCGCATTTCGATGGTTGGAGGCAAAAAGCTTACTGACAAATTTCACACGAGGAAAATGGGGACGAAATGTCTCCCACTGGAAGGTCATGTTGTTTTATTTGAATGATTACAAAATCAGGTGAAACGAACAGTGAGGTTGTCAGTATAAGCACATTACTGTTGTCGGTATGATGTTGCACCGTCCAGGCCTTGTAATGATGAATGGCCCGTTTAAGTCAGGCATATTGTATACAGAAGTGGAAGAGAGAGCACCACTAAATTCTACAATCCGTATGCATTGCATACACACAGAAATTACTGTTACAGTGTACTTAGGAGCCCAATGAGTGAACTGCATATTTCCCCGTGAGAAAGAGAACTGGGAAACAGTCTTCGCTACATTAGGTTACTTAAACTCGTGTCACTCTGAGCTAGAATTATGGTCAGCGATTAAGTGTAAGCCGGCCACAGTGGCCAAGCGCTTCTAGGCGCTACAGTCTGGAACCACGCGACAGCTACGGTCGCAAGTTCGAATACTGTCTCGGGCATGGATGTGTGTTATGTCCTTAGGTTAGTCAAGTTTAAGTAATTCTAAGTTCTAGGGGACTGATAACCTCAGCACCTAAGTCCCATAGTGCTCAGAGCCACTTGAATCATTTTGAACTATGTGTAAGGACAATGAGTCGGATGCGGCTTTTACAACTGTGAAATACTTTCCTATACTATAGAAGCGAATATTACATTTGAACTATAATGCGAAAATTTTGAACTTGGATAGCTTAGAATGAAAATCTTTCTGTTTATTGCAAAGGAAAACAATTGATTTTCTAAAAAATTCTCTGTCATACACAGCTTGAAACAGGTCACGTCGACCAAATCATATGGAAGAACTGACAGCGACGTATATCGGAAGGCAGTAAGATTCCTTGCCTTTTGGTTTGGCAGTATTCGACAGCCATTTCTAGGCGTAAGTAAATGAAGAAAGGCAGCGCGTTTTTGTTATCAAGTAACGTCTTCATTTATTACTTTAGTTTTAATGTAATCTATGAGTAATTGCTGATGTTAGATATTAACATGAAAAGGATTCAGCAGACGGGGAAAGAACCTGTTCTTGGGCAACTACCTCTATAATAACCAAAAGGGCTTAAATGATCTTCAAGCACATGTGTTCCAGCAGCAGTATGAAGAAAATGATAGTAATAATGATTGTAATAATCGATTTATCCGGTAACTTCACACTTCACAGTGGATTTTCTCGAACTAAGAAATTTCCTGAATTAGTGAAAATTTCAAAATGGCTTTACATCGAGGCTATGATGCCTAGAAGAGTCTTTACATCCTGCTGACGCGAGAATAGCATAATCTCCGCGTCATAAGCTTGATTCTACTTAACCATTTAATAGACTTGCATTTTTTTCCGCTGTGACTAATTTTGTAAGCTAAGAACATCATCCGTTACAACACACTCCTGGGGCTGGGAAATGTGGCCACAATGGTCTGGTGGAACGAACTATAACAAGTGCAATGCGCGGGTTCAGGCATTTACTTTTAAGAGGCACAAACAGATTTACTATACCTCTGGTAACCTCAAGATAAAGACGTTATAATCCAGAATCCGCATTAAACATCACGTTACTTCATTCCCAACAGGACAGAGCCAGTTTGCTTTAGGAAATAACACAGGCGGAGGTCATTATAAACAGAAATACTGTCGCCAGTAAACTTACTTACATTACAAACTCTTATTTTATTTGATGAACCGATAGCCATTTAAAGGAACAGGGCTCTTATTTTACTTGTACTTGATTGAACTAGAGACGTTGAAAAATTTGGTGCTGGACTGTGATTCGAATTCGTATCCCCCCCCCCCCCCCCTTCGAGTATCTGAATCTGTCGGAACAGTATAGTTCAATCCTTTTCTTCCTTTTTCCGAGACTGCAATCTTCTCTAGGTCTTCTCCAAAGATAAGTATGTGGGTCCGACTCCTGATCCAGTACAAAAATATTCATAATTTCGTTTCAAGCTCTATAACGTGCACACCGGCGTGCTAGTGAAAAATTAACGTGTATTTTTAATGTCTGTTCATGTGTTGCCAACAATTTATGGTCAAACACGCACACGTCTTACTGTTGGTGAGTAAGCAATTGATAATTAAGCTATATTCATGGACGATAAAGAAGAACGATAGGATTGCGATTTCGATTGTTGCTCAGGCACAAAAGTTTGTATCCTCATTTTAGATTCAAACACCTATCAGCAGGTAAGAAAAACCGATGCTTAACATTTGATTTTCTTAGTTAAGAATCCGATTACGTTTTGGGTTCGTACCTCCGTCACAGAACTTCACATCATGCACTTCATCTTTACATGCATACACACTTTGTTACTTCTGAATGGAGGTATATCAGACATCTTTCGTGGCTAGTTAACAGGGATGAAAGGGTCTTGATAGGAGTCTCGGTTTATTACAAAAACTGTCGTCTTTTATTTTCAAGTTTAGACTTGGTTGCTGATATAGGCGAAAATTTCGGTTATTCATGACTCTTCACGACTAGTCAGCAATATGATATGATTAGATTAGATGAGATTAATACTTGTTCCATAGATCATGAATACAACATTTCGTAATGATGCGAAATGTATTATTTTAATGAAGGATTTCTTTACATACTGGTATTCAATTCCTTTACAAAAAATTTTTACCGTCTCTCTCATTCTTTTTTATCTTTATTTCTGTCCGTCTGTCTGTCTCTCTCTCTCTCTCTCCCTCTTTCTCTCTCTCTCTCTTCTCCCTCTCTCTCTCTCTCTCTCTCTCTCTCTCTCTCTCTCTCTCTCTCACACACACACACACACACACACACAGACATACTTCTTTATTTTTATTTGTTTGGTGTGCTCGACTATCGGCGAGGCACGAAAATGTCCGTGGATGAGTTTCTTAGTTTTGAGTACAGTTACGAAAGAAATATAAAAACAACTATGAGAGTTACTGATTTATGACGCTTAGTTTGCAGTCAGTTCTGAGTATTATTAGTAACTACGCTCCAGTCCCTAAACCTCGTTACAGAAATGCGAATCAGACGCATTACGTATTCCAAGCGATAGCAACCGCGTCTTTGAGAGGCCAGTTATGGTCACTTCCCAGCCCGATATACACTCCTGGAAATGGAAAAAAGAACACATTGACACCGGTGTGTCAGACCCACCATACTTGCTCCGGACACTGCGAGAGGGCTGTACAAGCAATGATCACACGCACGGCACAGCGGACACACCAGGAGCCGCGGTGTTGGCCGTCGAATGGCGCTAGCTGCGCAGCATTTGTGCACCGCCGCCGTCAGTGTCAGCCAGTTTGCCGTGGCATACGGAGCTCCAGCGCAGTCTTTAACACTGGTAGCATGCCGCGACAGCGTGGACGTGAACCGTATGTGCAGTTGACGGACTTTGAGCGAGGGCGTATAGTGGGCATGCGGGAGGCCGGGTTGACGTACCGCCGAAATGCTCAACACGTGGGGCGTGAGGTCTCCACAGTACATCGATGTTGTCGCCAGTGGTCGGCGGAAGGTGCACGTGCCCGTCGACCTGGGACCGGACCGCAGCGACGCACGGATGCACGCCAAGACCGTAGGATCCTACGCAGTGCCGTAGGGGACCGCACCGCCACTTCCCAGCAAATTAGGGACACTGTTGCTCCTGGGGTATCGGCGAGGACCATTCGCAACCGTCTCCATGAAGCTGGGCTACGGTCCCGCACACCGTTAGGCCGTCTTCCGCTCACGCCCCCACATCGTGCAGCCCGCCTCCAGTGGTGTCGCGACAGGCGTGAATGGAGGGACGAATGGAAACGTGTCGTCTTCAGCGATGAGAGTCGCTTCTGCCTTGGTGCCAATGATGGTCGTATGCGTGTTTGGCGCCGTGCAGGTGAGCGCCACAATCAGGACTGCATACGACCGAGTCACACAGGGCGAACACCCGGCAACATGGTGTGGGGAGCGATCTCCTACACTGGCCGTACACCACTGGTGATCGTCGAGGGGACAATGAATAGTGCACGGTACATCCAAACCGTCATCGAACCCATCGTTCTACCATTCCTAGACCGGCAAGGGAACTTGCTGTTCCAACAGGACAATGTACGTCCGCATGTATCCCGTGCCACCCAACGTGCTCTAGATGGTGTAAGTCAACTACCCTGGCCAGCAAGATCTCCGGATCTGTCCCCCATTGAGCATGTTTGGGACTGGATTAAGCGTCGTCTCACGCGGTCTGCACGTCCAGCACGAACGCTGGTCCAACTGAGGCGCCAGGTGGAAATGGCATGGCAAGCCGTTCCACAGGACTACATCCAGCATCTCTACGATCGTCTCCATGGGAGAACAGCAGCCTGCATTGCTGCGAAAGGTGGATATACACTGTACTATTGCCGACATTGTGCATGCTCTGTTGCCTGTGTCTATGTGCCTGTGGTTCTGTCAGTGTGATCATGTGATGTATCTGACCCCAGGAATGTGTCAATAAAGTTTCCCCTTCCTGGGACAATGAATTCACGGTGTTCTTATTTCAATTTCCAGGAGTGTAAATTCACATCGGTTCGTCTTCTTCCTGCTAGTACTGTAAATGAGATTTGGCAACAAGGCAAGGTATATTTGGCAACTCTGTGATCGATGAGTTAACTTCCTGGTGTGCACGGAATTAAGCCTGAAAGTTCGCTTGATTTATCCTGTCATTTCCATTGAATAACCTGAGTTATTATCGCTTGAGATGTAACAAAAGACTGTAAATTTACCGTTTTCAGCCCAGGAAAGTCGTTGCATGTGGAAATCGCAACTAAACTCATCCTTTAAATAGCGGTTTACGAGTTCTAGCCAGTATTGCCCTCGTAAGAGGAATACACAACACATATCTCTTCGCTAGCTCAGTGGCACAGTCGGCTCTCAGCCGTGGCAGCGTGCGGACGGCCACGCGCGCCGGCCTGTGCTCCGCTGCAGGCGTTGTTTACTTCCGCGTCGTAGCGTCAAGGCTTGTGTCCGTCCACCGTGAACAACATGTTGAGCGCTTACCGCCGTGCGACCCTTAAAGTTTCCTTCTCAGCTGAACATGCGCGACCTCGTGCCCATGAAGTTGAAACGTTCATACGTGAAGAAGTTCGTTTAGATCCTAACCGCGTTATCGGAATCCATTTTTCGATCATGAGTAGTGTCGTTTATATTAAAATGACAAACACCGAGGTGTGTGAAGATGTTATTCGCCACCATGCCAATGGACTTAAGTTCAAATACTCTGATGGTCACGTCGGAGCTGTAAGACTTGAACTCGCAGAGTACGGTCAACGCACGATTAGGGTGTTTGAACTACCTTTTGAAGTGCCGAAGGACGTCGTTGTCTCTGCGTTACAACCATACGGTAACGTCATCGGTTACGTAGAGGAAAAATGGCAAACCTTCACGACCTACCACGTCCTTAATGGTGTGCGTCAGGTCAAAATTGAACTGAAAAAACATATACCATCATATCTGGCAATTGGCGGGGTGCGAGCCATTGTCATGTACGACGGCCAACCCCGAACATGTGCGGGTTGTGGACAAGAAGGCCACGTCAGATCCGCCTGCATGCGACGCCGCCTGATTCAGACGCCGGTCGGAGAGGAAGCGTCCCCAGCGGTGATCACTCAGATCCCTGTCACATATGCCAAGGTTGCCAAGGAAGGTAGCACCTCTCCACAGGGTCTTCCTGCTTCGTTGACGTCAGGTAGATGCAATCGCTACTGGGAATCCTTCTGAGGTGCCACAGACGCCAGATCCTGACCTGCCGAATCTTCGCAGCAATGTGACTGAAAATGCTACTGAGATGGACGTTGATCCGGGAGTGGTACCTACTTCTGCTTTCCTTCAGACTGATCCGGAGTCAGGCGAAAGCCACCCGCAATCAGACTCTGAACGACATGTTCGAAAACAAGGGACGACACGAAAGAGAAAGAAACGTAGCCGTACACCCCCTGATGAATCCATTCTACGGATGGATACCAGGGATGCAGACCCGAAGATGGGCGTCAAACCGCTCTCTAATGACCAAAAGTCTGATGCGAACGACCCGCCACAGGCGACCACTGGCAACGACCACCCCTCCTTACTGGCGCCGTCGCCCCCACAGGTCGACGTTGAAGAGAGCCTATCCGATGAGACGAAAACTACGTCTCCTCTCCACGTGGATGATGTGCACAGCCGATGCCCTACCGCAGAATCAATCTCCTGCGCATCGGTTGCGCCCGCGCCCGCAAACTCTCCACAATAGCAGCCTCTTCAGCGGACCGGCAAGATCGACGACCTCTCGCTCCTGAAGAAGAAGCCCCACCTGTGCCTGTGGGACTCCAACACCAGCATTATCGTCTCGCAACGATTAAACTCGCGACCATTCGTGCGCCCCATAAACTAGCGCTGCTCCGCGATATGATTTATGATGTGGACATAGATATTGCGCTTTTTCAGGAAGTGCATGTCGCCGATTTTTCACCATCACATGGCTTCTTGGCGCATCTTTCTCCCGCTTCGGACACCGGTAGTGGTGTTGCCATCACCTTACGCGAAGGTCTTCCTGCCGAAGATGTCCTATACCTCCCCAACGGCAGAGGTATGGCCCTTACTCTCTTTGGTGTACGCATCGTCAACATATATGCGCCGTCGGGCTCCAGCTACCGTCGTGAACGCAATGCCTTCTTCGCGAATGAAGTTACATCCCTTTTTATGGGACCACACGATGACTGGGTCATGGGTGGAGACTTCAACTGCACCCAGCGATCTCAGGATCAATTTCCGCGTCACTCACCATGCGCAGCTCTGGAAACAGTCGTCACGCGGCTACAATTTGTTGACACGTGGAGACATGTTCACGGTGATCTTTTGGGCTTTACGTACTACACTGCGCATTCCTCTAGCCGACTGGATCGCATCTACATCTCGCGATCCCTAATTCAACACACTCGACAGTCTGAAATCTGGTCTGTTGCTTTCTCAGGTCATGAGGCTTACTTTTGTGATGTTGTTCTCACAAGACAGGCAGTATGGCACGGACGTGGTTTATGGAAACTGAACACGGCACTTCTTAATTCACCTGACTGTCGACTTCTAATAGAAGACACTTGAATCACATGTAATATACGCCGACCCATGTATCCGTCTACCATATCCTGGTGGATCCAGTGTGCAAAACCTGCTCTTCGAAAAACTTTGACCCGGTATGGCAAAGATGTTGTCGCCTGGAGGAAGAGCACTATGGACTTTTATTACTGGATCCTACGAGAATGCTCAACGATGCCAGCCTCCCCTGAGCGCCATACAAGGATGAACCATGCTAAGGCCCAAATCTCCAATCTCATGCGAAGGCATTTGGAAGGAGCGATAGTACGATCTCGTACTGCTGATCGCATGCCTCATGAACATCCGTCAATGTACCATATCATCCAAGAACGCCAAAATCGACGCCGGAAATTGATTCACGTCCTAACAGATCAAGAAGGGCGTCGCTACGTAACCCAATCTGCAATAGTTTCAAATGTCTCTGAGCACTATGGGACTTAACAGCTGTGGTCATCAGTCCCCTAGAACTTAGAACTACTTAAACCTAACTAACCTAAGGACATCACACACATCCATGCCCGAGGCAGGATTCGAACCTGCGACCGTAGCAGTCAATCTGCAATAGGGAATGTGCTTCACGCCCACTACCAGCAGCTATACGCCGCAATTCCACATTCCCCAGAGTTGATCGAGGAAGTCACACAGCTCAACTTCGGTGGTATCCCAGGAGATGCGGCAATTGACTTGATGTCAGAGGTGACTGATGAGGAAGTCCGCGATGCGATCCGGGCAGGAACCATCAATCGCTCCCCAGGACCCGACGGTCTTCCCCTCGAATTTTATCGCACCTTCCGTGATTTGTTAGAATCCACCTTCACCTCCATCTGTCGGGAACTGATGTCTCCGGAAGTACCTGTGCCGGACGCTCTCATGGAAGGAATTATTATTCCTGTACATAAACCGCATGGTGGCAACAATATCAGTGATTATCGGCCCCTCACCCTCCTTAACAGGGATATGAAAATCTTCACTCGCCTTTTGGCGGCACGACTTAAAAACGTTGCCCGATATGTTGTGTCGCCAGACCAAGCATCTTTGGGAGGGGATAATAATATCCGCACGGCTTTATGCCGCTACAGGGATATGATCGCCGTTACCCAGGCACAACGCCTCTCTGGGGCACTTGCGTCTTTGGACTTTAGTCAAGCTTTTGATAGGGTTGACCATTCGTTCCTTACGGCCGTTCTCCACCATATGGGTTTCCCAGTCGCTGTTATCACGGTAGTGATGCGCCTTCTGCGGGGTGCCTCGTCCAGGATTATGTATAATGGCAGACTCACTCCACCGATAAAAATAGGTCGATCCGTACGTCAAGGTTGCCCTCTACCAGCAATTTAGTACGCCTTTTCCTTGGAATCCTTGCTATGTGGACTAAGACAACGTTTGGTAGGGTTGTCCATAGATCGCTACCGATTCTGTTGCACGGCCTATGCTGACGATGTAGTCATCTGTTTAAGTAATGCCGACGAGGTTCGAGCTGTTTTGACGTGGGTAGCGACTTATGGTGAGGCGTTGGGTAGCTCTTTAAACGTACGTAAGTCACAAGTTATGTTCATTGGCACGGAACTTCCCGTGGAGTGCGTTACACCTCTCACCACCGTTGATACCATTCGCTATTTGGGAATAGATTTTTCATCTGATCTCCGGCGTTCAGCCACCATCAAAGGCCGACGCCTCCTTTTAATGATCAGAGCAGGTCTTATGGACCATCGCCTTCGATCCCTAGATATTCTCCAACGAGCTCGATATGTCAATATATATATCGCATCCCGAGTTCCCCATGTAGCACAAGTTCTACCTTTCCCGCTTACTGTGGCACGTCGCATGTTGGCAGCGATGGCATCTTTCGTCAGCTCTGGGCTGTTGTTCAAAGTTAACTATGCAACCCTTACTCTTCCCCGTGAACGAGGTGGGATAGATCTGTTTCACGTGCCGGATAGAGCTCGCGCCCTATTTGTCAGCTCCCAGATGACAGAATGGACACGTTGCCCAACGAGCCTCACTGGTCTCCTCCTGTCGGCATATTCGCCGGTCTCACTGTCAGCCCCAGTGATGATCTCGGATGTTCCGGCCCAGTTCCATTATATACGGTACTTCTTTCTTTAAATCAGTTATCTACGCCTTACCTTACCAAGACCGCTTTTACTCAAGACAAAGGAAGTATACAATGTCCTCCAATTAGGTCGTCCACCTAACCCGATTGAACAAAAGTTCCCCTAGGTTGACTGGCGTCATGTATGGCGCGCGGTGTTCGCCTGTTACCTTGACACGAATGTTCAATCTGTCTGGTACCTAACTGTCAATGGTAAGCAAATAAACCAATTTCACCTTCATCGTATCCACCTCGCCCAATCACCTCTATGTTCCACGTGTGGAGTGCCAGACAATGATGAACATCGGTTTGTTTGGGGACCGGCGGCGGAGGTTTGGCACTTGGCTCGACGTATTGTGGCTTTTCTAACGCGGGACATTCCGGATCGGATTACTCCCCTTTCATTATTACTTCCGGAACGTGACTATTTTCCTCGGACAAAGACCAATGCTATGAATTGGATTCGCGGACATGCCATTCACTACCTATTTGGACAAACTGTAGACTCTGTACTCGATTTTTGAACATACCTCAATGACCGTCATTATGTTGTTGTCCATCACCCAAAATACAGAAAATTTTTCTCGAACTTCCTTAGGAGTGCTTTCCACGAGCCGCCTCGCAGCTGGAATGTGTTAAGCCAAGAGAGAAGAAGGTTTCCTGTTTGAACCAATGAACATTTCTGAACAATTCTACGGAACACATCAATTTCGAGAAGACGTGACTCAACATATTACCAGCGGGGCGCAGAAGGCCTCTGATCAAATACGCAACAAAACTACACAAAACAAAATAAAAATAAATAAAAATAAAATTCAAACAAAAGGAAGATTTTGTTGTTTGTACGGATAGCCCTAACCTTGATTTCCCATATTTCCCCTGGTATATAGGCAGCTCTCTGGAGTAGGTTTAACCAGGATCCAACGCCTGAAGTGGACCAGATTTTTTTGTTATAGGATGAAAAGTGGTGGTGGCACTTAGTTTTTTTACATTTTTTATTAAGGGGCTTTCAAAAAAAAATAAAAAATAAAAAAATAGGAAAAAAGAGGGCTGCGAGCTTTCCGCAATTGAACAAAAAGAAAAAAAGAAAAAAAAAACAAAAAAGTGGTGATGTGCTGACCTTTGAAAAAGCATCTGTTATGTTTCGCGGTTCCATTCTCGCTGAATGTAACGTTTTTATCCCTTTTGTGAAAGAGCTACAAGCAGTCAGATCAAACATCGATAAGGAAATCGCAAGAAAGTACTTGCAGCTCATAGTGCAATGGTGAAAAACTTACAATGCTGCACAACAGATAACGCCTCGTTCCGCTGCTGACAAGCAAATTTTGAGTCTCTAGGAATACCTAACCTTATTTATGAAATGCCGCATTTGTATACCTGTTGAGTATGACACAGCATACCAATTAAACACAGACCCAATCGAAATCTGAGTGAGTAGTATTTTACTAATTCGTGCCGATAGATGCACGCTTGTGTACAGATACTCAGTTTTATCAAAGAGACTTTCGTCGTAAGGTTATGTAAGGTTTTCGTGGGTAGTTTTATTTCATTTCTTATAATGCAGTGTACAATTTTCGTAAGGTTTCTAATAGTGTTGTTAAAACAATACTAAACATGAGAGAGAAATTAATCATCAACGATATATGCGAATTCCCTGATGTTATCTATGACAGTCTGACAATGCACATGCAGTTTATTGATTACATGCATGTAGAAACTTGTTTTGAGTTAAAGCTGTGAAACAAGGTTTGAAGAAGAATAAAATGCCTCTACTAGACTACAGATAATGTAGAAAATACTTTTCTGACTATATTGGCACGATGAGCTCTCCCCATACATAATACAAAAGCTTCGAGATGCATCTGCTGCCTGGCCGTCTATTAAACCTGAAAAGAACAAACTGTCGCAGAAGTAAGCCCCTTTTCCACATGCGGCTACTTTGGGTTGAGAAGTGAAGGGAATTATGTTCAAAGTTCCATTAAATTGGTAACTTCAGCAGTCAGCAGAATAGCGTTGTAAAAAGTGTTGCAGCGAATGTCATAGAACTCGCGACGTCTTATTTACGGTGTGCGACACGTACTCTGATGCTACTAGCTGTCGTTTAGCTAGAGTGCCTCCAGAAGTCAACAACAGGTCCTCCACAGTGCTGTGAGATAATCCATATGGCCGGATCTAGACTTCTGAGAGACAGACAGTTACAGCTTTTCTTTTGCACTACAGGACGTTTTCAACAAACAGATAGCGCAACAGAGTAGCTCAACTGGAAAGGAACACTTCCTATTTAAATTTCAGCATCCTACACTGTTGGAAGTTCTGTGTAGGTGGCAGTTACGTGATTTATTTCGGTGATTACAAAATAGAGTCGAATGTATGCACTGGGTAGCCGAGGCAGCTAGTTCATGGCGATTCGGTCAACCAAGTAAATGAATGTACTGAACATGCTGCAAACCACTACAGGGAGCCTGTGTGTCAGAATTCTTATGGAGTGTGCCGCTGCGGTGTTACGATAGAAAATTAGTCAGACAGCAGAGCCGTTGGTGGTCTGTTGGATTTTAGCCAGCACGGTAGCTCAGCGTGTTCGGTCAGAGGGTTTAGCTACCCTCTGTAATAAAAAAACTGAGTGAACGGTTCAACGAACAACTTCAACGGGTGTCATGAGACGTCCGCCCCGATCATATACAACGAACAAAATAGAACAAAATGAGATCAACAAAGAATTTAAAAAAATAAAATAAAAAGATTGGTGATAGGTTCCTATGATGATGCTCTGCGTTCGATTCCAACTTCTGCCAACGATTTTTAATAGGGAGAGACAGATTCTGATGTTTTCTGGCTACGCCAAGTGAAGAAGGTATAATGGCAGTGTGGTCTGAAATTCACATTAAACATGATATTCCTTCTCTACCAAGTAGACGTAAGGTTGAACCACAATAAAGTCAGGAGTGGCGAAATGTGGGAACTCTGTTACCAGTAACCTTTCTTATACTAGTTCTTTATTTCTAGTGACGAAACAAACGCTATGTAGGGGCACAGGACCCTTATTCCATCTTATTCCATCTTTCATTTGAGCTTCTATATGTCGATAAAATAGGTTCTGAACTTGGAATGCTACTCAGACCGCCCTTAACGCTGAATTTGATCCGTTTGTGACAATACAGCTCGACTACAATTTGTTGTTTGTTCAAAACTGCAGATTCCTCAACATCTCCACATATTGCGCGTGAATGGGTTCGAATGTTAGGCCTCGCACTATAGTTTTCATTATGTATTATCAAGCTCTAGCATGAGGAAACCTGTCTGCTGGTGGATAATAATTTTGATTTTTAATGCATTTTCATTCGTTGTCAACACTAATGATATCTGACGGTTTTGACTCCCAGTGAGACACAGGACTATTTGAGAGATCACTGTAAGTTCAAGGATGTTTTTCCGAGCTGCTGGTGGAGACTAATTCGGTAGCTGACGTCTCTTTGTGTATAGTCAACAACGGTATGTGTGGGGTTCGAAACCCAGTCAGCACTGAACACTTCGTCGTATTATTTCTAGTTCAAACATGCTCACATGTCGCTGCTGATGTAACAAACCCATATTTAACGTTCGTTTTCTCTAGAATATAACTGCGATAGGTTCCGGGTTGGAGTCCTGGGAAGCAAAAAATTAATGTTTCGTCTCGTCATTTCAGTTCAAACATCTAGCTACTGCCGAGAAAATCCGATATGTCACAGTTGATTGTGCTTCGATAACAATCTGATTAGGTTCTGGGTTCGAATCCCTGTCCAACACAAAGCTTTACCTCACGGCATTTCAAGTAAGTTACCTGTGAAGAAGCAATATTTAACATCTCTCGTAGTTCGTTAACAGGGACAATAGCTGCTGGGTAGGAATTCGCGTCCGTTAAAAATGTTTGCGTTATGTAATTTAAAGTTGATATTTGCTAACTGATACTGTCTAAAATCGAGGTATATCACTCTCTGTATGCCTAGTCAGGAATGACTGTTAATTTCCGCCAGTCACGAAATCTTAGTCTGCATGACCTGAGTTTGAATCCATATGCAGAACGAGACGGTTCGTCGTGTCATTTGAAGTTCATACGTATTCTCAACTAGTTGCTCGTGAATAACTTATATTTTTAATGTCATTGTGTGTTAAATAACAAGTACGGTATGTTACTTTGAAGAGGAAATCTTGAATACGACGAACTTACTAGGTGCATTACCTATCTGACGTAATAATGAGAGTGGTAACATTTCAGGTATTTCATTTATTGCAATGAATGTGAGCTTACAAGCCTTAAGGACAGTATTATCTGTGATAAGGTGTTCCCTGATTTTTGTAGTATCGTGGTATTACTTTACATCTTGAGTTACTGCGATACAGAGCCGAGTTTTCTAGTGGTGACTTGTTGGAGCCATTTTCAATAGTCAAACGACTGTACCAAGGAGTGATTAGGGGACCTGCTAGACAGCTGCGTTATGTGGGTTGCATGTGAATCAGGCGAAATGCAATTCAGGTCGTTCGGATACTTTTGAGCACGACTGTACATACGAAAGATTGTACAAAATGCATTAGTGTCGTGCCTCAGTAAACAATTACAAGGTCCCAGAAGCATTCACAGGTTCATACACTCATACTACACTCGTATGAAAGTAACTTTCGCATTATGTGTCACTGCCAAGTAAGATAGATTGAACAAACGCTGATCATACATAAAAATTACTTAAGTGTAACACAGATGGTAACTGAAAGAAATACACAATGTGATGAAGAGAAATGATGTTTTCATTCAAGGATTAAATACGCTGAAGTCACCATGATTTATGGTGGTCCCCTGGAGTTATAACAAGCTGGACATTTTTCTTAACCACAGAGGGGAGAGCATGCTACCATGTTGCTCACAGGACTGGTAAGGAATTCTCTTGCGGTAGGGCATTCGATTCCTCCACCAGTGTAGTTGTTAACAGCTGGAGGGTCATTGGATACATGTAGAAGTGCTATACCACATCACACCACCACATCCAACACATGCTAAATGCAATTTAAGTGTAGGGGACCTGCGGGCCAGGCCATTTGCCATGTATATTATCGTTCCGAGTGCTCCTGCACCTGCACTGTTAGATACAGTAGCACATTGTCATCCATACAACTGAGGCCAGGGCCAAGTGTACTCCTGAAAAGACAAACGTCAGGAAGGAGTAGAGTGTCGCAGTGGTGTTGACTGGTGAATTTACTATGTTCAAAGATTTGGAGGCGGTAAGTCCATGCAACATTATGCCCCCGTGCCTCCAAACGTCTAACCCTAGCCCACCAAAACGATCATGTTGCACAATGTTCTTGAGTGTATTACGTGCTCCTACCTCCTGTCATATGAGACCATACTTAATCCACCCAGGGACATTGTCGAATATGATAAGTTCAGAGTTCCCGGTGTTTTGGTGAGGGGAGAAATAATGTTGCATGGCAGTACAAAGACCAAATCTTTGAACACAGTTGTTGAGTTCTATAACGCACTTGCCACTGTAAGATCCATATAGCGGCAGTTTGAAAACTGGGCAGGTCAGACTGTCCAGTATAATCTGCTCCCTTTCGTGAAACGTTGTAACTGTGTGCGTAAATGGACTTCGCAGGTCCTTTGTGCACACAGGTAAGCCGGTCTGCTGTTGTAAGCGGCCAGTAGGTAGCCCAGAGCCTCTGCAGCGAGCAGACGTATGTCTCGTCCAGCCAAGGGCCGTAGCTCGCGGGCACCTCGTGCACTTGTTAGATATTGCTGAATAGCACTTGTAAAGTAATAGGAATAAAGTGTTTATATATCAAAAAGGTTGTCTTCGGTCTAACTATTGTTAGTTGAGACAAGTGAGTCCTCTCGCACTACACACTCAAAACTGAAATATTCTAACGCAGGAACAGAGACCTGTAAGTGTACTGCGTACATTTTTTGGTCCTGCGGGCCGGATACAGTCAGCACGCGGGGTAGTTACGATCGCGCTCGTGATTGTTCCGTATTTGTGAACACATAAAATACCGCGGAAAGATAACCACGTGAGAGAGCGATCGGAGAAATTTTTTGCCGACGTTTAATGTATTTCGCGCTCTACACGCGAGAAGTCACATCATCTGTGACGTCACCTCCTGCTCTCGCTGAAACTTCACACCATCGAAGAGTGCAGCCCCTGACACGTCAGTTGCCTGCGTCCGTGACGCCGCTATTGGCAAAAATGGCTGGCTCTGAGCACTATAGGACTCAACATCTTAGGTCATAAGTCCCCTAGAACTTAGAACTACTTAAACCTAACTAACCTAAGGACATCACACACACCCATGCCCGAGGCAGGATTCGAACCTGCGACCGTAGCAGTCCCGCGGTTCCGGACTGCAGCGCCAGAACCGCTAGACCACCGACGCCGCTACTGGTCCAGTTCGTACTGTGCTGTAACGCCGTCGCAACCTCGTAAGTGCAACTGTTCAAATCCTGTTATCATCTGGCCATTCCCGAAATGGATTCCTGCGAGAGAACAAAATTAGTCAAACAGAGAGGGATTGCAAAGGCGCTCTAGCACGCATAGAGACCTTTTTGCAGAATGCAGATAGTGCTAGCATTGAAATACTAGAGGCAAAATTATGCTGATCGACGCGGATTCAGACTGATTTTGAGTCGTCTCAGTGTCGGCTGGAAATTGAAGATGAATACGCGGATCACAGCAAGGATAGGGAAGAATTCGGGGATTCATGGGACTTGATTGAATCGAATATTAAGGTTTAATCAAGGGGCACGCTAAGCTACAGCCTACGGGATCGAATCCCATAAGCAGTGCCAGTACTTTAAAACTACTTACCATTAATCTGCCAAGTTTCTAAGGGGATTACCTTAAGTGGTCGTCCTACAGAATTGCGTTTTTAAATCATATTATGAACAATAATTCAATTGATGATGTACAGAAATTTCATTACCTGAACTCCTCTTTTGCGAGGTGAATCAAGGAATCTTTTGCAACATGTACCTGTAACATCAGGAAATCTATCAATTGCTTGGCGACTTATCAAGCAGAGGTATGATAACCCAAAACTAATTGCAACCAGACATGCAAAGACTTTGTTAGCTCTGCCTACAGTCGGTCATGGTAGGGCAACCGATTATAGGCAATTAATTAATCAAGTGTGTAGCCTTAGAAGCTCTTAAACCTAACGTCCCACTTAATGAAGTGATTCTTTCTGAAGCAATTTTGGCTGTTTTGTGACCCACAGACCGGCATTAGTGGGAGATAAAAATGTCTGGGTCCACGTTCACCACAATGGATCCACTGATAGATATTTTGGAAACAAAATGTCAGGCTCTCCAGCTGATCAAATTCAGGGACATCAGTTCAAGGGATCCACAAGAAAAGGCCAGTAACTCAAATCAAACTAAGCATGTGAGGAAGGCTCATCTGGCTAATGCTAATACTGAGGGGCATGTCGATTTTGTAATGAACCTCACACTATCAGGAAATGCAAGGGGTGAGCGATGGGCATTTGTAACAAGAAAGATGCTTTGTTTTTTGTGCATATGCCCTGGTCACTTCTCAAGTAATGCAAGGTCTCTCCTGATAAGACCTTTAAGGGAAGGCACAATATACTGCTCGACGAATCAGCTGATTGAAGGGATAGACCGAATGGTGAATCTGGAAGCCAATACTTGGCCCACCAGGCTATGAAGGGGAGATGTAACACAAATTGTAATGCTTTGATGGCAACTTCTGTTGTCAACGTTAAACACAACGTGGGTGGGGAGCGGTCTTTTAGAGTGCTGCTAGATAATGCGAGCCAGTTGTCCTTTATATCTAAGGGCATGTCAGATAAATTAAAATTGAAAAGAAATAAACAATCATTTCCTGTGAATGGCATAAAAATGTCTTTGCAGCCTCAGTGTCTTATACCTGTGATGTTGAACTGTCGTCTAGGCTTAGCGAATTTCATATCAGAACCACTTGTGCTATTGTTGAAAATGTCACCAGTGACCTACCAGCAAGCTATATAGACATAATAAATTGGAATGTCCCACTTCAGCTATCACTTGCCGCTCCTGAGTTCAACAAGCCTACCTCAGTAGATTTAATTCTTGTTGCTCAGGTTTTATTTGATGTTATTTGTAGTGAAAGGCTGGAGAAACCAAATCATCCATCACTGATCGAAACTAAATTCAGCTGGATTTTGTCTGGTAGGATTCCTTCAGCTTCATGCAACATGCCTCATTCTACAGTGACCTAGGGCTTTGTGACAATTTAGATGCCAGACTGCAGAGGTTTCGGGAGCTAGAGGAACTGTGTACCAAAACGATGAGTAAGCAGGATAAAATGTGTGAGGCTCACTTTCAGCTCCACACAGCTTACAGTGAAGATGTGAAGTTTCTGGTTCGACTGCCAGTGAAACCTGACCGTAAACTCTTAGGTGAATCAAGACAACGGGCCTCTCGGAGGATGGAGCATCTTGAGAGAAGATTTAAGAGGCAACCAAACTTGAGGGCGGAATATGCTGCATTCATGCATGAGTATACTGAACTATGACATATGGAGCTCTCAATTCTCGGATATTCTTGGTCTAAGGTCTTACCTTCCATATCATGCTGTCTTCAAGGAATGCAGCTCCACTGCTAAGTTGAGGGTAGTTTTTGATAGCTTTGCTGCCACTTCTAATGGGTGTCTCTGAATGATATCTTGATTTTTGGTCCCACCGTCCAGCCAGATTTATTTTTCGTTCTTATAAAATTTCGATCCTTTAATGTGGTTCTGTCATCACATATAACAAAGATGTACCGCCCAGTGCCTCTCCATCCTGATGTAGGAACTTCCAGAGAATTCTGTGGCAGGAGTCACCGTCTGAACCGATGCAAAACTATATGATGTCTATAGTCTCTTATGGAAGCGCTACTGTTGCATTTCTTGCGACTAGATGTCTCCAACAGTTGGCCTTGGAACATCAAGACAGGTTCCCAGTGGTATCGCAAGCACTGTTGTCTAGCTTTTATGTAGACGACTCCTTAGGTGGGTCAGCTACAGGAACTGAAGCTCAGGAACTTCAAACCCAGCTCAAAAAATGGTTCAAATGGCTCTTAGCACTATGGGACTTAACATCAGTGGTCATCAGTCCCCTAGAACTTAGAACTACTTAAACCTAACTAACCTAACTAACCTAAGGACATCACACACATCCATGCCCGAGGCAGGATTCGAACCTGCGACCGTAGCAGTCGCGCAGCTCCGGACTGAACGCCTAGAACCGCGAGACCACCGCGGCCGGCTCAAACCCAGCTGACTCGCCTACTTGCTTCTGGTGGGTTTCCACTGAGGAAATGACATTCCAACAGTCACAAGGTTGTGGAAAAAATTCCACTGCAGGACAGAGAAATCTCTTTGACTTGTAATTTTACTTGTGAAGAAATTATAAAAACGTTAGGAATATCGTGGCACCCTGCCTCTGACACATTCGAGATCCACATGCAGCAGAAGAGTCATCAGTCCACAAAGATTACGAAGCTTAATGTCCTGTCTACAATAGCATCTATTTTTGACCCGCTAGGGCTTTTGAGTCCAGCAGTCATAAGATCCAGAGAATTCTTTGGCAGGAATCACCATCTGAACCGATGCAAAACTATATAATGTCTATAGTCTCTTATGGAAGCGCTTGTGCAACTAACCCTTGATTGGGATGAAGTTCTGCCATCCAACCTACTTGATGAATGAAATGTCCTCTACATGCAACTACCTTCCATAAATGATATTTCGATGGGAATGAAGATCGTTCCCTGTCCTCAATACGTTAATCTCGAAATTCATGGTTTTTGTGATGTTCCACAGTTGGTATATAGTGCTTATGTACACATCAGATGTGTTCTTTCCAACAACACGGTTGTAGTTTCATTGGCTGCAGCCAGATCTCGTGTAGCTCCTGTCAAACTGCAATCTCTCCCACGACTGGAATTATGTAGAGCTCTGCTTCTTGCCTGACTCACTCGTAATGTGGCCAATGCTTTAGATGTCGTAAACAATAGTGATATCCACCTGTGGACGGACTCCACAATAGTTCTCTGCTGGCTACAACGTAGTCCGACGTTTGTGGCCAACAGAGTTTCTGAAATTCGGGAACTGAGTTCAGTTAATCCTGCTGATCACTTATCACGTGGTATTAGTCCAGTACATTTGGGGTCATTTGTGCAGTGGTGGTCTGGCCCTTCATGGCTATCCAACTATGACCTGGACTGCGGTACTTGTCCTTCACTTGCGGTAGAAGATACGCCTGAAAGAAGTTGTGTGCAAGTATCTTTGGTGTCAGTTATTAAACTTTATGATGAATTGATACGTAAATATTCCTCATTCAAGAAAACCTATAGGGTTTTGGCTTATGAACTGAGGTTTGCTAACAATACTACACTCCTGGAAATGGAAAAAAGAACACATTGACACCGGTGTGTCAGACCCACCATACTTGCTCCGGACACTGCGAGAGGGCTGTACAAGCAATGATCACACGCACGGCACAGCGGACACACCAGGAACCGCGGTGTTGGCCGTCGAATGGCGCTAGCTGCGCAGCATTTGTGCACCGCCGCCGTCAGTGTCAGCCAGTTTGCCGTGGCACACGGAGCTCCATCGCAGTCTTTAACACTGGTAGCATGCCGCGACAGCGTGGACGTGAACCGTATGTGCAGTTGACGGACTTTGAGCGAGGGCGTATAGTGGGCATGCGGGAGGCCGGGTGGACGTACCGCCGAATTGCTCAACACGTGGGGCGTGAGGTCTCCACAGTACATCGATGTTGTCGCCAGTGGTCGGCGGAAGGTGCACGTGCCCGTCGACCTGGGACCGGACCGCAGCGACGCACGGATGCACGCCAAGACCGTAGGATCCTACGCAGTGCCGTAGGGGACCGCACCGCCACTTCCCAGCAAATTAGGGACACTGTTGCTCCTGGGGTATCGGCGAGGACCATTCGCAACCGTCTCCATGAAGCTGGGCTACGGTCCCGCACACCGTTAGGCCGTCTTCCGCTCACGCCCCAACATCGTGCAGCCCGCCTCCAGTGGTGTCGCGACAGGCGTGAATGGAGGGACGAATGGAGACGTGTCGTCTTCAGCGATGAGAGTCGCTTCTGCCTTGGTGCCAATGATGGTCGTATGCGTGTTTGGCGCCGTGCAGGTGAGCGCCACAATCAGGACTGCATACGACTGAGGCACACAGGGCCAACACCCGGCATCATGGTGTGGGGAGCGATCTCCTACACTGGCCGTACACCACTGGTGATCGTCGAGGGGACACTGAATAGTGCACGGTACATCCAAACCGTCATTGAACCCATCGTTCTACCATTCCTAGACCGGCAAGGGAACTTGCTGTTCCAACAGGACAATGTACGTCCGCATGTATCCCGTGCCACCCAACGTGCTCTAGAAGGTGTAAGTCAACTACCCTGGCCAGCAAGATCTGTCCCCCATTGAGCATGTTTGGGACTGGATGAAGCGTCGTCTCACGCGGTCTGCACGTCCAGTAAGAACGCTGGTCCAACTGAGGAGCCAGGTGGAAACGGCATGGCAAGCCGTTCCACAGGACTACATCCAGCATCTCTACGATCGTCTCCATGGGAGAATAGCAGCCTGCATTGCTGCGAAAGGTGGATATACACTGTACTAGTGCCGACATTGTGCATGCTCTGTTGCCTGTGTCTATGTGCCTGTGGTTCTGTCAGTGTGATCATGTGATGTATCTGACCCCAGGAATGTGTCAATAAAGTTTCCCCTTCCTGGGACAATGAATTCACGGTGTTCTTATTTCAATTTCCAGGAGTGTAGATTGCGGCAAGCATATAGTATAACTGGTCCACTCACTCCACAATAATGCCAAAACGTCATTAAAAAGGCATTTGGCATAGTTCAACATGGTGAGTATGGTAGCGAGATCGCTTTGCTAATGGCGAGTTCTTCTATACCACGTAACAGCTAACTACGAGATTAGCATTCGTTTGTTGACACATAAGGTATTCTACGAGTAGGAGGGAGATTAATGAATGGTGACGTACCATATGATGAGCGACATCCTGTTATTCATTTATATACATGAAACTCTGTTGCATAGTGGGTCAGAGCTTTTGCTGAACACGTTGCGTAGGAGTTTTTGGATCCCCAATGGGCACAGCACAGTCAAAGTAGTTAATGGGAAATGTTTGAAGTGCTTTAGGTTGAAGGCACACACTGCAGTTCAAATTATGGGTCTACTACCCGCATCTAGAGTAAACCACTCTCGTCTTTTCCAGCGCTGTGGACTGGATTACGCAGGCCCTGTTACTGTGAAGCACGGTGGAAGATGGAGTAAGGTTATTACCATGGCCTATATTGCCTTATTGATTTTCATGGCTACCAAAGCCATACATCTAGAGTTAGTTAGTGACTTAGTAACCAGCTCATTTCTGGTTGTCCTCAGGAGGTTCATTACGAGATGAGGTAAACCTTCTCACATGTATAGTGTTAATGGCAATACATTTGTAGGATCACACAGTGAATATAAACGTTTTTTCTGTGATGATGCTACAGTTGAAGGTGTGGTGAACTTTTCGACCTTGGAGGGTATCAATTGGGATTTTACTACACTGCATGCCGCTCACTTGGTGGACTGTGGGAGGCAGGAGTCAAATATATGAAGTGATACCTCAAACGTGTCATTGGCAATACGGTACTGACTTCCCAAGAACAAACTACGAAATGGACCCAGATACAAGCATGGCTAAATTCAATGCCGTTGTGTGTTCTCCCTGATGACATAGATTCTCCATCTGTTCTCAATCCTGGGCGTTTCCTCACTGGACAGCCACTTTGTGCCCATCCTAAACCCTCTGTCCTTGAGATTCCTGCCGACAGGTTGCACAGTTGGCAACTTGTACAGCAGCTGCACCAGTCCTTTTGGAGGAGGTGATCCACTGAGTAACAGCATCAACTGAAATAACGCAGTAAATTGAAATAGGAAGGAGCGTGGCAGCCACAGATAGGCAATCATGTCCTGGTCAAGGCGTATAACGTGCCTTCCTTGGCGTGGTGGTTGGGCATCGTCAAACAGCTATTTCCTGGATCTCAGAATCATGTACGTGTGCTGATAGTGAAAACTATTAATGGGTGGGTTAAGAGGCCTATAGCATAATTCTGTCCCCTGAATAAGTAGTGAGTCATTTTCATGTTCCCTCAGATTTGAGTGGTGGTACATGATAAACGCCCGTTGCCAAATTGCTATTTACAGGAACAAATCCTTAACTCATAATGTCAGCTTGAGAAGCTGTGCATCTTTCTTTTATGGACTGACTGTTGTCAGTATTGAGTTCATACATTTCATATGCAGTGTGATAGTAACATTTCGTTGCCTTTGTGTTTAATGTTAGTACCTTTTCATGTCTCTTATCAGCGTGACAGTAACATTTGTTGGTTTGTGTACGCAAAGTTAGTGAAATTCATATTTATGTGCCCTGATTTTGTGGCTAGTATTATTTTTGTTGTTTCCTTGTTTGAACCTTGTTGTTTGTTGAATTTATGTCTATTTGTAAAATGAGGAGACTCATTTTAGAGTGTGTATATGTTGAGTTCCATAACTTACTGTACTACTGTAAGAACCATCTACCAGCAGTTTGAAAACTGCTGTTTGTGCTGAAACGGACTTCCCAGGTCCTTTGTGCACGCAGATAAGCTGGTCGGCTATTGCAAGCGGCCAGCAGGGAGCCTGGGGACTCCGCAGCGAGCAGACGTATGTCTTGTCCAGCCAAAGGCCATGGGTTGCGGACACCTTGTGCGCTTGTTACATACGTACTGCTTAATAGCACCTGTAAAGTAATAGTGAATAAAGTGTTTATAGCCCGCATCTCGTGGTCGTGCGGTAGCGTTCTCGCTTCCCACGCCCGGGTTCCCGGGTTCGATTCCCGGCGGGGTCAGGGATTTTCTCTGCCTCGTGATGGCTGGGTGTTGTGTGCTGTCCTTAGGTTAGTTAGGTTTAAGTAGTTCTAAGTTCTAGGGGACTTATGACCACAGCAGTTGAGTCCCATAGTGCTCAGAGCCATTTTTTAAAGTGTTTATATATCACAAAGATTGTCTTCCGTCTAACTATTGTGAGTGGAGACAAGGGGAGGACAGTGAGTCCTCTCGCAGTACACGCTCAAAACCGAAATGTTCTAACGCAATGATGCTTTGAAACTGGAAATACTAGGTACAATATTCACTGCCAAAGTAACACTTTACTGAGATTTAAATTTTTGGGCTAAATTTAAGTCAAAAATTTAGAACATTTACGGAATCTGATAGAAGAAATCAACAATTAATATATGTTTTCAAAATTTAAAAATTACCTTACTGGATTACAATATTTTCAAAAGGTGGGCATAAAGTATCCATCCCCCACCCTTGGTGTGGCAAAGGTTATTTCCTATCTAGCATATGTGGAGGAAACATACTACAGCACATCTACACGCACCAGTGACCAGCCAGCATGTTGTGATGTCCAGAGTTCTGCTTGCAACTCTAAATACACACCTACCAATTATGATAAATTAATAGTCACTTAATAGTTTTGTAAAATTGCCTTACTCAAGATAAGATATTCAGTCTTGAACTAAAACCAACCTAATTCCACTTCACAACTGGATAAAGACTATTCACCATAATGAAAACATTTGTTTGTTACTTCATTCTAACAACTATTCCTAAATTATGGCTTTTTTTGGGAGTGGGCAAAACAAAAAGACTGTCACAAATAAAGCTTTTGGGCTGTAACGCCTTCGTCAAAAATAGACGACACACACACACACACACACACACACACACACACACACACACACACGCATACACGCAAACGCAACTCACACACATGAGTTGTGTGTGAGTTGCGTTTATTTGTGTGTGTGTGTGTGTGTGTGTGTGTGTGTTGTCTGTTTTCGAAGAAGGTCTTACGTGCCAAAAGCTTTATTTGTGACAGTCTTTTTGTTGTGCCGACCTGCGACTCAGCATCTCCGCTATCTGGTGAGTGGCAACTTTCCTTTTCATAATATTGTTACACTCCGTCCTCGATTATGCATTGTTTGATGGCTAGAATGTGATAAGACAACCTCCCCCCGCCCCCTCCTCCATAGAGTAATGGCTGAGGTGACGGACTGATCTGCAGCATATCCTGAGGTCTCAGTTGTGGCAGTTTGGTTACAAGTCTGTAAATGCGATATAAGTAACAGATTGATCTATAGAATTCCCTATGTTTCCTACTGCAAAAGTACAAACAAAAACAAATACAAAGAAACACGCAGTCACAATTTTCCTTACCTGCCATAGACTCCAATACTAGCTTTGTTACCATTTGTTTTCTGTGCACGTTTTTCAGGTAGCATCTTAACTCCGGCCATTTCAAGCAAATAAGCTTCACATTCTGGGCTTGATGCTTTAATAAAAATAAAAAAAACAGGATGTGCGGTAAGCATTTGCATAAAGCGAAACGCACTAATACGTTATTCATATTTATCTTCGCATGACAGCTTAACAAAGGAACGGGATACATGGTAAGCACAAGGAAACTAATAGATTAGTGCCATACATACACACACGCAATGTTAAAGTACATAGTGTTATACTGAATATTTCCCTTACCTGTCCTGTAGGTCTGTGTTTTTTCATGTGTGTGTCGAGAATATCCACAAATTTGTCACAAATGTGATATTTTTCCTCTGTCTTGCTGTTGCCATGGAAAATGCACACGTCGCCATATGTTATGCCTGTGGGCAAAACTCTTCCCACAAACTTCGCAGAACGCTGCATATTTGATCCATGCCTAAACTATAGAATAACCTTAAGCTAAACAGTGTCAAACATACCTGTATATTGTGAAACAGGTCTATAGCAAACCGTATGTATTCGGTACCGAGTAACGAATACTTTGGCTGAATCGTAGTACCGAATCGTTACTCATAAATATATTTTGTTACTCCCATCTGTTGATACGACCTCCGTAATGGAAACCAATACGGAGCAGGCTTACATTGGAATGCCGCGACGGCGGATGCGGTACTGATCGTACGAATACGAGCTGTATGGCGTTGACACTCGATTCGGCATGCGCGATGGAATTTGTTACCTTACTTTGCGTTCGGTTCGGCATGTTCGGTACTACTCGACCGTTTTCGGAATGTTTAAGAATGCGAGCGCATCGGTGCAGAATTGCTGTTTAGAGAATATGTTTTGTGATGTTCAAAAATGTGTGTGAAACTTTATTGGACTTAACTGCTAAGATCATTAGTCCCCAAGCTTACACACTACCTTAACCTAAATCATCCGTAGGGCAAACACACACATCCATGCCCGAGGGAGGACTCGAACCTCCGCCGGGACCAGCCGCACAGTCCATGATTGCAGCGCCTTGACCGCTCGGGTAATCCCGCGCGGCTTTTGTGCTGTACAAGCTTCGTTGTTGAGTAAATTTAGTTTCATTTAAAATACTGTTTTTGAAATTGGAATATTCTGTGAGGTGAGTAGTTTATACAGACCTTCTTGACGAAATTAAGTGCATAGCTCTACGATTTAGATGGTTATTATTTATTATAAAATATTTTAGATCTTACTTCCTGGTCAATGTTTGTAGATTAATCCTCGATGATCTGCAGGTCGACCTTAATCCAAACGCACAGTTTTTTTCTATTTTTTACCTATAAATATTTCATTACTGGTTATTATTTGTTTTTTGATCTCGTCTGGTATGAAAACTTGTATAAAAAAATGTCATTTCCAAATGTGATATCTTCTTACTCATGTCTATGTTATTTTAAATGTTAATGTCACGAAACAGAGCACAACAGTCTTGCGGATCACAAATGCAGTACTAAAACTACCATCGATGACACTGGCGGCACTGGGAAACAGGCAACTCTCGTCACAAAATATTTCGATTGGATCTGACATTTCATGAGCGAACTTCGTGCCAAGATTCCAAGATTGAATGGGGGGAATAGTACTTAGCGTTTTTAACCCTTTTCTCGACCTATGACCTTGATGTCAATGAGGACGCTTATTTAACAGTTCTGTATCGTTCTTTTCAGTAAAATTAACAGTGGACAAAAAAGAGGTAAACTGTAGTACATTTTTTACGGAAGTTAGCGATGATAAGGCAAAGTACGATCTTTGCCGAACCTTATTCTCCGTGAGCATGGTTCTACATTAAAAAAGCATTGATCATCATACAAGACCATAGTTACGATTTCACCAGGCCAGCTAGTAGTATGTCTGTGGCGATTCGGGACCTGATAGCATTTCCGAGTCAAATTCCCAAGATGCCGACCAAGAATCCAATTTCACAGTTCACCCCAACCAAGGAACTCATTTCCCTATATCGAAAAACTAAATTCTACATAAATATAATGGAAATAAAACTGACAAACAACGATGAGCTATTTAAAAAAACTTGGAAAATTATAGCAAAGGAAATCTTAATTTAAATAAAAGAAAAATACAAAAACTTTAAAATTTATACAACCTCGATAACATGAATAGGTCTGAAGTGTCTCTGCATGAGCCTCTTCATGATTTTGCCATACCACACAACTTCATTTGTTTGCCTCAATTGTTGATGTAGATGGTATATTACCCTAGATGTAAGGAAGAAAAGGAAAAAGACTGGGCAGCTGAATGTGCCTGTGGTGGCCACATTGTACTATACATATTTTGTCTTAACATTTCATTACGTTATTGGTACTTGTCGGAGCCCCACACGCATGTCTGATATATTTAAGTGCCATTTTTCAATGTATCTATTCTTTCCTCTTCTTGTCCGATCAGTTGAATGTATGAACGGGTGTGTGTAAGGATTTCAATGTGTAGATCCGTGGGAGTGTGGTAGTCTGCCACGGTATTAGATGAGCCAACTGTAGGAAACACGTACCAGGTAGCAAAGAGGTTTCTGTTTACCTTGAACGAACCTTTCTTATAGGTTGGCACCACAATAGGGGTTCCTCTGGCCACTTCCATAGGTATGGGGAGCGTTTTTGGTTCTAGAGCGAATGCTTCTGGAGTGTTCTGTGGGACACTGCACAGGTGCGACCTACTGGCGGTAAGTGTGCCTTTTCGATGAGAAGTTAACGTTGTGTTTAACGTAAGTTTTTGAAAGGTAGTCAAAGTAAAAGATTCCTTTCGTCGTTCGTAGTCTATTATCGTGTGTGACAAATTTTACTTGCTAGTTAGTGAGTGTTAAATGTGTTAAAAGCCAGGGATGGTGTAGGCTATTATTCAGCTAAACTGTTAATTAAACACGTGGAGCTGTGTTGAGTTTATTGTGATTCAGTTTATTTTGTTTAGTATCCCTTTCGCGAGAGCATGTATATTGCGTATGATTTCCGTTTTTTTATGACTGAATTTTGTGCAATTCGTTTCACTTGATAACTTTCTTTGAGTACGCTTTTGTTTGTGAGGACCACATGGTCGTGAACTGATGAGAAAGTCTACAGTACGTAGGCCACAGGTATCTGCCGCTGTGGAATATTTGAATTGCTTATGATTCGTATTGATGCTTCTTTTTTACAGCAATTTACTTTAATTGAAGTTTTATTCGTTTATTCCGCATGTTAAAATCAAGGGAACAGTGCCTATTGCTACCCACGTGTGCTGTGATGAAGGTTTTCAGTTCTTGTCTTTCCTGTCAGTCTCTCAAGTGCGTTTGAATGTAAGTATTCGTGATTAAACCAAACCATCCTTTGATCATTCCACTTCCATAGATCACAGACCTTGCAGGGGACTCTGAAGTAAAGTTCTAGGTTTAATTAATATGCGACGTAAAATAGTGCAGGCAACAGAAAGCATTATGTAACTCACAATACATATTCATGTGTGCAATTAAATTTACAGTCTAATAAATGTTCTTTTGCCAGAATTTTTGTTTAGGCCCTCACTGCTAAAATTCCACTCCATGCTTCATCTTGCTCTGATGTACGGCACATCCTACTGCGTTCCGTTTGTGCGACAGTTGTATGGAGGCCATACTTTACCCCCATATTCAGATTAATTGTAGAGATATCCCTTAATTGTAAACATACCTTTTATATGGCGACCCTGATCTCTGAGTACGCTCTCCCTAGGAATTTTCTGTGAAAAATTCAGGTTCCATAGGATATATCAATGCACTAAATAATCAAAATTTTTCCCCTTAAGCACTTGAACAGTTTCTTAGTTGTTTCAAGTATCAGTGTGCAAACAGCATTGCGATCTATGCGGCGTTGTTTCTTTCGTTTTATTTCTGATTTTATGTGTGTATTTTTGATGTGTTAATTCATAGTCCGATAGTAGGATCGTGTGACAATATCAATTTCGGGTGACGTATTTTATGTACGTGTAGGTAATTTGTCATTGTTTTGCTTGAGAAAGATATTACTTGTGTTAGGCTGTTCCAATCTCGTTCTCGTCTATGCGAAACGTACGGTAATTTTGGTGCTAGGAGCGTATGAGAACGTTCGCATACCAAGCAGTACTCTTGTAGTAAGTGACTGGCGCGCGAAATTGGTCAGCTATAAAAGATGGACACGCGTAGCCGCTCTAAGAGCAACTCGAGACGCAACGAAACAGAAAATACCGTGCCTTCCGGAGAAATTTCGCTTAGGGAACCGGAAAACATCGCGAAAAAACTAAGCAGTATTCCCGCTTCCGAAAGCGTTAGCGAAACAAACGGTTCGTTCTGTAAACCTGACTTTAGTAGTGCTACTGGAATTTTACCCTCACAAAGCGCACTACAGCTACTACCAGTAAGCTCTGAGGAACAATGTGCAACACAGAGTTCCCAGAGTGCAGACAACATATTTGCTGGATACATCAACAGCATAGCCACGAGTCAGGTGCCGTGTTTATCTGATTGGGCATAGCTTATGGCGTGATTTGAGGCGTTAATGATCGCTAACAATGCACACGTGGAAGATTTAGGATCGCAGATGTCGGCGAATTCCATGCAACTGGCTAATGTACAAAGCAAATTACGAGACGTAACAACGAACATTAAGGAAGCTATTGTCTCTGAATGCACTGTACAGCATCTCCATACAATAGAGGAGACTCAGGTACGCGTGAGAAAGGTGAACGAAGAACGCAGCAACCGAATAGAGTGGGATTTTCAGGCTCTTATAGAACAGTGTCAACATGAATGCGAAGTATTGCTAGCGTTGCTGGAAAGCTCGAGGGCGGAAGACAATAGGTCCACTGATGTTAGGATAGATAATAAAATTGCGGTTATTTCTTTGCTCGAAGAGCGTTTCCTACAACTCAAACTAAATTGCCAGGGGGAAATCTCCAAGGTGAAGAGGGATCCAGGAAAACTTGCGGAGAGCGCGAGTGATCTAACTCTATAGACGGGTAGGGAACAAACCGTGCCGACACCAGTAAACGAAACAGAGGGCAGTGTGAAGTCAACAGGAGACAAAGATCGGCTACTGAGGACTTAAACGTACGTGTATCTTTACTAGAGAACCGACATAAAGGTAATGAAGTGAGCGAAGGAAACAATAAAAATGACAGGCGATAACAATGGAGACAGACTCGGGCCCTGGGGACAACTTTGATCTTAGGCATGAAAGCGAAGTGACGCCTGGACGATCGAAATCGGTAATTTTCGCGGGCTTTCACCGAGAGAGGAAAAGCACGATTTCGACCATAAGCATTTCCTCACCGTCGGGCGATTCGAAGTGTTCAGAGACGATAAGAACAGAATTTATGCTCAAGCCTGGGCTGATAAATTTCAGTTTTCGTTGCCTCCCACGTGGACTCACACACACAAAATAGAGTTTATTCATTCATTAATTACGAATGAGATCGGTTGCACGGAACTGCAACACGGTTTATGCGTTCTATGAGGCATTCCTTTCGTCCTAATGTTCAGAAGCGGTCCAGGAACTAGAGAAACCTGGCATCATAATGCTACCAAACTTCAGCCAGTTCCGCTTCACGAGTCCGGCGCGCTTTTTCGACGACATGGTACAGACAAATCAGTTCCTGTGCAATTCGTATGGGGCGGCGAAACTTATCCGCATTTGTAATACAAAGCTGCCACAGCATCTATGATCTATACTCCTAGCTAGTAGGTGCAAGGATGACCTACAGTCTTTCAAAAACTTCCTACAGGAGCTGGAGTATGACGCGAGAGAGGGTGCATCAAACGGTGGACAAGCCCCACGAAGTAATTAGGGGCCCCGCCCGCACGATAACACTCACGAACGCTGTAGGACGAGGAGAAATCGCCCGCGATGGAACAATCAGCATGACAGCCGACAGCAGCCATACCATAACAATTGATACATAATGGTGGGAAAGATCGGAAAGCTGGTGCGAGGAACAACAGGCGTGAAGAACGAAACGCTGCAAATGATAATAGACGAGCAATTCCGCAACGAACATGGCAGGCACCAAAATCAAAACATTACTCCGGTACCTGACGTCGAAATAAGGTCAGCTAATCGATACCACAGTCGACCAAATGACAGACCGCAGACGCCGTAGTGACGTTTGTTGGATGCGGAGGGCGTTGTCACCAGGCAAAACATAATGGAATCTTGCGATGTACGGCTTATTGCTAGGGAAGATGCGAGGAGGAGGGTGATTGGTCCACTCTTCCGTTGCGTGGAACGAAGGTGAGCGGAGCGATCTCCAGAAAGAGTGCTGCAATCAGAAAGCAGACACGATTATGTTTAAGTGTCGAGGGAGAGAATATGAATGGAATTTCTTAATCGTGCTGCTACCTAATGTCGAAGCAATTCCGGGCACTGTTTTTATGCATGCCCACCAGGCGATAATTGACTTGGGATTAGGGAAGATGTCGGTTAATACTGGGGAAGGTTCCATGGTACTTGTTTTTAATGAATGCGTCCTGAGTGACGAATCTGAGCTGCTTGAAATTTTTTACTCAGTCCAGATCGCAACCCGGACTGGAGATCCTTGTCAACTACGTTAGTGGGTTGAGCTATATATCCGATGAGCATCACAGAGATGCAGTTTTCGCTAAGATCCCAGAAAGGTCTTTTCCGACATCGGAGCATTGGAAGTTGACCAACAGACGCAATACCACATTTTGCGGAGTCATGTGCGGGAATTTTCAGACGCGCCTTGCGCGATCCAAGACTTCTTGTATCGATTTAGGGTGTGTGAGAACAACGCATTCTTCGTAATGTCTCACCCCATTCCTCTGGCTTGTAAAGCGCAAGTGGAAAAAGAAATTAATGACATGCTGAACCAGGTTGTAATTGAACGAGCGGTAAGCTCGTACAATTAACCATTACTTGTAGTTCCAAAGCGTGATGGGCGTGCACGCTTAGTGCTAGAATCAAGGCAGGTGAATACCATTATTACACCTGAAACGGACAGACTGGAGAGCTTGGACAAACTTTTACAACAGTATAAAAGTCTTGTCTTCAGTTGATCTGCGTGCAAGCTTTTGGTAAACTGTTCTTCACCCCTCACACATACCGTACACTGCGTTTCTGTGTTATGGGAACTGTTATCAGTTCAAACTCCTTCCATTTGGGCTGAATACTTCATCAGCCGTCTTTATTAAAGGCCTTAACTGCACCATTCCGGAGGATATGCAATCATGCGTTACTCTATATGTGGTATTCATTCTAACTGCAGAAAAGTCATTGGCCGACCACAATGAAGTGGTGGGAATGACAGTAACTTTAGACAAGTCGCAGTTCGGCAGAAAAGGGATAAAATTCTTACGACACATCATGTATCTGTGGATCAGATACGACACGACCCAGACAAAATTACTGTGATTGTGGAATCCGCAACTCCAACTAGCAGAAAACAATTAAGAGATTTTTTAGGACTCTGCAATTTGTACAAGCGTTTTATGAACATAAACGTGACCTCCACACCACGTCTTTGTGCCCTGACTGGGAAGAATGCCCTGTGGATATGGGACCAGCAGGTGCAAGACGAATTTACGAAACTCAAAGAGGCGCTAGTCAATGCACCTATTCTTGCACACCCCGACCTATCGCAGGATTCTTGAGTCATGACTGACAGATCTTTGTTAGGTTTGGGTGTTATTTTATTCCAAGCAGAGGATATCAACAACTCATTTTCTTAGAAAACAATTTCTTTTGCAATCCTTGAGTCATGACTGACAGATCTTTGTTAGGTTTGGGTGTTATTTTATTCCAAGCAGAGGATATCAACAACTCATTTTCTTAGAAAACAATTTCTTTTGCAAGTCGGGTGCTCACTCGCTATGAAAGAAATTATTTTGTTACAGAACTGGAGGCACTTGCGATCGTGTGGGCGTTTAAGAAATTCTGATACTACCTTTTTCGTCGACCGACAATGGTATTTACCGACCACCGGGCTCTGCAATTTCTGATGACCTGTAAACTGTCCCACAAGACACTAACAAGGTGAGTGTTGTACCTCCAAGAATTCCGGCTTATGGTGGAGTACATTGCCGGGGACAAAAACATCATTGTAGACGCTCTCTCGCGTGTACCCGTAGTATAAGTACGTGCAGAAGACGTTGATCCTGGATAGTACAACTTCAAATCTACTGAACCAGTTGACATTACTCTTTGTTTCCGACGAAACTAATTAAATTGTCTAGGATTTGTACCACTTTTATTCCGATCCATCAACTATAAATATTTTTACTTGGCCGACGAATGCGAAACATCGATGAAAAAACGCTATTTTTTTCAAATGGCCGCCATTTTATTTCCTATTGTCCAAATAACTTAAGCGAGGTACAAATCCTAAGGAATCTTATACACTTGGCTAACGTCAACTCACTTTTGATTTCAGACGAGCTGGCTGACCTTTGATATACCGCGTGTGGAGGTCTACATCGAAATTTTGTTTCGTTCCGACGGCACTTTCGCCTTTGCTCTCCGACATTTCCGGTCGAAAAAATTCCAATTTGTAGAGGCAATATCAATAAACATTTTGACCAAATTTGACATTGATATCTAGAACACATCCCGAGAAAAAAATTCTCAAAAACATGCTTTTTCAGGTGCAAAGATAGTAAACCTCCCCTTAATATTTTCTATGACTGTGACGCGTTTGAATCTCATTATTATTTTGTAAATATTGGCTGTCTTATTAGTTACATATAGTTTTCAGTTTAAAAAATCATTTAAATTTTGAAACTAGTGTCACAGAAACTGATGACGAATTTGTAAAATGTTAGGTTTACGTTACATAGGTGGTTGCCTGTTATCGATCTTGATGATATTTCATACTGTTCCTGTTTCTCTTGTGCAGCTGTTTACAATTCTCTGTCCGTGGCATGGGTCAAAGCTTGGTAGCAAGGCAAAACCACACCCCGCACAGTCTTTTCTCCAGGGTGTGTGTGTGATGAAGGGTCTGTGCATGAGCCTCTTCATGATTTTGCCGTACCACACAGCTTCATTTGTTTGCCTCTGTCACCTCAGTTGTTGGTGCAGACAGTCTATTACCCTAGATGTTAATAGGGAAAGGGAAATGACTGAGCAGCTGAGTGTGTTTGTGGTGGCCACAGTATACTTCCCATGTTTCGTTTTAACATTTCATTCCGTTATCGGTACTGTTCGGAGCCCCACATGCCTGTTTGACACATTTAAGTGCCATATTTCAATGTATCTATTCTTTTCTCTTCTTGTCCTATTAGATGAATGTATGAAAGAAAGTGTGCAAGGATTTCAGTGTGTAGATCCGTGGGAGTGTAGTAGTCTGCCACTGTGTCATTGTAGCCAACTGTAGATAACACGCACCAGATAGCAAACAGGATTCTCTTTGCCCCGGACGAACCTTTTGTATAGGTTGGCACCAAAATAGGGGTTCCTCTGGCCACGTACGGGGAGCGGTTTTGGTTGGAGAGCGAATGTTCGTCGAGTGTTCTGTGGGATGCGAGACAGGTGAGGAGTTGATGTGTTTAATGCAAGTTTTTGAAATTTTATCAAAGTAAACGATTCCTTTCATCGTTAGTAGTCTCTTATCGTGTGTGACAAATTTTACTTGCTAGTTCGTGAGTGTTAAGTGCGTTAAAATCCAGGGATTGTGTAGGCTATTATTCAGCTAAACTGTTAATTAAACACGTGGAGCCGTGTTGAGTTTATTATAATTCAGTTTATTTTGTTTACTATACCTTTCGAGAGAGCACGCGTATTGCGTATGATTTCTGTGATTTCATGAGTGAAATTTGTGCAATTCGTCACATTTGATATCTTTCTTTGTGCACGCTTTTGTTTGTGACGACCACATGGTTGTGATCTAATGACAAAGTCTACAGTGCCAAGGCCACAGTAATCTTCCACTCTACAATATTTGAATTACTTGTGATTCTTATTTGTGCTTCATTTTTATAGTAATTCACTTATTAGAAATTTTATTCATTTATCCGGCATGTTAAACTCAAGGTAACGTTCTCACTTGCTAATCACGTGTGCTGTGGTGAAGGTTTTTAGTTCTTTTCTTTAGTGTTGGTCTCTCAAGTGCGTGTGAATGCAAGTGTTCGGGATTAATTTGTCAGCTATAAATGACGGAGCCGGCCGGAGTGGCCGAGCGGTTCTAGGCGCTACAGTTTGGAGCAACGCGACCGCTACGGTCGCAGGTTCGAATCCTGCCTTGGGTATGGATGTGTGTGATGTCCTTAGGTTAATTAGGTTTAAGTAGTTGTAAGTTCTAGGGGACTGATGACCTCAGCAGTTAAGTCCCATAGTGCTCAGAGCCATTTTTATAAAGGACGGACCCGTGTAGTCGCTATATGACCAACTAAGGACGCAACCAAACAGAAAATATCGTCTTTCCGGAGAAATTTCGCTTAGGGAACCGGAAATCATCGCGAGCGAACTTAGCAATATTCCAGTTTCTGAAAGTGTTAGCGAATCAAACGATTCGTTCTGTAAATCTGACTTGAGTAGTACTACTGGAATATTACCCTCACAAAGAGCACATTAGCTACTACCAGTAAGCTCTGAGAAACAACGTGCAACACAGAGTTCCCAGGGTGCAGACAATACATTTGCTGGATGAGTTAACTGTGGTGTCCCCGCCAGACACCACACTTGCTAGGTGGTAGCCTTTAAATCGGCCGCGGTCCGTTAGTATACGTCGGACCCGCGTGTCGCCACTATCAGTGATTGCAGACCGAGCGCCGCCACACGGCAGGTCTAGAGAGACCTCCTAGCACTCGCCCCAGTTGTACAGCCGACTTTGCTAGCGATGGTTCACTGCCTACTTACGTTCTCATTTGCCGAGACGATAGTTTAGCATAGCCTTCAGCTACGTCATTTGCTACGACCTAGCAAGGCGCCGTTATTAGTTACTATTGATATTGTGAATCATGTACCGTCAAGACCGACGTTCATCACTAATGAATTAAAGTTAGGTGTTCCACCAGCTACGTCCGTTTTTCTAAATTCTAATTTCCTTGTCCTGTTCCAGACCTCACGCCAACCCGTGTGAGCTAAAACGCGTGCCTTTCGGCCTCCTCTAGTAACACGGTGTTGGCTCTCCTGCCAACCACAACATTAACAGCATAGCCACGAACAAGGTGACGTATTACCACATTTTGCGCAGTTCATGGCGCTATTTGAGGCGCTAATGATCGCTAACAATGCACACGTCGAAGATTTAGGAGCGCAGATGACGGCAAATTCCAAGCAATTGGTACTGTACAATGCAAATTAAGAGACGTAACAACGAACATCAAGGAAGCTATTGTCTCTGAACTAGGGCCGAGATTTGAATGTACTGAACAGTATTTCCTCAGTGTAGAGGCGACGCAGGTACGCGTGAGAAAGGTGAGCAAAGAACGCAGCAACCGAACAGAGCAGGATTTCCAGGCTCTTAAAGAACACTGTCAACACGATCGCAAAGTAGTGCTAGCATTGCTGGAAAGCTCGAGCACGAAGGACAATAGGTCCGCTGATGCTAGGATAGAGAACAACATTATGGCTATTTCATCGACTGAAGAGCGTTTCCTGCAACTCAAATTAAACTGCAAGGAGGAATTCCACAAGGTGAAGCGCGATTTAGGAGAACTTGCGGAGAGATCCAGTCGCCTAAGTCTGTCTACAGGTAGTGAACAAACCAAGCCGACACCAGTAAACGAAACAGAGGAAGTGCGGTCCCTGTTCAGATTTCAACTTCAGCCATGTGAAGTCAACAGGAGACAAAGATCGGCTACTGAGAACTTAAACGTATGTGTATCTTTACTAGAGAACCGGCTCAAAGATAATGAAGAGAGCGAAGGAAACAAAAAAAAAAAAGGCAGGCATTATAACGGGGAGAGAGACTCGGGCCATGAGGACGACTTTGATCTCAGGCACGAAAACGAAGTGGCTCGTGGACGATCGAAATACGGTAATTTTGCGAGCTTTCGATGTGAGAGGAAACACGCGATTTCGACCATAAGCATATGCCCAGCGTCAGGAAATTTGAAGTGTTCAGAGGCGATAAGAACGGAATTTATCCTCAAGCCTGGGCTGATCAATTCCAGTTTTCGTTGCCTCCCTCGTGGCCTTACGCACATAAAATAGGGTTTATGTGCGGCTATCTCGAACGAGATCCGGCATTACGGATGAGATCAGTTGCACGGAACTGCAACACGGTTTACGGGTTCTATGAGGCATTCCTTTCGGCCTACTTGGCAGAAGCGGTCCAGGAACAAGAGAAACATGGCATCATAATGCTAGCAAACTTCAGACAGTCCCTCTTTACGTGTCCGTCGTTCTTCTTCGATGATATGGTACAGCGAAATCAGTTCCGGTGAAATTCGTATGGGGCAGCGGAGCTTATTTGTATCACAAAACTGCCAACATCGACCTATACTCATAGCTTGTAGGTGCAAGGATGACCTCGAGTCTTTCAAAAACTTCCTACAAGAGCTGGAGTGTGACGCGAGTGAGGGTGCAACAAATTGTGGGCAATCCCCACCAAGTAATTACGGGCCGCGTCAGCACGATAACATTCCCGAACGCTCGAGATGGATTAATCAGCATGACAGTAGCCATACCATAAGAATTGGCAACGTAATGGTGGGAATGATAGGAATGCTGACGCGAGGGACCATACCCGTGATAAACGAAACGCCGCAAATGATCATAGACGCACTTACAGCAGTCACGACCAATTCCGCAACGAACATGGCAGGCACCAAAATAAAACATTGCTCCGGGACCTGACGTTGATATAAGGTGAGCTAATCCACGCCACAATCGGCCAAATGACAGACCGCGGACTCGGCATTCACGTTTGTTGAAATGCGAAGGGCGCTGTCACCAGCCAAAACATAACAGAAACTTGTGATGTATGGCTTATTGCTAGGGAAAACATGAGGGAAGAATTACTGGGTGAAACTACTTGCATGAGACGGTTCCAGCCGCTCTCAATTAGAGAAGTGTAATTTTTTTTTTTTCTACTGACTGGTTTGATGCGGCCCGCCACGAATTCCTTTCCTGTGCTAACCTCTTCATCTCAGAGTAGCACTTGCAACCAACGTGCTCAATTAGAGAAGTGTAATTTTTTTTTTCTACTGACTGGTTTGATGCGGCCCGCCACGAATTCCTTTCCTGTGCTAACCTCTTCATCTCAGAGTAGCACTTGCAACCAACGTGCTCAATTATTTGCTTGACGTATTCCAATCTCTGTCTTCCTCTACAGTTTTTGCCCTCTAGTACCGTGGAAGTCATTCCCTCATGTCTTAGCAGATGTCCTATCATCCTGTCCCTTCTCCTTATCAGTGTTTTCCACATATTCCTTTCCTCTCCGATTCTGCGTAGAACCTCCTCAATCCTTACCTTATCAGTCCACCTAATTTTCAACATTCGTCTATAGCACCACATCTAAAATGCTTCGATTCTCTTCTGTTCCGGTTTTCCCACAGTCCATGTTTCACTACCAGACAATGCTGTACTCCAGACGTATATCTTCAGAAATTTCTTCCTCAAATTAAGGCCGGTATTTGATATTAGTAGACTTCTCTTGGCCAGAAATGCCTGTTTTGCCATAGCGAGTCTGCTTTTGATGTCCTCCTTGCTCCGTCCGTCATTGGTTATTTTACTGCCTAGCTAGCAGAATTCCTTAACTTCATATACTTCGTGACCGTCAATCCTGATGTTAAGTTTCTCGCTGTTCTCATTTTTACTACTTCTCATTACCTTCGTCTTTCTCCGATTTACTCTCAAACCATACTGTGTACTCATTAGACTGTTCATTCCGTTCAGCAGATCATTTAATTCTTCTTCACTTTCACTCAGGATAGCAATGTCATCAGCGAATCGTATCATTGATATCCTTTCACCTTGTATTTTAATTCCACTCCTGAACCTTTCTTTTATTTCCATCATTGCTTCCTCGATGTACAGATTGAAGAGTAGGGGCGAAAGGCTACAGCCTTGTCTTACACCCTTCTTAATACGAGCACTTCGTTCTTGATCGTCCACTCTTATTATTCCCTCTTGGTTGTTGTATATATTGTATATGACCCGTCTCTCCCTATAGCTTACCCCTACTTTTTTCAGAATCTCGAACAGCTTGCACCATTTTATATTGTCGAACGCTTTTTCCAGGTCGACAAATCCTATGAAAGTGTCTTGATTTTTCTTTAGCCTTGCTTCCATTATTAGCCGTAACGTCACAATTGCCTCTCTCGTCCCTTTACTTTTCCTAAAGCCAAACTGATCGTCACCTAGCGCATTCTCAATTTTCTTTTCCATTCTTCTGTATATTGTTCTTGTAAGCAGCTTCGATGCATGAGCTGTTAAGCTGATTGTGCGACAATTCTCGCACTTGTCAGCTCTTGCCGTCTTCGGAATTGTGTGGATGATGCATTTGCGAAAGTCAGATGGTATATCGCCAGACTCATATATTCTACACACCAACGTGAATAGTCGTTTTGTTGCCACTTCCCCCAATGATTTTAGAAATTCTGATGATTTTAGATCTGCGGAAAGAGTATCGAAATCAGAAAGCACACACGAATTATGTTTAAGTGTCAAGAGAGAGAATTTGAATGGAATTTCTTAATCCAGCCGCTACTAAATGTAGAAGCAATTCTGGGCACTGATTTTATGCATGCCCACCAGGCGGTAATTGACCTAGGAGGAGGAACCATGTCGGTTAAAATTGGGGAAGGTTCCATGGTACTTGTTTTTTATGATTACGTCCTGTGTGACAAATCTGAGGTGAGCTGCTTGAAATTTTTTACTCGCTCCGGATCGCGACCCGGACTGGAGATCCTTGTCAATTACGTTAGTGGGTTGAGCTATCCATCTGACGAGCATCACAAAGATGCAGTTTTTGCGAAGATTGTAGAGAGGTGTACTACCTACATCAGAGTGTTGGAAGTTGACCGACAGAGGCTATGCCACATTTTGCGGAGTCATATGCGAGTATTTTCGGATGCACCTAGTGCGATCCATGGCTTCATATATCAATTAAGGGTGCTTGATCACAACCTATTCTTCGTGAAGTCATACCCCATTCCACTGACGTATGAGGGGCAAGTGGAAAAGGAGATTAATGACTTACTGGACCAGGGTGTGGTTGAACGAGCGGTAAGCTCGTGTAGTTCACGATTGCTTGTAGTTCCAAACCGTGATAGGTCTGCACGCTTAGTGTTAGAACCAAGGCAGGTGAATACCATTATTATACCTAAACGGACAGACCGCAGAGCTTGGACAAGCTTTTACAACGGTTCTACTATATAAAAGTCTTGTCATCAATTGATCTACAAGAAAGCATTACTCAAAGTATTCTTCACTGCTCATGCATACCGTACACTGCTTTTCTGTGTTATGGGAACTGTTATCACTTCAAACGCCTTCCGTTTGAACTGAATATCTCGTCAGCCATCTTTATTAAGGACCTTAACTGCTTCATTCCGGAGGATCTGCGATCGCGCGTTACTCTGTATGTGAACGACATTGTGGTGGTAAAAAAGTCATTGACTAACCACAGTGAAGTGGTGGACCGTTTATTGGAAGCCTTTAAAAAGGTGGTGGGAGTGACTGTAAACTTAGACAAGTCACGGATCGGCAGAAAAGAGATAGAATTCTTACGATACATCGTGTATCTGTGGATGAGATACTACCCGACCCGGAAAACATTAGTGCGATTGCGGATTGTGCAACTCCAACTAGCAAAAAACAATTAAGAGGTTTTTTTAGGACTGTGCAATTCCTACAAGCGTTTTATGAACTTGACCTCCACACCACGTTTTAGTGCCCTGACTGGGATGAAAGCCCTGTGGATCTGGGACCAGCAGTTGCAAGACGAATTTAAGGAACTTAAACAGGCGCTAGTCAGTGCACCTGTTCTTGCCCATCCCGACCTGTCGCAGGATTTCTGGGTCATGACTGACAGATCATAGTCAGGATTCGGCATTTTTTACTCGAATGGTTCAAATGGCTCTGAGCACTATGGGACTTACCGTCTGAGGTCATCAGTCCAGTAGTGGTAGAACTACTTAAACCTAACTAACCTAAGGACAGCATACACATCCATGCCCGAGGAAGAATTGGAACCTGCGACCGTAGCAGCAGCACGGTTCCTGACCGAAACGCCTAGAATCGCCCGGCCACAACGGCCGGCTTTATTCCAAGAAGAGGATATCAACAACTCATTTTCTTGGAAAACAATTTCTTTTGCAAGTCGGGTGCTCACTTGCTGTGAAAGAAATCATTCGGTTACAGAATTGGAGTCGCTCGCGAGCATGTGAGCGTTTACCAAATTCTGTTACTACATTTCTGGTCGAACGACAAGGGTGTTTGCCGACCACGGGGCTCTGCAATTTCTGATGACCGGTAAACTGTCCCACAAGACTCTAACAAGGTGGGCGTTGTACCTCCAAGAACTCTGGCTTATGGTAGAGTACATTCCCGGGGACGAAAACATCATTGCACACACACTCTCGCGTGTACCCGTAGGATAAGTACATGCAGAAGATGGTGATCCTAAAGAGAACAACTTCTGCATCCTACATTTGAAAGGGGTGGCGGGCGAAAATTCTATAACGACCTCTCAGAAGGCCAAAATTTGGCACCTTTCAAACTCATTCACTTGGCTGTAGAAAGCATGAGTGTGTCTCCATGGCATAACTGTCTGCATAACGCCGAGAATTTCCTATTAAAGCATAGACACAGATAGAACTGTGGTAGCTACGTCACTATGCTACCTCTTGGAGGATTATGCTGAAACCATTATCAGTACATCAACTACCCCCCGGGTGGCATATGTTGTCATCAGATCAAAATCAGCAACATCTTCTTTCCAGGTGTAATACTTTTCTCCTGGCAGTATATATACATAATGTGAGATTTCATTAATGTAATTAAGATATGAACTTTATATCCAGGCACTTGGTTAGTTAGTTAGTTGCATGTGACGTTATTTACCATAAAAACATCATGAAGACAATCAAGTAAACTGAACAACCATCCGGCATGTTTTATGGTGTCAAAGCAAATGATTGTGGTAGTGGATATTGGTAGATTCTCTGTCAAATAACTATGAAATAACATCCAACTGCCAATGTCCAGCAGTTAAAACCAGAAGTGAAACTATGCCTGATTACGACAGATGGACATTATATGTACATGCTCTTTCAGCAATGTCTGTAACACATACATACAAATACCCAAGTCCCAGACAAGCTGTTGCATGACAGTCGAAATGAAAATACATGGTCTGGATAATTTATGATCAGTTCAAATGGTTCAAATGGCTCTGAGCACTATGCGCCTTAACTTCCGAGGTCATCAGTCGCCTAGAACTTAGAACTAATTAAACCTAACTAACCTAAGGACATCACACACATCCTTGCCCGAGGCAGGATTCGAACCTGTGACCGTAGCGGTCGCTCGGTTCCAGAATGTAGCGCCTAGAACCGCACGGCCACTCCGGCCGGCTTATGAGCAATCTTCATGTGGTTTCACACATCCCTTATTAAGCATAAGATACATTCAAAACAGAAAAATTACAAAATCAGGTGGCGAAATGTGTAACCAACAAGTTTCAGAGAACAGACATAAGAGAAAAACTTTCTAGAAAACGTTTGCTTTTAACATATTCTACTTAGTTGGCTATACGGTGAAATTCGTATTTGAATTAAGTGAATTTTATAAATGTCTGCTCACAGAAAACTACAAGCCTTCCTGTCTGTAATCTATATTTTCTAACATGAAAGCAAACTTCATTTCAAATTTCCAGGAAGCAACAAATACGATAGTGTCCATTCCAACTGTAAAAAACTGAATCACTAACTTTATAATACTCATGAAAGATAAATTCATCATAAATTCCATCCAATGACTAATTCTTCAGTCACTACAGAAACTTACAATTTTATGCTACCGACATTTCGAAAATGTTAGAGAGTATGATTCCTTTTTTAGGATTCTTCAATGTCAGAAATTCTCGAAATATCATGTAGCACAAAGTATACACAAGGGGAACTTGGATGAAACATGCTTTATTGCACAAGTAAGCAAACATACCAAATAAAATACAGCACGGTTACACAAAGTGCACTACTGGCCATTAAAATTGCTACACCAAAAAGAAATGCAGATGATAAACGGGTATTCATTGGAAAAATATTATACTAGAACTGACATGTGACTACATTTTCACGCAATGTGGGTGCATAGATCCTGAGAAATCAGTACCCAGAACAACCACCTCTGGCCGTAATAACAGCCTTGATACGACTGGGCATTGAGTCAAACAGAGCTTGGATGGCGTGTACAGGTACAGCTGCCCATGCAGTTACAACACGATACCACAGTTCATCAAGAATAGTGACTGCCGTATTGTGACGAGCCAGTTACTCGGCCACCATTGACCAGACGTTTTCAATTGGTGAGAGATCTGGAGAATGTGCTGGCCAGGACAGCAGTCGAACATTATCTGTATCCAGAAAGGCCCATAGAGGACCTGCAACATGCGATCGTGCATTATCCTGCTAAAATGTAGGGTTTCGCAGGGATCGAATGAAGGGTAGACCCACGGGTCGTAACATATCTGAAATATAACGTCCACTGTTCAAAGTGCCGTCTGTGCGAACAAGAGGTGACCGAGACGTGTAACCAATGGCACCCCATACCATCACGCCGGGTGATACGCCAGTATGGCGGTGACGAATGCACGCTTCCAATGTGCGTTCACCGCGATGTCGCCAAACACGGATGCCACCATCGTGATGATGTAAACAGAACTTGGATTCATCCAAAACAATGACGTTTTGCCATTCGTGCACCCAGGTTCGTCGTTGAGTACACAATCGCAGGCGCTCCTGTCTGTGATGCAGCGTCAGGGGTAACTGCAGCCATGGTCTCCGAGCTGATTGTCCCTGCTGCTGCAAACGTCGTCGAACTGTTTGTGCAGATGGTTGTTGTCTTGCAAACGTCCCCATCTGTCTCAGGGATCGAGACGTGGCTGCACGATCCGTTACAGCCATGCGGATAAGATGCCTGTCATCTCGACTGCTGGTGATACGAGGCCGTTGGGATCCAGCACGGCGTTCCGTATTACCCTCCTGAACCCACCGATTCCATATTCTGCTAACAGTCACTGGATCTCGACCAACGCGAGCAGCAATGTCTTGATACGATAAACCGCAATCGCGATAGGCTACAATCTGACCTTTATCAAAGTCGGAAACGTGATGGTACGCATTTCTCCTCCTTACACGAGGCATCACAACGTTTCACCAGTCAACTTCGGTCAGCTGCTGTTTGTGTATGAGAAATCGATTGGAAACGCTCCTCATGTCAGCACGTTGTAGGTGTCGCCACCGGCACCAACCTAGTGTGAATGCTCTGAAAAGCTAAATCATTTGCATATCACAGCATCTTCTTCCTGTCGCTTAAATTTCGCGTCTGTAGCACGTCATCTTCGTGGTGTAGCAATTTTAAGGACCAGTAGTGTATTTTGGTAAATGTGTACATGAGTCTTCAGTCTTTTTTCAAGCATGTGAGAGCTTTCATACCATGAGCACATGGCAGGCATGGTTCTGAAAAGAAATTCAGCAGTTTTGCAGCTTACAAAACAAGACACCAACTATCTGTTTCAGAACAACTGCACTTCTGCAGCATTACGACACAAAATATTACGGCTAAAAATATGGTGTGGCACTGCAGGGAGTGCTGAATAAGATGCTACAACCTAGGTATTCCCTATCTCTTTAGCTTTTGCTAAGTTTATATTAAAGCATTGAATGTTTTCCGTGGTAAATTATGTAATGTGATGGTTCTGGTGGTCAGTTGTTATGGAGTGGGCAGGCATTATGTTGTGTGGGTGTATTGACCTCCAAATCTTTGAACACAGTACACTTGCAATATTGCGTCATTCCCCACGTGCATCTTTTCAGAGGTGCACTGACCTAATTTTTATGGATGACGGTGCACAACCGCATCTAACAGTGCAGGTGGTAGAGTTCTTTAAACGAGCAGATATTTGGCAAATGGACTGGTCTACCCATTCTCTGACTTAAATCCCATCAAGCCCATCTGAGATGCGTTGAGGAGATGTACTGTAGCCCATCCACATGCACCAACAGTTGTCAACTGTACTGGCGAAGGCAGAGAATGGGGTGACATGAGTGTAATTATTGTCTTTGAATAAAAGTTTCTTTCCTGTTCATCCCATTACATATTTCTTTCAGTTATCTTCTGTTCTATACTGTGGGAGTTCCTTTATGTTTGGTCCATGTTTCATCGCATTATGTTACTTGGCAGTGATATATCATGCATAATTTACTTTCATTCTTTAGTTTTGCACAACAGTGTATAAGAACATAAGGTATACCGTGGTAAACACCTGATGAAAGATACAGACCGTGGTGATAGCTGGAACTCCTGGAAGAAGAGTTCTTGTAATTTCTGCTCCAATATGTCGTTGGTGTGTCCCTGCTGGTGCTGCAGTGCAGATAATCCCAGTTCTAATTCAGGGAAAGATATGATCTTGTAAATCAAGTAGGCTGACTGTGTGCTGCTGCTTTGGGGATATAGAAGTTGCTGCTCAAGTGCATCATCAGCAATCTATTGCATTGTGGGAAAAAATTGATAAGGGAAAATACACTGATGGAAAAGAATCACTATACCAAAAAAAATTAATGTTGAGTAATGAAAATTCAGGAATACATCTGTCCAGGTGACAAATGCAAGTGATTAACAATGCAAGATCACAGGTCAATGTAAGTGTAAGATAAGCCATTGCAAATGTGAAATGCTCGTACATTAAAAACCAATGTAACAACTAGAATGTTGAATGCAAACATGAAAACGTGCATGCATTGTGCTGCGCAGGTGCAGGATGTCAGTTTGTAGAATGGAGATCAATGCCTGTGGCACTTGTGGCCATTAGAGGGACGGTTAGTGCTGGTTGTGGATGTTGCTGGAGTTGTCATCCAATGATGTCTCGTATGTGCTCGATTGGACACAGATCTGGTTATTTAGCAGACCAAGGCAACATGTCGATACTCTGTGGAACATGTTGGGTTACAAGAGCGGTATGTGGGCGAGCATTGTCCTGTTGGAAAACACCCGTTGGGGTGCTGTTTATGAATGGCAGAACAGCTAGTTGAATGGCCAGACTGACGTACGATTTTGCATTCAGGATGTATGGGATAACCAGGAGGCTGCTCCTGCTACAAAATCACACCCTAGACCATAACTTTAGGATCACATCCAGTGTGTCTAGCACGCAAACAAGTTGGTTGCAGGCCCTCAACTGGCCACCTTCTAATCCACACACGACCATCACTGGTATCAAGGCAGAACCAGCTTTCATAAGAGAACACAACAGACCTCCACCATGCCTTCCAATGAGCTCACGCTTGACACCACTGAGGTCGCAGATAGCGGTAGTTTGGAGTCTACATCTACATCTACATCCATACTCCGCAAGCCACCTGACGGTGTGTGGCGGGGGATACCTTGAGTACCTCTATCGGTTCGCCCTTCTATTCCAGTCTCGTATTGTTCGTGGAAAGAAAGATTGTCGGTATGCCTCTGTGTGGGCTCTAATCTCTCTGATTGTATCCTCATGGTCTCTTCGCGAGATATACGTAGGAGGGAGCAATATACTGCTTGACTCCTCGGTGAAGGTATGTTCTCGAAACTTCAACAAAACCCGTACAGAGCTACTGAGCGTCTCTCTTACAGAGTCTTCCACTGGAGTTTATCTATCATCTCCGTAACGCTTTAGCGATTACTAAATGATCCTGTAACGATGAGCGCTGCTCTCCTTTGGATCTTCTCTATTCTCTATCCCTTCTATCAACCCTATGTGATACGGATCCCACACCGGTGAGCAGTATTCAAGCAGTGGGCGAACAAGTGTACTGTAAACTACTTCCTTTGTTTTCGGACTCCATTTCCTTAGGATTTTTCCAATGAATCTCAGTGTGGCATATGCTTTACCGACGATTAATTTTATATGGTCATTCAATTTTAAATCACTCCTAATGCCTACTCCCAGATAATTTATGGAATTAACTGCTTCCAGTTGCTGATCTGCTATATTGCAGCTAAATGATAAAGGATCTTTCTTTCCGTGTATTCGCAGCACATTACACTTGTCTACATTGAGATTCAACTGCCATTCCCTGCACCATGTGTCAATTCGTTGCTTATCCTCCTGCATTTCAGTACAATTTTCCAAAATGTTCAAATGTGGTTGAAATTTTATGGGACTTAACTGCTAAGATCATCAGTCCCTAAGCTTACACACTACGTAACCTAAATTATCCCAAAGACATACACACACACCCATGCCCGAGGGAGGACTCGAACCTCCGCCGGGACCAGCCGCACAGTCCATGAATGTAGCGCCCGAGACCGCTAGGCTAATCCCGTGCGGCACAATTTTCCATTGTTACAACCTCTCGATATACTACAGCATCATTCGCAAAAAGCCTCAGTGAACTTCCGATGTTATCCACAAGGTCATTTATATATATTGTGAATAGCAACGGCCCTACGACACTCCCCTGCAGCACACCTGAAATCACTCTTACTTCGGAAGACTTCTCTCCATTGAGAATGACATGCTGCGTTCTGTTATCTAGGAACTCAAACGCCTTGCGGAAGTCAAGAAATACGTCATCTACCTGGGAACCCGTGTCTATGGCCCTCTGAGTCTCGTGGACGAATAGCGCGAGCTGGGTTTCAGACGATCGTCTTTTTCGAGACCCAAGCTGATTCCTACAGAGTAGATTTCTAGTCTCCAGAAAAGTCATTATACTCGAACATAAAACGTGTTCCAAAATTCTACAACTGATTGACGTTAAGAGATATAGGTCTGTAGTTCTGCACATCTGCTCGACGTCCCTTCTTGAAAACGGGGATGACCTGTGCCCTTTTCCAATCTTTTGGAACGCTGCGCTCTTCTAGAGAACTACGGTACACCGCTGCAAGAAGAGGGGCAAGTTCTTCCACGTACTCTGTGTAAAATCGAACTGGTATCCCGTCAGGTCCAGCGGCCTTTCCTCTTTTGAGCGATTTTAATTGTTTTTCTATCCCTCTGTCATCTATTTCGATATCTACTATTTTGTCATCTGTGCGAAAATCTAGAGAAGGAACTATAGTGCAGTCTTCCTCTGTGTTTTGGAAAAAGACATTTAGTATTTCGTCATTTACTCTGTCATCCTCTGTTTCAGTACCATTTTGGTCAAAGAGTGTCTGGACATTTCGTTTTGATCCACCTACATGGTCACTAGAATGTACGCTAGAGAGCATTTGGCTCGATGCTATCCTTGAAGTAAACGATTGGTAACAGTGTGTTATGTCACAGTGGTACAAACTGCTGCTCTAATTGCTGCTGCAGCTGCAGTATGATGTGCCAGAGCCATATGCTGAGCCGGCCGGAGTGGCCGAGCGGTTCTAGGCGCTACAGTCTGGAACCGCGTGACCGCTACGGTCGCAGGTTCGAATCCTGCCTCTGGCATGGATGTGTGTGATGTCCTTAGGTTAGTTAGGTTTAAGTAGTTCTGAGTTCTAGGGGACTGATGACCTCAGCAGTTGTCCCATATTGTTCAGAGCCATTTGAACCATATGCTGAACACAGTGGTCTTCCCTCTTGGTAGTGCCACATGGCCATCTGGAGCCCAGTCTTATTGCAACTAGACATGCCCGTGACCACCGCTGCAAGCAATCATGTACAGTGGCTACATTCCTGCCAAGTCTTTCTGCAATATCTCGGAAGGAGCAAACAGCTTCTTGTAGGCCTATTACATGACTTCATTCAAACTCAGTGAGGGTCTCATAATGGCATCTTTGTCATCTTATAGACATTCTTGACTAACATCAACTCACCACATCCAGTCTCAAAGGTAACTAACGCTCATGACTGTTACAGTGTGCATTTAAAGCAAACATGATTTGCATCCTCATAGTGGAGCTACCAGCGCCATTCTTATGCGACTACAATGAAAATTGAGTAGACATTATCTTTCAGATATGCAAACACAATTACGAGCTTTCGTTTATGTTGCACAGCTCCTTCTTGGTGCTGCGATTGTTTTCTGTCAGTGAACTATACAAAGGAACTGGTATAGGCATGCGTGTTCGGATACAGAGATATGTAAACACACAGAATATGCCGCTGCAGTCGGCAACGACTACGTAAGACAACAAGTGTCTGGCGCAGTTGTTAGACCGGTTACTGTTGTTGAAATGGCAGATTATCTAGATTTAAGTGAGTTTGAACATGGTGTTACATGGTGTTACAGTCGGTGCACGAACGATAGGATGCACAGCATTTCCGAGATAGCGATGAAATGGTGATTTTCCAGTACGATCATTTCACGACTGTACCGTGAATATCAGAAATCCGGTAAAACATCAAATCTTTGACATCGTGAAACGTCCCCTTAGAACACTTATACATGACTATGTTTAAACTGACACACAATATTTTTTAGCGCAACGCAATCTGACTTTCAAAAATCCCTGCAAAAGGATGGCCCTGACTAACATTAATCTATACCTTTCACAAATCACTTACCTCACCAAAAATCTCCGTTACTCGAACTACTGCAATACAGCGAGCGCCACTACTGCCAGCTAAATAAAAGATTCAAACTACGGAAGGCACTAACTTCTAGTAGGCATAGTTAGCAAATGAAAGATTTTAATAGAGAACAAACAACGTATTTACCTTAATAGTCATCAAAAGTCATAATATATACAGGAGTTCATGACATCCAGCCTTACAAATTTCAAAACTCCGCCATTTCTCTCCCCACATCCACCACTGCTGGCGGCTCACCTCCAACTGCGCAACGCTACGCGCTATTCACATCCAGCTGCCAAACACTACAATGACAGACAACAATGCAAACTAGCCACAGACTGCACACAGCACAACCAGTGATTTTCATACAGAGCGCTACGTAACGTTGCCAATAAGAAAACATAAACAGCCTACTTACAATCGCTTTGCCCGGAAAAAGATCCTGCAAGAGCGGGACCAGCGACGAGAGAAGAGAATAGTTCAGCATGACGAAAGTGCAACCCTTCCGCAAATTGCTGCAGATTTCAGTGCTGGGCCATCAACAAGTGTCAGTGTGCAAACCATTCAACGAAACATCAACGTTACGGGCTTCTGGAGCCGAAGGCCCACTCATGTAGCCGGCCGCGGTGGTCTCGCGGTTCTAGGCGCGCAGTCCGGAACCGCGCGACTGCTACGGTCGCAGGTTCGAATCCTGCCTCGGGCATGGATGTGTGTGATGTCCTTAGGTTAGTTAGGTTTAAGTAGTTCTAAGTTACAGGGGACTGATGACCTCAGATGTTAAGTCCCATAGTGCTCAGAACCATTTGAACCATTTGAACCCACTCATGTACCCTCGATGACTGCACGACACTAAGCTTTACGCCTCGCCTGGGCCCGTCAACACCAACATTGGACTGTTGATGAATCGAAACACGTTGCCTAGTCGGACGAGTCCCGCTTCAAATTGTATCGAGCGGATGGTCGCGTATCGGTATGGAGACAACCTCGTGAATCCAAGGACGCTGCATGTCAGCAGGGGGTTGTTCAAGCTGGTGGCGGCTCTGTAATGGTGTGAAGCACGTGCAGTTGGACTCATATGGGACCCCTGATACGTTTAGATACGACTCTCACAGTAACACGTACGTAAGCATCCTGTCTTATCACCTGCATCCATGCATGTCCATTGTGCATTCCGACGGACTTGGACAATTACAGCAGGATATTGCGACAGCCCGCACGTCCAAAATTGCTACAGAGTGGCTCCAGGAACACTCTTCTGAGTTTAAACGCTTCCACTGACCACCAAACATGAACATTATTGAGCATATCTGGGATATCTTGCAATGTGCTGTTCAGAAGAGATCTCCACATTCGCGTACTCTTACAGATTTATGGACTGCCCTTCAGGATTCATGGCGTCAATTCCCTCTAGCATTACTTCTGACGTTAGTCGAGTCCCTGCCACGTCATGTTGCGGCACTTCCACATGCTCGTTGGAGCCTTAACGATATTAGACAGGTGTACCATTTTCCTTGGCTCTTCAATTATAATACAATGTATATTTCGTCGAAGGTGGAAGACAGGGATGATCTATCGTCGCCGGAAACGATGGAGTTGCCGAGGACCATGTGCCATAGTAATCTGTTTTGGTAAAATGTGCAAATGGGAGACGCAGTTCATCGAGACCTTTAAGACTGAGTTTAACTATACTTGAGCGATGAAGGAAGAAGAACAAATATAGTCAGAGACTTTGATTCACATGCGAAGCAAATGCCAGTTTTCCGGCACTATGACATTAGAGACAACTAACGTTTTGCAAAAATAAATATGCTAATGTACTAATTTGTAAAGTGATGACATATGTATACAGGCACGTGATATCTTACTTCTACAACGAAAGCTGTTCCAATATTTCTCAATAAATTGCTGTTTTAAAATAACAATAAATATAGCTGTCGATACCAGATTATAATGTGTTTTAATGGTCAGGATAGGAGGCAGTGTGAATGTGAGGTTCTTGGGGCAAGCAGGTGATCAGCATTCAAGCACACCCCGTTGATTTACTTAACTTTATTCAAATCTCTTTACATATATACTCAACTTAATTCAAATTACGATACACACATACTCAGCTTTATTCAAATGATGTTACGTACATACTCTGTAGCAGTCAGCGTCCTTTCAGCCAACCGACTCATACGTGATGCAGTGTCTTTGCAGCCTACTGACTCGTACGTGATGGGAAAACCCGATGGGGAAGCCCAGTGGCTGACGGCAGTAACAGCTTCCCTCCAAACCCACTTTTATTCCTCGAAGATAGGTGACTTGCGTGGGTGACGACCCGGCAATGCCGACTCAGTGGGGATTGAAACACGCGCTCCGCGCTGGACACTGAATGATTGCGTGCCTACTACCTCGTTCCCTTATATCATGCAAATGTTTTCTCATAAACACAGTACTGTACAACAGCCAATTTTGTACCACTGTACCGGAAAATTTATGACAATAAAAGCAAATGTTCTGTTGTTATGCAAGTGTTGGTGGAGCTTTGGTACTACAAACCAAATTGCGATGGTCTAATCAGGCAGTTAGAGAGGCCTACAGAGATTACATATTTATGTCTAATGGCGTTATATAAATATACAACGATAATAATGAGCAATAAGAAAGATGAATCGATTAACAACACTTACATTCAAATGGGACAGTCTTCTTCTTCTTTTTATTCAGACTGAGGATGGTGGCCGATCTCTGTTGCTGATGCTTCAAGTCGATCGATAAATGTATAGAGGAGTCCGTCTCCTTGTGTTGACTATTATACCCTGATGAGTGGTGGAGGTAAGCTACAACTTCGACTGGTGGTGTAGGATTATACAGGGTTATTACAAATGATGGAAGCGATTTCACAGCTCTACAATAACTTTATTATTTGAGATATTTTTAAAATGCTTTGCACACATATACAAAAACTCAAAAAGTTTTTTTAGGCATTCACAAATGTTCGATATGTGCACCTTTAGTGATTCGGCAGACATCAAGCCGATAATCAAGTTCCTCCCACACTCGGTGCAGCATGTCCCCATCAATGAGTTCGAAAGCATCGTTGATGCAAGCTCGCTGTTCTGGCACGTTTCTTGGTAGAGGAGGTTTAAACACTGCCCTTTCACATAACCCCACAGAAAGAAATCGCATGAGGTTAAGTCGGGAGAGCGTGGAGGCCATTACATGAATTGCTGATCATGATCTCCACCACGACCGATCCATCGGTTTTCCAATCTCCTGTTTAAGAAATGCCGAACATCATGATGGAAGTGCGGTGGAGCACCATCCTGTTGAAAGATGAAGTTGGCGCTGTCGGTCTCCAGTTGTGGCATGAGCCAATTTTCCGCGGGCTACGCGTGAAACTTGCCCGCACGCGTTCAACCGTTTCTTCGATCACTGCAGGCCGACTCATTGATTTCCCCTTACAGAGGCATCCAGAAGCTTTAAACTGCACATACCATCGCCGAATGGAGTTAGCAGTTGGTGGATCTTTGTTGAACTTCATCCTGAAGTGTCGTTGCACTGTTATGACTGACTGATGTGAGTGCATTTCAAGCACGACATACGCTTTCTCGGCTCCTGTTGCCATTTTGTCTCACTGCGCTCTCGAGCGCTCTGACGGCAGAAACCTGAAGTGCGGCTTCAGCCGAACAAAACTTTATGGGTTTATCTACGTATCTGTAGTGTGTCGTGACCATATGTCAATGGATGGAGCTACAGTGAATTTATGAAATCGCTTCAATCATTTGTAATAGCCCTATATCTTAATAAGTCAACGCATCCAGTAGGACTAAAGAAGAGGAGGAGGGCAGGTGGCCATTTTGGGTCATAAATTATAGTAATTAAGATTAGGCGGAAGTATCGTGACATAAATTATACTTATGTAAACAGTACGTGCGGCTTCTAGTTAAAATTTCTGAATCGAAGCCGTCACAAAATGTATATTAAAATAAATTTATGAGGAACGTGTTACAGATTTACATTATCGGGATGCATTTCGCATATTTCCCATACGGATTTAAATAATGCCGATCAACGTTTATGGAACTGTTGATATGTGATGTCAAGTGATGTGTTTCGAACAGGTAGTAGCTTATCTTAGGCTGCTCCTTGAAATGCCGCGTGTCCTACCAACCTCCACACAGTTTTCACGATCCACTGTTATAACAAAAGGGAATGAACAGAGTTGCCTGAGCTTTGCTGTCGAATCTCTGTCTCCTTATATCTCTGTTATGCTTTGATGTGTGATTAATCGATGTTCAGTATTGTGGTTCTGAATAGCGAAAGTTTCACGAACAGTTAGTAGAACAAAGGGCGCGTATATGTTCCTTTGATTTAGTTTCCTTGCTTGTTGACGGTGTTTGCGGGTAACGTGCGTTATTTTTGTGACTGTGTTTATTTTTGTGAGTTTTACTATCTTCCGAGTAACTGCAGAGCACCACGAGTTCAAAACTAGCACAGTATCAATTCAGTGTGCAATTTACCAGATAAAAATTTGGAACTAGGCGGTAGGATAAAAGTGAAGGAACTTGGGACACCCACACAAGACGTGAAAATTGGTCAAGAACAAAAACAGTGTAAATCTGAGCAAAGGTACACATGAAATTTTAGCAGAACAACGTAGAATGCAACTGAGAGGTTGTGTGATTGTGAAGTGAAAAAGCATTTTTCTGTTTTACCTGTATTGTGACAAACAGCAATGATAGTGCCCGGACTGGGGATAGCATCATAGACTTAAAAAAAAATCACGCAAAGGTGAAAAAACACAATTCTAGTGAAAAACATTCAAGTAGTTTTACGGAACATCAAGACATATAATGAAAATGTCACAAAAAAAACGATATATCTTGAGTGAACTAATAGATTGCATTAAGTTCTGCAGTCCGCAGCTCGTGGTCGTGCGGTAGCGTTCTCGCTTCCCACGCCCGGGTTGCTGGGTTCGATTCCCGGCTGGGTCAGGGATTTTCTTGGCCTCTTGATGACTGGGTGTTGTGTGCTGTCCTTAGGTTAGCTAGGTTTAAGTAGTTCTAAGTTCAAGAGGACTGATGACCATAGATGTTAAGTCCCATAGTGCTCAGAGCCATTTGAACCATTTTTTTAAATTTTTGCAGAAAATTTGAGCTGGTCTTAAGGGGCCATGACGAAACAAAAAATTCCAAGACCTCAGGAATTTTTCGAGGACTAGTTGATCTGATGGCAGAACCTGACAGCGTCTTGAAGCAGCATATCGAAAAATCGGAAAACTGGGTTTTCTTAGGCCTTTCCAAAACGACCCAAAATGAACTGTTGGAATCAGTTTACGAGGTATGCCAAAATCTGATCAGAAATGAACTGTCGAAGAGAAATCTCCTTGCTATCGAAGTTGACGAAACCACTGACTGTGCAAATTTGTCACAAGTAGTCGTAATAATTCGCGGTGAGCTACTAGGGAAAATGAACGAAAGATTTATTTCCTTAGTACTACCAAAAATTCAAATTGTAGAAGATGTAACTGCAATTGTTCTCAGCGACCTAGAGAAAATGAATATGAATGGAACACCTGAGAAACTGACAGCTCAGTATTACGACGGTCCTCCTATTACGAATGGCGAAAAAAGTGGAGTTTAAATCAGAATTAAAGAGGTATATCATAATATTCACTTCATTCACTGTTACGTACATCAGTTGCATTTAATTGTTGAACCTTCTGTGACAGGCAATAAGCAAGTACGGATCTTCTTCAGCAACCTGGAAGGGATTTTTACCTTTTTCCCGTCTCCTAAACGCACAGCCGTTCTTGATGAGGTACTGAAGAAACATATTCCTACCTGTCCTAAGCCCATCAGATGAAATTTCAAGTCACGGAGCGTAACAACTATAAGCAAATACCAGAAGCAAATTCTTGAGGGCACAGAAAAAATCATTGATGATGTCAGTAATGATTACAAGACAATAAACAAGGCTATGGGACTCAAGGGTTTCCTGCAACACGAAGACTTCCTCTTCTCGTTACATGTTTTAATAAAGTCATTCCTCACTGTGACATTCTGTTCAGCCAACTCTAACAAAGGAATATTGATGCAGTGAAAACTATTGAATATGTATCACAGTTTGCGGCATCTGTCCAACATGTTAGGACCTCGCTAGACACTGAAGATTACTGAGAACAGGACGAGACAACTGCAGAACGAGGACGTTTCACTGGATCAAGACTGGTGTGCGTACGAGGCGTCTGTGACAGCATCCTGTCTCAGTTCAGTGACTGATTCGGTTTTAATGATCACTTATCAATTGCAAAACTCTTTGAACCGTCATTCTTTTCCCAGAAAAAGAATTGAATGTAGCTTTCAATTTGTTTAAATTACAGTGTTCATGGTTACGTCATGAACTTATTGTGCTATACAGCCTAAATGATTTTATGAAAGTGTCAGGCGCTTTGACTTTATTGAACTTTCTTTATGAAAACAATTGGCAAAAGCTTTTCCTGAATGTGTTTAACTTCTGGAGATAAGAGTAACTTTTCCAATGACAACATAAGAAGCAGGACTTTGAAAATGTAACAGATCAACTAAGAAGACTGCCTACACTACGCTTGTCCTTCCTCTTTTAGAATGCTGCTGCGAGGTGTGGGATCCTTACCAGAAAGGACTGACGGAGTACATAGAGAAAGTACAAAGAAGGGCAGCACGTTTTATATTATCGCGAAATATGGGAGAGAGTGTCACAGAAACGATACAGGATTTGGGCTGGACATCATTAAAAGAAAGGCGTTTTTCGTTGCGACGGAATATTCTCACGAAATTCCAATCAACAACTTTCTCCTCAGAATTCTAAAATATTTTGTTGACACCGACCTATATAGGGAGAAACGATCACCACGATAAAATAAGGGAAATCAGAGCTCGTACGGAAAGATATATGTGTTCGTTCTTTCCGCGTTATACGAGACTGGAATAATAGAGAATTGTGGAGGTGGTCCGATGAACCCTCTGTCAGGCACTTAAATGTGATTTGCAGAGTATTCATGTAGATGTAGATGTAGATGTAGATGTAGATGTAGAACGGTGCTTCTCTACATGAAAGTGAGTGAACACATTTATGCGCAGTACTACGAATGAGGACAGACCTTGTGCACTTGCGATGTGTTTTCTCGAAAAGGAACTACTGAATCAGCCAAATTTCAATGAAATGGTCATAGACCATTGTGAGGGACAGAAGGGAGACGAGGTGATTTCATCTACAGACAAATTAATTAAGGTAATCAGAAGTGCATCAGTAGATGATAAAAAGCAATTCCTTTGTTGTATCTATTAATTTAGCTTACAAAATTAAGTGCATAAGAAAGGGTATTGACATTTTTAGCCACTGATGTTATATTTTACAAAACGCATACTCATTCATAGTACGGATTCTTGTGTTAAATGTCAAACTTGCCGACAGTTTCGCACAAGAAACCGTACTAAAAACTATACATTTGGAAGATATCTTTCATGAGCTAGGTCCCTTAAAATTCATAAATTCGTAACACAAAAATATAAATAGTACGACAGTTACAGTAAATAATTTAATATGGCGGTTGCTCATGTCAGCCAGTCACGGCACAAGACCCGTGACATCACATGTTCCAACATACAACTTGGTCATGTACCTAGGAACAAATATTCTATTGAAATTTAAAAGTACTGCAGTCTAGAAAATGTTGTCAATGCTTTGTATGGTAGTTCATCTGTTACATTATTACTAAATGCAGCAATCAGTAAGTATAATCAAATTAACCAGAAGTATTATTGAAAACCAGTTATGAGTTAAATACATTTCAAAACTAAAGTTATTGGAAACCAACCTAAGTTACCATTTTCAATGCAGGTGAGCTTATTAAGGCATTAATGAAACTCAGTTAATTTGCAAATATCACATGTTCTGTGGTAAAAGACCTATGTCTGTTTGAAGGTGTAAGATGGTGCATGACGTATGAAGTACTGCCCACACATTATGTAACTAGTTTTAAAAATATGCAGAATTTTACTTGCCGTAAAAATCTGTAACTGTAGAATTAACGATATATTCCAAATAGCTTTAACATATTATACAGCACTTAAATGTGTAAAATTTGAAATATTTTCAAATACTGCACATAACAAAACTCCGTGTCTAACAACAAAAAGCTGTAGAATGTGGCAGAAACTGCTGCTGGCAGTCTCTATAACGCGTTTAAAATTAGTTGCGACTTCTGACTGTTCAGTATGGAGCGAATGGAGGGCAGCATAGTTCTCAGTGTGTGCTGAACGCGTCAGCAAGCGCCCGATAACGCCAGATCTGCTCGGCTCGTAAACTGTCAGCCGCGTCAGCTGGCCGACCTGCAGTCTTTCTGTAACGATTTTAAAGAAACTATACCGTAATAAACTCTGACTCTCGCACATCTTATAGCTTCATACGTCAGCTTCATAATGAATTACCCATCATTTCTTAAATGGTTATAGTTATTGTGGTATATCGGTATTAGCTAAACTACTGTGAGAAATTCTTACAGTTTGCAGTGAAAAATAATGGTCGCTATGGATTTGCGTTTGCTGTATGTTAGGCCATACGTTGCTGCGTATGAAATTTAGATACCATATTAAATTCTTCTTTAAACCTCTAAGGATGTCGCTATCTATCACAAATGTCCAGAAAATGGAATGTATGTAAACGGCTCCGTCACGAACGCACTCGCCAGTGAAAAAGCCAGAATGAAATATTCATGAATTCCTCGTATCTCATAAACGGTCTGAGATATCGAAACAAGATTTACGCAAATGATAGCACGCAAAGAAAGGGTATTTTGCCATATACAGTAATTAATACACGAAACTTCCATATCTACCACGATATTCGAGCAACTGCATATTTTTTAAATGAAATAATGTAATGTTTAAGGACCATGAATAGACTGTAAAACGAAAATCGCTGTGGGTTTTGCAACAATATAAGTGAAGAAGCTGCACGTTCATTTTTATACTGAGAATGGGCTTTTCCATAACTATTGTCAAGTCTCGCCCTCAGTTACTCGTTTAATAATACTTTGTTTTAGGAATCTGCAACAGTTTGAACTGCATTAGAATGTCAGTGCGATGTATATCTGTAAACCAGGGCTTCACAACATACGTGCTCGCGGAGCAAGCTGTGAGGAGCAAGGCGCGAGCACGGAGCAGCGCGAGCACGCTACCCCCACTACCGGACCAGAGCGGAGATTGGGGAAAGTCACGTGGGGCACACAACAGTTGCCGCCAGTCAATGTAAATCCACGGCCACCTGCAGGGATATCACTCACGAATTATTACTGCGACAAATGAAACAAATAAATGAGAATGTACACATGCTACATAATTTTATTAGCTTAGTGTATGCCTCTACATTCACATTAATTTGTGAACTGTTACACAATAAAAGGTGTCACTGAAGTGTTGGATTCTCGGTTATCTTGTACTTTTTGCCCTTTACAATTGCGTCTATGTTCGGAGTAATTGTTGTTGTGCATTTTAGGCGCAGCGTGTAGTTTAAATTTCGATCAGACAATGCGTTTCTCAGGCGCGTCTTGTTACATTTCATTGCAGAGAACAGTTGTTCACAAACATACGTGGAACCGAACATTGATATTATTGTAGTCGCCAGTTTGTGCAAACGAGGAAATCTATCCTGAGGGAAGTGTCTGTAGAATTCCAAAATGTTTTTCTTGTTCTGAAATTTGTCTCTGTATTCTCTGTCACACTGCAGGTCAATAATTTCTTGCTGCAGCTCAGGACGAATCTCTTAAATTTTCGCTGAATATGGAGAGAACAGATCAAAATCACTGTCTAGTGTCAGATCTTGAAAGCGCTGATCAACTAAACTATGTGAATAACGTTCACAGTCTTTGTGAAAATCTTGCATGGATGATAGTTTAGGAAAATGAGCTAGGTTTCCTGTTTCCAGCTGACTCACCCAAAGTGTCAATTTCATTTTAAAAGCTCGTATTTGATCTGTGAAATGAGTAATTAGCAGATCTTTAACTTGTAGTAAAATGTTCAAAGCATTCAGATGGCTAGTTAAATCTGCTAAGAACGCGAGATCACATTTAAATGTGCGCGCGCATTTCCCCTCCCTCCCCTCCCACCCTACTCATCGACCTTGCACCTGCTCGCAAGCACGTGCCTGAGCAGACGCGAGTACTCGCGCTCAAAACCGGCCAGTTGTTAAGCCTTGCTGTAAACTGTGGTGTATTTAGGTAAAAGAAGCAGATGTTAATAAAGCAGCAAAAAGAGTACCGTAGTACTCAAAACTCGACACAGTCCTTCCCCAATCCATGTCTCCTCAACTACATTCTTGGTATGGCTGACAACTCGAGACCAGTCCTGTGAGTTAACATTTGCAATGACTTCTTTTGTCAGCATTTCAACCTCGCTGAGCGTAAATTTCTTGTTGTTTCTCATCACATTACCTTTCACCTACGCCATATATTCTCAGTCGGATCGAGTGATATTGCGCATGGTCCATTACTATAGTCGAATTCGGAGGAATATTTTGCAATGGAACATTATCTACACAGCCAGTGAACGTGTTCTTGGACCCCACTTATACTGCGAGTCTTGTGTTCAGACATGCTGCACTGTTATTATTAATGCAGTGCCAGAACGAATAACTGACGACTGTAGAACACTTCAATGCCAGAAAATATCACTTCACAACGTGAGCTAATGAACGTAGAAACTTCTGATGATCGACATCACGTGGAACTGTTTATTCACAACTTGGCAACAGGGCCACTTTACCAACCGAATTGATGGCGGCGTGGTAGGGAAATACGGCTCGCCGTTGGTGTTAACCTGGGGAATGGCGTCACGTCACCTTCAGTGAGCCAAACGTCAAAAGTCGCAACTAGTTTTAAACGCACTATAGTACACATTGCTTTATGTGATTCTAAAATCAGTCACTAGACTGAAGCACTGACGAATAAATATCGAGTGCTGCTGGGTACGCTATCCACTAGGTACACTACCCACTAGGTACAAAGTTCTCTACAATTACGCTGTATCAGTCTGTCACAAAACAAAAATTGGTTAAGACAGAGCCAATAATAACAGCTTCAACAAATAAAGGGCCTGACTTGAATAAATATCAATAATAGAAATGTCATGATGTAACAAATGTATAACACGAATGAAGTGCTGTTCATACAATGCGAGTAATTCATACTAGTTAGTCACCACCACCAATACTCCATATTTCAGACTAAATTCTTAATAATATTTAATCATCATATTGCTATGTATGAGGGTGTGCTGAAGAGTAATGCCTCTGAATTTTTTATGTAAAAACTCTTAAGGCTTTTAAGTAAAGCAAACTTGACAACATTCTACACCTTTCTTGTTGCTGTCTACATATTTATTTCTGATCATGATCACCTTGGTGAAACATACATTCATTCTACACCTTTCTTGTTGCTGTCTACATATTTATTTCTGATCATGATCACCTTGGTGAAACATACATTTCTCCCAACGAGAGACCAGTTTGTTGATACCATTACTGTAGAATGTCTACATCTACGTCTACAGGGATACTCTGCAAATCACATTTAAGTGCCCTTTGTGAAGTTTGACCATCTCTGTCATTACTCATGTTACTGTTAAGGAATATTTAACAACTAATGCAATCATTTACGTCTTTTGTGCTACAGTGATACTAGGTAATAGTTAAATGTTTATTCACAGAGCAATCATTGACCAGACGAAGCAGTTTCAACTCAGATTTAAAATTTCTGTTATTATGGGTTGGATATTTTATAATGGTGAACAAATAATAGATTTTGTGGTTATTTGTTGAACACTGAGCCATAGGCAGATTTAGTTAAGAGTAACGCTTATTTTTTCTTCTCCACTTCAATGAAAATAACTTTGTGATTAGCAGCTGTTAAGGGGTGCAGGGTTGTTTGTTGTACACAACCTGACTCATACTTAAGTGATAAAACGATGCTAGTGCATTGTAAATGCATATTTTAAGTGAATTACAGTAATGGTTCCATGGGAAATCAGTTTAGGTTGAAGTGTCACTTGGACTGCCATACTGACAGACACAAAAACTATTTCTGTGTAACCTTTCCTCCTTGTCCAGGGTTTACAGTAGACTTACTTATTCTGGTGCAAAGGTATTCAACAAGGTCCCATCTAACATAAGGCAAGAAATTGGTTATCCTGACCAATTTGAAAACAAACAAAAAATTGAAAACATACCTCATTTGCCACTCCTTCCGCTAATTATCTGATTATCTTGATGCAAGGATTTAAAACTCCTTTTAGTTACCTGAAACTAGCAATGTTCACGGTAAACCTGCATGATACAGGGTGGTATTTTCCAAACTGGCACGCATGATAAATAGTTGTGTATTCTAAACTGGCGTCCATAATTAAATGTGTAGATACTGATTTTCTTTGAATGAATTAATAACAGATAATGAGCAAATACCGAATAAAACTGAAGAAACACTACTTTTTTTCAAAGTAGCAGATTTCCTTTCAATTTATTAGAGTACGTTTCAGTGGGATAAACAAAAACAGCTTCAAGCAGTGTGGTGATATGAAACTTCCTGGCAGATTATAATTGTGTGCTGGACCAAGACTCGAACTCAGGACCTTTGCCTTTCGCGAGCAAGTGCTCTACCAACTGAGCTACGCAAGCACGACTCACGATCTATCCTCACAGCTTTAATTCCGCCAGTACCTCGTCTCCTACCTTCCAAACTTCACAGAAACTCTCCTGCATACCTTGCAGAACTAGTATTCCTGGAAGAAAGGATATTGCAGAGACATGGCTTAGCCACAGCCTGGGGAAATTTGGCCACCAGTGCTCTGCAGTAGGTGCGTCACATAGATAGCACTGTTCCCATTTATGTAAAGAACATAGGAACTGCACCAGCCACAAGGGGGCCATGAGCTGTCTTCAGATGAGAGCAGATTCAGACTGAGGAATGATTCTGTATGTAGTCTCATATGGCAAGAGGTGAAGATACATAATGAATCCAGCTAAACTGTTGAACATGATTGGTTTGGTGGTACAGGTGTTGTGGTCTGGGAAGGGATAATGTTGCATGGTTCTGCTGATCTCCAGATGTTAGAACACAGTACACTCTCTGGTCAACAGCGTTGTGATGCTGTAATCCTTCCCCACATGCATCTTTCCAAGAGTGCATTCGGCCCTGAATCATTTTTCTGGATGACGAAGCACGACCTCATGAAACAATGCAGATAGTGGACTCTTGGAATGAGGGGACATTCAGTGAATGGACTGGCCTGTCTGTTCCCCTGACATAAAGTCCATCGAGCACATGTGAGATGCATTGAGAAGATGTACCGCAGTACATCCACATGCACAACAACCACCCAGAAGTTGTCAACTGCACTGGTGGAGTAACGGAACGTCCAGCTACGAGAACTTCTAACCTACTTCGTTGAAAGCATGGAAATATGTTTCAGAGCATGCACTGCTGTCTGTGGTGATGACAAACCTTATTAAAAACGGTGTCCAGCCTTCTATAATGTCCACAGTACTAACCTTAATCCTGGTGACTTAAGAGTATTTCTGGTTTTTGAATAAATGTGTCATTTCTGTCCATCTCACTGTGCATTTCTTTCAGTTACCTTCTGCAGTATACGGAAACAGTTGTTTGTACGTATGGTCCACGTCTCATCGAGCTATGTTACTTGGCAGTGACATGTTGTTCAGAGGTTACTTTTGTTCTTAAGTTTTGCACACCAGTGTCGATTCCTTTGGCTTTGTGAAAGCGAGAGTAATTGGTTTGTGGTCTAGGAAAACAACAAATGCTGATGCCTCCACATACTGTCGTAAACATCGTATACCCTCATACATTTTGAGTGATGCTCTATCATATGTGCTCAGCTTTGTTTGGGCAGTAGTCAGCTTTCGCGAGAAAAAGCAAGCAGTTCCCATGATCCATTTACTTATTGGTGTAGCGCAGCACAGATAGATAGCTGGTTGACACTGACAGTGGTGACATGCTGCATGTATGGAATTTGCCAATGTTTCCCTTCAACCGGTAAGGCTTATAGCAAATCCTGAGTCCAGGTGGGATGGCAACAACTATTAGTGTTTTGGCCTGCTAAGGCTGCGCTCAGCAGCACCTTCATAGCCGCTACGTGGGACAAATTCTGTCTACAGAAATTAACCATTTCTAAAAATTATCGCAAATGCTGGAAGCCATCAGGGTAGGACATACGTTGTATTGCTTCAACCTTAGTTTGGAGCAGATATTTGCCAGATATGGACCCTATGTGTCCTAAAAGTGCAGCTTCTGCTGACAAAGTGCACATTTGTTCGTGTTCACAACAAATTTTTGTCTGGAAAGTCTATTGACAATCATGAGCAAATCTTCCTCAGGTTCTGAATATGTTGTAGAGAACACAAGCACATCATCCAAGTAACAAGTATGAAGTATGTGAAATACTCCATCCATGAATTTTTGACATCTTTATGCGGAATTTTTCAAACTGAAAGACACATGCAAATGTTCAAATCACCCAAAAAGCATAATAATTGCAGTCTTCTTAATGCCCTGGGATGCTGCAAGAATCTGATGAGAAGCTTTTTGATGTGTAATACACTATGAACTGTTGGTCCAGCATGTGCATTTGTAAAAACCTGAATGTTGGGAGAAGTATAAAAGTGGGGAACGGCGTGTACATTTAAGGCCCACACGTGCCATTTTTGCTCTTTACAAGTGCTACTTACGTGTTGGGAGTGGTTTGAATATGATGACACGTGTTGTGTGTAACAATTATGGTTGGCAGTTTTTGTCTAGATTCAGAAGCAGCTGTGCATATCACCAATGATAGTTGAGGTCAAGAATGTTCCTTTCGTAACTTCCAAAGTTCTGCTTGAGAAGCATTTAATTTCTTTGCATCTGAACAAAATTTATTTAATAACATCTAATTTTCAGTAAGTATCCTTAACTTGTCTTCTCATAACGCTGTTAGTTTAGGTCGCATGAGATGGCAGCTGTGCTCCAAGATTTCAGGATCATTAAGGGCAAATTCCATAAAATGAGAAAATGACCGAAATGAGTCCACCTCTTCTGTCTTTGCATGTAATGCGTTTCTTCAGTTCGATCATCAGTATTATGACAGCTGAACTGTCTCCTGCCATAGCAGATTAAGGGTCCAGTCAGTTTCTGCCAACTTGCCTACCTGCCCTCTAACGGTTTCAGTTCCCATCCATATATGAGGCCAAACGTAAGTGTATTTCTAAATCATGGTGATGCAAGAAATCAGTGACCAATATAGGTTCGGTAACATTTGCCAGTACGAAAGTCTATTTTAACAGACAGCTGAAACCCAAGTCACTCATTTCTGCCTGTTCTATGTAGGTAAAAATTGGTGAAACATAGGCCTCTGAGAGCCTTGTGCTTTTCTGTGTTTGTCTTTGTTGCATCACTGGTGACACGATGACATCAGAACTGGAATCCACTAGGTGAGTATGTGGCATGCATTGTCCTTCATGTATAAATGTCATGATCTATGGCAGACATTCATAAGGTCTAGGTGTGCAGGTGAATCACTAGCGCTCACATTTCCAATGTTTGGTGTGAAAAGTCATAGGCTGTGCTGATTCTAACTGCCGGTTGGCTGTCAGGGAGTAGTGAAAGTTGCGTTGAAACTGTTTCTGTTGTTGCTCTTAGTGTAATGCTGTGCGTTCACAGACAGGCTCATTTTATGTTCCTGTGACCTGTCACACCTAATGGTGGTCACTGTCTCCGTTGAGCGAGTACAAGAGCAATACACTTTCTGGCCTGTGTGGCAAAATAGGTACTGTACTAGCATATGCAAGGCATCATCTTCCACTGCTGTTTGTTTGTATTGCAGTGTGGAGATCGGCAAAATTGCCGAGGATGGTTTCCTCCAGGCTGGTGCGAGTCTGTGTTTTGCTTTCTGTTTCATCATATGCTGCTTGAGCTTGTCCATAGCATGCTATAGTGTATTCACTTGCAGATGCATGTGCCCTTCTCTTGTAAAGCTGAATAAAGTCGTTCTGGTGATATAATTGCAAGATTGTGATCTGTGATGTGATACTTGCTTTGTCCAAAGAACTATAAGCGTAAGTTATAAAACTCAGTGACTACGTATCACAATCAAAACACTCAGGCTGTCATAATATTATTACAGTTTGTATAGAAAACTGAAAGTTTTAAGTGAGTATTTGCCCAGAGGTATAAAACTGTGAAACAAAATGGATCTCAGTATCCCATTTTTAAAAGTAGAAACAAGTGGTTGGCACTGAAACATATGAAATGACTCCATTGCGCTGTAGCTCTTGCCCAACTCAGTCATTCACACTTTGTTTCTGAACTTTGAGCAAGAGACTTTTCATGTTGGTTGTGGACTACAGTCTGAGCCACAGCAAAACATTGTTAGAAAACAATACAGAAGAAGAAAACAGAAGCAAAATGGGCTAATGTTAGGTTACAAGTTGATATATAACCTGTGAATCAAACATGGCCGATATAATAATGAATAAGGCTGCAATATATGCTTTTTTGGAAGACATGTTACAAAAATGGTGGTACTGTTAGAGCTGAGGAGTGTGGATAAATGAGTTTAGATTTGAAATGGAGACTACGAAGAGTAGCTTGAGTTGTGAAATATGAAAGTTAAACAACAGTTTTGAGGGAAAAGTATAGGAAGCAGTTCAGGGAAATAATAAAAAGATCTAGAAAATCAAAGGAAAGTTACTTTCTGTCGTTTTGGCTCTTGAGGAAGGGCTACCATTCCTCCACACACATTCAGACACCTCTCTGAAAGTGTCCCCAGTAGAGTCCAAGCTGTGATATAGGCAGAGGGTGGGCACATCCCATATTAATGTCCACTGTACTTCGATTAAAATTACTTTGTGGCTGACCTTTCAGCAATGTGAGTGCTAGGGGCCTGCGGTCTCTTTTAATAACAGAGATAATAATGTGGATCTTGAGGTGTTAGAACAGACCCTGTAATGGTGGAACTTCAGGGGGAGACTGATTCATGTAAACAGCTGATTACTGCTCATTAAGCCTGAACTTGGGTCGAAGTCTCAACTGGGGTGACTGTGGAAAAAGTAGACCAAGAAGTGTGAGAAACAAAGCTTGATTAAGTTAATGAAATATGTAGCACAACCATTGAGCAACAAGGGAAAAGGGACTGTGGGATTAAAAGTTGTAATGACAAGCTGCACAATTTAGAGCTAAGTGATACTCACGCTAAAGTTAATTTTATGGCTAATGTAAATATCAAGTGATTTTCTGGTGATAAAAAATATCATGCTATGGATTTCTTTCCATTTTATCACGACAGTTTTGTGAATAATATTAGCGATGAGGCTAAACCAAAATATGTAAAGTGGTAGTTGGGGTGTTCTGTATAAACACAGACACTTCAGCACTCAGCTCATTGTACAAGTTATTAGAGATTAGAACAGCTGTTTTTGTATATGTGCTGGAGCCAAGAAAAGAAAGTTCACCTACAGAACGAGTTTTTAAATAGTCTGGAATACAGAACAGGCAAGCAAACTATGAGGGAGCTTTTTGATGAGGAACTGAAAAGTTAGATCATATGACCAGGGCACTAGGCATATTGACATGGAATTACAATCCTACCTATTCTGTGAATTTCCTTGGATTGTGTAGAGAGAATGGATCAGGCATTGATAAACAAACCCATTTTGATAAATAACCAGCCACAACAAAAATTTAATCAGGTTCAGAGCAGATCTGATTGGGCACCTAATGATCATAGGACAGGTGATAGTAATTGACAGGGAAGATAAAACAGATTCAACAGCAATTATCATCATCATTGATACCATTACCAAAGGAAGGATAGAATCAGAGTTGAAATAACTGAATCGAATGACCATCCAGAGAGATAGACTCATAGAAACTAAATATTGTCTCTGCCATGGCCTGAGATGGGACAAGAAACCACACAATGAATAGAACTAAGAATAGATATTACTGAAAGGGGTGTGGTATCAGGAGCAGTATTAGTGTATGTCACATGGATGCAGTGTTAAGCAGTGATATGAGGAAATGATGCAGCACATTTCATTGAGATAAGTATAGTAAGAAAAGGGTGTGTAACAGTTTTTGGAAGATAAGAGTGTTCCTGATAATCAAGTAAGTTATAGTGTGAGAAAGAAATTTAATACTTCTAATAAAAGAGATAATAACCAGTAGGCAGTCATGATCAGTATCTTAGAGGATGTTAGTTGAGGATCCTGAAACAGCTAATGTGAATGCATGTGTTAGAGATATTGCCCATCCAAGTGAAAATGGTATAATGGATGCAGTGGCATCTGGTAGTGAATGAGCTAATGATTAAGGTTAATAATGAAGGTTTAAACGGAAATGCTAATGCGGATGAGAGTGATGAGGTGAAGGAACATTTATGTATGGATGGACAGGAACTACTGACAGATGTGAACAATGACTGACTCGGGAAGGATTTGTCAGAGTTTTAAGGTAGTGACCGGCTGGAGAGTGCTAGGTTTTACCACAGAGTTATGCCATGGGTATGAGAAGATAAAAAGTATAAATATGTAAGGGCTTTAGAGGCGAAAATAAGAGTTTAGAGATGAGATAAACTTGTGATTTAATGGAGATGAACGTATAACGTTAGTGATGAAGGTGTAAACGGAAATGCTAATGCGGATGAGAGTGATGAGGTGAAGGAACATTTATGTATGGATGGACAGGAACTATTGACAAATGTGAAGACATGTGTAGACATCCATATGTAATGTGGAATTGACCACTAAATATCATGAGATGCATACCCACCCATATAAAAGGAGATGGGTAGTATTGTATTGTCAGTAGAAAAGCAGTAACAGAAGAATAGGACAGTCAAGACAGCTCAGTGTCTAGGAATGTGGACTAGTCATTCAATGTCCTCTGAGTGACAAATGCATCAGGGACATTTCACCCCTTCAAAGTCTTACCATATTCACTGTGGGTGATCCAGTTATGAAGCGGAAATGCAATAGAACAACTACACATAAACCAAGACCAGGCAGACACACAGGTATCATTGAACATTGTGGAGGGTTGTTATCGTCGTAGAAATTCAGATAAAATCAGAAGAACGAATCACTCATGAGTTCCACATTGCTACCAGTAATCCAGCTAGCAATGTGACAGTGTTTAGGCAGTTAAAAAGAATTGGGTACGATGATTGAACAGCTCCTCATCAGCAACAGATTTCTATAGTCATTGCTAAGCAATGCTTGTGGTAGCGTAAAGAGCGGCACCATTGACGAGTGGATAACTGGAAACGAGTGATTTGGAGCGATGAATCATACCCTATGGCAGTTGGATAGAAGAGTTTAGGTTTGTCGAACACAGTAGTTAGATGTTTTTCCTGGATTGGGTGTGGTCCCCTTTTTGTGCTTACAAAAATGATGATTATATCAGCATGACAATGCACACTGTCATATAGCAACATCTATGAAGCAATGGTCTGTGGACAATAAAATCCCTGACGTGGACTGTCCTGCCCAGAATTCCAACCCCAATCGAATTCAACACCCTTGGGATTAGTTAGAATGTCGACTTTGGCACAGACCCTAGAGTCTAAGATCAGTACTTTCTCCCGTTTTGTCTCTTGAGGAAGAATGGGCTGCCATCCCTCCATACACAATCAGAAACCTCTCTGAAAGTGTCCCCAGTAGAGTTCAAGCTAAGATATAGGCAGAGGGTACGCACATCCCAAATTAATGTCCACTATACTTAGATTAAAATTACTTTGTGGCTGACCTTTCAGCAATGCGATTGGTTGGGGCATGCAGCCAGCTAACCATAGATCTTTCTCAAGCACCAGATATTCGCTGTGTTGCGTGTATTTTTAGGTATATGCAGCAGCTTGTGATGTATGGCTAGCTGCACATCTGCAACACTGCTCACTGCAACTGCAATCTGCCAGTCACAAAGTAATTTTAATCGGAATATAATTGGTCTTCAAATACTTTCAGTCAGATAGTTTGTACATAAGTACAAAGGAAAAACACTGTACTCACGAGGTGGAGAAAGATTTCTTATATGAAGTATAACGAAATAAGACTACGACTGAAAAATTCCTGCCTGTTATTGACAATGAAACAGGAAATATTGTGGAGGAGTGCCTTTTGGTTTCAGAAAGTTTGTATGATGTAATTCAAGATGAAAGGACTTGAGCTTCCTGTGACTGGTATAAACACAGAAATGCTACAGGTGCTCTAAGCAGACCAGTCAAGAGGACGGTAATTTTAGACCCCAGCATGAAGGAAAAATTCTGACCCAGTCCTTTCTGACAACTCCAGGGCTCAACAAAAACATGTTGTGGCTACAAAAGATTTTTTTTGATTACCTAGTTAAAACATTTTTTCCATAAAGCTTTGGAGCTTTATTTTATGGCCCCCACCATAGTATGGTGTGTAGGGCTGGTGAAACCATCAATGGAATGGGAGATGATGTTTACCTAGCAAATACACTGATAGTATTTCTTGCTTATTACTATTTAATGGTGCATTACACGTACCAGTATGTAGAACAGAAAATGCAGGTTATAGAGAGGGAGTGTTTTTCTTTCTTTGAATGTTTCTTTTTTGTTTGTTTATGTATATTTTAGTGGTTATTTAGTGTACTACAAGAATTTGGGAAGTGATGTTTGATGTTGAAGTTTGTGGGGATTGTTAACTACTACGCAATTGTTAACTACTACTACATTTAATAGTAACTTGCTTTAATCACACTCCACGGGAAAAGGATATATCAGATAAGTTGTTGACAAAATTGTGTTCTGAACTTAGAGTTTATATGGTTGAAATACCGTTTGTGAGGATAAGTGAGCACTGTTTGTTGTACAAGAGTTTCTTGACGTTTGTTGTTGTGAACACCACGTATCTATCTAAGCAGCCCGTCTAGTACAGAAGAGGGAGGATAAAACAAACTAACCCTTGGGCTATCAGGCACAGCGCAGGTTTAGAAAGTCTTTTCAACCTTCTTCTTTCATATTTCGATAGAATCTATGGAACTGGCTGTCAGAAGAGCACCAACAAGAGGCCATAAGTTAAAGAAGACAACAAAATTGATGACTACAACAGCAACAACAATATAGTGCCGTGATTATGTGAAGTGAAAGAAATGAGGTGGTAAAGTGCACAAAATCCTATGAAAGTGAATACTGCATCACAGTGCATCAAAGTTACAAAGCATTAAATGTCAAAAATGATTACATGCTCAATTAACATCATTTGAAAAATTATGTAAATTATTTATTGTCTTTAGTAGACTTTTTGTTCTGATACATACACAATAATTGACAAAATTAGTATTGAAATGTAATTTTGAGTTCTGTTGTTCTGAAAGTTTGTTTTTTAGTCCTGTTTACATATACAGGGTGTTTAAAAAGTATACCTTATTGGGCTCTAAAATGCAAACCTCAAAAGCTGTGAGCACTTGTTCATCTCCAACACAACTCTTCTACTTCAAGTTCTTTGCTATTACTAACGACCCCTAGAATCCAGTAATGAATATGGTGTGCAGATAAAATTGGTAATGTTTTTGCTGGAAACTGTATTCACAGTCCTTGGTAAGTGCAGTTTGTACATTGGTTCTGATGGAACCAGTTTGGGTTTTGATTAGTTTCTGAAATACTTTTACATTGTAGTTTCATCTTTGCACCTATCAGCATAATGGAAGCATATTATTCCACATGGGAAATGGTAGACATGATTTTCTCTTATGGTTTGGCAAATGGAAGCAAACTTAACAGCTAGCAGATTATGGTACATTAGAAGCTCCACTGTTCCACAATAACAGAGTAATGTGTTCTCATTTATTTACAGCATTCTGTATGCCTTTCATAACACCAAAAGGCTTGCAGTAGAAGAGATGTATTCCACATTAGTGATTATGAACAAGTGGTCATAGCGTTTAGAGTATGTATTTAGAGCCCATGTTTATTGGACATTTCTATCTTATTTTGTCCCTACTACCATCTCTCAGAATATGGAATACATTTTTAATGGCATATATGTTCCAATGTTTACATGGTGTAACACTGATTGATTTTCTTGATTATTATCATTTAATGGTGCATTATATGTGTTCACAGAGATGCTGATGATTATTGTATATTTAAGATAAGGTTTCATGCTCTGGGGCGGGGGGGGGGGGGGTATTTAAGTTAGGAATTCATTATATTGTTATTTGTCTTATGTTAACATAGTTTATCTTTTTTAGTAAGAGCAGGCATTGCCTGCAGAGGAACAGTGACCATAGAAAATAAATTCTGGAGGAGTCACTTGCTTATAACTGTGTATGTGTCTTGTGGCTGTCCAACAATTTATAGTTTATCTTGTTTCGTTTCATTTACAGACTGACTGCTTAACTGGCTAACACTGTTTGTTTTACTTTTGTTGTAGGATGAGTTGGTGCTACTTGCATCTCCATTATCATTGTGTTTGGTTGTAAGTGGAGGTATTATGACAGTGCAGCCATCTGAACACCAAACGAAATTTTGTACACTTGTTGAACCATCAGTCAGAAGGAGGGGTGCATGGCCACTTGGTACGCATTTTACAGTTTCCAGTCTGCAGAAGTTATGAGTTAGCTTTTCTCGAGATGGAGACAATGTAAACTACCATGCACCTGTCCAGAGTGATTTGCTGACAGACATCCCAGCCAAAGCAAGAGGTGTGTGATTGTACCAGAAAAGTGTGCTCAGCTCCTTTGTGAGCACACCAACTAAAGATGGTTACTTAATGGCTAATTTCAAACAACAGTCATAATAAGCAGTACATGATGCACTATAGCTAGAAACAGACATGCATACCAAATTAGAGCACTCTTGTAGACAAAACAAATGTGTCCATACTGAACCTTGTAGTATAATTAGTTTAGTAGATAAATCTACATCTAAATCTACATTAATACACAGCAAACCAACTGACAGTGTGTGGCGAACGGTACTTCTGCTAACACTAACTGATGCCCCTTTTCTGTTCCACACACTAATGGAGTGTGGGAAGAATGATTCTCGGTAAGCCTCTGTGCCAGCTCTAAGTTCTCTAATTTTCTTATTGTGGTCATGTTTCAAGTTGTATGTGGGAGGAAGTAATATTTTGTCCAACTCTTCCTGGGAAGATGGGAAGTACTCTCTTGAAATTTCAATAGCAAACCTCTTCATGATGCTTCTGAGCTTGCTGAGGAGCTCTGTAATGCTCTCGTGCCGACTAAACAATTCGATGATAAACTGCACTACTCTTAACTGGATCTTCTCTACCTCTTTTAACAGTCCTGTCTGGTAAGGAGTGGAAAAAACATACCACTTATCACAGATATGAGAAAAGTATAATTTTATTTTATTCAATACACAAAGGTGATTGACAGCTCAGAAGAAACCTAATTAAATATATAACGCCAACACAAGTGAGATTAGTCTTAGCTTTAAATCAAATTTTTTCGGCGAGTCTGCATTTTCTTGACGACCCTCTTAGCTGAGGCCAGCTGGACGCCTCTTCACCCTGCCACTTCCACATAAATGAGGAATCGGTTTCACGTTCAAAACATATGAATCCGAAGTTCTAAATTTTGTAATTTTTCGGTAATTGCTAATCACATTTTCAAGAATGAAACGCCTTTGCTCTTAACCGTTGCAGAACCACGATAATTGCAGCAGATATTACTATAGTTCCATTTGAAAAAGCGAAGTTGATACCCATACGTCTATAATTAATACAACTGTGAAATGAGACTACACGCCATTTAGAGAGAACTTCTTCATAATTACATTGAGTTAAAGGATTCGGGAATTTTCTGAGGTAGACGGCTTAGCTGAATCACCCTGTACTCTGAGAACAGTAATGGTCCTGTAACACTCCTATCGGATATGTCGAAAGTTACTTTTTCCTCTGAAGGTTTCTCTCCGTTAACAATGAGAAGCTGCGTTCTGTTTGGTAGGAACTCAGTCATAAGCCTAGTCTGATACTCTGTATGCTCGTATTTTGTTCACTAGACGAAACTGAGGAACTGTTTTTAAGGCTTCCGGAAGTCAAGTAACACGGTGCCAACATGAGCGTCGGAATGTACTGCCTTCTTCGTCTCATGGGTGAACCGAATGAGCTGGGTTTCACACTATCGTTTACCGAGTCCATGTTGGCTCCTACAGAGGAGATTTTCGCGAGAGTATCCAACCTGTTCAAAATTGTACAACAGACTAACTTCGGCGTTATAAACCTAGAACTGTGTGGCTCTGTTCTACAATCCTTCTTGAAAACGGAACTAACCTTCGCATTTTGTCAGTCACTTTGAACTCTTCGTCCCTTCAATAACGTGTGGAAGACCACACCTAGAAGAGGAGCAAGTTCTTTGGCATACTCCAAAAAGAAATGTACAGACATCCCATCATTTCCAAACGCCTGTCATCTGGTGAGCGACTTTAATTGGTTTTTTCGTCCCTCGGTCACTGATTGATTGGTTAGACAGAGCTTTACTTTCGAATTCCTCGAACGCTTCATGCCTTTCTTTCGGTGGCGGACTAAGCACATCGGCCTGTGGCTACGATACTAATGAGGTCCCCGGTCCGCTTGGAAATTGATGTATTTGTAGTTTACATTATATCAATAATATAGATGCAATGGCTGAAAAAAACTAAGTATTTATAATGTGTGTACTCTCTAGTAACCATAGAACACATACTTAAAGATAGGTTGGAAACTTAGAATATATATCATCATTTAGCACAGCAAACATCAGATAGGGTGCAAAGAAATATTAAAAATTAGAATAAGAATAGTACCTTTTATTTAATACACCTGGAAATAAGGCTTGTACAATTGAAATATCAGTTACTTTCGTAACCTTAGTACGAGATAGTAGTTAATATTATTATAGTACATATGTTGGGTATTTATTTTGCTGCAATTCTCGTCAACGTCGTTGAAATATATTTCATTTGAAACTTTCTTTTCAGTTGTTAAAATGGACAGATTGGCTAGTCTTTCCAGATTCATCACAGGACATAGATCATTTTTTCTTACTCTCAATTCAGAAAAACTGCTCTCGCATGATGAGACTCAGGCACAAATGGTCAAAAAGTATTGGATTATATGTGATGTACTGGGTAATGCTGGTAAGCCAAAACGTTATGACCACTGCCTACCGCAATGTTGGATGCCAGCTGGTGACGTTGCACGCACATGATGCAGTAACAAAAGTATGTAATCAGAGCAGACACAGATGGGGGATCACCCTAGTGAAGATATGAGGTGCAACTGGGGAATATGCAGAGCCTGCAAACCAGTATCGCGAAAACAGCAGAGATGGTCCAACGTTCGTGCACTGCTGTTGTGAGCCCTACATAATAAGGTAGAAGGACAGTGAAACAAACACTAGGTGCCAAATGGTTGGACGTCCATGACTCTTCACAAAACGTGGGGTTTGGAGGCTTGTCCACTCTGTAAAGTAGGATAGATGGTGATCTCTGCTGAAAGAGCACACTGTTGGTGTAAAACACAAGTGCTTCAGAGCACACCATTCATCGTTCATTGTTGAACATGGAGCTCTGCAGCAGGCCACCCCTCACCCTCTGAGAAATCCCTCAGCCATCCCCTCTCCTCTCTCACTTCTCCGCTCCCCTCCTCCACCTCGAAATCGGTGGGAAAAAGACTCAAGTGCTGGAGAGGAAGAATCTCATGACATGAAATTCAAATCAGTTTTAATAATATATTGATGCATATTCTTTATTTAAGCAGTTTGTGGAAGATAGGGCTCCCGCATTTGGGTAGTGCTCATGTCAACCCTCATTTTACATGCTGTAATAACTGGAAGCATTGAGGAATGGAATGAAGTACAGTATATTGGTCGCCACTTGTGGTCGCTCATGCATGTTTCTGTCGTGCGGGCATCAGATGTGCACATCTGCATATTGTGGAGGTGTGTTTCTACAAAGGCTCTCATTCCATGTGCCGCTGCCAGGTGGCAGCAGTTTTCCAATTGGCTCCCACACCTAAATTGCTCAGTCTGTTGTGAGATGTCAGATAGGAAGTACTCACTATGGAGTCTTCATGTGATGAAAAAAGTTGGGAAACTTGTTGCTGCAATGTCTTAATATATAGTGTTCTCCTGGGAAGATACTGTCATAATGGGTTCATTTGAGGAGATGCTGGTATTGGACAGCAAGGAGTTTAATAAGTGTATTACCTGTAACCATACAGCTGAGGACTATGTCTATATCCTCCTACACTAATAATGGAAAGAGGCGATAATAGGTGAACATGGGGTGAATACTTTTCAGAAAATAGTGGCGATGCAGTGGGATGGGCTGAAGATTCATTTTGCAACTCATAGACAATACGGCCTGTGCTGGAGCTGTTTGTCGTTTTTGAAGTGGCCTATCAGTGCAGGAGATGATTTTGTCCTCTTCCGCTACCCCAGACAGAATAACCAGCGATATTCATTTTGGTGTATGGGATCTTGACTGAGCTAGTTCACAGAACTGCTACAGAGGTTGCTTGAAACACATTTTCTTCTCCCCAGCCACTTCCCTTGGGAGCCAGTAGGAACACAGTGTTAACCCCCTCCTCACCTGAAAGCTGGTGGGAGCCAATAGGATATAAAACGGATGTGCTCTCAGTTGCAGTCAGTCAGTGGAAGAACCATGAGGCGTCAACAGCAGACGAGATCTTCAACTGCCTCCTTATCACAGAAGAACCACAAAAGTAAGTACTCAATACGTGTCTCCAGTTCTCTGCCAAGTTCCATTTCTTCGTTCAGCTCCATGTCTTTGTCTGTAATTGCTTATTGCTTCTTCTTCTTTGTTCAGCAGCAGCCTCCAATGTGTTTGAACTGGCAGCAACCTTCGCCTGAAGTAGCAGTGGCCACCACTGCCTCAAGGGAACCTGCAACTAACTCCAACATGTTGGGGCAGCAGCGGCAGCAGCAACATGGAATCCTGTAGTGCACTTGACTAGTATGCTGGAGCAGGACAACTAGCTGCTATTATCCACACTGCTCATTGATTTGTGTAATGAAGACCCCCAGCCAGTCTCCATCTCAGAAGAACTGTGCTGGGGACTGTCCAGCATCCAGGGCAGGTTAGTACTGGTCTTCAACATACGCACCATCCCAGAACATTCCAGCGTTACTGCAAGGACAGAGTGTTGGTGTGGTGGATGACAAGCTGCTGATTCCTCCCAGTGCTCTACTGCTTCTCACGTCAACTTATAAATAAACAGCTAACGGTGCAAAGTGCGTAAATAGCGGTATAAAAGCGTCAGTGGACAATGACTGGTGTGTCGTATTAGAGATTAAAATTGCTATGAGAAGTGTTAAAGTGCAGTGCACGGAGTTGGAATGGGATTAACCGTGTAATGCAGAACTCTACATCAACCAACAGATGACCTCCAAATACCCCCTTTTCCAGACATTTACTGTGCTGGTCTGATGCTATCTATAACATCATTGTATGGAAGTATGACACTCGTGGTAACATTTGGAAGTCGATCCATTTATTTGCAACACTCCATCATTACAAACTTGTTCAGCCTACAGATGGTGCTGAACCATGGACTGCTACGTCTCAAACTACACTCCTGGAAATTGAAATAAGAACACCGTGAATTCATTGTCCCAAGAAGGGGAAACTTTATTGACACATTCCTGGGGTCAGATACATCACATGATCACACTGACAGAACCACAAGCACATAGACACAGGCAACAGAGCATGCACAATGTCGGCACTAGTACAGTGTATATCCACCTTTCGCAGCAATGCAGGCTGCTATTCTCCCATGGAGACGATCGTAGAGATGCTGGATGTAGTCCTGTGGAACGGCTTGCCATGCCATTTCCACCTGGCGTCTCAGTTGGACCAGCGTTCGTGCTGGACGTGCAGACCACGTGAGACGACGCTTCATCCAGTCCCAAACATGCTCAATGGGGGACAGATCCGGAGATCTTGCTGGCCAGGGTAGTTGACCTACACCTTCTAGAGCACGTTGGGTGTCACGGGATACATGCGGACGTGCATTGTCCTGTTGGAACAGCAAGTTCCCTTGCCGGTCTAGGAATGGTAGAACGATGGGTTCGATGACGGTTTGGATGTACCGTGCACTATTCAGTGTCCCCTCGACGATCACCAGTGGTGTACGGCCAGTGTAGGAGATCGCTCCCCACACCATGATGCCGGGTGTTGGCCCTGTGTGCCTCGGTCGTATGCAGTCCTGATTGTGGCGCTCACCTGCACGGCGCCAAACACGCATACGACCATCATTGGCACCAAGGCAGAAGCGACTCTCATCGCTGAAGACGACACGTCTCCATTCGTCCCTCCATTCACGCCTGTCGTGACACCACTGGAGGCAGGCTGCACGATGTTGGGGCGTGAGCGGAAGACGGCCTAACGGTGTGCGGGACCGTAGCCCAGCTTCATGGAGACGGTTGCGAATGGTCCTCGTCGATACCCCAGGAGCAACAGTGTCCCTAATTTGCTGGGAAGTGGCGGTGCGGTCCCCTACGGCACTGCGTAGGATCCTACGGTCTTGGCGTGCATCCGTGCGTCGCTGCGGTCCGGTCCCAGGTCGACGGGCACGTGCACCTTCCGCTGACCACTGGCGACAACATCGATGTACTGTGGAGACCTCACGCCCCACGTGTTGAGCAATTCGGCGGTACATCCACCCGGCCTCCCGCATGCCCACTATACGCCCTCGCTCAAAGTCCGTCAACTGCACATACGGTTCACGTCCACGCTGTCGCGTCATGCTACCAGTGTTAAAGACTGCGATGGAGCTCCGTATGCCACGGCAAACTGGCTGACACTGACGGCGGCGGTGCACAAATGCTGCGCAGCTAGCGCCATTCGACGGCCAACACCGCGGTTCCTGGTGTGTCCGCTGTGCCGTGCGTGTGATCATTGCTTGTACAGCCCTCTCGCAGTGTCCGGAGCAAGTATGGTGGGTCTAACACACCGGTGTCAATGTGTTCTTTTTTCCATTTCCAGGAGTGTATGTACAAAGACATTGTGAACCATCCCTGTACATAGAGTGTACATGCAGACGGTTTAAAACACTGAATCAATACGGCATCGAAAGAAGAAGCTAAAGGAACATGCATCAGTTTCGGAAAAATACACATTTAATTCTGTGCATACAAGAAACGTTTATTTACAGAACACTGTAATGTTGTGAAGACTGAACCAGTGAATTCTTACTGATGGATATCACAGCTGATGTGTGGTTAAAAAATTATCGCAAATATTTGTTGTTTTTCATGTTCAACTACCCTGTCCTAATATATTCCTATTTAACTAACCTGTCATTGTATAATGTAAGGTACAGTCATTGGAGCTGAGTTGGCATGACGATTGCACTATAGTGGCTACACATATGATTTTTATTATAAGTGTTCATTTCTCTACAAAATCCTATTGCACACTAAAACCTGACATAGTCAACATTATGACAGGGTGGATGAAGCATCAGGACGTTGTTGCAATTTACTGGTCCCGTGATGGTGCGGAAGAAGACCAGAAGGAGAAGAAGAACAGAATATTCCTCCCTTATAATATATAAGTGATAATTTTAAATCCAACCAACTGCAGAAAGACAGATATTCTCATGTCACCTAAAACACCTGGAAGGAGTCCGCTTTGAGCTTGCATGCATATTTTGAAGAACTCTGATTCAACCCAAGTACCAGCTGCTGCAAAAGATACTGCTGGGTGTAGATGGTGTAACATACACGACATTAAGTCAGTATCCCCCCCAGAAAATGTATAGCCAAACAATGTTGATATTTGGCGAGATTGCTGTGGAAAACCAGAGTCAAATTCTACGATATTTCTGTTTTGGTCGTCATATGGGCGTCGACATATTTTATTTGAGTCCGACATATTCCGGAATTCCCAAACAGTTGGTGAGGGATAATGCAAACATCATTATAGCTTTAAAACAAGACAATCTGAATTTAAAACACCTTTACGAGGTGCATGTAGGAACCAACACGCCATTCAATAATTTTGTAAGGATATGTGTACATCTCTCAAATCACACACTGCACAGGTTTCTCGTTATTGATAAATCGAGAAAACTGAATGACCTTAGGGACATACGGAACTTCCAGTGAAAAAAGTGATGAGTATGTTAGTATACACTGCACGATGGACAAGTTTGCATGTATGTCAGGCACTCAGCCTAAGAAGATAGACAGAGAATGCGTCTGTATGTGGATGGAAAATTTCAGTCTTTCGAACATAAAGTTAGAGAGCTAGAGATGTATGACCACACCCTTCTGAAATTGATCAGTGAATTAGATGCTACGGTTAAAGGTCTAGAGACACACACCTGTATCATTCTGAGAAAGAAAGTAGATGACTCAACTGTAAAGGTTGATGGAACTGAAAAGGAAGTACACGAATTAACTGTAAAGATTGATGGAAATATATATAAGGTGCAGACTGTGAAGCAACCAGCTTAATATATAACAAGATGGCGACTAAGCGTAAGGTCATTGTTGCACAGAAGGCTGCTCGAGAGAAGTTATGGCTGCTGAGGTTAGGAAATTTGGATAGAGAGCAGGCACTGAGCGAAACCTTTAAACTAGTTACTGAATCTCTTTAGAACCCCCAGCGAAATTGCACAACGATGATAATGATGCTATTGCTGGTTTCATTACTGTCACAGCGATGTTAGGATAGAAAAAATATTTGGTGTGAGTGTGAAAAACTATACATGTAGGCCACGCATCCTGTAAGTTTAAATGAAAAAAACAGTACAGATAGGCGACAGTGAATTTCAAAGAACACCGGGTCTGCTGAATCTCATTTTCCAAAATGGTTCAAATGGCTCTGAGCACTATGGGACTTAACTTCTGAGGTCATCAGTCACCTAGAACTTAGAACTACTTAAACCTAACTAACCTATCGACATCACACACTTCCATGCCCGAGGCAGGATTCGAACCTGCGACCGTCACGGTCGCGCGGTTCCAGACTGTAGCGCCTAGAACCGCTCGGCCACTCCGGCCGGCTCTCATTTTCCGGATAACCTCAAAAATAGTAAAATTTTCAGCCAATGGTTTTGAGATGTATGGTGAAATACTACAACTGAGCACTATACACAGAAAAGCAGGAAACCAACACCGTGAGAAATACAGAGACATTACAAAACCACTGTCATTCGAAGGCTGCTATAGCAGTGGTGAAGGTATTGACAATCAGCGTAAAAGAGTCAGCAATCAGCCACCTCAGTACATATACTATGATGACCCCAATGAGATAATAGACCGAATACTACTGCTCATGGCATCAGCTGCTGTGGAACAGTACTGCCCTTTCGAATGACGTTGTCTCAGTAATTTCAGAGCTTATAGAGAGAGGTATAATCGATTTAATAGGGAGACGTTAATTCAAGAACTGTACAAAACAGCACACAAAACATAGCCCCGTAGGTAAGCTATGATTAAAGGTATGGATGACTTGTGACAGGCTGATCTTGTAGATGCGAGGGAATACTCGCATGAGAATAATGAATCTAAATATATCATAAGGGTTACTGATACATACTCCGAATTCGCGTGGGCATTACCTGTCAAGATAGAGATGGGAAGAGGTTTTGCGGAGGTGTTTTAGCATTTGTTGCATGCAGCAATGGATTAATGCCTGGATAACCTCCAAACTGATCACAGTGGAGAGATTTTCAATAGGTATTTCAAGGCTGTGATGCAGCAGTATGGAATATATCACTGCTCAACATTCACCCTCCTGAAAGCGAGTTATCATGGAATGTCTGAAATGAACAATAAAGGGTCGAATGTGGACGTATTTCAATCTTCGTGGTCATACAAATGGACAGATATCCTTCGGGAAATAATTGCACAGAATAACTGAACCAAACATTGTACAATGAAATGTGGCCAATCAATGTTCATGATAATGGAGTCATGGATATGGTGTACTATCGAATTAAAATTATGAATCCACATCAACAGAAATTTAATGTGAGTGATTTGGTATGTATCTCAAAGCACAAGATAGCATTTGAAAAGCCACATCTCTCAAAACTAGTTGAGTAAGATGTTCACTGATAACAAATCCCAGAACTTTCATCTTAAAGGATAGCAGTGGCATTGCAATTTCAGGATGCTTTTACACCGAGGAAATGCAGCAGAGCTCAGAATCACACGTTTTTCATAGTTTGTGTGATTAGACGTCGAGGCAATAGAGTAGTTAAATGGTTTGGTTTTCCTGCAACATAAAACAGCTGGATTGACGCCGACGGTTTGTTATGTAATGGGGTGCACAGAGCACATACAGCACAGTAGTTTAACATGTACGATAGAAGACGCATTATAGGTGGTATTCTCGACAGACTTCCAGTCGAATTGCACATTCCAAGGTGTAATTAGTGCGGATCCGTTACAAAGCTTCAAAAACGTTTGGCTTGCTTGACGAAGTGTGTTTGCAACATGACATTGCATACGCAAAACATAAAGTTCTCCAAAGACGACGCGTTGCAGATCAAATTTTAGCTGATAAAGCCCAGGCAGTACATGCGAGAAAGGATACTGGTATAGGGCAGCACATTCCAGCATTTGTGTGCTAAAATTAAGTTGGGCTTGGGTGTGAATTTCTAGCTAGTTATGAACACTGCACGTTGTGCACTGAAGAAGGAGAAGAAGAGGAAGAAGAAGAAGAGGAAGAATACAACGATGATAAAGAAGAAGGGGTGTCTCAAATACCATATCCTGACAGCGGTGTATGCAGCTAAAAGCGCCCTGAAACATAAACAACCAGATAAAGCAAACCCGGATCTGCCGATACCCAAGGCATCACGCAGAATTATCCCCTTTCTCATTCCAGCCCACGCAGGTCTCTCAGCAATGGGTTCACTTGTTGGTGGTGCTGAGGCTATTGCAAGAACAGTGAAGAACGCAAAGAACTCCCAGGAGCAGCTAGCAGTTACGTGAAGGAAGCAGAGATAACCGCATGAGGGACGTAGTAACCATCGGAAAAACACTATACCCGAAACCATACAAGAAAGTACTAGGACTGTTCATAAATTTAAAAAAATATATCTATTCAACCGGTAGACCGCTCTCTCCCAACAAATGAATAGTATGAGTATGGCAGAGTTTCAATCCCATCATCACAAATGACACTTCCATCGTCATATGGCGACAGGCTGACTTAAGATTGCACTGAAATGTACAGGGCTATTACAAATGATTGAAGCGATTTCATAAATTCACTGTAGCTCCATTCATTGACATATGGTCATGACACACTACAGATATGTAGAAAAACTCATAAAGTTTTGTTCGGCTGAAGCCGCACTTCAGGTTTCTGCCGCCAGAGCGCTCGAGAGCGCAGTGAGACAAAATGGCGACAGGAGCCGAGAAAGTGTATGTCGTGCTTGAAATGCACTCACATCAGTCAGTCATAACAGTGCAACAACACCTCAGGACGAAGTTCAACAAAGATCCACCAACTGCTAACTCCATTCGGCGATGGTATGCGCAGTTTAAAGCTTCTGGATGCCTCTGTAAGGGGAAATCAACGGGTCAGCCTGCAGTGAGCGCCGAGTGTGGGAGGAACTTGATTATCGGCTTGATGTCTGCCGAATCACTAAAAGGGCACATATCGAACATTTGTGAATGCCTAAAAAAACTTTTTGAGTTTTTGTATATATGTGCAAAGCATTGTGAAAATATCTCAAATAATAAAGTTATTGTAGAGCTGTGAAATCGCTTCAATCATTTGTAATAACCCTGTACACCTCATGTCGTCTCTATTGAATACTAGTTTGCCGCACCATATGTTGCGTCTGCAGTGGAGGACCAAGCATCATGAATACTGCTCTGCAGACACTGCAAACAGTCTTCGACAGAGAGGACTCTCGATGGCACACGATGCACACCGTTAGCCCGCTCCTGGGTGCAACTTCCAATGCGCAATATGCATACACTTTTGCTCTCAGACACACGGACTCCACAATCAAAAATGGCTCTGAGCACTATGGGACTTAACTTATGAGGTCATGAGTCCCCTAGAACTTAGAACTACTTAAACCTGACTAACCTAAGGACATCACACACATCCATGCCCGAAGCAGGATTCGAACCTGCGACCGTAGCGGTCGCGCGGTTCCAGACTGTAGCGCCTAGAACCGTTCGGTCACTCTAGCCGGCGGACTCCACAATCACTGATCTATTTACCTCATGTTTCATTAGGCTAATAACCTTCTTCTTCTATGGAACAATATCGTAAGGTTTATCAGCCATGTATGAAGATGTGTCGAATTCTTCATGGTGGCACCTCATACTTCATATGGCTTCCAGTTTTTCACCAAATACATGAAGCTGTCTGTATCCATATAGAGTGATTTAGGATCAGTGAAATGAGTTTTCGTAAACTGATAATGGAATCGGTACATTTGGAGTTTGGATAGTCTAGTATGCACATCCTCACATAGACAGATTTCGTGAACGCTACTGCAACCTTTGCCATCTCCACAGCAATAAAGTTGTCATTGAATAATGCGACTCATTCAAAGTTTGGTCGGGCGATGCATTTTCTTCCGCCATAACGCCCATGTCATTGGTTCTTATCAAAATTTCACGATGTTCCCTCAAATTATCTATTGTTTTATGAAAAATTGAGTTGTTCATTAATTTAAAAAAAAATCTTTGTTAAAGTCACACATCACAGGAGTCTTCAGTGTCGATTCAAAGCTATATACTCCTTTAATCAGGAGACAGCACAGGTGATTCTAACTAGCCTCATTCCAATCTGAGACACTGCTGGAGATTAAGATAGTGAATAACGTATCTCCGCTTATTCTCCAGCATTGTGATCAGTTTTGGGGTGGAGCCTCCTCATGGTTGTAGTTGCTCGGGACACAGGGGCAAATCAGCGTGTGCATCATACAAACTGACACAATATGTGAATTCTGCCTCCACGGCATACCATACATCAGAATCAGCTGCATTACTCTCGAAATTTTCCACCTAATCCCTAGCATTCGGGTTTGGGCACCCATCAAAACTCCCTGATTGACAGTGATTGTTGCATAGTGTGCTTGTGGAAGTCATTGACATTCAAGCACATGATGTAACTCGAATCAAGGGATGCACTGACGCTCTCACCATGTGTGAGTTATTTGCCTTGGCATGCCCATGGGCACTCGGACAAAGTACCCCATGGGTCCCTCAATCAAGAAAAAGAAGCACCTCAGTATCGGACAGTAGTCAGATGCTGTGATTTGTTTTCTTGAGCACAGAGTCTCAGAAGAGCCGAGGTGCTGTGTAACAAAAGGTGGGATCCAGGGAATATGTGGTCGTGAATAAACTCCAGAACTTCTCCAAAACCTTTGCAAGCAAGTGCACGGCTGACTTCACGTAAAACTGTGTGTACTCTCCTAAAGTGGAGAAGTTGGATTCTCGCAGACATTCACAGCTTCCTCAAACTCTGCATCCGTTATATCATCACCTGTAACGTTGCTGTAGAATGCAGTTATATCGGGTAGCCTGGTTTTGTTGAGTTTTCCCATACTACTGTATCTAGTTACTCGTATGGAGAAAGCCCCTTCCTAGAGTTGAAACTTTTACTCATCTGGAAAAGCAGGTCAGTTGATGTGCGTGTCCTTCAGATGTAGACTTTCAACAAGTTTCTGCAGTAGCGCCTGCATAAAACGGAGCGAGTCAAGGAAGTGGTGCGTAATACTTAGAAACATTTGTTTGGAGAATGAAGTATACTTCTCATTCTCAGGTAGGACACTGACCTAATTTTTCTCCCAGCCGAAATCAGCGAAGTGCTTAAAAAGAAAGTGAGCATCAGACCCACTTAAATTATGAAAGGAAACAGGTATCTGTGGCAATAACTGATACTTCAAATAGCGGGTGTTGTGTGCTGTGCCGTGGAACTTTCCTGTAAGGTGAGATTGGTCCCTATGAGGTGTTTTTTCTTTTCTGTCTAACAGTAGGCCACAATTATGGCACTCAACCTCCTATGAAATTTTTAAACCTCAGTGAGAAGCCGAACTGCAGGATTATCCACGACAAAGGTTTGTAGCGCTTAAGACTCGAAGAATAGGACGATGCAACTTGTATGGTGTTTTTCTGTGAAGGTAGTACGTACGGTTGTAGTCGCCTTCATTGTGGGTCACAGGAGCAAGGAGGCATTCAGCGTGGACATATACCAGAAACAGTCATTACTCCTGATGGTCAACATTCTTAAACTTCACGAATTCGTTTTCCTCAGTAGGTGTAATTACACGTTCCAGGTCCTTGAAAGTGCTTTCTACTAGATGCTTTGCTAATAACTTGCCTGAGGAAAAGGCCTTGAAGCACCTTAAGCAAATACGCTTTTTACACCTGTGTTAACTAATTTGGGATTAAAGCAGGTGGAACATGTCCCTGACCCAACCGTAGTGATAACTGTTATTCTCTTTATTTTTCTCATCTGAGAATAGCAGCATGTTTACATGCATCTTATGCTCAGCAGCAAACTTTGAGGAATGGAGGGCTCCAACAACTATATGCTTCTTTTGCGCACCTTAATTGAAATTCTCCAGGCCATAAATATAAACCGATATTCTAGTAGTCTGCAGCTTAAATTTAGTTATGTCCTGGATCTTTATGGGTAACTCGATAGCATCAAAGGTATAACACTTATGAATGTCAAGGTATCAACCATATCGATATGTGTGCTGTCGATCTTTGATGTAATTTCTTTTGTGAGTCAAGATTGACCATGCAAAACAAGCCTTGTCAGTTTTATTTTTAACATTAATACATGCCTTCTTATTAGCTTTTTCTTCGCAAGCGTGATACAGCTGGACTCCGCATTTACAGCATCACAGCATGTATGGATGTCAAGGTGCGGTATTCAGCTGAGTGCTTTAGTTGACCCTCTAACTACCATCTACGGAAACTGGTCCATTATAACACTCAAGGTAGACTCATGAAACCACTCGGTGATTGATGAGCTTCCATTATTGTGCCATCATTCCTCCAAAGGTAGTGAAGGCTTGGCTCTTCAACGCCAGAGGCCTCTTTGGTGGGGTGCGACAGTTCGATGCACAGCACAGCGCTTCATTTAATGGCGGGATACCACAGATACTTAACAGCCTTGAGGAGTATCATTTTCAGAAACCCTACAGGGTCTCTGTACCCTCCTGCTGGACTCTCGATCCTAGTGAATGGGATTCACTCCTTAATAGTATTTGCCACAATCCTGATCCAGTTGCCGGAGGGAGGCTGGCCCATGGACACTAGAGCGGAGCTGGCATGGGTGGCTGCTTTTGCTTGCATGGTGGCGGCTTCTCACGTAGCAAAAACATCTGTCTTTCATGGTGGAGCACGCCGCACAGGACCATGTCTTGATAGTCGTTTCTTCACTGTGCCCAGTACCCATACCATTACGTACTGCATGGACAATAGTGCTGTAGATAGAGAATAATGAGAAATATACAATGTTCCAGACATCGACTGCTGCTGAAAGGAAAGAAAGAACACTGGTTATTTGGAAGTACAATGAGTAGACGAACAAATTTCCTATCTTGCTTTGACACCATGACATATCCCTCAGGCCATCTGGCATCTCATAATGACACAGTTCCCTCTCTGTCTCCCCCACCCACTCTGGCATCTCCTTGCCTGAATCACCATGAATCCATCGATCCAGCTCCCCTACATCACCTCCAACAATACCATATTTATTTAATAAAAAGAACATACACATACAAAAACTTAGAAAAAATTTGATGAACGATTATGTACTTACACAATAGCTGTGATGTGGAGAGCATCACAACCTTTGTCCCTTCTTGTTCCTGCTCATTAAAATAATCTACAATAGCAACAAAAAATTTGCCTTAAGCAACATCATATTATGTATACAATGAAATTTTTTGAAAAGAATATGTCTAAGAACAACATATTATTTATACACACGATAGTAGGAAGACAAAAATATATATACTTATGATGCTGTTGCTGTTGCTGTTGCTGCAACCTCTCACTTACAGCTGGTCCACAATTTGGTTGACGTTTACTTAAACAAGAAAAAAAATGAACACAGAAATCCGATCTCATGTTATGAAACCTAAATATGAAAAAAATTTATGATACAGAAATCTGAACAGTGTTAGTTGATATTATGAAACTTTTTTTAACGAGTGTATACTTCTATATCTGAACACACAGTGATTTGATACTTCAACACTTTTTTACGAAAATATGCACTACATAATCCGATCTCATGCTAGGAAAATAAATATATAATATGCTTACCTCTCCTTGCCTCAGGCGTTTGTCACTTCTACTGGTGCTGCTAGAAAGAAACTTTCATCTTGCAAGCACTATAACACAGAAACATGCAAACTGACAATCAAACTAATGTAACCATGGGCGATAGCAGAATGAGGATAACAGCAGAGGGTTTAGGGTCTATATATCTTCACTGATTCAGTATTATCCAATATGAACATGGTATTGTGAGGAGGGATGAAACCTCCATCCACATGGTTTAGACATAATGGTTCATGCGCAAACAGGAAGTAGCAGCATGAGAGATAGTGGAGGTGGTTTCTCAGGTATCAAATATCAAAGGGTTGCTGCCACATGGTGCTTTGTTCTAAAGGAAGCAGCCACTTCAGAGAGCTGAAATGCGTGCATCCACTCAGATGCACCCAGTGGCTGACTGTGGGGCCTCCAACAGCAATTTCCCTGTGGCTGGCTGTGAGGAACACAACAAGGGTTTCCTCTGCATGCAGTAAGTGTGGTCGACAGGCACTCTGCATATGCACAGTCCCATGATAGTTCCGTGTGGCGACAACAGAGGCACATGCTGAAACATAAATGCCATTAGGCTGCAGACCTCCACAGCCAACAGAGCTCTCAGCTCTTGGCACACTGCCCGGCATCTGTCAGCGCATGGAACTAGGGCCTCAGTAGGGACCCGACCTTGGAGACATGCACAGCAGGCCCATGTGTGGCCGATCGAACACAGAGGCTAATATACCACAACTCATTCAGTTCCCCAGTGCTTACAGTTATTACATTTTAGAAAATGGGGACAGATGTGAGCTCCACCCAACTGAGAGAGCCCAGTTTCCTGCAAACTGATTAAATACAGAATACACATCAATATATTACTGACGCTGATTTGAATTTTGTGTTGTGAGATCCTTTTACTCCAGCACAGACTGAGTGTTTTTCCCACCAATTTCCAGGTGGAGGAGGGGATGGGAAGTGGGGGAAGAGAGCGGAGTGCTGCAGGATTTTCCAGAGGGGGGAGGGTTTAATTAATTTATCAAATTAATGAATTTATCGATTTAATAAATTATTCAATTAATTTGATATCGAAAGTGTCCTTGTATCGGCGGGGGGAGGAAGAAAGAGTTGGAGGTTTCCCAGAAGGCTGAGGGAGGAGGAGGGGGAGGGCTGTTGGGGGCTTCTGAGAAGGACAGCTTAACCCCAGTGTGTCATAAATGAATTATCATAAAGATGGGTTAAGGGGAGGGGACGGGGATAGGTGGGGGAGCCGGCCGGAGTGGCCGTGCGGTTGTAGGCGCTACAGTCTGGAGCCGAGCGACCGCTATGGTCGCAGGTTCGAGTCTTGCCTCGGGCATGGATGTGTGTTATGTCCTTAGGTTAGTTAGGTTTAATTAGTTCTAAGTTCCAGGCGACTGATGACCTCAGAAGTTAAGTCACATAGTGCTCAGAGCCATTTGAACCATAGGTGGGGGAGGGGAGGGAGTTTCCCAGAAGGACTGATTATACTTAGGAGGTCATAAGTAAATTAATTCCCAGGGGGTCATAAGTCAATGAAGGCTACCCTTGAATGTATATAAGCTGTACAAACAAAATGCACATGATCCCATTGTTCTACTACTAGTGTTCACAAGTTGACGCAATGACAGCATCAATTATGATTTCAGTGGGCATGGGACCATCGGGATTCGACTGTAGATCAATGGAAACATGTCGGCTCTTTGGGTGAATCACATTTGCTACACTAGGTCGATGGTGGCCTCCACTAACAGGGAAAGGTGAAAGGCTCTAAATATTCAGTGCATCACAGGCACAGGCCAGTAAGAGTAGTAGTATGCTATGGGAGACATCCTCCTGCGCTTACATGGGACCTGCGGTGGTAATCGAAAACACGTTGACAGATGTAAACCACCTGCATCGCTTTGTGCTTGATGTCAGTAGTGGGACAAGGTTCGTTTCAGGACATTTGGTTAGTGCAGGGTGCCTACGTGAGGGGCAGGATTGCACTCAGGGGCAAACCTGTTGTTCTACTTTGATAGTCAGGTTATTAAGCTATTGTTCTCCTCTGACTGACACATTCTCAACCTATTGGTCTGATGGAAGTATACGTCCTTTGGATTGACAGGTCCTTAACCTATTGTTCCCCCACCCCCTTCCCCCACCTCTCAGGAAACCTCCAACCAACCCATTCCTGGAGGCTGCTACAGGTACACTTTCAGGTCAGAGCTATTGGAATAGCCCATCTAACTCTGATCAATTTGATTGACTAATTAATTAAATTTATCACTTAATTGACACCTACCCCTCTGGTAACCCAACCTCCCGGAAATTTGCTGAAAAAAGACTCAGCTGATTGGTTATTTGGAGGGAATTCGATTGCAGTGAATGGTTCAAAAATGGCTCTGAGCACAATGGGACTTAACATCTCAGGTCATCAGTCCCCTAGAACTTAGAACTACTTGAACCTAACTAACCTAAGGACATTACACACATCCATGCCCGAGGCAGGATTCGCGCAGTTCCAGACTGATGCGCCTAGAACCACTCGGCCACACCGGCCGGTGCAGTGAATGGAATATTGTTTAAACAATTTAGGCAATGCATAGAATACTGTTTAATTATTTATAGCAGTGTATAGAATATAGTTTATTTATTTAGTTAAAGAATTTGTCAGGAAATCGATTGCAGTGTATGGAATGTTGTTCAAACAGTTTAAACAATGTGTGGAATATTGTTTATTTCAGCAATTTAGGGAACTCAATGCAGTGTATGGAATATAGTGTAATGATTAATTTGAAGAATTTTGCAGGAAATTGATCCCCCCCCCCCCCAGCACCACCCCCTCTCTCTCCCCTCTCCACCTCCCCTCCTCTACCAGGAAATTGGCAGCTCTGTGATGGAGAGGAAGGATCTCACGAAGCAAAATTCAAGGGTTTATTTCTTATTTATAAAAAAATCACTTTGTGTGGGTTGGATTTCTCTTGCTCATCATTCTTTGCTGTTTGGAAAGATGTAGATCTTGTAAGAACTAATTGCATGGGGAAAACATGTTGCATATCCTAATGTTCAGCACTGCATGCTAGGCTTCTTAACATAATGCTCGGCCATTTCTTGGCATTTAAACTATTGTTCTGTTAACTGGTTTTCCATGTCACTTCCATCCGCGCTGTTGGTCTGATAAAATACACTCTGGCGATCACCACATATATTCAGTGTTGCGGTATTTGGTCGGAGGTAATGCAATAGCTCGATTTATAAAGCCAGTATAGCTTTTAGCACGGATGCTCGTGGGCACCTGTAGAACCAAGACCGCTTGTGACCGTAACATAGTCACTGTGATCGTATTTTTAACATCTGGCAGCTTGTAAGACGATTACGTCTTTCTAAGACACTGTGGTACCACACGCAAGAAAAACTTGTGAGACATGTCCATCCATCGCTGAATTTCGCTCAGTATTTTTTCATATCGCCAGAAATCAGTTATTTGCAAAGTATTATACTTGGTAGTATGGGATGTGTGATAGGTTCGCCTTGAGCATCGGGCTTATGAAGTATGAGGGTGTGTTCCGATATGTGCAAAGCAAACGACTATGTCCAGTCGTTAGGAAGGTATGGATTCGACGTGGAATACTGTGATAGCAAAGGGAAAAGTATGTCAAGTCATAAGAATGGTACAGATATTTCTACACTCTTGGAAATGGAAAAAAGAACACATTGACACCGGTGTGTCAGACCACCATACTTGCTCCGGACACTGCGAGAGGGCTGTACAAGCAATGATCACACGCACGGCACAGCGGACACACCAGGAACCGCGGTGTTGGCCGTCGAATGGCGCTAGCTGCGCAGCATTTGTGCACCGCCGCCGTCAGCGTCAGCCGGTTTGCCGTGGCATACGGAGCTCCATCGCAGTTTTTAACACTGGTAGCATGCCGCGACAGCGTGGACGTGAACCGTATGTGCAGTTGACGGACTTTGAGCGGGGGCGTATAGTGGGCATGCGGGAGGCCGGGTGGACGTACCGCCGAATTGCTCAACACGTGGGGCGTGAGGTCTCCACAGTACATCGATGTTGTCGCCAGTGGTCGGCGGAAGGTGCACGTGCCCGTCGTCCTGGGACCGGACCGCAGCGACGCACGGATGCACGCCAAGACCGTAGGATCCTACGCAGTGCCGTAGGGGACCGCACCGCCACTTCCCAGCAAATTAGGGACACTGTTGCTCCTGCGGTATCGGCGAGGACCATTCGCAACCGTCTCCATGAAGCTGGGCTACGGTCCCGCACACCGTTAGGCCGTCTTCCGCTCACGCCCCAACATCGTGCAGCCCACCTCCAGTGGTGTCGCGACAGGAGTGAATGGAGGGACGAATGGAGACGTGTCGTCTTCAGCGATGAGAGTCGCTTCTGCCTTGGTGCCAACGATGGTCGTATGCGTGTTTGGCGCCGTGCAGGTGAGCGCCACAATCAGGACTGCATACGACCGAGGCACACAGGGCCAACACCTGGCATCATGGTGTGGGGAGCGATCTCCTACACTGGCCGTACACCACTGGTGATCGTCGAGGGGACACTGAATAGTGCACGGTACATCCAAACCGTCATCGAACCCATCGTTCTACCATTCCTAGACCGGCAAGGGAACTTGCTGTTCCAACAGGACAATGCACGTCCGCATGTATCCCGTGCCACCCAACGTGCTCTAGAAGGTGTAAGTCAACTACCCTGGCCAGCAAGATCTCCAGATCTGTCCCCCATTGAGCATGTTTGGGACTGGATGAAGCGTCGTCTCGCGCGGTCTGCACGTCCGGCACGAACGCTGGTCCAACTGAGGCGCCAGGTGGAAATGGCATGGCAAGCCGTTCCACAGGACTACATCCAGCATCTCTACGATCGTCTCCATGGGAGAATAGCAGCCTGCATTGCTGCGAAAGGTGGATATACACTGTACTAGTGCCGACATTGTGCATGCTCTGTTGCCTGTGTCTATGTGCCTGTGGTTCTGTCAGTGAGATCATGTGATGTATCTGACCCCAGGAATGTGTCAATAAAGTTTCCCCTTCCTGGGACAATGAATTCACGGTGTTCTTATTTGAATTTCCAGGAGTGTATATATGCGTGTAGTATGTAAAGAAATATGAATGTTTTAGTTGGACCACTTTCTTTGCTTTGTGATAGATTGTGCTGTAATAGTAACAAACATATGGCTCACCATTTTAGACAAACAGTTGGTGGCAGGTAGGAGTGTATTTCCAGAGCCACTGGCGTCAGCAGGGGTATGTCCGATACTTCGCTCATTGTCGAATGTCGTCCAATTGAGACCGTCATCGTAAAATTTAATTGAACGACAGTGATAAAATACATATGTAACCAATTTCCTAGGACGATTCTGTCTAGGGGTGCGCGGCGCGGCGGCAATGGCCTGTGGCGGGAATGATTCACGTTTCCCACTAATGACAGGAGCTGTCCAAATGGAAAGACTAGTTAGGGTACAGGAATGTAGCTGACCTAACCATGTCGTCCTCTAGACGGCAGAATAGTGAACTAATAATGTGTTGGCAGCCTTCATGATGGCGTGTGTTCTCTGTGGATTTTTGAGAAGATTCAATATGGACGTGTGTTTGCACCTGACCATTATTCCCTCCCATGTAAATTGTCCAATTGACTGCTTCTGCACATTTCTCAACTTTATTTGGTTGAGAGAACGTCGATTGTGGTGTGTGTTGTGTGCATCTAGCAGGTGAAAGATGGGTGGATCACATGTTCGCTGGTTCTCTAGACATCAGAAACACCTTAGTTGACTTTGTAAATTATATGGATGATTTGGACTCTGTTATATCACCGCCATCGGTATTCGTGAGTGGAAATATCAGTTTCCTCTATTTTTTTCCAGTTTTCACATAAAGGTCTTCACAGAAGAGATAATTTTCTAGTTACTCAGTGGATTATAGCACGCTGCATCTAGCTAAAGTTTCGGGTTTCTAGAGAAATAATTTCCAGTCTATATCTTCGGAATTATACTGTGCAAGTGATCGGTAGCATACTGCTGACTGCTTGATACTAAGAAGTATCGCGAAAATGGTATGATATTCTCGTAAACCATATGAAATACATATGTTCTTGTAGTCCCAGAATCTGGAGATGTGTGTAGAAAGCAAGCAAGTTAGCAAGTCAGGGCCAGAAACACTGACCCCTTTGTGCAGAGGGGAACTGACCCACCCTTTGTACAACAGTTTTTGCGGTATATGTACTAGTGTCTGTTGGTCGATAGGTATGTGTAGGATGCAGAAGTGATGATTTTGTATGGCTCAGGATATGAATTTTGTGTTTACTACGTTGATATTGTGCGTGGAGATCAATTTCATGTTGAAATATTCAAGCTTCTGTCGTCAGTGGCAGAGCAGTGTAATTGAGGAAGTGTCTTTCCATATTTGACGATCTGTAGGCCACTTTTGCAGGGTTTAACCGTCAGTGCAGTATGTCGATCTGCACAAAATAGTTTTTACGCTGAAACCCTTGCCTGCAGAAAAAAAAATGGCGTACATTGCTCCTGCACCAGCAGCAGCAGCAGGTTGGTGGGTAAATTCAGTAAGAGCCAATCAGAATGCTCCATTCATTCACAAGACATTCTTTGTGCTGGGATACAGGATCCTCTACATAGCAGTGAGAACGTTTGTCATTTCAGAGATGTTTCTTGAAAGCACGATTTCAAGGAAGAATAGCACGGGATGTCTCGTTACCACCATCAGAACGAATAAATTCTGTGTTTTTCTGAGCTATTTTCGTAAGCAGCTCATGTTTGGGCAAGAATTTCCATCCACACAAGCTGAGACATCACGAAAGCTCCTACAAAAGCGACCGTTAACTGTTTCTGCGACACTTTACGATTTCCGTGAGGGGCTGATATGTGATGGACAGGCTTTGCTGTTAGGAGCATCAGGAAGATTCCATTTGGTGTTATTGTGGACTCGTTAACAGTTTCTGAAAGCATTGCAGAAGATTTCTATAGCGCATCCAGAGGAAGACTTGGTATCTTATTTAGATAGACTTGTGACGTTGGTATAACACAGACAACCTTTAACCAGCGCTTGAGATGGTGAGTTGCTCGGCAATTAGGTCTTCACTGGACCACAGGTACAAAGGCTATTCATCATTGCATCAGCAACGGTAAACACGTGCGCCGGTAGGCGCACCTCACTGTCCTGTTTGGATTGCTATTAAGAATGCAACCTGTATTAATCTGGGAAGCATTGTTAAAGATTTGTGTAGTGCTTCCATAGGAGAACTTAGCTGTTACTTCCATAGACATGAGGCATCAGTATAAGATCGAAGAATTCTAACTGTATACCCTGATAATAGACGCTACTTTCACCTGCTGGCTGCCGGCGGCAGCGGCATGAGAGCCGTGGCTCGTGCACCAGCGATCGTGACTTCGCAAGGGCCGCCGATGTTTCCCGACTCCTGGCAGCATGTGCGGAGTCGTCGGCGTCGGGCGTCGGGTGGCGGTTTGTGTTTTTTATTAGCGATATTTTGTTTAAACTATATTCCATCGATTTCCTCTACTAATAGGATGCTGCGAATTAAAAAAACTACCCCATACATATGAAGGATATCGATTTAATTAATTTTCATAATTAATTTGTATAAATTTTTTATATCAAAGTGATGTTAGTAGTGCTATACTTAAGGGGAGGGTGTGCGTGGGTTGGTGACATGGAGAAGAGCAGCAGGTTAAGTGCAGAACACTATATTAATTTGCATAATTTTTAAGTAAATTGAGGTACAATAGTTTAATGGGTAGGGGTGGGCAACAAAGAAGAGTGCCCTAGAAATGACATTTAAAAGCGTGTGAAATTCGAAAAGTGTACCAGAAAATGGTGTGACAACGTAACTAATTACTTATTTGCATTTCAAAGGCATTACAATACTTTAAGAGGATGGAGGTGATTCGGAAAACCACTTAACAGAACAATAGGTTATGTGCCAACAAACGGCTGAACATTACGTTAAGAAACTCAGAGTGCAGTGCCAAACATTAGGATATGTAAAATGTTTGCCCCATGCAATTACTTCTTGCAAGACCTATATCTTTCCACATAGCAGAGAATGATGAGCAAGAGAAATCCAACCCCTGCAAACTGAATTTTTTATAACTAAATAAAATACCCCTGAATTTCACTTCGTGAGATCCTTCCTCTTCAACACAGAGCCGCCAATTTCCAGGTAGAGGAGGGGAGGGGGAGAGGGGAGGGGGGAGAGGGTGATGGTGGGGGGGATAGATTTCCTACAAAATTCTTTAAATTAATAAATAAACTATATTCAATACACTGCCTTGAATCCCCTAAATTGCTTAAATAAACAATATTCCATACATTGCCTAAATTGTTTAAAGAATATTCCATACACTGCAATCGATTTCCTGACGAATTCTTCAACTAAATAAATAAACTGTATTCCATACACCGCCATAAATAATTAAACAATTATTCTATACATTGTCTAAACTGTTTAAACAATATTCCATTCAATGCAATCGAATGCCCTCCAAATGACCGATCAACTTTTTCCAGCAAATTTCCAGGAATGGGGGTAACCAGAGGGGGAGGTGTTAATTAAGTGATCAATTTAATTAAGTGGTCAGTCGAACTGATAAGAGTGAAAAGGTCTATTCCAATAATAACTTGAAAGTGTACCTGCAGCAGTGTGGAGGGAGGGTGGCTTGGAGGTTTCCTGACTGGTGGGGGAAGGGGGAGGGAGTGGAGCAACAATAATTTAAGGACCTATCAATCAAAAGGAAGGATACTTTTAGCAGAACAAGAGGTTAAAGATGTGTCAACCAAAGGATAACAATAGGTTAATGACCTGTCAATCAAAGGATCAAAATAGGTTTGCCCCCGAGTGAATTCCTACCCCTGATGTAGGCAACCGGCACTAACAAAATGCGCTTAAATGAACCTTGTCCCACTACTGATGTCCTCTCTGATGGCGACGTCGTCTTTCAGATGTATAACTGGCAATATCTCGGAGCCAGAACCATGATACAGTGGTTTGAGGAGCGTTATAGTGAATTCACGTTGATGTCTCGGCGACCAAATTCGCCTGATGTAAATTCTGTATAACACATATCGGTCACTATCGGGCGCCATCACTGTGTACACAAATCAGCGACCCGTTATTAACGCGAATTACATTACTTTTGCGCAGACATCTAATACCACATACCTCCACAAAACTACCACAAACTGTCTGATGCCCGATACGCAGAATTGGTGATGCATTTCGTTCCAAGTAACTATACAGGTGGTCATGACGTTTTGGCTGATCAGTGTATTTCACATCGGTTCTGTATTAACAACACTAGATATTATCGTATTGTTTCCGAATATAAACACGCCTCCACCACTGTCGTTAAGTCTATTTTTATGATATACATACCGATCGGAATTTCGCGTTTTATTGTTATTAACAGGTGGTTTCAGACGGCAAATCTGTGCCTAGTGCATAGCATGTGGATATTATTAGTGTTGATAAGCGAAAGTATTTGTTTGTAAGAATTGAAGAAAAGACATTTTAACACCAAAGCTACGACAGATGCGAAGGGAGTGTCTAGCGCCAGTAAGACACCTGGCTGCATTGACATTTCAGACTGGAAATTGACGTACGTGACCTTACCCATCCGCCTTCACAGAACACCTGGCTGCTCGTATTCTTCCCTTCTAAAAAGAACTGCTAAGCTGTGTGCTGCGCTTCCCTGCTCTCATATCACTTGCTTACTCTCATTTAGTTTCCTTTCCCTGTAATTTTTTTGTTTCAGTTGTTTTATGTTTAGAACTTAGGGGTCATATGGAACTAATTGCTATATTTTGCGGAAGTTCGTGTTGTCACGAGGAACTGTCGTGTTATGCTGATGGGGCGTTCCAGCTGACCGCAACTGAGTCCACATACAAATTCAGAATCCGGAGAGAAGTTTGATCTAAAACTAATACGAATCACTCTTAACTATATGTAGTTGGACCTTAACCAACTGGTTGATGGCGAAAGAAGTGGTGTGTATTTAAGGATGAGTCACCAATTAAGTACAGTGCCTGTCCTGCTAAGTTTTTGCCTTCAAAGACCTCCTGCTACTGGAACATAAATTTGCATTGTATGCGAGGTTCCATGGAGGTGTTCGCTTATATCAACAAGGTAAAGTGGCAGGGATTGCTTCAGAATAAACAGTTTACCAAAATTCATTGGATTTATTGTACTTTCAGCGCACAACAGCACACTACGAGTCGGAGATGTGGCCTAGATAGCTAATAGTTAACTAATGCATGAAACTTCAATTCACTATCACTTTCCCACGTCACAATAAATAATGACCGAAGGTCGAACTTCATCAAGTAATTTTGTTTTGTACGCTCCTAATTGCCTTATGACTCTCACTTCCGCTTTTAGCTGCGAACGTTCTTTTGAGTATTATAAACACAAAGTGAAAAAGCACATGACGAAAATGAATCCAGTAGTTATGTTAGCAGCCATAATCTTCGTTGCAAGAGTGGAATGTCAACGGCATACAAAACAGAAGGCGGGACCGATCTCGTTTTGTGGTTGGTTGTTGCTAACGCAGTTCCCCTGTAAACAACAGGCTGTCACTCAACTGTTATTCTGATCCGGTATAGTTCTGCAACCGTTCCGTGGTCACTCCTGGAATTAACTAACACTATATCAATATTCTCTTTTATCAAAAATGGTTCAAATGGCTCTAAGCACTATGGGACTTAAAATCTGAGGTCATTAGTCGCCTAGACTTAGAACTACTTAAACCTAACTAACCTAAGGACATCTCACACATCCATGCAGGATTCGAAACTGCGACCGTATCAGCAGCGCGGTTCCGGACTGAAGCGCCTAGAACCGCTCGGCCACAGCGGCCGGTTGTCTTTTATCGATCCCCCGTGACGGATGCTACTCGCTGTAGTTATTTGGGATCAGCTCAGTAGGTAAGAGCGACGCCTGTGAAAACCACATCTAATCGACCATAAAGTTTCAGAGTTGCCATAAATTTCACTAAATGCAAAGGTTACAATTTCGTGGATAGAAATAAAACGTACACATAGTATTATTAGGTGTTTTAATTGTTGGAGAAAAATTTTATTTTACATTAAGGAAAATTTTTTGTGAGCTATTATCGTTAATGCGATCAGGAGGCTCCTACGGACACTCCAACATGGGCGCCAGGGGACCCCAATGGGGAATGCCATGGCTCGCAGCTGTATTGGTCGTTGCCCCAGTACGTCGACATCACACGCAGCTCGCCAGCCTCCGTCACGTACACCGCGTACGACTTCGGGGTTGAGAAGCCGCCTGGGTACCGAGGCCCGGACAGCTGAAAGCAGACAACCTGTGTTACAAGCAGCACATCTGTACTCCGCACTCTACCGTCCGATGTACGTGCGGCACCAGTCTCGTAGGGCTGTCGGCAACCTCCCGTATGGGCCAGAATGACTGTAATTTTACCGTTGACGTATGGTGGAGGGCGTTGTGTGGTTCTCGACTTATTTTGGAAAGTGGGCTCTCTCAAATTTGAGAGTAAGGCTGTTCGCAATGCATAACGTCACTCTTGTAGCATCTTCAACCACTGTTCGCTCAGCAAGTGTGTGGCACTCTCACATAGACCAGAAAAATCCGTGAAGAATTGTGAAACACTTATTTGAAAGTTTTCTATGACTTACGTTAATCAACTCGGTAAGTGCTCCAGGCTATTCCAACTGGTGTTCAAATATATGAGACAGGCGAAATACTCACAGACTTAAAAAATAATGCAGTAACTTCAATTCTAGAGAGAACAGGTGTTGGTAGGTGTGAATATTACCAAACCATCCGTTTAATGTCATGGAAGCAAAGTACTTAGACGAATTATTTAAAGAAGAAAGGAAAAAAACTAGTAGAAGGGATGATCAGTTTGTGTTCCGGAGGAATGTACGAACACGTAAGGTAATTTGACCCTAGGACTTAGAAGACAGGTTAAAGAAAGGGAAACCTACGTTTATTGAATCTGTAGATTTAGTGAAAGCTTTTGATAATGCTGATCGAAATACACTCTTCGAACAATTTCTTCGTGTATGGGTCCACAGCCTCAATGTATCATCTAAATGATGAATCTATTTACATGCATGGTACATTAAAGGAATGAAATTGACAGCCTACGGTGTTTAAAACGGTCCCATCATTTAGTCGAGACTCTTCGAAGTTCTGAAGGTATCACAGATAAAATACATGGAGCGAAAGGTTATTTAAAACCTGCAAAGGAATCAAATTACAGTTTCAAGAGTAGAAGGATATGAAGGGGAAGCAGTGCTTGAAGACGGAATGAGACAAGGATGTAGTCTAACCCCGACGTCAGTCAACCTGTATACAGAACAAGCAGCCAAAGAAACTAAGAAGAAATTTGGAAAGGAAACTAAAGTTCAAGAGGAAGAAATAAAAGCTTCAGTGTTTTCCGATGACACTGTAGCTTTCTCAGAGATGGCAAATGACTTTGAAGACCACTTGAACGTTATGGATAGTGTCCTGAAAAGTTGTTACAATATGAACATAAATAAAAGTAAAACAATGGTAATGGAACACAGTCGAACTAAATCAGAATTGCGTAAGAAAATGAGACACTAAAACAGTAGATGAGTTTTGCTATTTGGGCAGCAAAATCACTGATGATGGCCATAGTAGAGAGGATATAAAATGCAAACTGGAAATTGGAAATTTGTGGTAACTTCCTATGGGAGCAGACTGCTGAGGTCATCGGCCCCTAGGCTTACACACTACTTAATCGAACTTAAACCAACTTAAGCTAAGGACAACACACACTCCCATGCCCGAGGGAGGACTTGAACCTCCGACGGAGGGAGCCGCGCGAACAGTGACAAGACGCCTCGGACTGGGTATAGTAAGAAATTCGTTTCTGGAAAAGAGAAAACTGTTGACAGAGAACACAAATTTAAATACTAGGAAGTTTCTGAAGGTATTTTTCTGGATTGTAGCCAAGTACGGAAGCGAAACATGGACTATAAGCAGTTCAGATAAGAAGAGAATAGAAGGTTTTAAAATGTGCTGTTACAGAAGGATGCTGAGAATTAGATGAATAGATCGAGTAATTAGTGAGGAGGTACTGAGTCAAACTGGGCCAAAAGGAAAATTACGACACTACTTGACTAAAAGAAGGGATCGATTCATATGACATATTCTGAGGCATTAATAAATTGTCAGTTTGAAAACAGAGGGAAGTGAGCACGGTACAAATTGTAGAGAAAGACCAAGGCAAGAATACAGTAAGCAGGTTCGAATGTATGCATGTTGCAGTAGTTATTCAGAGATGAAGACTCTTTCACTGTATCCAACAGCATGGTGAGCTACATCAAAACAATGTTTGGATTACAGACAACAACAACAGCAAATGACCCTGACTGGCTGATAATATTCAGTAACTAGTGTAACTAGTGTAACTAGTGTCTTGCAATCGACCTCTGTCATGTCATGCGTGAATCATATTCCCTCACGATTCCCCCAACAAATCTGACGCTGGCGTCTGCATTCCTCGTGCCCAGATTTATGTGGTCATCCCACCTCACATCACTCCGGACAGAAACACCCATATACCTGATGTTTGTGATAGCGTAGTCAAACGATATCGGATGTTTCCGTCTGTTTACCCTCATTCGACTACATCTATTTATGTTTAGAGTCAGCTAGCACTTTTCGATACTGGTGCTGAACATCCGTAAATGTCTGCGTTTCGTAATACGTTTCTAAATGCGAAAGATGGGTATACACATCTGCTTCGTCTGCGAATTTCTTATTTGATTGTCTTTTGTTAATGGTCAGTTACCTACGTAACTAATTTCGACCGAATGATTTTACATAAAATTTTTTGATACATGTCATTCAGGACGAATATACAGGGTGGCTATAATTAAACTTTCTCCACCTGAGTCAGTACAGACGGGAAACTATTTACCGTATGAGTACCCAACTTTATAGGAATGATGTTCAGACTGTGAGCTGGTACTAATGCACCTACGTAGGGTTGAAACACGAGCATCAGCGTGCATTACAGCGGTAGTCAACATGGGTCTGGACAAGGTGAGCAATAATTAACTCCCAAAGTAGTTTTATCAAAATAACTCCAATATAGTACCGCTACCGCTGATCTTCTCAAGTATCGACGCGTTAAAGGAATAAACCCCACACTGTGGTTGAAGAATATGATTCAGAATTTCGAATTAACTCGCGGTTTCGAAATTGCTCCTGAGAGAGGCCTATGGCCGATTGCACCACAAAATGTTAAAGAAGTTACTGTTGCCATGGCTGAGAACTCTGGACGCAGTATGCGATCTTCAAGCAGTGCACAAACAGCGTCACGACAGCTTAACAGTCCATGCTCCACCGTTCGAAAATTTCTGCGAACAGTTGTGAAATGGTATCTCTTGTGCGGTTCCATGCTGTGTTGGTTGCAGATTGAGCAACACCTGTAATTTGGAGCGTAAACAAGTTACACATTTAACAAAAGTTACCCTCCCATGTGGAAACTAAAATGTGTTTCTTTCAATGGTTTATTTGTTACTTCTTCCACGTGTCCTTACAAATATTTACATGAAGTTTCATTGTCATACGACCACTCTTTTTTCATGGAGACCCTACCAATTAGCGAAATTTACACTACTGACCATTAAAATTGCTACACCACGAAGATGACGTGCTACAGACGAGAAATTTAACCGACAGGAAGAAGATGCTGTGATATGCAAATGATTAGCTTTTCAGAGCATTCACACAAGGTTGACACCGGTGGCGACACCTACAACGTGCTAACATGAGGAAACTTTCCAACCGATTTCTCATACACAAACAGCAGTTGACCGGCGTTGCATGGTGAAACGTTGTGATGCCTCGCGTAAGGAGGAGAAATGCGTACCATCGCGTTTCCGACTTTGATAAAGGTCGGATTGAAGCCTATCGCGATTGCGGTTTATCGTATCGCGGCACTGCTGCTCGCGTTGGTCGAGGTCGAATGACTGTTAGCAGAATATGGAATCGGTGGGTTCAGGAGGGTAATACGGAACGCCGTGCTGGATCCCAACGGCCTCGTATCACTAGCAGTCGAGATGACAGGCATCTTATCCGCATGGCCGTAGCGGATCGTGTAGCCACGTCTCGATCCCTGAGTCAACAGATGGGGACGTTTGCAAGACAGCAACCATTTGCACGAACAGTCCGACGACGTTTGCAGCAACATGGACTATCAGCTCGGAGACCGTGGCTGCGGTTACCCTTGTCGCTGCATCACAGACAGGAGCGTCTGCGATGGTGTACTCAACGACGAACCTGGATGCACGAATGGCAAAACGTCATTTTTTCGGATGAATCCAGGTTCTGTTTACATCATTCTGTTTCGCATAAAACATTATCCAAAATTGCGCTAAACGCATTCTCTGAACATTATTTCGAGCAGTTAGTTCATGAGCCCTCGTGAATGGTAAACGGTTTTGAAAACACACTTGACCTCTTAGCAAGAATAATCCTGAATTAATAACGACCATCAAAACGGATACAGGGATTAGTGAAAATAGGGTTGACGTAGCGAGATTGATTATTATAACCCCCAAATCCTCCAAAAATAAACGAAAAATATACCTATTAAAAAAAGCAGATAAAAATTCACTTGACGCCTTCCTGAGAGACAATCTCCACTCCTTCCAAATTAACAATTTAAGTGTAGACCAGATGTGGCTTGAATTCCAAAAAATAGTATCGACAGCAATTGAGATTTTTATATCAAATAAATTAACAAACGACGGAGGTGATCCTGCTTGGTACACAAAATTGGTCAGAACACTGTTGCAGAAACAACGGAACAAACATGCCAAATTTAAAGAGACGCCAAATCCCCAAAATTTGCGATCTTTTACAGAAGCCCGAGATTTAGCACCGACTTCAATGCGAGGTGCTTACAATAGTTTCCACAACGGAACTTTATCTCGAAACCTGACAGAAAATCCAAAGAGATTCTGGTCGTATGTGAAGTGTGCTAGCCGCAAGACACAATGCCTTCTCTGCGCGATAGCAATGGAGATAATATTGAAGACAGTGCTGGCAAAGCAAAGTTACTAAACACAGCCTTCCGAAATGCCTTGGCAAAAGAAGGCGAAGAAAATATTCCAGAATTCTAATCAATAACAGCTGCCAGCATGACTTTCAAATGGTTCAAATGGCTCTGAGCACTATGGGACTTAACATCTTAGGTCATCAGTCCCCTAGAACTTAGAACTACTTTCACCTAAATAACCTACGGACATCACACACATCCATGCCCGAGGCAGGATTCGAACCTGCGACCGTAGCAGTCCCGCGGTTCCGGACTGCAGTGCCTAGAACTGCACGGCCACCACGGCCGGCAGCATGACTAACGTATTAGTAAATATCCTCGGAGTAGTGAAGCAACTTAAATCACTTAAGGAAAGCAAACATTCTGGTCCAGACTGTATACCAATTACGTTCCTTTCAGAGTATGCTGATGCAATAGCTCCATACTTAACAATTATATACAACCGCTCGCTCGACGAAAAATCCGTACCCAAAGACTGGAAAGTTGCACAGGTCACACCAATATTCAAGAAAGATAATAGGAAGAGTCCACTAAATTACAGGCCCATATCATTAACGTCGATAAGCAGCAGGATTTGGGAACATATTTTGTGTACGAACATTATGAGTTATCTCGAAGAAAACGGTCTACTGAACACAGTCAACATGGATTTAGAAAACATCGTTCTTGGGAAACACAACTAGCTCTTTACTCGTATGAAGTGTTGAGTGCTATTGAAAAGGGATTTCCGATTGATTCTGTATTTCTGAAAGAAGGCTTTTGACACTGTACCACACAAGCGACTTGTAGTGATAGTGCGTGCTTTCAGTTGTGTGACTGGATTCATGATTTCCTGTCAGAGAGGTCACAGTTCGAAGTAGTTGACGGAAAGTCATCGAGTAAAACAGAAGAGATTTCTGGCGTTCCCCAATGTAGTGTTATAGGCCCTTTGCTGTTCCTTACCTATATAAACGATTTGGGAGACAATGTGAGCAGCCGTCTTAGATTGTTTGCAGATGACGCTGTCGTTTATAGACTAATAAAGTCATCAGAAGATCAAAAGAAATGGCAAAACGATTTAGAAAAGATATATGTATGGTGCGAAAATTGTCAGTTGACACTAACGAAAAGTGTGAGGTCATCTACATGAGTGCTAAAAGGAATCCGTTAAACTTCGGTTACACGATAAATCAGTCAAATCTAAAGGTCGTAAATTCAACTAAATACTCAGGGATTACAATCACAAATAACCCAAATTGCAGCGATCACATAAATAATGTTGGGGGTAGAGTAAACCAAAGGCTGCGATTCATTGGCAGAACACTTAGAAGGTGCAACACCTAAAGAGACTGCTTACACTACACTCCTATTCTGGAGTATTGCTGTGCGGTGTGGAATCCGCATCAGGTGCGACTGACACATGACATCGAAAAATTTCAAAGAAGGGCGGCTCGTTTTGTATTATCGCGAAGAGGGGAGAGAGTTTCACTGAAATGATACAGGATTTGGGGTCGACATCATTAAAATAAAGGCGTTTCTCGTTGCGGCGGAATCTTCTCAGGAAATTCGAATCACCAACATTCTTCTCAGAATGCGAAAATATTTTGTTGAAAACTACCTACATAGGGTGAAACGAACACCATGACAAAATAAGGGAAATCAGAGCTCGTACGGAAAGAAATATATAGGTGTTCGTTCTTTCCACGCGCTATACGAGATTGGAATTATGAATTGTGAAGGTGGTTCGATGAACCCTCTGTTGGGGACTTAAATGTAATTTGCAGAGTATCCACGTAGATGTAGATGTAGGTGCAAGATCTATGAAAAGAGCGATGAGATCAGTAACGTTAAGTCACAACTGGAATGCCCTGAAGCTATTGGCTCTCCTGTATAATCAAAGGATTCGCGAACTGATCTTTCCATTAGGGTACGTCAGGTGTACTAGATGTGCTGAATCGCAGCTGGAGCTAGACCTGAGATTATTTGTGAAACGTTAACAATTTAGTTAATATTAACCAAACCTTTCTAAAATGCCACGTTTCTATGTGCATTAAAATTTCAATTTTCACGCAGGTGCACTCCGAGAAAGTTACAGCTTAGACTTTAACGTGTAGGTATATCGTTGATTCTGATTACTTGATTTCGGTTGTAAATTAATCTACCCGTTACCACTATATAGGGAGCGTTCTAAGGTGGAAGGTAAATTTTTAGTCTCCACAATTATTAAAAATTAAAGGCATTGGTACATTAAAATGGCATTTTAAACAAATTCATAATGCTACCAAATTTATATGTTATTGAAAACACCCACAAGTCGCTCTTTGTATTTTTTATTTACCAGCTTCGCTCTTCAAATGAACAAGAGCATCATCAGAATATACAATTGAAAGTTGGCTGATACCATTAAAGATAACGTTTAGAGTTGGATGACAACTCTAAATATTAAAATGGCTGCGCTATATTACTTAAACTTACATTTAAAGTACAGTGGTAAATGATGACACTAACAGCGCCAAAGACAGAGTCGTTGGGCCAGGCGTCTGTCAATAGCAATAATGTGGCACAAACCTATCAGATCTCCCGCGTACCGGCCGGCTACATACAGCTGCTTGTTGAAATCTGCGTGTTCGTCGCCAGAAAAATGCAAGCGAAATTCTCATTCTCCACGACAACGCAAGGCCTTACACGAGTCTGCGCACCTGAGAGGAGTTCATGAAACTTCATTGGAATATTCTTCCTGATCCACCCTACAGCCCGGCTATTGCACCTTCCGACTTCCATCCGTTTCGCCCAATGAGGGATGCACTCCGCAGGAAGCAGTATATGGATTATGGGGAGGTTACTGATGCAGCAAGACGTTGGGTCGACCTGTAGAGTGGCACCATGCCAGCATAAAGGCCCTCCCAGTAAGGTATGGCGCTCGAACTGGGTTCTGTAGGCAAAATAGCGGGGAATAATACGGTAGCCGGCCGGTGTGGCCGTGCGGTTCTAGGCGCTTCAGTCTGGAACAGCGTGACGTTTACGGTCGCAGGTTCGAATCCTGCCTAGGGCATGGATGTGTGTGATGTCAAAATGGTTCAAATGGCTCTGAGCACTATGCGACTTAACTTCTGAGGTCATCAGTCGCCTAGAACTTAGAACTAATTAAACCTAACTAACCTAAGGACATCACATACATCCAAGCCCGAGGCAGGATTCGAACCAGCGACCGTAGCGGTCACGCGGTTCCAGACTGAAGCGCCTTTAACCGCACGGCCACAGCGGCCGGCTGTGTGATGTCCTTAGGTTAGTTAGGTTTAAGTGGTTCTAAGTTCTAGGGGACTGATGACCACAGATGTTAAATCCCATAGTGCAGAGAGCCATTTGAACCAATAATACGGTGTATAATAATCGTGAATAAAAACAATCTGCTTTCAGAAAAAAAGTGGGTTGTATTACTTATTGAACGCCCCTCGTAAAGAGGTCGGAGAGATGCGGAAAACATCGCAGTAGTTGACGTGAATTAGAAACGGAGCGATTGATCTAACGTCCAAAAGGCATGATCGTTGGCTTTCGGGCTAAGGATGGAAGCATTTTCGAAATGGCTAAGTTTGTAAGCTCTTCGCGCACCACGATGGTTAAAAAAAAACCGTACATGGCAAAAATCCAAAACCGAGGCCGAGGCAACTGTTGTGCACAATGGACCATAGATGACAGAGGTGAACGATGGCTGCAGAGATGTGTACGGGCATATAAACGTGCAACTGTTGAGCAACTGACCTTCCAGATGAACCAAGCGGTTACCAACAGTGTCCTTCAGCGACCGTTCAGCCAACGTTGCTGCATATGGGCCTCTGCAGCAGCCGCCTGGTTCATGCACCCATGCTGACGGCTGTTTATCGGGGACAAAGGCTGCAATTTGCACGACAGTAAGACAGCAGGATGTCCACTGAGTGGCGACTGGAGGCCTTTTCAGATGAATTACGTTTTATGCTACACAACACTATCGATCGCCCTGTATTGCTCTCCTTAGACGACGTGACGTCCGTTCGTCAATTAGTTGTGGCTGTTGTCCTGTGCGGTGGTTCATGCGTGTGGAAACACTGACTCTGTGATACTGGAGATTCGCCGTAGACACTATTTAGTTTGGAAACCCGAATTCTTGTGTAATGTCCGATAAGGTATGTCCTGCGAATCTTGAACGAATTACCAACCAACATTCTAAGTCGTTAAACTCGTCCGTGCTGCCAAGTCCGCAAGACAGCTGCCTGTAAGAGACAGCTCAGGTATCGTGTCTACAGTCGTGCTATACGACGCATCTAGCCGCAACATTCGGACGCCAGATACGGAACACCTTCAAACGAGACATCCATTGTAACTTCTGTCTACTCACAAGGGAACCTCCCCATCGCACCCCCCTCAGATTTAGTTATAAGTTGTCACAGTGGATAGACCTGAACACAGATCAATCGAGAAAACAGGAAGAAGTTGTGTGGAACTATTTAAAAAATAAGCAAAATTTACAAACTGAGTAGTCCATGTGCAAGATAGGCAACATCAAGGACAGCCAGAACTCAGGAGCGCCGTCGTCCCGTGGTCATCGTGAGCAGCTGCGGGGCGAGAGGTCCTTCGTTCAAGTCTTCTTTCGAGCAAAAAGTTTAATTTTTTATTTTCAGACAATTATCAAAGTTCAGGCACTCACACATAATCAACTTCGCTCTCCAAAATTCCAGAACATGTTCAGATTTGCTTGGACATATGCAGGATTTGACGGTCTACACACGGAAAAATTTGAAAACGTTAAAAACATATGTTTGACAGAGCACAGGGAAAAGTGTGCGACTGTGAGACTTTTGGATTCATGTGTTGCAGTTTATGTGACAAACTCTTATGTTTTCATCTCTTTTTGGGAGTAATTATCACATCCACAAGAAAACCTAAATCGGGCAACGTAGAAGTATCTTTTTACCCATTCGCCAAGTGTACAAACCGAGCGAGGTGGCGCAGTGGTTAGACACTGGACTCGCATTCGGGAGGACGACGGTTCAATCCCGCGTCCGGCCATCCTGATTTAGGTTTTCCGTGATTTCCCCAAATCACTCCAGGCCAATGCCGGGATGGTTCCTCTGAAAGGGCACGGCCGACTTCCTTCCCCATCCTTCCCTAATCCGATGAGACCGATGACCACGCTGTCTGGTCTCCTTCCCCAAACCCACCAACCAACCAAGTGTACAAGTTAGGTGGGTCGACAACATATTCCTGTCATGTGACGCAGATGCCGTCACCAGTGTCGTATAGAATATATTAGACGCGTTTTCCTGTGGAGGAATCGGTTGACCTATGACCTTGCTGTCAAATGTTTTCGGTTCCCATTGGAGAGGCACGTCCTTTCGTGTACTAATCGCACAGTTTTGCGGTGCGGTCGCAAAACACAGACACTAAACTTATTACAGCGAACAGAGACGTCAATGAACGAATGGACAGATCATTACTTTGCGAAAATAAAGAAAAATTTTTCGCTGGAGGGGAGATTTGAACGAAGGACCTCTCGTTCCGCAGCTGCTCACGCTAACCGCGGGACCACGGCGCTCCTAAGCTCACATTGTCATTGATGTTGCATATCTTCATGTGGACTACTCAGTTTGTCTATTTTGTTTATTTTTTTATAGTTCCACACAACTTCTTCCTGTTTTCTCGATTGATCTGTGTTCAGTTTTTCAAGGCCTATCCACTGTGCCGACTTATAACTAAATCTGAGGGGGTGCGATGGGGAGGTTCCCTTGTCAGTTCAACAGACCCTTTTCTTCCTACTCAAATGGTTCAAATGTCTCTGAGCACTATGGGACTTAACTGCTGAGGTCATCAGTCCCCTAGAACTTAGAACTACTTAAACCCAACTAACCCAAGGATATCACACACATCCATGCCCGAGGCAGGATTCGAATCTGCGACCGTAGCGGTCGCGCGGTTCCAGACTGTAGCGGCTAGAACCGCTCGGCCACTCCGGCCGGCTTTTCTTTCCACTATTCTTCGGAAAAGTTTTTTGTGGTATCTTGAATTTTTTATGAAATATCGGGAACGTCCGGTACTTTTCCATGGATTCAGAAACGTTGCCTGCAGACAGTGTAGGTAATTTGCAGAATTTAATTCCCCTTCTAGCTTTCTGCTTAGCCAATAATTAAGCACGATGTCGTCAAAGCTTCTGCCCTCTTTAACTTGGTTAGTGACAGACATTTCACGCGTTTTGTGACCAACTTGCTATCATTAGCCCAAGCAGTTCCATGAAACTCTTATAATATGATCATTTTGAATATGAATTAGTTAGTATTACGTTCTTATAGATTGTTTTTGTGAGTGAAGAAAAATAGCGTCACTTCTAGGGCACTGCATCCGCGTGGCGAATCTGCGTGAGTAGCGTTCATCTACAACACTAGCTCTGCACGTGCACTTGGAAGCACGTGATTGGATAGTTCACTCACTCGGTATCACGCGTCGCTCACTCACGGAGTGACGGGTAACAGCCGCGTGTCCTTGCCACGCGGGTAGGGAAACATGGACTCTACCTACTCAGCCCCGACACAATGTAGCTGTGCTAATGGGACCGGTAAGAGAATGAATACATTTAGAATTAGAATTTCTTTCAGGTGCCGATTTTCCACGTTTTCTATGAAGAAGGTGTGTGCTGTACACCTGACATTCACCAGGTTTTACCACAGTATAACGAATATTGAAATTATAACCGAATATTGACTGTTGTTGAAGGTCATTGTTTCAGTTGTGGGAAGGTATATTTCCGTGAAATAATAGGTGACAAATTAATGCTCGCTTTCAGTCAGCTTCTGAAGTCTTACTGACGTTTAGACATATTTTGAACAGAACAAATTAAAAAGATTCATGTTGAGGAATGTGATACCATGCTTTTTTGTTAACTTTGTTTATAATTACCACAAAAATTGCCATCCAGCTACACTGTAGGTTTTCGCGAGTAAATCGATGAAATGAACTAGTAGGACTCGTTATATTTGATAATATATACAAAAAGAGAAAGGAAGTGTAAGGTGTAATAGTGAGAAGATATTGATATTATTCGAACAGATTTCTGTCTCGACAATTATTTGATAAAGTACATCATTCAAACAAATTTATTCGCCAATAAATTATCTATAAATTAAATAACGAATACCATACAATCCCACCAAATTTTCCCTGTTTACTGTTGTACAGAATTAGTGTTTGTTTCCTTGGCTCAGTGTAGTTTCTGTTTGATAAATAACTTATTAATTGTTTGTCCATAAATGTGCCTTTGTGTTCCAGTGGCTTAAGTTTCAGACTACAAAACTTAGGCTTAGTGTAGGATCCTCGGTTGGTACTATGATTTTCTCGGTCACTTATCGCTGATTTCGCCTATAACAATGACAATAATACCAAGTCAAAATGCACCGTACTTAAGAGTATATGTTGAAGTATATATCCCCCTCTAACTGGCTGCAAAAGTCTGTTCAGAGATGGGTGTAAAGCACTGCAGTGCTGAAACCGTCCTTCAAGTTCAGCACAGTTTTATACGATATACAGTGTGGCAAATGAAAAGTAAAAATGCTTATAGGTGGCCCATCGCAGCAGCTTGGGTCATAACGCACTACGCTGCTGCAATGTTGAGTAGCCAATTTAGTCAGCCAGCTGACGGTCATTCCTGACCGATCAGCTGAGCGAGACGGACGTGGAATATGTTATGCCTTTTTTTCTCGTAACAAATGCACTTTACTATATTTATAAAATATTATTTTACTTGCTTTATCCTCTGTGGATTATAAGTTCACTTACATAGGTGTTGGGACACACGGAAAATATAGTGACTCATCTATGCAATCACTTTTACATGAAACTCTGGTTAATTCAAATTTAAGAATATCTGAGAAAAACCACATATCAAGCAAGGGAGTACTGATGCCATGCGTTATTGTCGGAGACAAGGAATTTAGTGTATCTGAAACTTTAATGTGTCCTTATGTTGGAAGGCCTTAAACAAACAATAAAAGAATCTTTAAAAACCGACTATCTCGGACTAGGCGGTTTATAGAATACACTTATTGCATTCTCTCAAATAAATGGAGAACGGGGAATTTTTCCTCGCCCAGTGGACGTTCGAGAAGAATTTGCAATTGTCATAATAAATTAACGCTGTGTTTTACAAAATAATGTGCCAGAAGGAGATGGCTATAAATTTGACGGAGTATTGTACGTCCCTCCAGTGCTGTAAATTCCCCGGGGTCCTACAAACTTTCGAATGGCATCGTGCAATTTATTTCACCGACTCGCCCCCTTCAATTGTCTCTGCACCTGCCAATTACGTCTCCTCCTCCCACCACTAACATGAGCAAGAACTGTACGTTAGCAGCCAAAGATTAGAATGCAGACGACAGAATCTCTCAATCTTCAGCACCTCTCTTAGATTGCTAACACTATCGGATATGCATGTCTCCTTGGTATAATTACGTAATTCGTGGTTGTAATTCTTCAAAATGAGTGAACCAAGCAAGATCTCAGCTGTTCCTATTAACATCAACAGACTTTTCACCTAAAGTCTCCTAAAACGTTCATGGAATGTTGCTGGATGTATAAAGTCATACAAAGTGCTTTTAAGATTAACTCTGAATACGTTTCCTGTTAGAATGTAGAATAGTTTTTCGGTACGACATTCGTCCATGCAGTTACGTAGAGATTTGAGATTCAAAAATTTCGAGAGAGGCACTGGGTTCAAGAATACAAAAGAATTCGTAATATTGTACCACACTTGGAACTTGTCTCTTGAAGTTGTGAAGAGACGATTGAAGACGTTTCTCGCCTTTCTATGCTCATTGTAGTTACTGCAGCACAGTCCTACCCACGACTTTAAAATAAGTATTTCACCTTTATTGCTGTTCACGACCAAGGGAGGTTTACAACAAACTTCAGACATATAATAGCCAAATAAATGTCAAAGAAATCGGGTTATGAGTTTCGAATGACATTATGATGTAAAAAGTAGATTTTATTTGGAATGTGATTTGAAAAGTGAAGTTAAGTTGGAATCACAACGAATTGTTTGCCAAAAACTACGGCAGAACTGATGGTTTCTCAATTTATGCTAAAGAAGATTCTAAGGTGAAAAGCTGAAAGTCATACTTCGACGTCATGATTAAAGACGAATTCAGGTGTGCATTGTATGTGTATAACGTATTTTCTTTAGTGTCTCAACAAATAAACTTTCTGATGAGACACTTCTAAAGACTTATTCTGGAAACTAATTTAAAAGAAACGTAAAGTACATTCGTTTTATAAATGACAAAGAATTTGAGCAATAAATACAATTGGATTTCAAATTTATCTATTATTCTAAACAGATTTTATCCACAACGGCAAAGAATTGTTATTGTTCGTATAAGTGAATAATGTTTCCAATAATATTTCTTATTCGTGAATAACGAATAGTAATTTATATTTCTATTCGTTATCCGTCATTCGCATAAATTTCGCCCAAGTCTCGTGCTAAGCAAAGCACATCGCGCACGTGCACACTGAAGAGTTGCAACCTATGTGCAAGTGAGTGTAGGTGCATGAAATCTGTATGTGTGCGGACAAGGCCTCACGCGGCTGTGCCAGCCATATGGCTGGTGTACATGCACTCACGCGGCTGTAATTAGCATCGGTAGTCTTCGGCAACTTCCACTTCCGCCATCGTTGGCGAAGCGTATTTGCACTTTCACTCTCACACCGCAGCGTGCGGGCCACGCGGTTGCAGGGCTCTAGTATCTTCATAAATACCGGATTACATGAAAAACGGTGCACAACTCTTAGATTCCTTTCAACACGGCCTGTACATTGTTTGATTTTCGACACACATCTCTAGTTTTTTTTTCCTTAGCTAAGCACTTACATAATTACGTCGCTTCAGCTCTTCAGCAATGCAGGATGTTGTTTGTATGTACTTCTCCGCTTCAGTTTTGGAATTGTCGTTCTGCTTGGCGCATGCATCGACCTAAAAAAAAGGAGAAAAAACACAAAAATTGAAGAAAATTGTTTCAGAAATTTTCGTAACTTCACAAAGGTAGTAACTATTCATAAATTGCTGCATACATGTGCTTAAATTATTGTTCGTCACACTTACCAGCTGCAACAAGTCTCGTTTTCTAACGCACTTTTCAAAATCGCAATATACAGGCGACAGTCCACCTTCAAGCACTTTAGCATCTCCGACCTGAAAATGGAACGAAAACTGAAATGCAGAGGTCTCTTTCATACATTCTGTGAAAATATTACAATAAGGTAATATTAAAACACGTTGGTCTCTCTCATCAAGTTATTGCTCACCGGAAAGTGAGTAAACAGTTGGTAACGTAATAAATCAAAACCTGATGGAACTTTTCTCCGTTACACAAATCTGCGACACCAACTAAATTCCGGACAGACTTGAACTATCTTTTATTAATAATTTATGTAATCCAAGATTTCGGATGTTTACAAAGTTTTGAAGTCCTCAGGAGTAAATTTGCCACAATTATAATTTTTCGTTTATATATCGATATTTTAATATACTGTGATGCTACACTATGAAGCCGAGTTTGCAAATAAATGGCAGAAAATGTTAATAAAACAAAAGTATACCATTTATTATAGTCAACCAATATTTAATTATATCCTTTCAATAACATACAAACTTTATCATCAATTGCTATTTTCAAAATCCTCAAAGGAATCAATACTTAAGAAAAATAGTTAATAAATTAAAACTGAACTTAACTCTAAAAGCGGAAGTTACAAAAACAATGTTTTGACTGATAGAACTCACTGAAAACTTAGAGAACAATTAGCTTGGTTTATACTACCCTTGCTTGGCGTCCGTTGCCTCAGATTCAATTTGCTGTTGAAAGGGTTAACATAAGGTGAAGCTCTTTGGACGTGTGGGTTTTAGAAATACAATGAAACTGATCTCAAGTATTTTTGTTCGTTCTAGATATACTTGCTTTCTTGTGGTTCTTCACTGTGTTTGCGATTGTGGATTATTTTACGTTGACTGGGAATAAGACGAGATATTTTGAAAACAGGAACTGGTGCTTCAAGCTAGCCCTAAGAAACAATTCACGACCTAATCGATGAAATTAAAACGACATGGATCCCTAGACACTGTCTGGATTTGCAAGTTAACTGCTTTTTTTTATAACATATGATGATGTCTCTCTTAGAGTGCAAACAGATGTATTGCAGTGCTGTTCACTCACGTGCAATGCGGGCGAAAGCAAACATTTTCTACGTACTTTACAGGGAGAGAATCATTACAAGTCGCACCTACTAAGAATGTCAAAAGCAAATTAATATTTTTGGAGTTATTAAAAACCATTTTTTCTACTCGTTTACAGATCGCTTCCTCTCAAGCATGAAAGGGACGTTTGGATTTAATTTCCTCTATTACTGCAAGCAACTGTGTACAAGATTCAGTACGGACAAACGTCGAACTACACTACTGGCCATTAAAATTGCTACACCACGAAGATGACGTGCTACAGACGCAAAATTTAACCGACAGGAAGAAGATGCTGTGATATGCAAATGATTAGCTTTTCACAGCATTCACACAAGGATGGCGCCAGTGGCGACACCTACAATGTGCTGACATGAGAAAAGTTTCCAACCGATTTCTCATACACAAACAGCAGTTGACCGGTGTTGCCTGTTGGAACGTTGTTGTGATGCCTCGTGTAAGGAGGCGAAATGCGTACCATCACGTATCCGACTTTGATAAAGGTCGGATTGTAGCCTATCGCGATTGCGGTTTATCGTATGCGACATTGCTGCTCGTGTTGGTCGAGATCCAATGACTGTTAGCAGAATATGGAATCGGTGGGTTCAGCAGGGTAATGCGGAACGCCGTGCTGGATCCAAACGGCCTCGTATCACTAGCAGTCGAGATGACAGGCATCTTATCCGCATAGCTGTAACGGATCGAGCAGCCACGTCTCGATACCTGAGTCAACAGATGGGCACATTTGCAAGACAACAGCCATCTACACGAACAGTTCGACGACGTTTGCAGCAGAATGGACTATCAGCTCGGAGACCATGGCTGCGGTTACCCTTGACGCTGCATCACAGACAGGAGCGGCTGCAATGATGTACTCAACGACGAACCCAGGTGCACGAACGGGAAAGCGTCATTTTTTCGGATGAATTCAGGTTCTGTTTACAGCATCACGATGGTCGCATCAGTATTTGGCGACATCGCGGTGAACGCACATTGGGAACGTGTATTCGTCATCGCCATACAGGGGTATCACCCGGCGTGATGGTATGGGGTGTCATTGGTTACACGTCTCTGTCACCTCTTGTTCGCATTGACGGCACTTTGAACAGTGGACATTACATTTCAGATGTGTTTCGACCCGTGGCTATACCCTACATTCGATCCCTGTGATCCCTACATTTCAGCAGGATAATGCACGACCGCATGTTGCAGGTCCTGTGCGGGCCTTTATAGATACAGAAAATGTTTGACTGCTGCGCTGGTCAGCACATTCTCCAGATCTCTCAGCAACTGAAAACGTCTGGTCAAAGGTGACCGAGCAACTGGCTCGTCACAATACGCCAGTCACCACTCTGGATAAACTGTGGTATCGTGTTGAAGCTGCATGGGCAGCTGTACCTGTACACGCCATCCAAGCTCTGTTTGACTCAATGCCCAGGCGTATCAAGGCCGTTATTACGGCCAGAGGTGGTTGTTCTGGGTACTGATTTCTCTGGATCTATGCACCCAAATTGCGTGGAAATGTAATCACATGTCAGTTCTAGTGCAATATATTTGTACAATGAATACCCGTTTATCATTTGCATTTCTTCTTGGTGTAGCATTTTTAATGGCCAGTAGTGTACTTTAGTGATTGTAAAAGTTGAAACACTTTGAAGATAGCTTGCATATCTACGGCATTTAGAGAACAGCTAAAGCAAGGCGTGGCAGTAAATGATTAAAGGACGATGGAGGGTGCGTGGGCGCAATAGCGCTTAGTGCTTTGGAATTGCATGATTACGTCTGTATTCTGAATAAAAGGTCAAATACCGTGAACATTATTTGTTATTACAATTAGGTAAATAATCTATTGACTCACCAGTGCCTGACATTCTGCGTAAGCTGTGCCATTCAGGTACCTTGTGGTGCATTTTTTGAGTTCTTCATATGCGTCTGGTGTCTGTAATTAAAAGCATAGTTGTAGTTCTGCTTTCAAAAGATTATAAAGCACAGCTCTCAATGCTATTATTAAGAAACTATGACTGTATATTTCACCTTAAGTGTTAAGAGAAATGAAATCTTCAATTTCTGATATACGTGTTTGGAGCGCGAACGGGTCATGTGGCCGAAAATTTCCGTAAAAAGGAGGAGTAAGAAGAAGAAGAAGAAGAAGAAGAAGAAGAAGAAGAGGAAGAAGAAGAAGATGTAATCTGATTCAGCTATACCAAGGAAAGTCTTGAGTACAGAACGGAGTGGCTGGGAGACGCTATGTGCGCAAATAGCTCAGATAGCTTAATAAGAGTAAGCAAAAATTGTTTTTCTGGTAGGCCAATGTCCGTAACTGGAGTGTGTTGGTAATATGTCCGCCTATTAGAAGGTCAGTGTCGTCCATTAGATGAAGGAAACATACGTTCGTGGTACACTTGACACTATAAGATACACATAGACCTTAACTGTGACGTGTAGCCGCAATTGGGAACTGGAATATGATCTTTTAGGTTTATCTGTCTTTTTATGTTGAAGACCAGCTAATTTAGAGACAGTTGTCGTTATGGATGGACTGTTTTCAGGATACAAAATTGATGCACCGTTGCAGTGCTGCTCTTATAAATAAGATTCAGAAAATTAAAATATCACACGAGACCATTTTTTTCTGATTATTAGATTATTAAGCGTTACATGTTTGTGGCTAATGTTGTTTAGGAACACTTGAGCGACGGGAAACCAGTGACAGATGATGAGGTTAACTAGAGCAGTTCATCAGTGATTTTACTGGACGTATTCATTTGAGTCTGCCGTTACCATATGCATAGATTTGATTTAATTTCATATTAGCGTCAGTAGCAACAAAACTTGTACTCTGGAATTGTAGTATAATAGTGTACCTTTCTTTTTTCTGTAGTAGTTTGCTCAGTTTTTCATAGTCTCTAGACGACAAACCTCACATATGATGGTAAATGAATAAAAAATAAGTAAATAAATATTCGTTAACACACAAAGGGTAAGATACTAATTATAGCTTAGGTTATTATCTCTTTAAAGACGGGTTGTAATGATTCACTTTTTGTCAATAAGTTATGGCAGTTGTATATCTTACGATTTTTTTCTTTTACAAAGATGGCAATTTTTCGTGTCTCCTAAACTGTATACACTACCTGCTTCATCCTGGAGTAGCGCGCGAAGCACCCATAGCACGCATCGTCGGTTGACGATTCTGAGCACAGCGGCTGCATCAGGTCGTCGAACAAAGGGCTGCCAACACAAAAGCAAAGCATCACTAACATCACGCACTTTGTTGGCCACACCCGCAGGAGCACACCACCTGTAGAGATTAAATACATTATTATCCGGAAAGGAGGTAAAAAATTACTGTGCTGATCACTGACAATCATCAAGACGGTAAAGCGGATCTTATGTGACACTTAAAATCCGAAAAGAACCTTTTACATACACGATACCTAATTCCACGTAAGCACAGGAAAAATACCTACAAGCTAAAACCTAACTCTGTGGTAATTCCCTGATCTGTCTACAGCGAGTGCCTGACATGCGGCGTTCGGCGATCACAGACCAATTGCTCACCAATGCAGAATAGACGAGATGTTCGCCGTGGGGTTGAGGAGCAAACTCCGGATAGTGAGAGCCTTCAGTAAATATGCACTCACTGCTGTCCATCGAGTCATTCAGTAGATCTGCAGAACGTAAAACGATTCAAAATTTGTAATTACTGCAGTTTCTTATGTAAAGCTGTCGTGCGGCAGTATTTTAAGGAAGTTGAAGAAACTGAGACGAAGATAATGGGTGGTGTTACTTAAAGCAGAGCAATGCAAGCATTAATCACTTAGAAGTAAATTTCTCTTCATAACCTACTTTTTTAGATGAATTTGTTGCCCAGTTTACTTTTTATAGGTATTTGAGATTCCTGTTGAAATTTGTTGTTGATGTGTGTAGTGACAGAAACTGATTAGCAGACTTACTAACAGAAGCACTTTGAAAATACGAAACTTTCTGCAAATTGTCTAATGGAGATTTTAACTTCCTGCTTTCTAATGTGCAGTCAGTAAGAAAAATACGTAGTGGAGAAGATATAGCACATGCTGGATGCTTTGAGAGTGTGAGTGCGCTTTGGCAAAAAAATCCACGGTAAAAATAGTATTTTATTAAAGATAAATATTTATAAACACTAGCAGTCTTCAGTAGCCTTAAATATTCGTAGTCAGAATAAAATTGGAGAAAATATGGACCTTTCTGCAAAAATTCCAATCCACCTGATCTCATACAAATTAATATCCTTGTTGAAACAGTACAACAATAACGGACATGCTGTTCTCTTTTATTTAAGATCACTAATTTGGTGAAAAAAAGCTCTTAATTTCTCTGGAAATATTTAAGATTAAGTAATGCCGTGGAGGTATGCCGACAGCACATTTTCCTTGATCCATGTGTGAGAGGAATTCATCTGGGAGAACCCTCTGCCACACACTTTACAGTAGCTTGTGCAGTATATGTATGTATGAACATGCGCATCCAGATAAGTGGTAAAACGGACTAGTCGTATCAGATGATGCATGATAATTTCAAAACTCAAAGAATTTACCAATACAAGAAAATAGCTACACTTGAAATACCAGCAAACATACATTTCAAAACCCGTTTGGTTACAAAAAGTTATTGATAACATTCTCATGAAAGTGAATACAGTAACAAATAATTTGGTCACCCAAGAATGCTTGAGAACGAGATCGGTGTGTGGATGACATTCACAATAATATCTAGTCAAATATTTATCCACTTTGGTGTGGCACTGAAGACCGACTTGCTGCAGGAAAGGCCGAGCACTAAACTTTAGCAGAGTATAAACACAGTTGCCAGCAGTTGCCAGGACAATTCAGTATCACCAGGTAAAGTCTTGTTACGAAAGTCTGACCACTCCTCACTCTCCGTAGGTCACCCCTGAAGTTCACCCCCTCCCCTTCAAAATGAATTCTGCTCTCTCACGATGTCTAATGACTACTGAGGTCGCTGATATGGAATACCTGGCAGTAGATGGCAGCACAAAGCACCTAATATGAAACACGTGTGTTTTTGGGGGTTTCCGGATACGTTTGATCACATAGTGTAATGTAAGAACAATAGTCGCTAAAAATTATGGTGTTTATTTCAACATTCTCGCTGACCATATGTTACCCTTTCCTTCGTGATGAATTTGCTGTGGACACTTCCATCTCAAAAGATGCTAAAAGCCACGTTCACAGAGTTGCAGGCATACATGCTTTTCTTGACTAAGACTCAAACGTACTATTGGCACACAATGGCACACACATACCACTTCACTGCCATGACTTACATCAGCGTTGTAGTGTTACTTGATCACCTGCCACAAAGTGTACGTCATCTACAGTTCTCCAAACGTGTTTTTCTAAGTATGTGACTAACCTTTTGTTTGATGAGCTCATATCAGAATGAAGCAGTCTTCTTTCAGAATAATAAGCATGAATGAAAATAGCTGCTAATCATAGAAACGCCCCCAAAAAACAGCCAGTTGTGCCTACAGAATACACAGCGAAGCAGTTCCTGCTTTCAGAGTTAAATATCTCCAAAACTGCGCGGCTGCTACGGTCGCAGGTTCGAATCCTGCCTCGGGCATGGATGTGTGTGATGTCCTTAGGTTAGTTAGGTTTAAGTAGTTCTAAGTTCTAGGGGACTGACGACCACAGATGTTAAGTCCCATAGTGCTCAGAGCCATTTGAACCATTTTTTAAGAAGATAACAGATGGAGCTGTACTCGAAATACATAATTCCTGTAAATACCGCGCCGCCGCGCGGGATTAGCCGAGCGGTCTCAGGCGCTGCAGTCATGGACTGTGTGGCTAGTCCCGGCGGAGGTTCGAGTCCTCCCCCTGGCCTGGGTGTGTGTGTGTGTGTTTGTCCTTAGGATAATTTAGGTTAAGTAGCGTGTAAGCTTAGGGACTGATGACCTTAACAATTACGTCCCATACCATTTCACACACATTTTTTTTAAATACTGCGCCGCAGCTAAGAGCCATCAGGATCAGGTCCACCGTTGAAAGGAGGTTGATACCAAGTATTCCACTGAACAACGTGTTAATCTGGTTGATATAGATCATCGTCCTACGGCACAAACACCCAGTTATCAAACACAACTAGATGTTCCAAAAGGACTTGACACGAAAACCATTCGCAAGCTCTACGCCAAATTCCAACGGACAGACAGCGCGGCTAACAGTGGCTATTTCTGAAATAGTCGCCATGGTTTCTGGAATTATTCATCAAAATCCGTAGAACTGCAGCAGAGACTGGTTTGAAGCGTTCCAGCAAGCAGGAAATACTGAGACAGACCTTACAAATGTTTTCATCCAAAATCCGAACACAGTTGGCTGACTTTGCGAACCAGAATATCACAGTGATTTGATTTTGGCTGCGTCTGGTTCACCGATGAAGCACACTTGCACCTGAATGGAGTGGTGAATAAAAAAAACTGGTGATTCTGAGGTTCCGCAAATCCCCATATGAGTGAAGCTAAATTCTTGTACTCTCCCAAAGTTGCCGTCTGAACTGCGGTATGCAGAAGAGGCATTAATGGCCCTTTTTTATGCAAAATAAATGATTCAAATGGCTCTGAGCACTATGGGACTCAACTGCTGTGGTCATAAGTCCCCTAGAACTTAGAACTACTTAAACCTAACTAACCTAAGGACATCACACACATCCATGCCCGAGGCAGGATTCGAACCTGCGACCGTAGCGGTCGTGCGGTTCCAGACTGTAGCGCCTTTAACCGCTCGGACACTCCTGCCGGCTTTTTTATGCAAAAATGGGTCACTAGTGGAAGGTAAGTTGCAATTTTAGAACAATTTATCGCACACAGTATCGTTGGAGGATCGAACATGTATTGCGTGTTTCATACAAGATGGGACTAGACCACATCGCACCGAGCACTCCATTGGATTATTGCAAATTTTCTGGTGAATGGATGGATTGGCCTCCAATTCGTCCCATATAACTCCTTGTTATTACTTTTTGTGGGGCACACTGAAATCTACTGTCTACTGGTAACATCCCAACACGTTAGACGAGCTTGAATCGGCGATCTTAGTGACATCTGAATCCATTTTCGCAGAGATACTATAGGATGTGATGGCAAATTTCATTGTTTGTTTGCGCGATATCCGTACTGGGAGTGATGGACATCTAGAAGAGATTGCCGGCCGTTGTGACCGTGCGGTTCTAGGCGCTTCAGTCTGGAACCGCGCTGCTGCTACGGTCGCAGGTTCGAATCCTGCATCGGGCATGGATGTGTGTGATGTCCTTAGGTTGGTTAGGTTTAAGTAGTTCTAAGTCTAGGGGACTGATGACCTCAGATGTTAAGTCCCATAGTGCTTAGAGCCATTTGAACCATTTTTTTAGAAGATACAGTAATGTGGTTGCCGAGATTGCTTGCACAGGACGAATTTCATTATGCACGCCGCTACTATAAGACCTGCACAATGAACAGCTTTTCTATTCCGAAAGTTCTGTATACCTTCTGTATAAAATTCTTATATCTTCCACAATAGCCGTATCGTTTGTTGCACTCGTCTATCGATCTTAGTTTTCGAGAGGTTTAATTTTGAAATCAAGGACTCCTTCGATGGACACCCTATACCGGGGCGACACCAAGGTGTAGCTTCAGTCTCCTAATTGGAAAAATTTGAATGTGCATACAAGTTACAAAATATCCCTCTCTCTCCTCATTCACAAGTTCACAGAGCCCATCAGAAATAGTGTGTAGTGTTAGGAAGAACTCCGCTATCAGCGGTTCTTCCAAGATCATGTCTTTCAAGAGCTGTGGTTGCCCAGAATATAAAATAATTTGCGACAAATAACGTTTCCTCTCAACATTTTTCAAAAGAGTCGCCGGAAACCTTTTCAGCGTGCGCCAAGCAAACCACATCTTGCGAGCTCTGCAAAAGTATTTAAGAGCTCTGCAAAAGTATTTAATTTTGCTGTCCTTATATTTGTAGCTCTTCCCGTCTTCCCTGGTTGTTTACCTTCAATTATTCTTCCCTCTTGGGTGCCGGAGAGTTTAGAGACAAGCTTGCCAACTTCGCGAGGGAAGTTTGACTGGCTTGCACACTTCGTCAAATATGGTGTGTGCGAGAGTTTCCTATTGTTCTGAGGTATTTTCTTCTAACTGAAACGTTTTTGTTTCCTTTAAATACAATGTAGCCATTGAGAACTGCAGTTTTCAACAACTGAAACGAGAGGCAGAGAGGTCCCTAGCAACATTATATTCACCACACATAGCATCAACGACATCAATACTGCTATGTGCTTATATGTGTTGTTTTGTTGTAGTACGTTACTATACATGTTTTTGTTCTTTTCGCCCCTGTCACTATCAATTTCATCATCACGATGAATTGACGACATAAGCAGTACTGATATGCTTCGTTTTGGTACATATGAAAGTAATGTGACGTCTTCCTGAAATCCAGACATACATGAGTACTCTTTTTAGATTTTTTGCGTATTAGCTCAAATGGAATTTCAGGCTTTTTTTAACTTACCAACGACAGTAAAATTGTTTTCTTGTAGTACTTTTTTGACGATTGGGTAAGAAATAAACCAACTGTCTGTTGCCAGACTTCTTCCAGGCCCGTTTGCTGGGCCCAAAAGATGCAAGACAACAGCTTCTGTCTTAATACTGACTTTGTACGGTCCATTTGGTTGTGCACCTCCATAGACTTCGAAATATTTTCCGTAGTACGTTATAGAACAAGCAAGGATGAAAACCATGATCCCATACTTGACAGGTTTATTTGGGATATACATCCTGAACTTGCTCCTGCCTCTGTATGAAAGGAGCATTGCGTCCAAAGTAACGTTTTCTGATGGAGCAAAATATGCAATGCAGTTTGAGACAAACATATCAAGAATGGGTGTTATGGCATCAAGACTATCTTATGCGTTTCTTTCTTCTCTAGTATGGATGTTGTCAAACCTGCTGAAACGAGTCAAAAACCTGAACCTTTTCAATCACATACTTGATCGAAAAACTTCTACCCTTGTCCCGTCTTCATTCCAAAAGTCTTCAATATTCGTTTTAGCGCCATGCAATGTTCAACTAAGTAAAGCAGACCATAATACGCATTTAGTTCATCAAAGCTTGTAGGCCTAGCCATACTTCGGTTACTTTTGTATTTTTTTAACTGAATGAATATGAATATTGGTTCATTCGGGAACTAAATCAATCAATGGGTTACTAAAAAATAAATGCCATGATCCTGCTGGTGGATGTACATCCATCGCTGCTCGAATATTTCCAGGCAAGTGCATAGTAACTATGTCGTGACATCTTGTTCGAACGTTTTGTGTGAAACAAGTTTTTATCCATTTAGGTGCTCCGTTGCTTCCTTTATAGAAGTGCATAGGTGACGTACCTGAGTAGGTTACAAGAGCTGTACTTGAATCAACAACAGCAGGGGTATCTGTGCTGGCAGAAGGCTAAACATCTTTCTCTTCACCACCACTTTTTTCACTATTAATTTCATTGTATAAAAGATTTTCTCTTGCCATTTTATATTGTAATTTATTGACAACGATAAACCGGTTTTAGGACATCACAAATAGTTCTCAAAGTAACTCAATGATAGGTCTACACCAATATAAAAATGGGATCGCACTGGCAGAAATTAGTAATTTAAACGGTCGGGCCGGGTCTGACAGATCTTCACGCTTTTTAGAAGACTGCCCAACTAAGCAATGACTAAACGAAGCAAAACCTCATTCACGACGTGAACGCATCCTCTCGGATGTTTCAGGAAGCTAGTAGAGCGCTCCAGTCAAATCAGCAACTATAAGAACATAAATTCAGTGAAACAAAACTAATGGGTCTCACAGAGCCTGCCCGACCGTTCTAGAGTTAAGAACACTGTTTACTGTTTCTTCTGTATCTATAAGATGCTTGGACTGATTAAAATAGTAGTGTCATTCCCAAAAAGAACTAATTCAGTTTGTTGATCGCGAGACAGAAGATCGCTTTCATATAAGAGAAACAATAGGAGATCTAACACTGAGCCTTGGGGAACCCCATATGTGATTTCTCCCATCAGAACAATATCCCTGGACTACACTGGTTGAATTACTAAGTGCAACTTTTTCCATCCTTTTGGTTAGATATGACTTGCATTGGATGGCTATAGCACCAGTTCTACAAGGCTTCAATTTATCTAGGAGACTTTTGTGATTCACGCAGTCAAATGCTATAGTTAGGTTGCATAAAATACCAGCCAGTGCTATTTTACTATTTAATGGTTGCTGAATGTGGTGAGTGAACATGTAAATGCCACTCTCAATAGAACAGTTCTTCTGCAATCGAAACCGTGATTTGCTGAGGAAATTATTGTTGCTCAGGTGCAATACTATTCAAGAATACATCATCTTTTCAGAAATGTTGAAAAAAGATATCAGCAGTGAAATTGATCGGTAGTTAAGGACATCTGTCCAGTACGTTTCTTATGAGGGAGTATCCATACTGTAAGGCACTATGTTATTTATTCTAACTAGTGTGGATCATGATCAGACAGAGCATCTGTTAGTGGGTAAACTGCTATTTTCTTCTTTGGGCTTCACCAAAGAAAACGTTACCAGTTATGGCCCTAATGCCTTTACCCACTGTGCTGGAAAGTTAATTGCTGAGATCAAATTTTAGGATCAAAATAAGATTTCTAGATTATTTTTCCCTTCAGAATCATTTAGTTCACCATAGAGTATTAACTGATTGCTGCTGTCCGATAGATAACACAGTAAGGAATCCACATTCTTCATGGACAGTTCAAAATGTCCCAGTGGGATATGTACACAGTTATAATTAAAAGTGAACTATTTTTCAGTATTAATTCACAAGAACACATTTCTATGCCCTGATCATTACAAAATCTTCCAGTCTCAATGTTTTTCAAATGGCTCTGAGCACTATGGGACTTAACATATGTGGTCATCAGTCCCCTAGAACTTAGAACTACTTAAACCTAACTAACCTAAGGACATCACACACATCCATGCCCGAGGCAGGATTCGAACCTGCGACCGTAGCAGTCGCGCGGTTCCGGACTGAGCGCCTTAACCGCGAGACCTCAATGTTTTTGAACTTGTGTTCTGTTTTAAGTATATGTAACAACTCCTCCTTTTTCCCACACTTGTTCTGCATGAGAAGGATCCTAAGAATGTAATATTTTATTCGTAACTTATCTAACCTTGTGGTTATGTGGTACTCAGATATGTACAGGATGTCGATCTTTTCAGAGCTCCCTAATTTTACAAACAGACAAGAAGATCTTCTGCCTTATTAATCAACACTCTAATATTTTGATAACACAAGCTAACCTCACTTTTCTGTGCATTATCAAACAATGTCTTGAGCTCTTTTGCGAGATTTTGACGTCTTTAAAAACAGGGTTACTGATTCCTGATTCTAGCCTGAAAAAGATACCTCTCTGAAACCAACAGCCACAGGGATCTTGCGTTTTGTGATGGTGACCCCCCATACATTTTCTGTAAGAAGACAACCAAACAATCTTTTCCTCTCCTGTTCCGGTGTAGACCGTGTCTGTATATCTCAATCACAACTGTAGCAACAGACACTGCACTCATATTAGTTTTCATTTCAGTCAGCAGCAGCTTGCTCAACTAAGTGTTCACATGACTTATTGCAGCGTTGACCCAGCGCTCGTCATGGCGCTACAGGACGTCCGCAAAACTCACATTTGTCTGTGTCGTTACTGCTCCTATCGCATCCAGGTCACCCTCAGCCCTGATGCTGTAAGTTCTGTCCTTTCCAGGCTGTTCCCTGCTCTACCTATTACAAGAACCCGATCCTCTTTGCCAAAATCTTTGCACAAGTTCCCTATGTCCTCAGTCACCTGGTTAAGGCTATCACTTGGGTTCACAGTACCATCTGGCCTATACCGGTCCCATGGCTACTACCTAGCAGCAAGACCCACACTTAGTTTCTCTGCTAGAAGTCTGCTGCACCCTACTGTGACCTGCTTTCAAATGACAGCATTAACCTTTTTGTGTGCTACAGTTTTTTTTCTGAAATTACAGAAATTACGCCAGAAATGTAAGGTTTTCCCAAATGTGAAAAAAAGTTCCACAGTACAACGTGATGATGTACCTAGGAACAAACGTGTCACTGAAATTTAAGTGTGTTACAACCGAAAAAAATATTGTCAGTACAGTTTTTAACTGTCTACCTGCTCTACTATACATTAATAATCAATATGTGAACTCAAATTAAGTTATAAGTATCTTCAAAACCTAGATACAAGTTAAATACATTTTGAAATAGAGGCTACTGCAGATTAATATACATTTTCATTTTCAAGTCTGATAAAGTCGATAAGAAATTAAATGGTCTTAGTTCATTTACAAATACTACATGATTCATGGGAGAAGACCATCCGTTTCAAGACACAAGAAAGTGTACGATCGATGAAGCAGAATTTGACCGTCCACAAGTTATACAAACAATTTTAAAAAGATACAAAATTTTACTCACCATAAAATTCTGTAACTGAAGAGTTAAAACTAGTTTCCAAATATGTTTAATTTATCGGGTGATTAAGAAAAACGGATTTCAGTTGTTTATTGCAAAAAACTACAAAAGATAGAAACACATTGTGCATGTCACTGGATAGAGGAATGTTCAAAGTTTCGACATAGCTGCGCTATTGTTTGTTTGTAGCAACGTGATGACTACACCACAAGAGAAATCATTTTGTGTGTCGGAATTTTCGCGAAGTCAGTCCATTGTTCACGTGCAACGTTCATTCCGCCGTCGATTCAGCAAGAAGCCGCCTCTGCATGAGCAGATTTATGACTGGCATAAAAAATTCTTAGAAGCTGATTGCAGATGCAAAGGGAAGAGTGCTTGCAGGCCACGCACGTCTGATGAAAATGCCGAGTGTATCCGAGATGCGTTCACACGGAACCCTCAGATATCCACAAGGCGGGCAGCCTAGGAACATGAACTTTCTCCAACAACGATGTGGCGTGTTCTGGAACGACACCTGCGTATGAAGCCTTACAAGTTGCAGTTACCTCATCAATTGCGTCCCACCGACCGTAACAGAAGGTACGAATTTTGCATTTCAAGTCTCCACCATATGACAGAAGTCACTGTTTTCCGAACAACTCATCTTTTTGGAATAAACGAAGTTTCCATTTATGGGGTAAACTAAACCACCATAATGTAAGAATTTGGGGTTACAAAATCTTGGCGTCGTCGTCGAACATCAGAGAGACTCACCGAACTAGATGCTTTTGTGCCGTTTCTGTTCACAATATTACGGACCTTTCTTTTTTGCGGAGGAAATTTTGACAGGAAAGTCATGCCTCGACATGCTGCAAAACTGAGTGTTTCCTCAACTTCGCGAAGATTCTAAAGATTTCATTTTTACCTTGGTGTGCGGCGTTATCTTAACACCGCCATGCCAAAACGTTGGATTTGAAGAAGTGACAACAAGATCTTGATCACTGCTTTCGGCCTCCCACGTCACCAGACCTCCCACCTTGGGATTTTTGCTGTGGAAGTAAGACAGTATTTGTCCCATCTGGGGCGGCCTTTCTTCAAGAACTAAGAAACCAATTGTTGAAGCTGTCGATTCTCTAAACAGTGGGCCGTTGATTTGTGTGTGGAATGAAATAGTCTACCGCTTTGATGTTTCTCGAGCAACGCTTCGTGCTCATGTTGAGTGCACGGTATAGTGTCTGTGTGAATATAAAACTTTGAACTTTCCTCTATCCAGTGACATGCACAATGTGTTTGAATCGCCATGTATTATACAGAACTTAAATGTGCAGATTTCAGAATATTTATAGATGAAGCACGAAAGACGACCTTAAGTCTCACAATAACAAAAACAGTAGAATTTGCTGGAAACTGCCACAGTACCTAGTGCCCGTTCATTCAGCTGATTCTGAAATCGGTCATTAGATTGAAACATCGACCAAGAAACATGTGTTGCTAAGTACATTATCCTCAAGCTACAACGCTCTCCTCCACTGCAAACAACAGAGAGCTACACAAACATAAATATGTAAAATTAAGGTATATGTTTTGTTAAAAATGTTATGAATTTATCCCAGAACTGCATATATTATCATGTAATATTTTTATATGTCATTTGACAGAAACTAAAATGAACCCACTGATGATGATGAAACTTCACCGAAACATGTAGAGGTGTTTGTTTATGTTTGATCAAAGCAGAACTCTATTTCCACGATTATAAATTTAAAAGCAAACACAGACAGAAAGTCAGCTTCAACCACAGGATGAGCATATTGAGAATTCATGTAAATAGTGGGTATGCCGCCACATTTTCTGCCAGTTGATTATCAGGTTTCGTATATCTCCATCTCATGAAGAGAATAATGTGCTTCTTGACAATTTTTGTTGTGGTCTTCAAGTCTAAGACTTGTTTCATGTAGCACTCTAGTCTAATCTATCCTATAAAAGCCTCTCCATCTTTGCTGAAGTACCACAACCTACAGGGGGTTGGAGAAAAATTAGGTAAAACCAAAAAGAACACACTGCCACACTTAATACGGCGTTAGAAACCCGTTGGCATTCAAAACAGCTTCCAGTCGTCTCGGAATACATAAATAGAGGTCCTGTATGGTTTTCAAGGGAATGTTATAACATTCTTCCTGAAAAACAGTGTCAAGTTCAGGCAATGATCATAGTGATGGACAGCGATTATTCACACTTCTATCCAAAATAGACCACAAAGGCTCAATAATACTGAGATCTGGTGACTGTGACGGCCAGGGTAGACCCGAAAATTCATCATCGTGTTCACAAAACCAGTCCTGGACGATACGAGCTGTGAGAACCGGGGCCCTGTAACATCACCATTGGGTAACAAACATCGTACCATGGGACGGACCTGACCAGCAAAAATGGTCGCACAGGTAAACCTTGGTAGGAGTGTGACTTTGCAGAGTAACCCTGGGGCACATGGAATATTATGATATGTCTACCCAAATCATCACTTAATCCCACCATGATTAATTCTTGGTACGTAAACTCGGCGAGAAGTTCGAAATAGTCTAAAACAACAGTCACCTGTCCAAATAACATTCTTCCATTGCTTTATAGCCAGATTTTATTGCTTCGGCACCACATTTTCCTGTTACGGGCACTTGCATCAGTAGTGACTGGTTTGTGAATTCCAAGTCACACTGCAATTCCCTGCTTATTGAGCTCACTTCGTGTTGTTTTGCTTCTGACAAGATTCGCGAGTGCAACACTCAGTTCTGCAGCGACCTTCGCAGCTGTCATCGTCTTGTTTTTCGTGATAATCCGCTTCAATGACCGTCTGTCACGACTATTCTAAAAATAATTTCGTCCACGTTGTGACATAGCGGATGATGTTTCTCCTCTTTCCCTGTACGCCTTGAAAATCTTCGATATGATGCCTTTTGAAACGTCAAATACTTCGGCTAGCTTAGCTACAGAAGCGCCCACCATACGAGCATCAACAATTTGGCCAAGTTGGAAGTCACTTAGCTCCAACACAGTGCACTCACAACTATACAGGTCGCTATTCCAAACACGACTGACACTTGAAACGCAGTGAGGGCATTGCACAGGTGTCGTTCGTGGTCAAATATAACAGCGAAATTTTCGAGCTTGGCTATCATCTGCGTTCACGTTTAAGCATGTTTTCGTAATCTTGTCCACCTACTGTACGTCCATTTGAACCTACACTATGTGATCAAAAGTATCCGGAAACCCCCAAAAACATACGTATTTAATATTAGGTGCATTGTGCTTCCACCTACTGCCAGGTATTCCATATCAGCCACCTCAGTAGTCATTAGACATCGTGAGAGAGCCTCAGGGGCTTCGAACATGGTCAGGTGATAGGGTGTCACTTGTGTCACACGTCTGTACACGAGATTTCCACACTCCTAAACATCCTTAGGTCCTCTGTTACCGATGTGACAGTGAAGTGGAATCGTGAAGCAACGCGTACAGCACAAAAGCGTACAGGCCGCCCTCGTCTGTTGACTGACAGACTGCTGACAGTTGATGAGGGTCGTAAAATGTAATAGGCAGATATCTATCTAGATCATCACACATGAATTCCAAACTGAATCAGGATCTACTGCAAGCACTATGACAGTTAGGCGGGAGATGAGAAAACTTGGATTTCATTCTCGAGCGGCTGCTCATAAGCCACACATCGTGCCGGTAAATCCCAAACGACGCCTCGCTTTGTGTAAGGAGCGTAAACGTTGGACGATTGAGCAGAGAAAAACGTTGTGTGGAGTGACGAATCACGATACACAATGTGACGATCCGACGGCACGGTGTGGGTATGGCGGATGCCCGGTTAATGTCATCTGCCAGCGTATGTAGTGCCAAAAGGTAAAATTCAGAGGCGGTTGTGTTATGGTGTGATCGTGTTTTTCATGGATGGGGACTGCACCCTCTGTTGTTTTCCGTGGCACTATCACAGCACAGGCTTACAGTGATGTTTTAAGCATCTTCTTGTTTCTCACTGTTGAATAGCAATTCGAGGATGGCGATTGCATCTTTCAACACGATCGAGCACCTGTTCATAATGTACGGCCTGTGGCGGAGTGGTTGCACGACAATAACATCACTGTAACGGACTGGCCTGCACAGAGTCCTGACCTCAATCCTATATAACACCTTCGGGATATTTTAGAAGGCCGACTTCGGGCCAGGCCTCACCGACCGACATCGATACCTCTGCTCAGTGCAGCACTCTGTGAAGAATGGGTTGCCATTCCCCAAGAAACCTTCCAGCACCTGATCGAACGTATACCTGCGAGAGTGGAAGCTGTCATCAAGGCTAAGGGTGGGCCAACACGATATTGAGTTCCAGCATTACCTATGGAGGGCGCCACGAACTTGTAGGTAATTTTCAGCCAGGTGTCCCGGTACTTTTAATCACATAGTGTACTAACAATACTGAAGCCTTGGTCTTCCTGTACAATTTTTACCCCATATTTTACCGTATTAACAGTTCCTTGATCGTCTGGATGTCTCCTGTCAACCAACCAACTTTTGTCCGGTTGTGTCATAAATTTCGATGCAGTAGCTCCTCATTAGTTCAAATGGCTCTGAGCACTGTGGGACTTAACATCTGAGGTCATCAGTCCCCTATAACTTAGAACTACTTAAACCTAACTAACTTAAGGACATCACACACATCCATGCCAGAGGCAGGATGCGAACCTGTGACCGTAGCGGTTGCGCTGTTCCAGACTGAAGCGCCTAGAACCGCTCGGCCACACAGGCCGACTCCTCATTACTTACTTATTCCATCTGCCCATCTAATCTTCAGCTTCTTCTGTGGCAACACAATTGAAAAGCTTCTATTCTGTTCTTGTGTGAATTGTTTATCGTTAACGTTTGACATAAATTTTAGATGCTTGAACGCACCTCTTTAACCATACAACCCCAACCCTTACCCCCACCGCCACCCCCCCCCCCCCTCCCCGCCCCAGCTCCTCACTTAGTCATAAAAAATCACAAGTTATGATTTTTGAAAACTTGCGATAAAACCTATAACTACCGTCTATCTCCGTTTCAGTGCCCCTTTGCTCCCTAGTTTTGTTCGATACATAACGGCACAAGTCGTAGTCTTGGTAACTATGACATGTTTGCAGCTGTTGTCTGCCGCAACATCCAAACAACTCCATTGTAGCTGATCTGTGAACGTGTGTCCAGTATTAATTAGTAAAAGATTTAGCAACGAATGACAATAAAGATATTACTGGGCTATTGAGAATACGTACAATTCCGACTTCCTGAAGAATTACAAAAACGAAACATGATATGACATGGGACACGAAGTTAGATGTTTAGTAAACTTTTTAAATGTCGTTTGTCTTCTGCTCATTGAGTTGAATTACAGCTGGAATGATTTAAGTTCATATTTATGATACATTTTTTACACTTTTTATAATGTAACCTCTATAAAGCTAAATTTCCTTGTTGCGAGTCCCAGAAGTACCGTATTTAGTTAAGCAGACACGCTGTGGAAACAACTGCACAAGAGTTAAAGTAAATAAGCTCGCATTAACTTCAAAGCGGATGAGGAGCAAGGTGGTGGAAATGGTTCAAATGGCTCTGAGCACTATGCTACTGAACTTCTGAGGTCATCAGTCGCCTAGAACTTAGAACTAATTAAACCGAACTAACCTAAGGACATCACACACATCCATGCCCGAGGCAGGATTCGAACCTGCGACCGTAGCGGTCGCTCGGTTCACGACTGTAGCGCCTAGAACCGCACGGCCACTCCGGCCGGCTGGTTGAAATGGGGTGTACATAAATAAATGGCTGACTGGAAAGGTGTGTGTATTTTGCACCTTTTAAATTAAACAAGCCGTTTCTATAATGCTAGCCAAAGAGAAATGTCTTTACCATTTAATTAACATGAGACTATGAGTAAAAGTTGAAGTAAAACAACAATGTTTTTGTGTACTAGCCTCGCATTTGGTTCGGCCGTGTTTGCAGCGGGAGAAACGACGTTACGTGGCTGTGACTTTTCTTGAGAGTTGCTGGTAGGAAGTGGGGTGTGCATACTGAACACACACACACACACACACACACACACACACACACACACACACTACCTTACCTCACACCGCTGCCCATCGCATCACGTTCACTTATGCCGGCGCAGCGGTACATTATAGTTACGTTGCGATATAATACACGTGTGCTATTTTAAATCTCCGGTGCTGACAAGTGTTCCAGTGGGTTAAAAAATTGCCCTGGGAGGTCCCGCAAGCCGTTCTGGCGCGTTCCGGCCGAAATTAAGCCTTAACTTCATCAGAGACTTCCTAACATTAAAATTATACTTCGGACATTAATAAATTGCCGGATATAGAGGGCGAACCTATTCCCAAGGTAAATGCGCCGAACGTGAGCCTACGGTGCATGCCCTATGTATTCTCCCACACAGTTCTCTCATTCCAAAATACTCTATTAATAATGAAGAGGTTGTAATATGTGAAAACTTTTGTACCACATAGTTACTTTTATTCCACTTTGAATACATATAACACGTCCACATTGGTTCCGATTCCACTAACTCTGCAAATGCAGTCACTCATTTATCACGAAACTATATGAGTTTACTATTGTCGATTCATTACTGTACGATCGTCTTTCATTACGTAACAATTCCCTCGATACCAAATTTCAATCTGATTTCAAAGTTATCACTCTGATACACTTGCGAACTGCTCTGCAATCATGCTCCAGTTCTACTGACAATATTCCGCAACACCACAAAACTAATTCACTATTTTACATGCGACGCGCATAGCACGAGCTCCCGAGACCTTGCCTACAGGCTACTTCAGGCTCTACTGCTTCCTCCCTACTTCGCACGAAAGATTTCCAGGAGCCAGTCTTTTCCTTCTAGAACGATGGGGCATCTGACAGCGATGCTGCTGCATTGTAGCAAAGATGTAGATTCGATCTTTCAGTTATAGGATCGATATCTGTACTCTTACAATTTCAACAATTTTCTCTTTCCCAGAAACGTTTTTCTTGCAATTGGCAGTCTGCATTTTATATCCTCTCTACTTCGGACATCTTCAGTTATTTTACTGAACTAGTATAAAAACAGTCGACAGTTAAATAAAAGAAACTGACAATTTCCTCGTTAGGTCAGTACTTAAAGCGACACTTTAACAGGCAAGCAGCAGCCTGACATCAGAATCACGATTGAAATTCAGTAGGGCGCTTACATGGAGACGAACACAGATTGTGGAAACTGAAATCTGGTAACCGAAATTATATCTCCAGAATCCATTTTGGAGTACAAAACTATTGAAGCTTTGATGATCACTTGCTTACATATTGCCTGTTTGCTTTCATTTCGGAATCTTCGCCAAAGTTTTTTTAACGATTTTTCTGACGTTACGCCACACTCCATAGTCCGGCACTGCAATGCCATCCAGTCGTGCTGACGAAACGTCAGCAAAATCATTAAGCAAATGTCTGCCGAAGGTCCTGAGACGAAATCGAACAGGCAATACTATTCTGGAGCGTTTCTACGAGGAACTAGACGCGGACTTCCGTAGCCAGTTTACGGAGTATAGGCCTTACGATGCCATGCAAAGGTAGCGACTTCGAGGAGCCTCGGCGTGTATATACCTGGTTGTGTAGGCGTTGAGTGGAGGCCCATGGGGGGGCACAGCAACGCTGTCGGTAGCGGCGAGCAGCGCAACGACAACGGCGAGTAGAACAGGTGCGACGGCCATGGCTGGGACGTTGTGATGCGGCGCGAGCCAGCGGCTGCCGCTATATACCGCCACACACACACACTCACGGATGCATAGCCTAGAGCTTCCGCTCTGACGTCACGGCGTTCGCAGAAAAAACAACGCACGCTTCGTTACCTGCACTTACAACAGCCTTGAGCCTAGGGATTTCCCACGCCGCTCGCAGTTCTTCTACGTTGTGCTTACCTGTCGCTTCACGACAATTTTTCAGACAGAGCAAGAATGCGCAGTGGTTAAGGGGCCACTTGGGATCCTATCCTCCTCATGTCAAATTTTCGATGCTCATAGCTCACCGAGCAAAATAGGATGGCGTGCTGAAAAGCGATGCCAGCGAATTTATTTTTTTTAATAAAACTAACGTTATTAACATTCTATATCTCTATTCTTCATGTCTACATGTTTATTTCTCAACAGTCACCCTGGCGACGAACACATTTCTCCCAACAAAAGACCAGTTTGATGATACCGTCAGTCGGCCGGGTTGACCGAGCGGTTCTGGGCGCTACAGTCCGGAATCGCGCGACCGCAACGGTCACAGGTTCGAATCCTGCCTCGGCCACGGATGTGTGTGATGTCCTTAGGTTAGTTAGGTTTAAGTAGTTCTAAGTTCTAGAGGACTGATGACCTTAGAAGTTAAGTCCTATAGTGCTCAGAGCCATTTGAACCATTTTTGATGATACCGTCACTGTAGTCGACTTTTTTGACGGATCCACAACTTCATCTCTACTTGAACCGCTTCTTCGCTATCAAAGTGAAGACCTCGAAGGTGTTCTTTCAGTTTTTTAAACTGATGAAAATCGGATGTGACCGAGTAGGGACTGTGTGGACTAGGGTTATCGATGACAGTGAACCCAACACGTCGGATTGTTCCAGATGTCGCAGCGCTCGTATTTGGTCTGGCACTGTCATGCTAAAGGAGAGGGTGCTCCATATGTGGTCGAACTTTTCGATTTGGAAACTCGATTAAAGCATGCTGTTTCTCATACACCGACATAGTTACGTTACACACCGGCACGTTGTACGCTACATTTTGGAGCCCTCTAACGGCAGAGGGCTGCAAATATGTAGACATGAAGCGTAAAGGTGAGGAATGTTACTAACGTCTGTTTTATTTAAAAAGCTTTAAGATTTTTCACATAAAAAATTCGGAGGCATTACTTTTCAGCATGCCATCGTATTCTGAAATGAGTGCTCTGGTCGCTTTGGAGGTTTGTAGATGGTGTAGAACTGGAAGCAGGCGGTCACGCGACCCTACACCGCTGACGCCGGTCATGGCAGTGAAGTAGTGTGCATATGTCGGTCGATTTCATGGATTGCCGCAGTAAGATAGATCGACCTGGAGACGTGACATAGTAGGAGGAAGGCGCTATCGTGTTTGGGCGTGCGGATGACCATCCTGTGAATGAAGTTGCCCGATTTGTTGGTATATCAACGTGGGCTGTCCAAAGTATCTGCAGTGAATGTTGTATCTCTCGCAACAATGTTACACACTGTGAGAATAGTGATTGTAAAAAGACAGAGACCAGAGACCAGTGTGACGCCAATTACTGTCGGTTTCATATACGCAGTAACTGCCGCTTTCAGCTAGTGCAGGTCCATCTGTCATTCCCGGAGTGAACTCTGGGAAGGGAGCTTCATGCAGTAGACGTCTGGAGTCCGATATCTCGCAAAACGTTATTAATCATAGTGGCACATTAATCGGTACATCTTCAGGAGGCTAAACAATACAGAAAATGGACGGTACTTGACTAGAGGCGTATAGTGTGGTCCGACGAGTCGCGAGTTTCGAGTGCGCTGGCAGCCCTGTGTGTGGTTGCAGTAGTTCAGGCCGGAGGTTGTTCTGTGATTTCTTGGGGATGATTTTCGTACCGTGAGCTGGGTTCACTGATTGAGGTTATCCCGAATTTGGATGTCTGTTTCAACTTTCTTAGTGACCAAGTGTTGCCATAATTTCTTAGACTTTCCCAGCGATTCGTTATCATCTCGTAGAATCGGGTGTCCTACCGGTGTTAGTCTTCTTCCCAACACGATATTTCGACGTTGTAGCTCGGTGTCTTCATAAGGTGCTTCCTCAGACTGTGGCAACGTGTCATTCGCTGTTCCAAATTATACCAAACATTTTTCAAGGGATTAAGATCGGGTGATTTAGCGGGCCATCACGGTTCAATAGGATGCCTGAGTATTTCTCCAAGCAGGAACGTATGAGTCCACCAGCTTCACGAAACAACTGATGAAGACGCGGAACAACGATGTTGAAATATCGTGTTGGAAAAACGCAGACCAACGACAGTACACCCGATTTTGCGAGATGACAACTGTTCTTTCTTCTACGTCCTGATGATCAGTATGCTGTGGACCCTACCACCTTCCAAGATAACAACAGCAGTGATCAAATGATTGCACTCATATGTTCCTGCTTTGACAAATACACAGGCACCCTACTATACCGCGACTGGCCCGCCAAATCACCCGATCTCAATCCCTTGAAGAAAGGTTTCGTATAATTTGGAACAGTGAATGAAACGTCACTGTAGTTTGGTGCCTGTAGTTGATATAATCAGCAAAAAATGGCTTCACCTCGATTGGCATGCCTGAAGAAACTTATGGTATTTCTTGCCGAATTGAAGCCACTATTTGAGCTGTACTAGTTGTGACACGGTATAAGCGTCATGTCTCCTGGGACTGACTAATTTTATGTATGGTGTGGCTTCTTACAATACAGCGTCTAATTCTTTCTGTGTTATTGACGACACGCCTTGATCAGCTGCAACAACAGTTGGACGTAGCGTGGTACGATGTCTCCCAAGATGGCGTCTGACGATGCGCTTATCAATCCATGCTTGCATATCTACATTGTAGAACGAGAAACCTTGAAGTAACTTCTGTCGCCAGGTACACGACCTGTTCAAATGGTTCAAAGGGCTCTGAGCACTATAGGGCTTAACTTATAATGTCATCAGTCCCCTAGAACTTCGAACTACTTAAACCTAACTAACCTAAGGACATCACACACATCCATGCCCGAGGCAGGATTCGAAGCTGCGACCGTAGCGGTCGCACGGTTCCAGACTGTAGCGCCTAGAACCGCTCGGCCACTCCGGCCGGCCATGACCTGTTATCAGGAAATATACAGTACACAGAAAATCTAATACAAGAGTGAAAATGATTCATCTGAGCCCATTGTCTCAGGCCGTTCCGTTTCAGTTTCCCACTAGTGAATTTCGTCAGTTTCGAAACACTTCATAAGATGTCGAGAAGCTAGTCAACTCAAATGGTTATCAGTTTGGTGTGAAAGTTTCTCCAGATTTTGTTTAGTATCCTGATCAGTTATGCATTATGCAACTCATTAACCATCAGTGTAAAGTGGATACACGGACTGCGCCGGGGGAACGTTTGGTATGTGAAGCGTTGCGCTCATTACCTCGCAGTTTACCGCCATTAAACACAACTCCAATACGTGGAGTAGGACGGTATACTGATCATTTTCCGACGGGAATCCCTGTTTATAAACTGATATTTTCTGCCCTGTGGCATGTCGAAGTCAGAAAATATTTCAGGCATGGTGATAGATCAGTGTTCCACAAATCGCAAGGGTGTCAATATATCTCAAAGGGGGTTCCAGATTTTGGTCTTCAACTTAACTGCATAGTGTACATCAGTGGTGTAGAAAATGACTCTTAAATAGTGCAGCTGTGCTTTCAGTAATTTAGTTGCAGCGTGAATTCATGAAAGAAAGTCCTCTGAGAATTTTAAAGGAGTAGCCTACACCATAGTCTTTATAGCAGCCCACAGAAAATTGTCAAAAAGTGAAAGATCTGGTGTCTGTGGTGGCCATGGCTCGGCTCCAGATTACATCCATAACAAGTCGCTGAAAGCAGCAAAGAATATAATTGTTCCATACGTCATACACCTATTCAAGGAATCACTAAGGTAAGCTAGCATTCGGGTAGTGTGGAAGTCTGCACATGCTGTGAAACTAAATAGAGCATGGGCAAGGATTCAATGGTTCCAAAGACTTACAGACCAATCTGCCTTCTTAGCGCCTTGAGCAAAGTACAGAAGTCCTTGCTGTATAGCATACTTCAGTCTAATATGGAGCTACACGGCCTCAACCATAGCCAGTTCGACTTCTGAAAGGGCAGACTCATAGGCGACGCAATTAACTGTGCTCTCAGTAATGCGGATAACTGTAGCATAAAGTATGTAGTAGGGATTATAGCTGACATTGCGGGCGCATTTGACAATCTGTGGTGGCCCGGAATGTTTGACGCCCGAGACAACTACGGGTCCCATAATGTTTGTGGTTCAAATGGCTCTGAGCACTATGCGACCTAACTTCTGAGGTCATCAGTCGTCTAGAACTCAGAACTAATTAAACCTAACTAACCTAAGGGCATCACACATATCCATGCCTGAGGCAGGATTCGAACCTGCGACCGTAGCGGTCGCTCGGCTCCAGACTGTATCGCCTAGAACCGCACGGCCACATAATGTTTGTGTCACAGTTTCCTAGAGGACTGTGAATTGCGCGCTGTAACATGGGGCTAAACATCCAGTTGAGTACTGAGATGAATCAGTGAGCGTTGTTCACAAGGACCTCCCGCAGTTTTTTAATTTCCTGCCAAGGTATAAAATTTCTCATCATTTTATATATAGTGTAATCGGCCTTTTGATTTCTAACTTATTATCTGAGCGTCACATTTGTATCTGAGCAAGCACATCACATGCCTTTGTCTCCACCCCAGTTCTTGAATCCGCAGCAACAACAACAAGATTATTATCAGGAATGGCTAGTATTCCTGACATTTGAACGTTTTTATTCAGAGTTGTTAGCAATGCATAAAAACTAAGGTCTTAGAACGTTTGGTGAACCTATTCTGAGATAAATTGCTTACAAAATTTCAAGAAGCACTATTAAGTGAAGAATCTGGAAATACATTAGAGCTCCCTAGGTATATCCTCAATGGAACTACCGTAACAAAGCTGAACTAAATACAGCATGCAAAGTCATTTAAGCTGTAATTTTTCCCGTGTTCCAATGCGAATGGAACGTGAAGAAACCAAAATACGTAGTAATGTACGAAGTACCCTCTGCCACGCATTTCATGCAAGTTAGCAGATAGTAGATGTAAATGTACTACATTTGGCTGAAATATGGACTCAAGAACAAGGGCAGAAAGAAAAGCATGTGATGTGCATGCTCAGATGCAAAAGTGACGCTCAGATAATAAATTAGAGATCATAACAAGTAATACTACTTAACTGCTGCTCAAACACAGCCTCTCCCGGTCGCGGAATACTACTCTGAACACTAGAAGAGCTCCAGAGCGCCGCAGTGAGGTATGTAAGTATTTGGGCATAGACTTGCGTGAGAAGCGTAGCTTTCACATACATATGTATGTAAGAAAGTTGCCAAACTTATGCAGAAACTAGCAAGACTAGCCACCACCGGCTTTAGGATCCCATTGCTACGTAGGACTCTTCAAATCAAATGGCTCCAAGCACTATGGGACTTGACGTCTGAGGTCATCAGTACCCTAGACTTAGAACTACTTAAACCTAACTAACCTACGGACATCACACACATCCATGCCCAAGGCAGGATTCGAACCTGCGACCATAGCAGCAGCGCGGTTCCGGACTGAAGCTCCTGGAACCACTCGGTCAAAGGGGCCGGCACGTAGGCCTCTCTCATGATGCCATCCTCACTGCAATTTTAGGGTTTTCCTCTGACATCACTCGCCTGACATAGAGCATCCCCCTCCCCCCTCCATACAGGTCCAAGCCTGCCTATTAGACAAAAGATGGTTCGCTCTAGCCAGTCTGAGCTGTGGGTTTGAGAAAAAGCGCATGGCCTCCTATCAGTTCTTCTAGGACAAAGGACACTGTATACCCTGAGGCTAAGGATGATCCCTCCTCCCCTTACAGGTCTGCGCCCATCTGCTATCTGCTACTCATAGCCAGGACAAAAGATTAATGTTTCTCCTGCATGTCTATGCCTGCCTGTTAGGCAAAGGATGCCAGTCTGAGCCAGTCGGCTACATAAACTCATTTTCCACCCAACAGGAAGTAACCAGACTGAACTTGCCTGCTGACCTACCTTAAATTCAGTTCAATTCCAATTCATTTCAGTTTCAATTCCAATGCAGTTCAGTTACAATTCGAATTCTATTCAATTCTAATTCAGTTCACTTTCAAGTCAGTTCAATTCAAATCCAAATCAATTCGTTACTAATTCAGTTCAATTTCCATTTAATTCAGTTGTAAATCAGTTAAGTTTGATTCAAATGGTTCAAATGGCTCTGAGCACTATGGGACTCAACTGCTGAGGTCATAAGTCTCCTATAACTTAGAACTACTTAAACCTAACTAACCTAAGGACAACACACACATTCATACCCGAGGCAGGATTCGAACCTGCGACCGTAGCGGTCACGCGGTTCCAGACTGGAGCGCCTAAGAACCGCACGGCGACTCCGGCCGGCAGTTAAGTTTCAATTCAGTTTGAAACAATTCAGTTTCATATTGGACTGAATTCATTTCGGACTTTGTACTGATGGACGATAACGCTCTACCTCATAGAACACAGATGGTTGATGTTTTCTTGGAAAACAGAAGATATAGCACATACGGCGTAGCATGGTCGCTCCCCCAATTTGGGTGTGTCTGGGATGCACTAGGAAGACGGGTTGCATAACATCAGTATCTACCAACCATCCTCCAAGACATGCGAGCAGCTCTCCAGGAAGAACAGGCGTTACTGCCTCAACGTGAGATTGATGACCTCATCCACTCATGCCCCATCGTTGTCAGGCCTGTGTTGCTGCCAGAGGTAGTCACACCCCATACTGAGTGCATTGACGAGTTGTCGGAATATGTGTACAAATTCGTTAAGGTGGAAAACATTACGAACATTTTTGTCTACCATTATGCATGTTGCAGTTAGTTTAAATTCTGCATTCTTTACGTTGTTTCTACTTTACTAATCACCTGTTTATACTCTTTCGTGGGAAAATAAACACAACTTCAATAAACTTCCGTTTGTTGCCTTGTACTAATCCGCAATTTAAGGAAATACTCGAAACTAAAAGACAAAAGAAATCCACTTCAATGGATATGCTTATACGGTAATCGAATGCACTCTTCACGAATATTACTAACACTGATGGATTTTTACATGGTAAAATGACAAGGACATGTCATCAGCACACCATACCTAATAGGTGCCAGGCTCGTCAGCGCAACACTTAAAACCTCATATATATTTCAAGAACAACTGAAGCAATGCTACCGAGCGAGGTGGAGCAGCGATCAGCACACTGGATTCGCATTTGAGAGGACGACGGTTCAAACCCGCGTCCCGCCATCCAGATGTTGGTGTACTGTGATTTCCCTAAATCGCTACAGGAAAATGTTGGGATGGCTCCTTTGAAAGGACACGGCCGATTTCCTTCCCCATCCTTGACACAGTCCGAGCTTGTGCTACGTCTCTAATAACCTCGATGTCGACGGACGTTAATCCCAATCTTTCTTTCTTCCTTCGAGCAATGCTATTCACAGTTTAACAAAAGTCAGTCGAATTTCTCTCAAGGAAAAGTACACAAGTACAACAACATATCACCAAGAGTGATAACTTCTTAGTTCCTGCTCGTATTTCCGTAACAACAGCTAACACCAGCAGAAAAGCATACCATTCAACTTGCAAACATCGACGGCCAGAAGCTAATCGAGGTTGTCAACGTTCTGTAACTACGCAATTCTTCAAAGGACATCGACCAAACCAAACGAAAAGTCAACAAGAAAAACAACTAGCAGCAACTCCCAAAGACAATAACATGTCCATGACTCACTGCACATACCACCGAGAAGGCTCCGTCCGACTCACTGCACTCTCTCCAGGCCGCCAACGCCACTCCACTGCCTAAAGCTACAGGACATTGGCCACTTTCCAGTGTGCAACAGGGTTTGAAGCAGCGGGTCTTTTAAATTAACAGTGTAGCCCACGACGGTCGATATCAAAAGAAAATCTCGCAGGAAGTACCACACGGCACAGTGGTATAAGGGCTGAATCTTGCTACGTTGGTTTGAGGGTACATGTAGTTCACTGTGATAGTAGTCATGACACTTCTACCGCCTGCTAAGTTAACTGTGTGCTATTTCGTGTAGGGTATTGCAGTTATGTAGAGACGAAATGCAGGGAATGCCCAGCTGTGAGACACTGTATCACCAGTTAAATACCTGCGTAAACATAATGTACTTGAGAAATACAATACGGCTAAACATGTGTAATTACGCAAAAAGATCAAACCGTTACGTTTGTGATTATGAAAACCTTTTGTAGATACGGCGAAATCATTCTTTGCTTTCATTAAGTAATGGAGAAGCGGATGTAAGACAGTTTTCTGGAATGGTTCGCGAAAAATGCCATGTACTCTAAAGTAAAATGGCAAAGAAGACGCTAGACGAACAGTTCTTGAATATTGTTTCTGGCGAATGACAAGAGATATCGGGCGAAATGAAGACGGCTTGCTACGATCAAAACATTTTTGTATAGCGCTTTAAAACTGAAACGTTTCAGTACCTTTCAACCAATCAGGTTCTTGTCCAATCCGTGTAACCACAGAAATCATTCTCAAGGCTTCCAGAGAACTGAAACGTATAGGGGCGATCCAAAGGTTTCCGTTTGACGCGGTTGCTGCATCTTACACTCAACGTAGCGCGACTCTCATGCGGATGTACAACCACCGACATGGACGCAAGGGATTATACGCAGTGTGGCATTCGTATCTTTCCGATATGCGTGTAGTAAAGGCGGTATCGTGAAGTATGGCGACGTTACTAACAGATGCGTCCAAATAGACCCAACGTGTTAGCCGGCCAGTGTGGCCACGCGGTTAAAGGCGCTTCAGTCTGGAACCGCGCGACCGCTACGGGCGCAGGTTCGAATCCTGCCTCGGGCATGGATGTGTGTGATGTCCTTAGGTTTAAGTAGTTCTAAGTTCTAGGGGACTGATGACCTCAGATGTTAAGTCCCATAGTGCTCAGAGCCATTTGAACCATTTTTAGACCGAACGTGTTGTTATTCTTTTCTTGGTTGACGAAGGACAAACACCGGTAGGCATCCATCGGAGAATAAAGAATGTTTATGGGGCAGAATGTCTGTTGAAAACTAGAACTGGTGCGTCAAGGGGACCTGCTGCTTCATGTTGAGGAATGACCCGATATGACAAATTTCGTAACGCAGAAATCAGGCAACTCAAGTGGGAGATACTTGAGCATCAGTCCTATAGTCCTGAGCTCTCCCCATGCGATTGTCATGCCTTTGATTCCTTAAAAAAAGGCCTTAAAGGATCGACAATTCCTGTTGGACGAGGATGTGCAGCAGGCAGTCATGCACTTCCTCATGCAGCGGGACACGTGTTTCACCAAATCTGTATCTTCAGCCCGGTGCGTCGATGGAATGGTTGACTCAATGCACACGGCGATTTTGTCTGATTGGCATACCGATTCTGGACTGTGTAGCCTTCGAACCGAAACTTTTTCACCGCCCCTTACATATCACAAGCTAGATGCGCAAGCATAATTTACTTAAGAGATGAAATGCTATTTAATATGTAAAATTGCGTAAAACATATCAAACCGCTACGATTATGATCATGAAAACCTTTCAGAAATATAGAGCAATTGTTGTTCGACTTGTATTACAGGATTGATTCTACATTTTGTGTCAAATTTGAGACGTAGTGGTGTCGTGATCAAGATCCTCGTACTGTGAAGTACAGAATCTGCGCTGTGATGCATGCAAACACGCTATTAAGCAGTCACTGCCATTTTATAGAACTGACAGTAAGTCTCACGTGTTTTCGCATTTCAGTACAAATGATAAATTGTCTGACCGATGGTCTTAGACCTCAAGTAACGATGCTTTAGCGAGGGGAAAACAAGTGTACATTTCCGATCGTTAAGTCTATGTTGTCCACAGCTCGTGGAGTAGTGACTGATGTTGGTGCCTCTGGGTCCCGGGGTCCCGGGTTCGATTCCCGGCCGGGTTGGGATTTTCTCTGCTCGGGGACTGGGTGTTTGTGTCGTCCTCATCATTTCATCCTCATTCATGAAAGTGGCGAGATTGGACTGAGTAAAGATTTGGAAATGTACGGGCGCTGATAACCGCGAAATTGAGCGCCCCACAAATCAAACATCGTCATCTTCATTAGTCTATTTTTAGAGGAAAGTACCTGGTACCTATACAACGCTAATAAATGTGCGTATCCAACAGATATGAGTTGCACTGTCTGGTCGATTCTACTTTAAAATATCGATCTAAGGACCGTAGGATTTTGTGAAATCATCATCTCAAATGTATGTGCAGCAAATTTTTACGTTAAAGTTTTGCGAAAATAACGTCCCTATTCCTTTCGAAAATGGAGCTGTCACTCTTCAAAGCTCTTCCCTAGCGTACTTAACATCGCTACCCCGAGGCTTAATGAATCTGTATTTGCGTGTGATCTCCTTGGTTTATGAATTACCTCATACTCAAACTCACAAAGCTTAAGTGCCACCTAGTTAATCTACTAGATGGAGCTTTCAAACCAAGCAACCATTTAAGTGAGACGTGGTCTGCCACGACCCTAGACTTCTTACCATACAGATAACATCGAAAATACGTAATACCATATGTGGCTGTCTACATCTCTTTCTCCATTGTTGAATAGTTATGCCCCGTCTGGTTAAACTACCATGAAACATAAGCTACCGGATGCTTCTGACCAGCTACCATATGTCCCAAAACACAACTGACTACCTCATTTGAACCATCACATGAAAGGATCAGCTCTTTCTAGAAATCAGGAAAAACCAAAACTGGATCTGAAACCAATATTTCTTTCAATTTTTTAAATGCCTCCTGAAATCCCTGCAACCAGTGGAATTTCGTTCCCATCTTCAGTAGCCTGTTCAAGGATCCGAATGTTTTCGCAAAAGTCCCCCACGAACCGCCTATATTACTTACAACGGCCAACGAATGACTACCTGCTCAGTTGTTTGTGGTATTGGATAATTTTGAAATGCATCTGTAAAACGAGAATCAGTCAGTATGCCACACTCATTAATCATGTGCTCCAGATAGTTTACCTGGTTTTGCGTAAAATGGCAGTTGTTCACACTTAAAGTCAAATGTACCGATCGTAGTGTACTAAAGAATCCTCCAAACGTCTCACATGTTCCGGTAAATCCCCTGAATAGACAGTTATGTCATCGAGATAGACCAAACCAGTTTTTGTCTGTAATCCTCTCAGCTACGGTTGCAGGTTCGAATCCTGCCTCGGGCATGGATGTGCGTGATGTCCTTAGGTTAGTTAGGTTTAAGTAGTTCTAAGTTATAGGGGACTGATGACCTCAGAAGTTAAGTCCCATAGTGCTCAGAGCCATTTGAACCAATCCTCTCAGTACCCCATCTAACAACCACAGGAAAGCTGTCGGTGCATTCTTTAGTCCAAATGGCATGCGTTTGTAATGAAAATGTCGTGCTTGGGTGGTAAACGCTGTTGTCGGCCTATCTTCAGTGCCACCTCCAAGTTATGGTATCTGCTACTTAAGTCCATAGTTGTAAAGAACCGACACTGATCCAGATTATCCAAAGTTTCCATGATATTTGGGATTGGATAAGCATCTGAAACGGTTCGCACATTTAGACATCTGTAGTCACAGTAAAATTAGTATTTCTATCTCCCATCCTCCGATTTCTTCAGCACGACGACAATATTTGTGCTCCAGGGGCTATCAGTCAGTTCTGTGTTCCCTTCCTGTAGTCGTTATTCAATAAATTGTTCTACAATTGGTTGCAACTGCTTTGCTATACAGTATGGCTTCCTATAAACTGGTGCGCTATTCCGTGTCAGTATGTGAAGTTGCTTCAGCCGACTTGCTGGTAACCCTCCGTTCGCACAAAATAAATCAACAATAAGTTCTTCGTTGTCATTTGATCACTGCCCTTCAAACGACCACTGTCCCTCGTAACAGTTCCATATCAAAGGTTTGCTTGTGGCTTTCCTCGAGGCTCGACCTATCGAAGTCATCTTCCAAGATTTCCAGAGTGGCTGTTATTGCACCGTCTGACAGATTCACCTCCCCTCCGACAAAGTTATCCACACTAACCGGAATGATCTGTTCCCCATTAATATCACTCGCATACGCCAAACTTCTGCAGATAAAACAATGCGAACTATCCAGCTCTGCATTGATTAAGAGCTGTTCAACCATATAAAATGTTTCCCTAGCAAATCTGTATCCACTGAAACCCACAATATCTTTCCCGTACCAACTGGTATTTTATCCTGCTAACTGATCTTTACGGAAAGCGTACGCAGTTTAGCTGGTCTCAGCCCCGTGATAGGTGAACCTTGCGTCATTGTCTCAGTTGCAGCTGTTTCTCTGAGTAGAATCGAAGTTCTACTGACTTACACTGTGTGTTCCAAAAGATAATCTTAGCGTGATGCTTGTCGAGAAAGTCTAGCCCGAGAATCACTGAATAACCTTCGCCTACATATTGCAACATCTGCATGCGTTAGCTGAACTTATTTTTCCCAGCCAAAAAGTCCAATAATGCTGTACCCAATGATTCCACTCTATTATCCCAGGTCCACGTAACCTATATAGTAGTGGCCCCAGTCTCCTCTTTCCCACGAGGTCCAGACTGATAACGGACACATTCGCACCTGTGTCCACCAAAAATATATGTTTTTTGCCATCCATTAAGCCCACTAAACTGCATTCCGTGCGTGCACTAATTTGTGCCGTGTTACGGTCTATCGGGACAGTCTTCTGACCGTTGAAACAATTCCGTTTGGCGTTTAACGGCTGCTTTCCTCGCCGGCGTTTTCCACCCATTCTACCTCTACACACAAAAGCCCGGTGGCCCACTATGCCACATGCATAGCAGTCTGGTTGCGCACACTGCTTCCTTACATGCCCCTCCCAACCACGATAACTCTTGACTTCAGAAGCAAGAAGCGGTGCTCCACTCTCTGCTTTGTGGGCGTATCCACCTCTGCTGTAAGTGTTGCGTTCCTAAGAGCTGACTCAAGGACTTCCAGGTTCTCCATCCGTGCCCTTCGTGACATTTCAGCGGGTATACCACCCAAAAAACATCCAGCCGCTCTATTACTGCCTCCTGTAACAGTACCCTATTAGCTTCTGCATTCTGGGTCTGTATAAATGTCTTTGCATTTAGCTTACGTATTCTATCCATGAATGCTTCCACAGATACGTTCCACAGTTACATTGCAAACTTAAGTTCTCCCTAAAAACTCACGCGCTGTTGTGCTTTCGGTACCGCTGGCACGTTTCAGCGACCCACTTCTGGAGCGTATGTGCTTTACTCAGTGTCTCGTGGTAGACAACATATACTTCGGCGTCCCCCGCCAAAAATATATTAGCAACATATAAAGTTTCCTTATCTGACCACCCATGTGCGTCTGTAGCGTCCCCGACATCCTTAACGAAAATTGTCACGTCTTATGTTGCGTTGCCAGAGAAGGAATTAATCAGTGCGACCACCGCCTAATCATACGGAACAGAAGGCACTATCAATCCAGACTTACTTTCCTCAAACTGATTGCGACTGATCGCGACACTTTATGAACCTTTAACTCACGATTAAGTTCGAAATTTCTCAGTTTCATTTCTTAAAACTGCTCTGATAACGTTTGCACTTGCTGAGTTAAAGCAGCAATTGCATCTGAAGTAGCAGCACGTGTTGCTACCATTTTGCGTACTCTGCTTCCACTTTAATTGAACTGATTTTTTTATAAGGCAAAACACATATTTCCATTTAACCCTACACAAAAAAATGTAATCACAAATTAATTCCTCCAGCGAATTAACACATGACCAGTAATCCTACATGCCGGCCGCGGTGGTCTAGCGGTTCTGGCGCTGCAGTCCGGAACCGCGGGACTGCTACGGTCGCAGGTTCGAATCCTGCCTCGGGCATGGGTGTGTGTGATGCCCTTAGGTTAGTTAGGTTTAAGTAGTTCTAAGTTCTAGGGGACTTATGACCTAAGATGTTGAGTCCCATAGTGCTCAGAGCCATTAGTAATCCTACATACAGAACAAACAGCTGCTGCAAGCTCTGGTCACGAGCCCAGGAAAATGCAGACTGGCACTAAATTAACACGTCCACCATAACCTCTAAACAAAGAAAATTCCACGGGCTCCTGTGGCTTCACAAAAGTAACTCTAAACATCGAGTACCTCAGCTCACACATCTAACTCTGACAATGAGACCAAACATCAAGAATAAACTGACTCACCACACCACGTTGTGCTGAGCTGGTATCCGCTGCCAGTGCCACTGCCTCACTCACCACTCACCAAAAGCAACTCTCTCCCCAAAACGTAGTGTTAGACGTGTATGAACACTTGCTGACACCACGTATTGTGTTGGAAAGCGAAACGACCACTTCCTGACAAATTGTCACAAACCTCTCAGCCCAGGGGTTCTTTTGCTGTCCGCAAGGATGAGTCAGGGGCGGGAACTTTCGGCCTTCCAGAGCTATCTGCGGTCACAGACCGAGCTGTCCTCGGAGGACGGTAGGAGCCGCTAGTTCTCACTACAGTGACGGGGGTCGGCTGTTTCCCTTCGGTACTCTTCATATGATCCACAAGTTGTGCTTGAGGGAGCAGCGAGCCATGTCCCGGGCTACCAGCACAGCCAACACACTTAGAGGCCACTTAGCAGTGGCGTGAGTAGGAGCAGTATGTCTGCTACGCTGGGCGGCCGGACGCTGACACTACAGATTTCTGCACTGGCATTTGCACTGACTCACACATGCACGCCACGCGGCGCCATCACTGGGATCAGTGTAAGGCCCACTGTGTACCACCGATGCGATAAAGTCAATGTCACACTTGTCGGTGTTTCTCAGCATGCTTCAACGTGAGTCACGCCTCTCTCCCAAACTATATCTCTTGCTCTTTCTAAGCTTGGGGGGGGGGGGGTTGTAACAGTTGTATATTTTCTTGGTTGTTTAGTCTCAGATTTTACAAATAAAAAATGAGTCTTTGTCTATAAGCCGAAACTCATAACGTGAAGTATTCAATAGCTCTGCAGAATTCCGTGGTATATTAATCTGTTAACTTCACAAATACCAGTGACATTTACGTTACGCTTGGGAAAGCTGAACCGTTTGTTGTTAAATTTATCGAGTCACATAGCGTAATCAGAGGGTTTTGCCTGGAAAATGGCCATAAATCTGTTTAAAAGTTGTTTTCTATTCGGCGTTTAAGTTACAAGACAACGGTTAGCTCTCAGCGTATTATTTATGACAAATTTCATTGAGGAATAAATATATTCTGAAGCAGCAGTTAGTACCCTCAAGTTCCTTTATTACTTTTCTAGAGGACATTCTTGAGTTCACACCACAATTACACTGACAGAAAAAAAGTGGCAATACCAAGGAGGAGCTGTGCGGCATAAATGAAAGTTGGTAGGCAAGTTTCTACATCTGAAAGATGATGCCTATTCAAATTTCGCTCCAGTCGCATAACAGTGGCGCTAGTAGCGCCACTAGACGGATGCAAATCGGGTTTGCTTTAAATACATCTGTTACGATCTTGAGTGGTATTTACCTTTGAGACTGGATGTGACGAGTTGGCGACAAAGACGCCATTGTCAATACCTCACTAAGTTTGAATGAGTCGTGTGAAGGCTACAAGAAGCTGGATGTTCTTTCTGCAATACTGCAAAAAGACTTGGTAAGAATGTAGCCACTGTACATGATTGCTGACAGTGGTGGTCACGAGAATGTACGTTCGCAGGATGACTGGGCTCCGGAGGCCATGTATCATTACCAAGAGGGAATGCCATCGTGTTCGGCGTATGGCTCTGACGCATCGTACTGCATCTGCAGCTGAAATCTGAGCAGCAGTTGGCACCACAGTGACACAACGAACTGTCACAAGTCGGATACTTCAAGGACAACTCCGAGATAGACGCCCTGTGACGTGCATTCCACTGACCCCAAACCACCGCCATTTGCGGCTTCAGTGATGGTCTAGCGAGAGCTCATTGGAGGGCAGGGCGGAGGTCCGTTGTGTTTTCTGATGAAATCTAGTCTGCCTCGGTGCTAGTGAAGACCGTGTGTTATGAGGAGGCTCACTGAGTATCTGAAAAAATAGTTCCAATGGCTCTAAGCACTATGGGACTTAACATCTGAGGTCATCAGTCCCCTAGGCTTAGAACTACTTAAACCTAACTAACCTAAGGACATCACACACATCCATGCCCGAGGCAGGATACGAACCTGCGACCGTAGCAGCAGCGCGGTTCCTAACTGAAGCTCCTAGAACCGTTCGGCCACAGTGGCCGGCGAGTATTTGAATTCAACCTGTCTGCGGCCTACACACACTGAACCTACGCCTGGAGATACGGTCTGGGGAGCAATTTCGTATGACAGCAGGAGCCCTCTCGTGGTTATCACACACACCCTGACTGCAAATTAGCACGTCAGTCTGTGATTCTACCTGTTGCGCTGCCATTTATGAACAGCACTCCAGGGGGATTTCCAACAGGATAACGTTCTCTCAGTTACCGTTCTTGTAACCACACATCCTACAGAGTGTCGACACGTTGCTTCGGCCTGCTCGATCACCAAATCTGACGTCAGTCGAGTACATATGGGACATCATCGAACGACAACTCCAGCGTCATCCAAAACCGTCATTAACCGTCACTGTATCAACCGACCAAGTGTAACAGGCGTGGAACTCTGTCGCACTAACTGACATCCGGCACCTGTACAACACAATGTATGCACGATTGCATGTTTGCATTTAACATTGTGGCAGTTACACCGTTTATTAATGTACCAGTATTTCACAGTTGCAATGGCTTATTTCGCGCTTACATTAACCTATGATCTTGTAGTTTTAATCACTTAAATATGTTACCTAGACAGATGTATTCCGAAATGTCATTACTCTACATTAATTATTTCTTTGGTGTTGCGATTTTATTCTGCCAGTGTAATTAGTTTTACATGCTTTTGAACTCGGAAAATTTTAGCTTGGCTTGATGAGTTATTCGAAAGAATTGTATTGTACGATATTACTGACTGAAAGTAAGAGAAGTATGCCAGATTTTTTATTTTTCTGTCACTTATATCTGACAACAAGGCCTTTATAAATAACGATTTGTTGGGTGTTTCAGTAGTTTTGCGCTGTTGTCCTCCGAATTGAATTTATTATCTATATCTTATTACAAGAATTTAACACTGTCAACGTCTTCTATATGCTTGCCGTTATATTTTAGACATGTACTGAATTGCATACAGTGTGTTTTTTCGAGGTTTAGAGAGAAAGAATTGACTATGTGCCATTTAGTAATGTCCATGAAAATTTCATTAAGCTGTAAACTTTGCTGCTTTGTTGCTGTATGGTGAAAGAAATGACGGTAATATTTATTAGATTGTCTATTTCTGATCCCCTATTAGCTGGAATAAAAGTTTCGCCTGTTAATTCACTGTTGTCTCGACCGTAATGGCACCAGACTTCATCTCTTCTAGCTGTGGATTCATGCAGTTAAGTTTAAATTTATGTAAGTCTACAAGGGAATACTACAGATCAGGAGTGAACTTCGGAGTGAAGAGAACCACTTGTATGAATATCAAGAGCTCAGATGGCAACCCAGTTCTAAGCAAAGAAGGGAGGGCGGAAAAGTGGAAGGAGTATATAGAGGGTTTATACAAGGGCGATGTACTTGAGGACAATATTATGGAAATGGAAGAGGATGTAGATGAAGACGAAATGGGAGATAAGATACTGCGTGAAGAGTTTGACAGAGCACTGAAAGACCTGAGTCGAAACAAGGCCCCGGGAGTAGACAACATTCCATTTGAACTACTGATGGCCTCGGGAGAGCCAGTCATGACAAAACTACCATCTGGTGAGCACGATGTATGAGACAGGAGAAATACCCTCAGACTTCAAGAAGAATATAATAATTCCAATCCCAAAGAAAGCAGGTGTTGACAGATGTGAAAATTACCGAACTATCAGTTTAATAAGTCACAGTTGCAAAATACTAACGCGAATTCTTTACAGACGAATGGAAAAACTGGTAGAAGCCGACCTTGGGGAAGATCAGTTTGGATTCCGTAGAAATGTTGGAACACGTGAGGCAATACTGACCTTACGACTTATCTTAGAAGAAAGATTAAGAAAAGGCAAACCTACGTTTATAGCATTTGTAGACTTAGAGAAAGCTTTTGACAATGTTAACTGGAATACTCTCTTTCAAATTCTGAAGGTGGCAGGGGTAAAATACAGGGAGCGAAAGGCTATTTACAGTTTGTACAGAAACCAGATGGCAGTTGTAAGAGTCGAGGGGCATGAAAGGGAAGCAGTGGTTGGGAAAGGAGTAAGACAGGGTTGTAGCCTCTCCCCGATGTTATTCAATCTGTATATTGAGCAAGCAGTAAAGGAAACAAAAGAAAAATTCGGAGTAGGTATTAAAATTCATGGAGAAGAAGTAAAAACTTTGAGGTTCGCCGATGACATTGTAATTCTGTCAGAGACAGCAAAGGACTTGGAAGAGCAGTTGAACGGAATGGACAGTGTCTTGAAAGGAGGATATAAGATGAACATCAACAAAAGCAAAACGAGGATAATGGAATGTAGTCAAATTAAGTCGGGTGATGCCGAGGGAATTAGATTAGGAAATGAGACACTTAAAGTAGTAAAGGAGTTTTGTTATTTAGGGAGTAAAATAACCGATGATGGTCGAAGTAGAGAGGATATAAAATGTAGACTGGCAATGGCAAGGAAAGCGTTTCTCAAGAAGAGAAATTTGTTAACATCGAGAATAGATTTAAGTGTCAGGAAGTCATTTCTGAAAGTATTTGTATGGAGTGTAGCCATGTATGGAAGTGAAACATGGACGATAACTAGTTTGGACAAGAAGAGAATAGAAGCTTTCGAAATGTGGTGCTACAGAAGAATGCTGAAGATAAGGTGGGTAGATCACGTAACTAATGAGGAGGTATTGAATAGGATTGGGGAGAAGAGAAGTTTGTGGCACAACTTGACTAGAAGAAGGGATCGGTTGGTAGGACATGTTCTGAGGCATCAAGGGATCACAAATTTAGCATTGGAGGGCAGTGTGGAGGGTAAAAATCGTAGAGGGAGACCAAGAGATGAATACACTAAGCAGATTCAGAAGGATGTAGGTTGTAGTAGATACTGGGAGATGAAGAAGCTTGCACAGGATAGAGTAGCATGGAGAGCTGCATCAAACCAGTCTCAGGACTGAAGACCACAACAACAACAACAACAAGGGAATACTACAGATCAGGAGTGAAACAGGTCCGATAAAAATTTGAACATATTATTCCATAAATACGATAAATGCGAGGTAGCCTGTTACATTTTGAATAGCGATTACTCCACACACAGAATTATTACAAACGTGACGTAGAAAATGTTTTATTGCAGGTCAAGACAAATTCATTGAAATCAAGTTATTTTTAACAGGAAAATGAATAATTCCTCCAGCCCCTTTCTTGAGAGTGAGAATGCGAAATGAAAACTACGACGGAAAGAACTTCTAGTCAAGAGATTGACGTTGACTGAAGCCCTAGGCAGGGGCGGCACAAGTTTACTTATCGAGTAAGCATGGAAAGCTTCATCAAGCTAGCTGAAGCTTCACAAAAAAATCACGATCGGTAATACGCATCGTGTACCAACGTGATCTGCACTGTTCACGGCACCTATCAAGCCCCGGAATCATGTATCAAACTTCGAAAATGGCGGCAGTATTGCGCTATTGCGGATCACGAAATGCTTTGTCAAGAACTGATGGTAAGCGCGTCTCCCGTCATTTTTGTGAATTCGGACCCCAAACCACACAGTATACGTCCTCCAGCTGAAAGAAGACTCCGTGGTCAGCCTAACCTGCCTGGCAGTTAACGATTTGTTCCGGCCAGCGAAGCCAAGCCACAGTGCTCAGAAATTGGGGGTGCTGGGTCGACGGCAATCCTGAGAAGAGCAAGACCGTCTAGTGTCCCTCTGTCGCGAAGTAGCAGAGGCATGAATTTGAAACAAACGGCCCGCAAGCCATTGTAGAAACTCCCCATCTTGCAAATTATTTGCAATAATCAAACCGAGTTTCGGAATATTTCTGCTCTCCCAACAGACGAGTTCAGTGTTGAGGCAAGGCCATAGTGGACTCTGACTACTTTCATTGAGTTTTGAAATATTACTCTTAGCAGCCTATTACCTCAGTCATGTGGTTCGTAATTTCAAGGAAAGTCCGAATCCGCGATCGGAACTGTTAACTGAATTTTATTTTATTACTTTCTCTTTGGCAAAAGACTCGATAGGGTTGCAGTCGTTGTCTTTTCACGCCTTGTTATAGGCCGGAAAAAATCTCTGCTCTACGAACAGACCTTTCTAAAACGATACTTGTTTGCAGTTTATTGCAATGTTTGTATCACCTGCAAACAAAACAAATTGGCATGTGGCAATGTTACTGATGAAAAGTTATTAATTTGCACAAGAACAATTAAGGACCGTAACATGAACCTTGTGATACACAAAATTTAATTATTTCCCAGTTGGATGACGCCTGATAACTTAATGCGGGACTCCTTTCTATTGTCATCCTTTATATCCTATCAGAGTGATACGAGTTGAACCATTTTGCAGCCTTTACTGTTACACCGAATTTTCCTATTTACATAAAAGTATACTGCGATGTACACGGTCAAATGCCTTTGACGAGTCATAGACTATACCAGTAACCTACAATTATTCGAAGATGTGGCATCAAGTAGAGCGCCTTACGGAAACCTATGTCTGTTCACCTGAACCTGTCAATGTTCTGTTTCAGAATGTACATGAACATGAACGAGCAATTCTTCCCTGTCTGCACTGTCTGCCAATACACTTCGGACTGCAGTCATCCTCACCGGCCGGAGTGGCCGAGCGGTTCTAGGCGCTACACTCTGGAACCGCGCGACCGCTACGGTCGCAGGTTCGAATCCTGCCTCGGGCATGGATGTGTGTGATTTCAAATGGCTCTAAGCACTATGGGACTTAACATCTGAGGTCATCAGTCCCCTAGACTTAGAACTACTTAAACCCAACTAACCTAAGGACATCACACACATCCATGCCCGAGGCAGGATTCGAACCTGCGACCGTAGCAGCCGAATGTGCGATGTCGTTAGGTTAGTTAGGTTTAAGTAGTTCTAAGTTCTAGGGGACTGATGACCTGAGAAGTTAAGTTCCATAGTGCTCAGAGCCATTTGAACCATTTTTTGCAGTCATCCTCACAAATTATACAGGCAGTATAGGGTGAATGTTCGGATGACCTTCATGGCTGCGCAATACCTCTGTATGATCAATCCAACGATCGAGACAGAAAGCAATAGAAGGGACTCCTGAAGTTTTCGTAGCCCATCCTAGCTATTTCTTCCACTATGAGTAAAACTTTTCATATTAGCGTTGGTGCCAAAGTCGACCGCGAAATGTCCACGATATGCATGTGAACAATTCATAATTCACCAAAGTCTGACGTACACAGACATGACGAAGATGTCACAAGCTTGGAGGGATTCCTCATACGTTCTCTCTGCCAGTCGTTCCATATTTCCTTTCGGCCTTTTGTAAAGTTCGACTGATTTTTGCAAGTTACATTTCTGTACTCGTAATACTGGCTCACAGTAAACCTCGGTTATCCCTGTTGCTGACATTTAAAGTTCGTGCCAGGACGGGACGTCTCTCTGTTCCAAGGTCGTGACGCAGGCTGGCGTTGACGCTTTTGGCGATTCATTTCCAGCGAAGCTAAAATAGAAATCGCTACATCATATTCTGAGAACATTCTGCGGAAACAAGCACATCGTTATCAAAGTAACACGAAGTCTCCACCAAACTGGTTAAATCTGCTTTGAAAAATGTTTATGCTGTCGTATAGCTAGGACTCTCAGCCAAATGAATACATGCAACTTGTAAATGGCTTGCAGAGGAAGTTTTTAACTAATCATAGAGCAGCATAACTTTTAGGTTTGCCCAGACATGCCAAGAGACGAAACCTATGACGTACTTTCTGCTATAAAGCCGCCTACATATGTTTTACAATTCTGACGTCAGGTTGTAAACACTTAGGTCAGTCAATAGCTAACATAGGAGAAAAACTGCTCCGGACTTTCTGCTCTAAAGCTAACTACAGAAACTTCATGTTGCCGATGTAACAGTTGGTGTCATAGTGTGGCTGTTACTTATTTATTTTACTTTTTGCAGAGTGTACTGAATAGTTTAGTAGAGACTGAAGCCCTGAAGCATGAGTTGGAAATTGCATCACATGGCCCCGTGTGTCTTGTATGACAGATGATTAGCAAGATGTAAATGTGGACCCCAGACGTAGCGAAGCAAATCACGGCACTCTACTCGCCTATGTATAGATATTTTCTGGGCACCACACCTCGCAGCTGCAGACATTTCATATCTATGTACCCGTACATCTACATCCATACTATGCACACCACTCTGAACTTCTGGGAGATGGTGCTTCCCATTGTACCATATATCATCTCGTCCCATTCCTGCCGAGTACGTGGGAAGTTGCTTAAATGCTATTGTGCAAGCTCTTAATTAGTCTAATTTTGCCTTCGCGGTCCCTACAGGAGCGATACATAGGGGGCGGAAGCACATTCATGGATTTCTTACTTGATACTGGTTCGTGAAACTTCCGTGACACACTCTCGTGAATATCATAACCCGTGACCATTTGCGCTGCCTTTCTTTGTATGTACGTAGAAATTCTCTGTTAGTTACAATCTGTAAGGAATCTACACAATTCAGCAGTATCTTGCGATGGGTCCCACGACTGTTTTTTAATCATCTTCGTATACAGACAACTTGTCTCCAATGTGGTTCGGAGTAAAATGTTTTTAGAAGTCACGAAATACTGATGCCCCGATGTTTTGACCTTTCGATCTCAGGATGTCAAGTGAGAAACGCGTGAGTTGGAATTGTCATGGCCAATGTCCTTGCAATCCATGCTGGCTGGCGTGGAAGAGGTCCTTCTGTTCGACTTATCTCATTACTTTTGAGCTCAGAATACGTTATGAGGGTCCACAACAAATTAATGTCTATGATAGAAGACCGTAGTTTTGTGGATCATTTCTGGTATGTTTCTTGTAGATGATAGTTATCTGTCCTTTCTTCCAGACAGTGGCGACAGTTCTTATTGGAGAGATTATGATCAAGAGAGGAACTGACTCAGCTGCGAATTCCACATATAAAGCGTGCGACAAACTTCGAGGAATCATTCATCACATAAAGGATCACATCCGTTAATGAGGTACATACGCATGGTGATGATGTGCACGGCTATCTAGCGATCTGCTGCGCAGCTTATAATGATGTAGCCATTCCGTGGAGTCGTACAAGTCCTGTCACTCAGCTTGCTTTGTTGCAATACTGTGTCTTCTTTAGCGTGCCTCTCACTAGTGTTGAATTCATGTTTGTTGTTGTTAGCACTCAATGAAACCTGGAGTATGGATATGATGAGCTCACTGATATCATTATTTGCTACGGTGAGGTGAGGGGAAATGGAAAAGCAGCTCGGTTCCCTAACCTAAGACACCTACATCACAGTACCTTTGCTGCGATGCTTGGACAATTACGAGAAACAGATAGTTTGCATGCTCAGCATGTTGATGGTGGTGTGCGTGTCGTGAGAACGCCAGATTTGAGGGTGAAGTGATCCGTAGATTCAGCAATGAACCTTCAAGCAGCACGGGCGTTGTAGCCCTGCAATGGGAAAAGATCACGTATGTGTTTGCAAAATACTTCATGAGTACAACTTTCATGAGTACAACTTACACGTGTACCATCTTAAAAGGGTTCAGGTTTTAGGACCAGCTAATTACCCACATCGTTTGCAGTTTGTGCAGTGGTTCATACACCGAAGAGTGTTGCATTCCACACACATGTCATGTTTACAGATGAGCCCACCTGACAGGTATCTTCATAGCGTGAAGAGCCACACCTGGGACTGTGGGAAAAACGTATGAAGTTCCTGTTCGAGACCACCAACATTACGTTCTACATCTACATCTACATCTATACTCCGCGAGCCACCTTACGGTGTGTGGCGGAGGGTACTTATTGTACCACTATCTGATCCCCCCTTCCCTGTTCCATTCACGAATTGTGCGTGGGAAGAACGACTGCTTGTAAGTCTCCGTATTTGCTCTAATTTCTCGGATCTTTTCGTTGTGATCATTACGCGAGATATATGTGGGCGGTAGTAATATGTTGCCCATCTCTTCCCGGAATGTGCTCTCTCGTAATTTCGATAATAAACCTCTCCGTATTGCGTAACGCCTTTCTTGAAGTGTCCGCCACTGGAGCTTGTTCAGCATCTCCGTAACGCTCTCGCGCTGACTAAATGTCCCCATGACGAATCGCGCTGCTTTTCGCTGGATCATGTCTATCTCTTCTATTAATCCAACCTGGTAAGGGTCCCATACTGATGAGCAATACTCAAGAATCGGACGACCAAGCGTTTTGTAAGCTACTTCTTTCGTCGATGAGTCACATTTTCTTAGAATTCTTCCTATGAATCTCAACCTGGCGCCTGCTTTTCCCACTATTTGTTTTATGTGATCATTCCACTTCAGATCGCTTCGGATAGTAACTCCTAAGTATTTTACGGTCGTTACCGCTTCCAATGATTTACCACCTATGGCATAATCGTACTGGAATGGATTTCTGCCCCTATGTATGCGCATTATATTACATTTATCTACGTTTAGGGAAAGCTGCCAGCTGTCGCACCATGCATTAATCCTCTGCAGGTCTTCCTGGAGTACGTACGAGTCTTCTGATGTTGCTACTTTCTTGTAGACAACCGTGTCATCTGCAAATAGCCTCACGGAGCTACCGATGTTGTCAACTAAGTCATTTATGTATATTGTAAACAATAAAGGTCCTATCACGCTTCCTTGCGGTACTCCCGAAATTACCTCTACATCTGCAGATTTTGAACCGTTAAGAATGACATGTTGTGTTCTTTCTTCTAGGAAATCCTGAATCCAATCACAAACCTGGTCCGATATTCCGTAAGCTCGTATTTTTTTCACTAAACGTAAGTGCGGAACCGTATCAAATGCCTTCCTGAAGTCCAGGAATACGGCATCAATCTGCTCGCCAGTGTCTACGGCACTGTGAATTTCTTGGGCAAATAGGGCGAGCTGAGTTTCACATGATCTCTGTTTGCGGAATCCATGTTGGTTATGATGAAGGAGATTTGTATTATCTAAGAACGTCATAATACGAGAACACAAAACATGTTCCATTATTCTACAACAGATTGACGTAAGCGAAATAGGCCTATAATTATTCGCATCTGATTTATGATCCTTCTTGAAAATGGGAACGACCTGCGCTTTCTTCCAGTCGCTAGGTACTTCACGTTCTTCCAGCGATCTACGATAAATTGCTGATAGAAAGGGGGAAAGTTCTTTAGCATAATCACTGTAGAATCTTAAGGGTATCTCGTCTGGTCCGGATGCTTTTCCGCTACTAAGTGATAGCAGTTGTTTTTCAATTCCGATATCGTTTATTTCAATATTTTCCATTTTGGCGTCCGTGCGACGGCTGAAGTCAGGGACCGTGTTACGATTTTCCGCAGTGAAACAGTTTCGGAACACTGAATTCAGTATTTCTGCCTTTCTTCGGTCGTCCTCTGTTTCGGTGCCATCGTGGTCAACGAGTGACTGAATAGGGGATTTAGATCCGCTTACCGATTTTACATACACTCCTGGAAATGGAAAAAAGAACACATTGACACCGGTGTGTCAGACCCACCATACTTGCTCCGGACACTGCGAGAGGGCTGTACAAGCAATGATCAAACGCGCGGCACAGCGGACACACCAGGAACCGCGGTGTTGGCCGTCGAATGGCGCTAGCTGCGCAGCATTTGTGCACCATCGCCGTCAGTGTCAGACAGTTTGCCGTGGCATACGGAGCTCCATCGCAGTCTTTAACACTGGTAGCATGCCGCGACAGCGTGGACGTGAACCGTATGTGCAGTTGACGGACTTTGAGCGAGGGCGTATAGTGGGCATGCGGGAGGCCGGGTGGACGTACCGCCGAATTGCTCAACACGTGGGGCGTGAGGTCTCCACAGTACATCGATGTTGTCGCCAGTGGTCGGCGGAAGGTGCACGTGCCCGTCGACCTGGGACCGGACCGCAGCGACGCACGGATGCACGCCAAGACCGTAGGATCCTACGCAGTGCCGTAGGGGACCGCACCGCCACTTCCCAGCAAATTAGGGACACTGTTGCTCCTGGGGTATCGGCGAGGACCATTCGCAACCGTCTCCATGAAGCTGGGCTACGGTCCCGCACACCGTTAGGCCGTCTTCCGCTCACGCCCCAACATCGTGCAGCCCGCCTCCAGTAGTGTCGCGACAGGCGTGAATGGAGGGACGAATGGAGACGTGTCGTCTTCAGCGATGAGAGTCGCTTCTGCCTTGGTACCAATGATGGTCGTATGCGTGTTTTGCGCCGTGCAGGTGAGCGCCACAATCAGGACTGCATACGACCGAGGCACACAGGGCCAACACCCAGCATCATGGTGTGGGGAGCGATCTCCTACACTGGCCGTACACCACTGGTGATCGTCGAGGGGACACTGAATAGTGCACGGTACATCCAAACCGTCATCGAACCCATCGTTCTACCATTCCTAGACCGGCAAGGGAACTTGCTGTTCCAACAGGACAATGCACGTCCGCATGTATCCCGTGCCACCCAACGTGCTCTAGAAGGTGTAAGTCAACTACCCTGGCCAGCAAGATCTCCGGATCTGTCCCCCATTGAGCATGTTTGGGACTGGATGAAGCGTCGTCTCACGCGGTCTGCACGTCCAGCACGAACGCTGGTCCAACTGAGGCGCCAGGTGGAAATGGCATGGCAAGCCGTTCCACAGGACTACATCCAGCATCTCTACGATCGTCTCCATGGGAGAATAGCAGCCTGCATTGCTGCGAAAGGTGGATATACACTGTACTAGTGCCGACATTGTGCATGCTCTGTTGCCTGTGTCTATGTGCCTGTGGTTCTGTCAGTGTGATCATGTGATGTATCTGACCCCAGGAATGTGTCAATAAAGTTTCCCCTTCCTGGGACAATGAATTCACGGTGTTCTTATTTCAGTTTCCAGGAGTGTATAACCAAAACTTTTTAGGGTTCTTGTTTAGATTGTTTGCCAATGTTTTATGTTCGAATTCGTTGAATGCTTCTCTCATTGCTCTCTTTACGCTCTTTTTCGCTTCGTTCAGCTTTTCCTTATCAGCTATGATTCGACTACTCTTAAGCCTATGATGAAGCTTTCTTTGTTTCCGTAGTACCTTTCGTACATGATTGTTATACCACGGTGGATCTTTCCCCTCGCTTTGGACCTTAGTCGGTACGAACTTATCTAAGGCGTACTGGACGATGTTTCTGAATTTTTTCCATTTTTGTTCCACATCCTCTTCCTCAGAAATGAACGTTTGATGGTGGTCACTCAGATATTCTGCGATTTGTGCCCTATCACTCTTGTTAAGCAAATATATTTTCCTTCCTTTCTTGGCATTTCTTATTACACTTGTAGTCATTGATGCAACCACTGACTTATGATCACTGATACCCTCTTCTACATTCACGGAGTCGAAAAGTTCCGGTCTATTTGTTGCTATGAGGTCTAAAACGTTAGCTTCACGAGTTGGTTCTCTAACTATCTGCTCGAAGTAATTCTCGGACAAGGCAGTCAGGATAATGTCGCAAGAGTCTCTGTCCCTGGCTCCAGTTCTGATTGTGTGACTATCCCATTCTATACCTGGTAGATTGAAGTCTCCCCCTATTACAATAGTATGATCACGAAACTTCTTCACGACGTTCTGCAGGTTCTTTCTGAGGCGCTCAACTACTACGGTTGCTGATGCAGGTGGTCTATAGAAGCATCCGACTATCATATCTGACCCACCTTTGATACTTAGCTTAACCCAGATTATTTCACATTCGCATTCGCTAATAACTTCACTGGATATTATTGAATTCTTTACTGCTATAAATACTCCTCCACCATTGGCGTTTATCCTATCCTTGCGGTATATATTCCATTCTGTGTCTAGGATTTCGTTACTGTTCATTTCCGGTTTTAACCAACTTTCCGTTCCTAATACTATATGCGCACTATTTCCTTCAATAAGAGATACTAATTCAGGAACCTTGCCCTGGATACTCCTGCAGTTTACCAATATTACGTTAACTTTTCCTGTTTTTGGTCTCTGAGGACGGACGTTCTTTATCAACGATGATAATGTCCTCTCTGGTAAGCCGTCAGGTATTTTATCGTTTCGCCCAAGGGGGGGTCCCTCTAACCTAAAAAACCCCCGTGTGCACGCCACACGTACTCTGCTACCCTAGTAGCTGCTTCCGGTGTGTAGTGCACGCCTGACCTGTCTAGGGGGGCCCTACAGTTCTCCACCCAATAACGGAGGTCGATGAATTTGCAACCATTATAGTCGCAGAGTCGTCTGAGCCTCTGGTTTAGACCCTCCACACGGCTCCAAACCAGAGGACCGCGATCGACTCTGGGCACTATGCTGCAGATATTAAGCTCAGCTTGCACTCCGCGTGCGATGCTGGTTGTCTTCACCAAATCAGCCAGCCGCCGGAAGGAACCAAGGATGGCCTCAGAACCCAAGCGGCAGGCGTCATTCGTTCCGACATGTGCTACTATCTGCAGCCGGTCACACCCAGTGCGTTCAATAGCTGCCGGAAGGGCCTCCTCCACATTACGGACGAGACCCCCCGGCAAGCACACCGAGTGCACACTGGCATTCTTCCCCGACCTACCCGCTATTTTCCTGAGGGGCTACATAACCCGCCTAACGTTGGAGCTCCCTATAACTAATAGGCCCGCCCTCTGTGACTGTCGGGACCTTGCCGGAGAATCGGCCACTGGCCCAACAGGCGAGGCATCCTGTGGTGGCTCGGAAACGATGTCATCACCACTAGGAAGCACCCCGTACCTGTTGGAAAGGGGTAAGGCAGCTGCCACGCGGCCAGATCCCACCTTCGCCTTTCGGCCAGGCACGCGCGAGCCCACCACTGTCCGCCATTCACCCTGGAGTGATGGCTGACCGGTAAGATGCTCACTGCCGGAAGACGCAGCGACATCAGGGGTTCCATGTGATTCCAAGGCCACCGAAGTAGGCATAGGTCTCACCACAGTTGCCCCAACGCCACTACGAGCCGACGCCTGCGCCTCGAGCTCGATGAGCCTAACAGACAAAGCCTCCACCTGCCCCCGAAGAGTGGCCAATTCTCCTTGCGTCCGCTCACAACAACCACAGTCCCTACACATGACTATGTTTACCCTACCCTATACGGTGACAAATTCCCAAGATAATCTTCTGATGAGCTACTCTGATAATCAAGAAACACTCACTGAAATACGAGACGCGAAAACTACGCTAGGTTTTCCCAGAAAAACTATTTAAAAGCTAAGCGCAGCAAATAAGTACAAAAACGCTTTATACAAACAGTACTCGCTGCTGCTGGTGCTCTCGCTCTGGCTGTCACAAGACAACTGCTGATTCAAGTGACTAGTGGCTAACGGCCGCGAAACAAACAAAGACGGTTTTAGGGCGCTTTCTGTTCTAAACGATCAAGAAAACACTAAGAAATCTAACACGAAAACTACGTAAAGTTTTATCAAGAACTGTTAGTTACTATGCAGAGCAGATAAACACAAATAGAATCCCTTCCTTAGTGGAAGGTCGTAAACAAAATGCAAAATAAACGCTTTATACAAACAGTACTCGCTGCTGCTGGTGCTCTCGCTCTGGCTGTCACAAGACAACTGCTGATTCAAGTGACTAGTGGCTAACGGCCGCGAAACAAACAAAAGACGGTTTTAGGGCGCTTTCTGTTCTAAACGATCAAGAAAACACTAAGAAATCTAACACGAAAACTACGTAAAGTTTTATCAAGAACTGTTAGTTACTATGCAGAGCAGATAAACACAAATAGAATCCCTTCCTTAGTGGAAGGTCGTAAACAAAATGCAAAATAAACGCTTTATACAAACAGTACTCGCTGCTGCTGGTGCTCTCGCTCTGGCTGTCACAAGACTGTAAACAGGTGGGTGGTAACTATGGATAATCGTCTAGGACCTGTAATACTGACAGCTACGTTAACTGGAGCAACCTACGTACAGTTCATGCAGACCACTCTTCTGGAACTGCCGGATAATACACCGTCTGTTGTGCATGATGGAGCCCCACCACTCTTTAACGTAGTCTCGTGGGCACAGCTAACAGTCGATTTTGGGAAACATTGGATAGGACGAGGAGGACCCAATGCGTGTTGAGTGCGTTCCGCTCACTTGACGCCCCTTGATTACTTCCTTTGCGAACATTTATAGAGTATAGTTTACGTTACTCCAATTGCCACTAGCCCCAATCACTTATGCATTCCACCAAATCCGTGTGCCTACTTAGCTGGGTGGTAAAGTGCTCGCCTCCCATGCAAGTGGGCCCATGTTCGATTCCCGGCCGGGTTGGAGATTTTCTCCGCTGGGGGACTGGGTGCTGTGTTGTCATTGTCATTGGCCTCCCTGCCAACGATGCCATACGCTCATTTTATTTCATTTCCACCGATTCCGATCCTAATGTATTTCTAGAGTTGGACGGGCACTGATACGAACGTGTGCAGCATGTACTGAGGCACTGGGTGGATTGTTTGAACCATTCCTGTAAATTAGTGTTAGAATATGCCTAATAATAGTAAACGGTAATTTTTAATTTTTGTGCAATTGTTATTCATTCTTATAACATTATGGAAGCGTTCAGACCTACATGTTCCTTCACAAAAATGATCCTCTTTGGGTGATCCATCTTCCTTCAAAGTTTGTCGGTGAGATCCTGAAATACCAAATGGAATCTGACAGTAATTTAGTTGGGCCGAGAAGCCTTGTTCAGTTTCAGCTATTTGAGGTCTTTCTCAACGCCGCTGACACTATTACTGTATCACTCGTCTTTGAATAATGAGAGATTTGAAATGGGGCAGTACTCCTGAGACAGTATTCCTCTGTAAAGGAACAGTTTTGAAAGATATTATATGCTCAGACATCATATTGTCGTACCTCTGTTTTACTTATCAGCAGCTGGAAATACATCCTTTACAAACAGCCAGAACGGGCACGGAATAGAAACAAGTTCATTAAAACAACTCATAATACATTGCGGCAGAGATCAGAAATGCCAACACACAATCCACATGGTCAAAAATCACCTTAAACTGTGCATAATTAGCAGTGTTTACATACAGATGTGTAAATGGCAGTAAAATATAGGAATTGCTGGGCAAGCCAATAATGAAGCACTAATAACAATGTGCCACTTTGACACCAGGATGTCTGTCATGTAAACGGCGTATGTTTATTTAGGACTTCGTTGTATGCGAGTAAACTACACTACTGGCCATTAAAATTGTTACACCACGAAGATGACGTGCTACAGACGCGAAATTTAACCGACAGGAAGAAGATACTGTGATATGCAAATGATTAGCTTTTCAGAGCAATCTCACGAGGTTGGCGCCGGTGGCGACACCTACGACGTGCTGACATGAGGAAAGATTCCAACCAATTTCTCATACACAAACAGTAGTTGAGCGGCTTTGCCTGGTGAAACGCTGTTGTGATGCCTCGTATAAGGAGGAGAAATGCGTACCATCACGTTTCCGACTTTGATAAAGGTCGGATTGTAGCCTATCGCGATTGCGGTTTATCGTATCGCGACATTGCTGCTCACGTTGGTCGAGATACAATTTTTAGCAGAATATGGAATCGGTGGGTTCAGGAAGGTAATACGGAACGCCGTCAGAAGGGTAATACGGATCGCCGTGCTGGATCCCAACCGCCTCGTATCACTAGCAGTCGAGATGACAGGCATCTTATCCGCATGGCTGTAACGGACCATGCAGCCACGTTGCGACCCCTGACTCAACAGATGGGAACGTTTGCAAGACAACAACCATCTGCACGAACAGTTCGACGACGTTTGCAGCAGCATGGACTACCAGCTCGGAGACCATGGTGGCGGTTACCCTTGACGCTGCATCACAGACAGGAGCGCCTGCGATGGTGTACTCAACAACGAACCTGGGTGCACGAATGGCAAAACGTCATTTTTTCGGATGAATCCAGGTTCTGTTTACAGCATCATGATGGTCGCATCCGTGATTGGCGACATCGCGATGAACGCACATTGGAAACATATATTCGTCATCGCCATACTGGCATATCACCCGGCGTGATGGCATGCGGTGACATTGGTTACACGTCTCGGTCACCTCTTGTTCGCATTGACGGCACTTTGAACAGTTGACGTTACATTTCAGATGTGTTACGAACCGTGGCTCTAACCTTCATTCGATCCCTGCGAAACCCAATATTTCAGCAGGATAATGCACGACCGCATGTTGCAGGTCCTGTACGGGCCTTTCTGGATACAGAAAATGTTCGAGTGCTGCCCTGGCCAGCACATTCTCCAGATCTCTCACCAATTGAAAACGTCTGGTCAATGGTGGCCGAGCAACTGGCTCGTCACAACACGCCAGTCATCACTCTTGATGAACTGTCGTATCGTGTTGAAGCTGCATGAGCAGCTGTACCTGTACACGCCATCCAAGCTCTGACTCAATGTCCAGGCGTATCAAGGCCGTTATTACGGCCAGAGGTGGTTGTTCTGGGTACTGATTTCTCAGGATCTATGCACCCAAATTGCGTGAAATGTAATCAAGTGTTAGTTCTTGTATAATATATTTGTCCAGTGAATATCCGTTTATCATCTTCACTTCTTCTTGGTGTAGCAATTTTAATGGCCAATAGTGTATTATCAAATAGCGGCATTTTGCACGTGCCGATCTGCACAATTCAGAAACAAACGGAATTGTCAAGAAAGTTGATGATACAAACGCAGTGATACAATACAGAGCTGATCAGCTGTCAACAACAACAAAAAAATGGTTCAAATGGCTCTAAGCACTATGGCACTTAACATCTGAGATCATCAGTCCCCTAGACCTAGAACTACTTAAACCTAACTAACCTAAGGACATCACACACGTTCATGCCCGAGGCAGGATTCGAACCTGCGACCGTAGCAGCAGCGCGGTTCCAGATTGAAGCGCCTAGAACCACTCGGCCACAGCGGCCGGCTATCAACAACATCTATAGAGAAATATGTGAAATTAGAAAATATAAGCCATGTATTGTACTAAACAAATGCTTTCCCAAATCTTTGAATTAAAGCTGTTTGTGAATACTCAGAGCTTCTGTCATCAGTCTGCGAGGTAGGCGCCTGTTCTGTGCTAGTACGTATCTCATTTGCTTAATGTTCTCTTTTGGATTGATTGCTGATGGTCGATATAAGCGTGGCGGGTCATTACCAGTGGATTTCCCGTTCTAACAGCATTTGAGACGCCTGCAAAAACATTTTCTGCTCATGATTTCTGTTCTGTGCACTTGCAACAACACAGCATACATATATATATGTCGATGTTTTCCGAACTTTGTAACAGAACTTGATGGTGCTTTGTCGCTGCAATCCTTTGTGATTCTTTTTTGTTTTAATGATTTTTTTTTGCATTTACTATTACAGATTTGATTGGCAACAACAGACATCCACACTGGTGGCAAAGATTCGACAAGTACACGGCAGGTTTCCGACAAGGATTTATGGACAAGATAACGCTTCCTCACTAGAACCGAATGCAAGAGATAAAAGCAAGTAACACGATGATTCTACAACCCTAAAGAATAAGATCAATAATAATCTACACCATTAAACCCAGATAATGAATATTCACTATAAAAACAGAAAGCCAGATGGAATTCCACTCTACAAAATTTTCAATAAGCAGACTAATAACTAAAATATTAAAAGCAGATAATAGATGTTCACTGTCAAACTTAATGTTAAGGAAAGCAGAGAATCAAATAAAATTACCGTATAGAAAACAAAGGAAGTTCAGCCACAGGTATAGAGCCTACGGCATTGATGATTTATGCACTGCGAATTAATCAGAACTGTCGCAATTCGTGAAATATGTCAAACAGTACATTACTCATATGTGTATGCAATGGCAGGAAAAGTACACTTTAATTCATTGAGCACCGGTACGTAAATGTATAATTGCACTTGAAACTTCTGCTCAGAATCAGTCATATAGTCATCTCACAACAGCATAAATTAGTATAGTCAAACTCGCACAGAGTGATTGCAAATATGTGCCACACTGTTCTACCGCCCGCTTGCTGTAATTGTGATACCTTCCATGCAACAGGCAGACTTAGGAACATGCACCAGACGCTAGAGTGAGCTGCAGATAGCACACACACACACACACACACACACACACACACACACACACACACACACACAGCTAGAAGACTAACCTTAGTTCTCACACTACAATAAGTACACAGCACAGACTCATTTAATGAAACCACAATGGACGTGCTCTACTTGCTTTCATCAAACAACACGCTCCACGCTCTTCGTCCCAGCCACTCACCAGCCAACGACTATCCCTGTTTACCGTTTGATCACTCTATAACACTCTGCCTTCTGTTCTTCTCTGTGGTACTCACGTCAGCATTCCCTTCCGCCGTTACAGCTGGCTCCGAAAGTTGGTTCCAGCTGGTGCTGGTGTACCGTTGCTCTCACTGGCAGTGCCCTCTTGCTATTATGCTGGCGGAGCTGCAGCTCAGGTTGTACGGCCTTTCAAATTGCCATGGCCGTGTCATGTCCTGTGACGACAAATCCTCCCCACCACAAAGTTAAGGCTTGCATGAAGGAATGAGGCTGGAAACTCCCACACATCATTAACCGACATAAAAGGCTGCCGTAATGTCCATAGTATAAACAGCTTTCAAATTATAAGAAAAAGCAAACAAATTGCTATCCCAAATGTCATTAACTTTTACTCGACTGTTGCACTAAATATCAAAGATTATTGCAGTAGACGTCCATTAAGTTGTATGTACAATAAGAACACTGTGGTTACATCTTACAACGGGAATTCACCGGTGGTGGGATCTACTTTTTGAAACCAAATATATGGTGATAAAGGTTAACCCTCGCGATACCAAGGGGGGGGGGGGGGGCGGCGGGAGAGGGATACTTTATGGTCAACTTTTGAAAATATTTAAATCTATATTTATTGTCTTTAATGATGTCTTCTTCCATATGCTATGATTGGTACATTTCTCCTTTAAGCTTAATCGGAAAATTTGAGTTTATGGAAGATGTTCATAAAGTCTCCCCCCCCCCTCCCCCTTGGTAGTAGATGCGACTTCCCACAACAGTCGTGCCGGTCGGAGTGGCCGTGCGGTTCTAGGCGCTGCAGTCTGGAACCGAGCGACCGCTATGGTCGCAGGTTCGAATCCTGGATGTGTGTGATGTCCTTAGGTTAGTTAGGTTTAATTAGTTCTAAGTTCTAGGCGACTGATGACCTCAGAAGTTAAAGTCGCATAGTGCTCAGAGCCATTTTGTTCCTTTTGGTTCTTTATTGTTTCCTGTTCAGTGCCTCTTAGTCCAGCGTAAAATACAACTGTGATTGAAGTTAATCGACGGTCGCTTACTGACAGAGAAATATCACAGATTTTAGAAAAATCTACAGATTCTCAAACTGAATTTGATGAATCTGACGATGTAGTGAGTGAACCTGAAGAGGAAGGTGTTGCGTGCGAGGATGTGGACAGTGATAGAGTACCGACAGACGCTGAAGATGAACTCTCGGCACCTTAAACTGATGACGACCATGCTTGCGAGGTTAGTGACAAGTATATTACAAGCACTCGAAAAATTTGTAGCTCCAAACCTCCTCACATTAGAAGACGAGTATCACAAAACATATTGGCAGAAAGAGAAGGTATAAGAGACGAAGGTAAAGTAGGAACAATGAGAGACTCATTTGAAAAGTTCTTGTACAGAAATTATCAACATGGTAATAAAGAATACCAATGAACAAGGATCGTAACAGAAAATACCTAAAACAGACAGACTTCAATTTGTGGTATATATAGGGCAACCTATTATTTTGGGGAAGGAAAACGACAGTAAGTCATGTGTTACAGATTTATGGTGCTACGCTGCAGGAAGGTTTGTTTATACCGCTACCATGAACTGCACCAGATTGCAGTACCTTAGTAAATTAGTATTATTTGATAACAGAGAGTCGCGAAGCGATCGCAGGAAACGTGATGAGTTTGCTGCAATACAAGTTTTTCATAAAATGAGTGAGTTACTGCCAAAATATTATTCTTTTGGGACTCACACTGTTATTGATGAAATGCTGTCATTGTTCCGTGTCAGGTGTCTCTTCAAGATTTTTATGAAAGGAAAGCCTGGTAAATACTGTATACTTATACACATGATCACAGACGCTAATACCAGATATGTTATCAGCATGGAGCCTTATGCTGGCAAAAGAAATGATGGTACCCAACAATCAAATTCCGCTGCAGCCGCGGTCAAACGCCTGGTCGTTCCTGTGCATAATTCAAGGTGAAATGTCACCACAGGCAGATATTACACTTCAACTGATTTCACCGAAGATCTATGGAGGAATCACAAGCTAATTCTCGTGGGAACATTGCAAGCTAATAGGAAACATGTACCTCAAGAACTGAAAGATATCTCAAGACGAGAATTATTTTCTAGTAAATTTGCTTTCAGTGATACTAGTACTGCAAATATTCCAGTCATAATTGTTTCTTATATCCCCCGTGAAAAACCCAAAAGAAATCTGCTGTTTCTATCAGCTCAACATTATGACGCTGTAACTGGTTCACCTACTGACACTAAGAAGAAAACAGTTATAAATTTATATCATAATGAGACTAAAGGTGGCATTGATACGATAGATCAGATGGAATAAAAATATCTTGTAACCACAAAAGGGAACTGTATCTAACAACAAGAAAGAGTAATGACCCAGAAACTGCTAAATGTTATAAAAACTACTGTGCTAAATTAAAAAAAGGTTATTAAAAAGTCCAGAAGCATGTGCATCATGTCTGAGATTAATACCTCTGATAACAAAATCAAAACAATTTGGAATATTATTACAAGGGAGACAGGGCAACCAAGAGTACAGGATGATGGCATCACCATCAAAGTGAATGGAAACTTGATAAACAACAAGCCGGAAGTCGAAAACATTTTGAATAATCATTTTTTAAATGTTGTAGAGAAAATAGGATCTAAATTTTCATTAGAAGAAGCAAGGTAGTTAATGGAAGATGCCTTACCAACACAATTTGATACAATTGAAATTCCACCCACCTCTCTATCTGAAATTAGGAAGATAATAAACTCTCTCAAGAATAAAAGCTCACATGGAATTGATGGCATTTCCAGCAGAGTAATAAAAGCTTGTTCTCAATAAATAAGTGGGATTCTTAGCCACATATGTAATAGTCCTCTGAAGCAGGGTATGTTCCCATATAGATTGAAGTATGCCATTGTTAAACCACTGCATATTAATGGGGATACGTCTGATGTCAACAACTACCGCCCAATCTCTCTTCTGACTGCCTTATCCAAAATTTTTGAAAAAGTAATGTATTGTAGAGTAGCTTCATACCTTTGTAAAAATAAAGTTTTAACAAAATGTCAGTTTGGTTTCCAAAAGGGTTTTTCAACGGAAAATGCTATATATACTTTCACTAATGAAATTTTAACTGCTCTGAGTAACCGGAAGTCACCCATTGGGATTTTTGTGATCTATCAAAGGCTTTTGATTGTGTAAATCATGGAATACTTCTAGATAAGCTCAAGTACTCTGGTATGAATGGGACAGTGCTCCAATGGTTTGAAATCATACCTAACTGGAAGAGTGCAGAAAGTTGAAATAAGCAGTTCACATAATATGCAAAAAACTGGTGACTTCTAAAACTGGGGAACAATCAAAAATGGGGTGCCGCAAGGTTCAGTCTTGGGTCCTCTGCTGTTCTTAATATATATTAATGACTTGCCATTCTATATGATGCAAAGCTGGTACTTTTTGCTGATGATACAAGTATAGCTATCATACCCAACAGAAAATAATTAACTGGTGAAATTGTAAACGATGTTTTTCAGAAAATCATTAAGTGGTTCTCTGCAAATGGGCTCTCATTAAACTTTGACAAAATACAGTATATACAGTTCCACACAGTAAATGGAATGACACCATTGATAAATATAGACTTCGATCAGAAATCGGTAGCTAAGGTAGAATATTCAAAATTTCTAGCTACATGCATTGATGAGGGGTTGAACTGGAAAAAACACACTGAGGATCTGCTGAAACGTTTGAGTTCAGCTACTTATGCTATTAGGGTCATTGCAAATTTTGGTGATACACATCTCAGCTTTCGTATGGCATCATATTCTGGGGTAACTCATCACTGACTAAAAGAGTCTTCATTGCACAAAAGAGTGTAATCAGAATAATTGCTGGAGCTCATCTACGATGATCCTGCAGACACTTATTTAAAGAGCTAGGGATCTTCACTGTAGCCTCACAATATATATATATATATATATATATATATATATATATATATATATATATATATATATATATATATATATATTCACTTATGAAATTTTTTATTAACAATCTGAACGAATTCAAAAGTAATAGCAGTGTACATGGCTACAACACTAGGAGAAAGGATGATCTTCACTACTCAAGGTTAAATCTAACTTTGGCTCAGAAGGGGGTAAATTATGCTGCCTCGAAAGTCTTTGGTCACTTACCTAATAGTATCAAAAGTCTGACAGATAGCCATATAGCATTTAAAAGTAAATTAAAATAATTTCTTAATGGCAACTCCTTCTACTCATTAGATGAATTTTTGGATATAGTAAGTGGGTAATTACCCAAACCCCGCAAAAAATTAAAAATATTAAGTGTCATGTAATATTTTGTGTAATGTAATATCTTGTATAGACACCTTTTATTAACCTGACACGTTCCACATCATTACGAAGTGTCGTATTCATGATCTATGAAACAAGTACTAATCTAATCTAATCTAATCTGGTGAGGAAATATTCACCTAAGAGGGCTACAAGAAGATGGCCTCTGTCTGTTTACTACACTCTTGTGAAAATAGCATCGGTAAAGAGTTATACACTATTTTTGTTGAACTTCCCAGGCTGGAATAAGAAAAAGCCTAATAAGCGGCGACTTTTTATTCAAGAACTGGGACTACAGTTCACGAAACCATACATTGAAGAAATAGCTATAAATATTGGAAGACTGCCAAAGCATGTAGTTTCAGGTATGGAGATTATTCTTGGACGGAAAATCAAGCAGAACTTTGGTACAAAGGAAGCTCATGGAGGTAAAGGAGCAATCATTTGTGTGTTAATGAAAGCCGTTCAAACGCAGAAAAGTATAACAAAGTGAACAAAACAACAATAATCTGCAACAGTTGTAAGAGACACACATGTGGTAAAGACAGAAAAAAAAACTATTATGTTCCAAGTGTGAAGTAGCTTCCAAAGGAAGTGGTGAACAATTCTTGTCATAAAACTATGCTTTTTACCTAAGCTATTTGTATACTACCTCAAGTTTTTGTAATAATTTATAATTACAGTAAAGTGTACTTCAATAGTACTATAACAAGTTTTCCTACTAATTTTTCTCAAGATAATTAGACTTAGTAAACTTAAATGACAAAGTAAGTGAAACATGTAAGATACATTTTTAAAAACAGTTGTAAAAGAAATATTCAGGTTCTGGATCTTGATTATGCATCAACAAATCTTTCAAAATTATGTTATTAATGTAATTCAAGAATAATTAATGACTTCTATTTATTTTTTAAATTTTTTTTGGTGGGTACAAAGTACCCCCTTGGTAATACACCTTACTGAAAATGGCTTGGTATTGAGAGGGTTAAGATCCCAGGTATCGCAGCCATTCATCCTGGTGAGCCCTCGTTTGCGAGCAATTGACGAAAAACACTTTGGATTTTTGCGTGATGCTCAGTAACATTAAAAATTCGAATTACATAGGCTTGTTGTATGGTGTAATCAATAGGATAATAGCTTCACATGCAAAGAGATTGTGGGCTCGAATCTTGCTGGGTGCAATAGTTTTTTTTTGTTTTTGTTTTTAAATCTTTGTCTAAATGACTTTGATCATTATTTTCGTTTAAGCAACTGGCTTCAATCAAATTTTTTATTTCTATTCCTTTGTCACATTATTTTAACCACAGTATGAAGCTTATTCATTTGTTTTATTTTTTCTTTATATAATTCATTTTCCAATCGGAATTTGTTTGAATATGAATTTAACTATATTTATATATTATAATATTCAATTATTTGAAAATTCCCATTTATCAGTTAAAAAACAAAAGACCAATTAATCTATTCATATCGACTGAGCAGTGTCGTGAAAAATGTATTTTTTGTTATTAGATGTGAAGTTGGTTTTGCATAGTAATTTCAAAGGTAATCTAAATATCTTTTGCTCTAGGGAAAAAATAACGCAGATGAAGATTTAAATGAAAGAAGGGTTTTGAGTATAGCTATATACAAACAAAATGAGAAATATATATAGTGACCGCAATAATGTGTGCGAAAAAACAGGGTGACAAAACAAAAGAAATTAAATCGAAATTATTACATAAAATTAATTACCGAGCGACGTGGCGCAGTGGCTAGGCACTGGACTGGCATGCGGGAGGACGACGGTTCAATCCCGCCTCCGGCCATCCTGATTTAGGTTTTCCGTGATTTCCCTAAATCACTCCAGGCAAATACCGGGATGGTTCCTCTGAAAGGGCACGGCCGACTTCCTTCCCCATCCTTCCCTGATCCGATGAGACCGATGACCTCGCTGTCTGGCCTCCTTCCCCAAACAACCCAACCCCATAAAATTAATTAAAAGCACATGAAAAGAGATTTGAAGTGGACAAAGAATGTTAGGAAGAAAAATTAGAGCAAATGAATAAGTTGGTGTTATGATCAAAGGGGTGTGACAAAGGAATGGAAATAAAAAATCACATTTAAACCAATTAAATGAAAACGATGATCAAAGTTATTTCGGTAAAAATTTAAAATTTAAAAAAAAATTATTGTATCTGACAAGATTCGAACTCACAAACAACTTCGTGCAAATTAAGCTACTATCCTATCCATGACAGCACCCAATCAAACTCCATCACGTCATTATTTTAACGCTATTCAATGTCACACTGAATTAAGAAATTTTTTCGTCAGTTATTCGCCAATGAGGGCCCACCAGGGTGAATGTCTTCAGTGTGTGACACCGGGGATGTTGACGTACATAACCCTATAGGTGGTTTCAAAAACTCGCTGTAGACCTCTCCTTGTTAGTGTCATTAAGAAAAGGCCTCCCACACACATGACTTAATTAGGGGCATATGAATCTTACGTCTGTCCTTTCAGTCCTTTAGCTGTAAGGTAATTGGAGTAATGAACCAGATGATTTGGACAGGACCGTTGAAGTGGGGAAAAACTTTGTCCATGATCTTATCAGTTCTCTTCCTCACCGCACCAAATATTTTGACAAATATCTAATTACCTGAGAATGAAATTTTCACTCTACAGCGGAGTGTGCGCTCATATGAAACTTCCTGGCAGATTAAAACTGTGTGCCGGCACACAGTTTTAATCTGCCAGGAAGTTTCATCTAATCACCTGGCTTCAATGACGTGAACCGCCTCTCCACATTATAAAGCTGAGCAATCATAAGATAATAGATTTTCAAATTTTTCCTACCTTGGTTTCACCTATTTCGAATTTGCTCAGCGTCAGTTTTCTACGTCAACAAACTATTCAAAGACCACTGGTTGGAAAGTGACGAATTTTTGGACGAAGCATCAAACTAGCAAGTGTATCCTTGTGCACTTCACAGAAAGCGGCGTGTAGCTCAACCAACACGAGGGCGTATGCACTTCTGTACAACACAATATTATCAAAAATTCCCTTCAGACCTTTTTATAGTTGACGGTGCATTAACGTTCCTAGTCGGGCTTAACGAACCAAAATGTGTACACGCATTTACGCAAACCAGCGTGAAGCCATTAGACTTCTTTAACTGTTAAACAGATCTACGAAATCAATGCACCTTTTGTCCATCATGGATTGCATTTTCTCTATAGCCCACCATAGCACCTGTTCTAACTAGCCAGAACGTATCGGTATTAACAACTGGTAACATTGGAGATCGTTTAACCCTAACACCTCTCCTTTATCCTGTAGTCTGAGGAGGAGCAGTAGTGTATGTTCAGTGTCCTCACTACTTTTAACTGGAAGGTTACCTCCTTCATGTAATAATCCTACCAAGTGATTAGGCAACTTAGCAAATAACTCAGACATATGCTCAACATACCTTGGAACCACTCCTTCGCCATACATGAAATGTATTCGCCGTTGTGAATACGAACAACCGTCAGCTGTGTAAGGGAATGACGACAATGAAAATTTGTTTCCAGACCAGGACTCGACCCTGGATTTCCCACTTGACGCAAATGGTCGCCTTAACCACTTTGGCTGTCCATACGTTCGTTACTCACGGCCAGACCCAAACTTCCATATGTCGTCGTTCTTGCCTCACAACCTGTATTCATACACACATTATGTAATTTTTTTTTACGGGGGAGGACATTTTTCAGTGAAAGTCACTGCCTGGTGCATGTCCAAAGGGGACATTGCATCATTCTTCTGAACAACACAGGCACTACAATACCGTATCGCTGCTTCACTACTTCCCATTCATTTTTGTGATATCTTTCACTATCCATAATACGAATGTAATCTTACTAAAGACTCTTACGTATGGTCTTGTAGCTCCGTCAGTTGAGTTTGTAACGAGATGATAGATTCCTCAAATCTACTGTTTCCTTGACGCTATGCTTGTCGTCAGGTCTGTTCATAAAATGTAATACTCACAACTGAACTCTACCAATATGAGAAAGTGAGGTTTACTGGCATCTAACCCTGCTCCTACTGAAGCTAACTATGACCAAGCCAACTGTATATGGGAGACAAGTGGAGTCACCTCTGCCAGCAGCATATCCGATGGGGCCACCGGATGGTTAAGTACCTCATGAAGTTGTGGCTCCATTTCAACTGTGCTTTCTGTAATATCTGCGTGTCTCATTTCTAATTTATATTTCAATCCGTCCTTGCGCAGTCCAACACTCTCGTCAACTCCCTTCTGGCCATTCTGAAACTGAACTCAGAGAAGAGTAGTATACGTCATGTTAGGCACCCAAAGCTCACCACGGTCACAACCACCCTCTGGTACCACAGTGTAATGGTGACAGAGGGAGTGGTAGGACTGGGCTGACCTGTGAGTGGACGTATGCATTCATACTTTTATTTCACAACCATATTAAACCTCAGTTCAGAAAATTTCACTAGTAATGGCTCTAATTTAGTATTAATCAGTCAGAGTGATCACACAAACCCAAAGAATAAAAGCAATAATAATCAAAAATATTCAATTCAGGTAATGAAATTATACTATCAAAAACAAAAAACCGAATAGAATTCCACTGTACAAAATATGCAAGAAATAAACTAATAAGTAAAATATTAAAAGGGGGGAATATATATACACAACTTGGTTTACTAAACACCATAACGTAAATCTACAATTAAACTTGAAGCGTCTACTCAAAGTCAGTCACATAATTAACTGACAACAGTGTAAATTAGTATAGCGAATCTCACACAGAATGAATGCATATATCTTCCAGACAGTTCTATCGTCTGGTTGCTGTAAAGATAATAGCGTTCTTGCAACACTCAGACTTACAACATGCACCAGACGCTGGAGCGAGCTGCAGGCAAGAGAGACATACTCACACAGCTCAGAGACTAATCCCAGTTCTCACACTGGTGAAAAAGTGCAGAGCACAGACTGCTTAAACGAAACCACGCCGGACGCGCAGTACTTGCTTCCATCAAAAAACAAGCTCTCCTTCCCAACCATGCTCCAGCCAACAGCTACCTAAGTGTGTCTGTCAATGCTTCCTGTTTGACTACTCCACAGCACTCTGCCTATTGGTGGTCAATGTTCTTCTCTGTGGTACTCAGCGTTGTCTTCCTCTGTTACAACTGCCTCTGCACGTTGGCTCCGGCCTGCACTGGTGTAACGGTGCTCTTGATGGCAGCGCCCTCGCGCTGTTGGCTGGCAGATCCACAGCTCAATTTGTATGGCCTTTCAAATTGACGCGGCCGTATGAAGTTATACGGCGGCACATCCTTCCCGTCGCAAAGTTAAGGCCCAATAGAAGACTGAGGGTGGAAAACTTGGTCACAAGTGGGAAACAGTGGAAACAAAACTCATCCGTCCAAATGACATTCTCCTATTGTCCCATAGTGCAGCTTTTATGGCTTCGGCACTAAGTTTTCCTATTACGGCCATTTGCATAATTGATGAGCTATATTGGAATTCCAGTTTGCCCTGCAATTCCCTGCTTCTGCAGGTTCCTTCATGTTTATTTTGATGCTGACAGGGTTCGCGAGCTGGACATTCAGTTCTGCAGTGACTTTTGCAGCTATTGTCCTCTTATTTTTCGTCATAATTCTTTTGAACGACCCTCCATCATGATCACTCGGCATACATTTTTTTCCACATTGTGAGTTAGTGGATGTTGTTCTTCCGTTTTCCCTGTATGCGATACAAATCTGGTGCGTCTTGTGACATTAAACACTTCATCTGCCTCGATGCCGGAAATACTAACCACTGTGCATCAAGAATTTGCCCATGTTCGAAGTCGCTTAGCTCCAATATATGCACTCACAACTACATAAAACGCTTTTCTGACCATGACTGACACTTGTAACGTATTGAGTACATTTCATGTTATGTGCCATTTCTGGTCAAATATAACAGCCCAACCTGCAGGCTTGGATAGCATCCTTATTTACGCTCAAGCAAGAATTTCTCGCGGTATTTCCATATTTTTGTACAACCGCTGTATATCTACGTCCGTACTCTGTAAGCCAGCGTAAGGTGCGTGTAGGAAGATACATACTGCAACCTATAGTTTCGTTTCTCACACTTCCTTTTCCCTTTGTGTAAAGGAAGAATGCCGGTGCCCTTCAGCATAAGCCAAAATTTTTGTCATTTTGACTATGTGGTCGTTACGAGAGATATTTATTAGATGAAATAACGTGTCTCGTGACTCGCTTTGGATTGTGGTCTTAGGAAATTTTACGAGTAACATTTTCCGCGGTATGCCGCGTCTTTTTTGTAATGCCTTACACTGCAGATCGTTGAGTTTTAGCGACTACGTCAGGCTGACGAAACAAAGCCGTGACGAACCGTGCAGTTATTCGTTAAATCTTTCTGTCATCCGTTAATTTAACATACCAGGCGTCACGCTAACGAACAACATCCCAAGAAGGCAGCGAACAAAGGTCTGATAAGCTATCTCCGTGTGCGTGAATTACACTGACTTACTATTCTCCACTAAATGTGAATCTGGAATCTGCCTTCCCAGCGACAAAATTTTTGTTCTCATTCCAGCTTGATAATTCCATATACAAACTTCTATATACTTGAAAGTTGAAACGGATTAAATTTATTGATATTCAATGGTTTAATCAAACGATGTCACATTCAGATCCACTTATTGTTTATTTGAAATGACATAACTACAAGCACCTACTAATAACGTAGAATCCCAAATCCACGACTCCCGTGGATATACTTAACTTGTAGTCGTATGTTGTACAAGGTTACAGATCCATATCTTCATATGTCGACTGAGGTGTTCTTTTTTCATAATTAACAGACAAAAGCTACGACGCTTCTTATGAATCAAATTAAGTTTTATATACTGTAATTTTAAGCATTGCTGATGTCAATTGTACAGGAAATTCAGTGCATCCAAATGACAGTGGGAGACCCACACAAACTGACAATTCTGTTCACATGCAAATCCTGTTTATAATATATAGATCCAACCATACTGAAAGGGGGTGGAAGGGCTAAAAATATACAAAAACAAAAATCATTAAAAAAGTGCCTAAATAGAAGTGAAATAGAATATTTTAGTGATAAATATCGAACGATTCCGTTTGATTAGGGATTTACGTAACTGAAACTATTTTGTCAAGGCAAGGAATTACAAGATTTATCGCTGTATCGTTATTGATGTTTTAATTAATTAATAGCAATTAAAGCATCGTCTTTTAAGTTGAAACTAGTTATCAGAATCGGGATATTTTTGTGTTGTGCTTCGGCTGAAATTCCTTAATTACTTCAAATGTTTTTTTTTTATAAGATATATGTCATAATCAACATAAGCGGTGTTTTCATATAAGGCTATGAAGGATTAGTTTATGGATGCTATACCCCACAAAACCTATTATGTAACTGGTTCTGACTTCCAGTGCATGTTAGTAAATTTGCGGATAGTTTCGAGAAGTGAAACCAAACGAAAACTTTAACCTCGTCTAGAAGGAAAGTAAAGTAAATACAGGATGTAACGGGTATAACTGCCCATATCTTTGTATGTGATACCTTAATATGTGCACACAGAAGTGTGTCGGTTGTTATTTCTCTGCGTCGAACAGTTTTCGTGAGATGCATACAGCTTTCGAGGTTGGAAAAAAGCTGTATGCAGCTGTAGCAGATCTGGTTCTGTTGAATGACTGTCTTGTCAATCTCCACTTGAGAAGCAACACACTGAGGTGACAAATGTCGTGGGATGCTTCCTAACATCGTTTCGGACCTTCTTTTGCCCGTCATAGTGCAGCAACTTGACGTGGCATGGATTCAGAAAGTCTTTGGGAGCCCCTTGCATAAATATTTAGCCGCGTTGTTTCTATAGCCATCCGTAAATGCGAAAGTGTTGCCAGTGCAGGATTTTTAGCACGACCTGACCCTCTCGAGCATGTCCCGTAAAAGTTCGATGGTATTCATGTCGGACTATCTGGATGGCCAAATAATTCGCTCAAGCTGTCCAGAATGTGCTTCAAACCAATCGCAAACAATTGTGGTCTAGAGACATGGCGCATTGTCATTCATAAAAACTCCATCGTTGTTTTGGAAAAAAAAGTCCATGAAATGCTGAAAATGGTCTCCAAGTAGCCGAACATAACTGAGGACCCAGTCCATTTCTCGAAAACACAGCCTAGATCATTATGGAGTCATCACAGTGCTTTGTTGACAACCTGGATCCATGGCTTTGTGTGGTCCGCACCACACTCGTTCCATCAGCTCCTAACAACTGAAATCGGGACTTGCCTGACCAGGCCACACTTTTCCAGTCGTCTAGGATCAAAGCAATGTGGTCACGAGCCCAGGAGAGGCGCTGCACGCCGTGTCGTCCTGTTAGCAAAGACACTCGCGCCGGTCATCTGCTACCATAGCCCTTTAACGCCAAATTTCGCCGCACTGCGGTTATTTCACGCATTGTTGCTTGTCTGTTAGCATTGACAAAAATGGTTCAAATGTCTCTGAGCACTATGGGACTTAACTTCTGAAGTCATCAGTCACCTAGAACTTAGAACTACTTAAACCTAACTAACCTAAGGACATCACACACAACCATGTCCGAGGGATTCGAACCTGCGACGAGACTGTAGTGCCTAGAACCGCTCGGCCACCCCGCTCGGCCACCCCGGCCGGCAGTTAGCATTGACAACTCTACGCAATCTACACTGCTCTCAGTCGTCACGTGAAGACCATTGGCCACTGCCTTGTGCTTGGTGAGAGGTAACGCCTGAAATTTGGTATCCTCGGGACACTTTTGACACTGTGGGTCTCGTTATACTGAAATCCCTAAGGAATTCCGAAATGGAGTGTTCCACGCGTCTAGGTCCAACTACCATTTCGCGTCCAAAGTCTGTTAATTCCCGTCGTGCGGCCGTAATTACGTTGGAAACTTTTCACACGAATCGCCTGAGTAAGAGTGATAGCTCCGCCAACGCACTGCCCTTTTATTCCCCGTGTACGCGGTACTAACGCCTCCGTATATGTGTACATCGCTATCGCATGACTTTGGTCAACTCAGTGTATAATCAAGCTGCAGTCACTAGTACAAAATCAATTGTCCTCGCCAAGGGTTCCCATTGTACTCATATACGCCTGGTACAACTGAGGTCATTTAGAGGGTCACCTGCAACAATTTGAAATCGTGCTGAATTTTGTTTCATAATGATTCGGTATCACAATAATGAGTTACTTATTATTTTCAATTAATAAAATGCACTTATGTGAAACGGCAAAATAAGAAACAAAAAAGAAAAACAAAAATGAATGCAGTACTTAAAATAACAATTTAAAATGTGAAACAAATATAAGAGAGATAAAGAAGTAGACTAATAATGAACGCTAAATTAGGTATGTTGAAAATACTCTGACAGCACACTGTGCACAGCTTATTTTCGAAGAATGATATTTCAGAAACCAGCGTTATTACACATGGGTGCATGTAGCTTGAGGGTTCTTTGATTTATGTTGTAACAAAAGTTCTCATTTTTAACAATTAATTAATAGTTATGGGGAATTCGCAAAATTTCAGATTAGTACAAAATTGGATTCTACAGTTTTCAACAACCTTAATTACATATCAACTTTTATATGAGACACATTTCTTTAGGTGTCGTGGCTTCGACGATATTCCCTCCAAACCTAATACGCCAAGTTATATTTTGGGTGTGTTTCACCCGTTGAAAGTGAAACTGGGCACAAACAAAACCACCGTATCGCATTATTTTGCCCCCTTTACATTCTCGCCAAGTTTCATCAAGATGATTTTTGACACTTCGGAATGTTCCCTTGTAAATAGAGTACGCCTGTCAGTAGAAGCTAACTGTTTGGTAGCCATGCATCCACACTTAGACATCTGACCTGCTGTCAGGTGAAAATAAGGATTAATAGTTTTCTCTTGCCACATGTAATTGGAGGTACTAAGCAACCTAAAAACATACTACTCCTAATAGCTATAGTTATTAGTTTACTAATGAAATGAATACTGATGTAAGGCCCTGGGAGTAGAAGAGAAAGCTTTTGATAAGATTGACTGGAGTACTCTCTTTCAAATTCTAAATGTGGTAGTGGTTAATACTGGGAGAGAGAGACTATTGACAATTTGTACAGAAGCTACTCTTATAAGAGTCGAGGGGCACGAAAGGGAAGCAGTGGTCGAGAAGAGAGTGAGACAGTGTTGTAGCCTATCCCTGATGTTATTCAGTCTGTAAATTGAGCAAACAGTAAAGGAAACAAAAGAAAATTTCGGAGTAGGTATTAAAATCCATGGAGAACAAATAAAAACTTTGAGGCGCGCTGATGTCATTGTAATTCTGTCAGAGACAGCAAAGGACCTGGAAGAGCAGTTGAACGGAATGGACAGTGTCTTGAAAGGAGGATATAAGATGAACAACAAAAGCAAAACAAAGATAGTGGAATGTAGTCGAATTAAGTCGGGTGATGCTGAAGGAATTAGATTAGGAAATGAGGCACTTAAAGTAGTAGATGAGTTTTGCTATTTGGGGAGAAAAATAACTGATCATGGTCGAAGTAGAGAGGATATAAAATGTAGACTGGCAATGACAAGGAAGCGTTTCTGAAGAAGATAAATATGTTAACATCGAGTATAGCTGTAAATGTCAGGAAGTCGTTTCTGAAAGTATTTGTATGGAGTGTGGCCATGTATGGAAGTGAAACATGGACAATAAATAGTTTGGACAGGAAGAGAATAGAAGCTTTCGAAATGTGGTGCTACAGAAGAATGCTGAAGATTACATGGGTAGATCACATAACTAATGAGGAGGTATTGAATACAATTAGGGAGAAAAGAAATTTGTGGCACAATTTGACTAGAAGAAGGGATCGGTTGGTAGGACATGTTCTGAGGCATCAAGGGATCACAAATTTAGTATTGGAGGCCAGCGTGGAGGGTAAAACTCGTAGAGGGAGACCAAGAGATGAATACACTAGCTGATTCAGAAGGATTTCGGTTGCAGTAGGTACTGGGAGATGAAGCAGCTTGCCCAGCATAGAGTAACAAGGAGAGCTACATCAAACTAGCCTCTGGACTGAAGACCACAACAATAACAACAATGTTATTCAGTACATTGTTCTCTATCACCAGTAAAAATATCTGCACTTATATCCGTTGACCTGCACAAGTAAAACTATTGATATGGAAGCGACGGATAATTTTACGCAATTGTGTGTTGCATTAGAAGCAACTTTTATTACGTAGAATTTTAAGTTATAATTTAGAAAGCAGTTTTCATCTCAAGGAATCGATTTGGAATAGATTGAGTGGTCGCAATTGATCTCGTACTTATGTAAAGAGCGACGAGTTCAATAGAATTACATCACAACGTCTTTGCACCAGTTTTTGCGAATTACATTTATTCGTTGTGAGTGTCAGCTGTCACTCTTTGATCCACAAGCTAGTCATCTGCAGTTCTCTCCGCATTTCGTAATCATTTTGACCATTTCACCTTCTTGTCTGTGAACAGCCTTATAGGACTTCTGACGTTATCCGCCAGGTCATTTACATATATCGTGAACAGCAGATAATCACGCTTCTCTGACGTACGCCAGACGCAACCTTGGTTTCTGACAGTACGCAGTGATTCTCGACAGGTATTTCCACGTTAATGAGCGCGTTTTCTAGCACACTGAGACTTAGAAATAGGTCCAGTCAACGAATATTTTACCCCATAAATTTATAAAGTTTAGTGTTTGTATTTGGATGCAAGTTGAGCTCGCCGATAAGTAACTGAGTCAGCAAGGTGACTAAGTCCTTCACAGAGGCATTTGAAAACACATGCAAATAAGATGCCAGTGTATCGGGTTACAAGAAGTCCCGAATGAATGTTGTGTATTTACCATAAGACGAATAATAGAGGAAACCTGGGAATTTCAAGCAGGTATTCACATTCTCTTTGTGTATTTAAAACAAAGGTTTATGAAAGCGTGCATTGTTTGACACTAACAAATATTTTTAAAAAATTGAGTTCCGTCAACATTAACACGTTAAGTGCAGATGTAATTAGAAGGAACACACTGCAGAATCAAGAGAAATTGTGGAAGTTAGGTTGACCTCTATATTGAGACAAGCCGATGCCGCCTCACCTCTTCTATTTAACATCATTCAAAAGATGGGCAGCCAATTTATGGAAACAGACTTCGTAGGGATTCAGCACTGGCGAGTTAGCGTCACTAGACGCCTTTATTCAGTTGATGTGGACCTAACCAGCTGAATTATTTTCACTCCTTTCATCAGCTCGCATATCCTTACAACATTCATGTATTGATAGTTGATGGATTTTCTCCTCGGTAAGCTAGATGGCAAATATATCGTTGGTCGCTTGCGTGCACTAACTTACTTGAGGCAAGAGTCAAGCAATGGTTCTGGAATGTTATACGGCTTGTTTCTGGTCGCGGATGAATGCGTTAGCGTGGGTACTCTACATCCTTGGTCACTCGAAGTTGGTTGGTGGAGCATCGCATGGAATGTCGAGTCGCAAAAGTGCAAGAGAGTAGCAAGTATCGACCCAAAGTCTCTTTACATTGTTCATTTTGCTATTTTAGGGTTGTTTCCAAAAACTTGTCTAAACGAACAACGAGAGACAACCTGTATGACTAACTAGGTTGCAATGGGGACCATACAGTGTGAAGAGAAATCCAAATGTATCAAGCCATGCTAGGTTTAAACCTTCCCCTACTCTGGTCTGATGGTTTTGTGTAAATAAAGCGGCCACCTCACGCCTCTTTGGCACACAATATGTAACCTTTTCCTTTTTTTGTGTGTCTGGCAACTCATTTCTTCGTGCTGGTAAACAACTGGACGTGAGCTCAGAGTGTTCCAGATGAGCTTATGATGGTTGCTGATAGAAAAGCCGTAAAACTGGATGTACATTTTCTGAAGTAATGCGACACAGCTCTATGCAAAATGCAGATTCTTCTTACTTTCTGGATTACTCATTCTAGCAATATGGTCTCTACACCCAGCTAGAAGACAACTCAATAAACAGCGTTAGAAAGTCTTCAGTAACGTACACTGGCGGAAAAAGAAAGAAAAACCGCAGTACCAAGAAGGAGTAAACGAAAGATGGTAGCCGTGTTTCTACATCAGAAAGATGGTGTCTATTCAAATTTCGAGCCAGGCGCATAAGAATGACACTAGTAGCTCCACTGTGACGATGCACATCAGATTTGCTTTACACACACAATGTAACTGTCACGAGTGGTAATTACCTTTGAGACTGGACGTGGTGAGTTGATGTTGGTATAGAATTTCTTTAAGGCGACAAACACGCCGTTATTAACACCTCACTGAGTCTGGACGAGGTCGTGTAATAGGGCAGCGGCGCATAAGAATGACACTAGTAGCTCCACTGTGACGATGCACATCAGATTTGCTTTACACACACAATGTAACTGTCACGAGTGGTAATTACCTTTGAGACTGGACGTGGTGAGTTGATGTTGGTATAGAATTTCTTTAAGGCGACAAACACGCCGTTATTAACACCTCACTGAGTCTGGACGAGGTCGTGTAATAGGGCAGCGAAAAGCTGGATGTTCCTTCTGCGATACTACAGATACACTTGGCACGAATGTGTCCACAGCACATGATTGCCGGCAACGGTGTTCACGAGAATGTACGGTCGCAAGATTATTGAGCTTCGGACGGCCACGTGGCATTATTAGCATTACCGAGATACCATCGTGTCCGCCGTATGCCTCTGGCGCATCATACTGCTTCTTCAGTTGCAATTTGAGCCGCAGTAGTTACCGCTGTAAGACAATGAACTTTTGCAGATCAGCTACTTCAAGGGTAGCTCCGAGCCGAATGCCCTGTAGCGTGCATTTCTCTGACCCAAACCACCACCAACTGCGGGATCAGTGGTGTTAAGCGAGAGCTCATTGGAGGCCAGGGTGGAGGTCCGTTGTGTTTGCTGATGAAGGCTGGTTCTGGCACGGTGCCACTGGCGGCCGTGTGCTGGTTAGAAGCACGCCAGTTCAGGGCCTGCAACCAACCTGTCTGCGTGACAGACAAACTGGATCTTCACTTGGAGCTATGGTGTGGGGTGTGATTTCGTTTGACAGAAAGAGCATTCTCGTGATTATCCTACGAGCCCTGACTGCAAATTTGTACGGCAATCTGGTGATTCGACCCGTTGCGCTGCCATTCATGAACAATTTTCCATCTCTACAGAGTGTAGACATTTTGTCTTGTCCTGTTCGATCACCAGATCTGTCTCCTATCGAGCACATGTGGGACACAATTGGACGACAACTCCAGCGCCATCCGCTAGCAATATCAACCGTTCCGGTATTGACCAACCAAGTGCAACAGACACGGAGCTCCATCCCACAAACTTACATCCGGCACCTGTACAACACAACAACACAACGCACTGACGTTGGCATGCTTGCAGTCAACATTTTGGCGGTTGCACCGTTCAATGATGTACCAACATTCGAAATTTGCTACGGTTTATTTCACGCATATTTTAAACTGTGATCTTGCAGCGTTAATCATTTAAATATGTTCCCTAGACAAATGTATTCTCGAAATTTCATTACTCGACAGTAATTATTTTTTGATAATGTGATTTTTTTCGTCAGTGTATTTGCGCTTTGTGTCTTCTGACTATCCACAATACGTATATTTACCTCGTCAGCCAACTTGTTGCCATTTCCAAGTGCATGATCAAGACATAATAACTAAGAATATGAGTATGCCCAGCATAGTGCAAAGTACCCTAACAAGACTGTACGAAATAGTAAAATAGCTACAGAGGAAGTCTTTAAATGTCATGTTCACTTTTAACTGTAACTTGTATTATACTACTGTGATTTCGCATTTTGAGAGTTTTTCAAGCATCAACAAACACACAATACAACGTAAAGTTGGTAAAGAGTGACACAGCCCTACAAAGAATTATTCTTAACCTATTTTTGTACCATAATTGGACATCAAATCTCTACGTTGTGTTATGTCTTTGTAGACACTTGAAAAGAGCACAAAAGCCAAAATTGCTACAGCACAGTGAAACAGTTACAGCTAAAAGCGAACACGACATAATTAAAATAATTTATAGAAGCTATGGACCCATGTTACAAAACGTTCATACAGAAGATGTTTCAGTTTCACAGAAATGAAGCAGATTAATTACAACATTCCCATGGAAGTTGATCTCCATGAAAGTGAAGAAACACAAAGAATATCTTGTAATTAATGAAAGCAATAAAAGAAATATTGTTAGTTGCAGATAATTGGACCTTGAATAGAGCTGGAGCTTCCTGACAGATTAAAATTGTGTATGGCATCGGACGCGGGTTCGAGACCTCTATGTACCAAGATGAAGTACATCGATGGGTTGATGTCAATAGAATATGATCCATTTTATCTTCCTCCAGACAACAACGTCTTCGGCAACATGGCATCTGTCATCAACATGTATGGACCTCTTAGGCCGTGTCCTATGTGAGCGACAGAAGCGAGCGATAGCTTCAGGCGACAAAACACAACCGCAGGTGTATTTACGGAATAGTTCTGTGTCGCTGCCTGTCTCCCGCTGCAACTGGCCACGTTTGAATTCAAACGTGTTTGAATCTTGTCGCTGCAGCACGCGCGTCACAGAGCGACTGCCACGTGTGTCCTTGGCAAAGTAGTGGAGCGGACGCGACGGCAGCTATGAATTACTTAACATCCTATTTTAAGAAAATTATTCGGTGAAAAAATTTGATTCTTCCGCAACCTATAGCTTGATATCCTTAAATGATAAAGGTCAGAATTTATTTTCGTTATTCGTCATAGTTACTGTGCTGCACGAAATTGTGTACATGGCTGCACGAAATTTTTAAGAATTTGCGGAGGCAAAATCAAATTGTGTAGACTTTTCGTATAATTCATTTAAGACCATACATTACTGATGAAATGTAACTAATATATCTAAACTGTATTTAAAGCTGAAACCGGAATGGTGTCTCTTTTCACTCTTGAGGTATTGGTTGTTATATCCGCGGACGGGTTGCTTGCGGCGCGTCCTAGCCTTTCCAGCGCTTCGGGAATCAAGTGGTCGTAAAAACCGTCGTATCTCATAAAAGGTTCAAGATATCGAAACGACGAATTATGGAAATGACAGCACGCAGAAAGGACTATTTTATCATATGATTAACACTCGATACGTTTTTGTAAACGCGTGAGCAGAGCGAAAACTAGACTCCCTATAAATTACACCATGATGTTTTGTCCAAATTTTCATAGCCATACAAAGGGAGAGAAACAGGTAAACGGGCTATCAAAGTGACCACCATGAGGTCTAGTTTGGCATGAAAATATTTAACTGCTTGAAAGTAATCAGGGTAATGAACGAAAACTTAATAAGCTGAGGAAAATTGAAATATTTCACGGAAAGCTGCTGTAAATGAAGTGTTAAAAATTTCATCTGTTCGAGTCTAGCTATTTTGCACATAAAAAGACACATTGATGCGGTATTTAAAAAAAGGCTTCATTCGAATCAAGTACGTTAGGAAGGCAAACGAAAAGTCAGTAAGATCATGCTTTCTGAATAAAACTTGAAATTCAAAAATGGAAGAAATCAGTCAAATATTTTATGGAATGGTTTGTGTAAAAGAAATAAGTAGATCAGAGGAACGTTCTACGTGCCTTTGAATGATGCTCGAAATCATAAATAGAAAACGAGGTGCACCAAACGTTACCCTAATAATTTTTATTTCATAGTTTTTGACAAATCATTACACAAAACGTTTGACTTTCTTTCAAAAATATTTTGGAAGCTTTACTTTTACCGACTATTTAGAGTAATTGAAATGCTTGGCCTTAACACTGACTGCTGATGAATTACGTTCACAACATCAAATATCTGTAAAATTTCATGGTCCATTGTAATTTATTAGGAATTAAATGTGTGTGAGTGATATACTGAGATAGGTGTGAAGATCAAGTTCTTTGGCAAGACGGTAAAAATATACTTAGCGATGCAATGTAAACAATCTTTAGCAGCCATCTTGTAGCTCGACATGGTCGCTCGCATGCAGGACACACAAAGTTGTCACCTGATGCTGCTGCTTGTCACTGGAGTGTCGCATATCCAGAAGTCGCTCACTTCTGTTGCTCATGTAGGACACGGCCTTACACTGAAGACCCTTTGCAGTCATTTATTTACATCATTCAAGCGGAGTTAGCTGTATAGTGCTGTATGGGATGCACTAGACAGATTAAGTCGATGGCAAAAGTATGTCAACGCACTATTTGATAATGTTGTGAGTTATGTACATAAATGTACTATGCATGAGGATTTAGAACAATGCACTAACATGTGGTTGTGTGCAGTACCAAAGCCTGTTGGTATCACTCCTGTAGCCATTAAATACACACAAGTTGAAATTATGGATGGAATACCTAAGTACATCATTGCTGCTGTTGGTTTGAATACCATACAAGTAATGTTTAATGTACATAAAAGTCAGTTATTACAGCAATATTGTAGGATTTAAGGATAAATAATAAGAAATGTTTAAATAATGTATATTCGTTTCAGCATAAAGCAAATTTGTGATAATAAACAAAGTTATTTACAAAGTGTATTTGTTTTTACTGACGCAGTTCCAGTGGCAATATGTTTATGTAAAAAACTGTATGCCTGTTATGACTAGCAGCAGTGATCCTAAAACCATATCACTCTAGCTAGCACATAAAAATATATAGTGTGAAAGATACATATACAGCTATGACATAGAGGTCACACCATTCAACACACACACACACACAATAAATACATTTATTTTTAAGTGAATATTGTGAGCATGGTAGGGCAACAGTCTGATCCTCAGGTACAATAAACTCCACATGACATTAAAAAATGATTTGACACACAATTTGTGGAGGAGGCGGAGAGGCAGTAACATACAGACACTTCAGGTAAGCTTCAACCATGAGATTCTTCGTGACCACACGCTGCACATCTTAATTCCATCTGAGGGTTGAACTTGTGCTGTGCATTATGCATTTTGGATTAGAGACCTACAAACTCCTCAGTCTGTGATCCACTTGCCTTGTCTTTCATTAGACTAGTGACCTTGCTGTTTGCAGGCTTTATGCTCTAAAGATTATCAGCCATATGTCCAGAAGTGTCGAATTTGCAAGATGACACCTTACCACTTTATACGGACTGCAACCCTTCATCCAATAAGTGAAACTATCTTTATCTATTTAAAGTAACTTCATGTCTTGAAAATTAGGTTCAGCATACTCATAATGAAACTGGTATCAGTAAAATTTAGATAGGTCCAATACATACATACCCACACAAACAGATCTTGTGAACTGTGCTGAAAATATCCCCATCTACACAGCAGGAATTTCTTTATTTAAGATCGTAGGCCGTTTAAAATTTGGTTTGGTGATCAACTGTATTCCACCACAATGGCCATCCCACGCATTGACTAAACAAATAAAATTGTGCTTGCGGACATTTTGCATGGTTTTCTCGAAAACTGCATTGTTCATTAGTTCTTAAAAATGTTTTTCAAATCAAGGCATCAGGGAAATCCTATTTTCAGTATTCCATGAACAGGGGGACTGACTTTACTCAGTTTCATCCCCAACGTCAGACATGGCTGAAGGTTTCTATAATGTATCTTGTTTTACCCTTTATCATTCCCATCAGATTCGGTTGACAACGATTCCAAAGAACTCTGTGGTCTAGACAAAAAGTGTCAAATCACTGTGCACGTCATGCAAACTATTAAGATATCTCAAGTCTGCCTAAAAGACATGCGCTACCTTATCATCAGCCGTCACAGATTAGAAATTACCTAATGTGACGATTTCATCACCAGATACACATTAAAATCCTCCAATGGGTAGACACTGTTGCGTAGCGTACTCATATAAATCTTTAACCTCCAGGTGTGGGATGTAACTTGAATCAACAGATGTTTTATTTGATGACCTACGCAGTCATGGATCATTTGCCTCTGCATGTCTGTCTAATCACTGACCATATCCTCCACAAATTCATTGCTAAAAAACAACATGTCAATATCTTATATAGGTGTACCTGAATAATGTATGCACCAGACAGCATATTGATCTTCCAGTGCAGATCCACAACAAAGTATGACCTCTCTTAGGAATACCATAGAGCAACAAGTGCAGAGGCATAATGAACTCAGTAGTCTATGGCGTATGGAGATATGGATTAGATGGGAGGCATGCTAAGATAGCCACGGTGGCTAAAGTGACAGCTCCCATAAAGCATGAAATCTGGAATCTAAACCCCGTCCAGCACAAATTTTCATCTATTGCCAATGAGTTGTTTCAAATTTCAATGGCCCATTGTAGCAAAAGTAGGAAATTTCTTTCTTCAATATATCAGTGAATGCAGATTTGGATCAAACAGGAGACCTGCTCAGACGACCAAAGTGCTTAAGACGACTGTTCACATAAAGAGGGAAATCTGGGCATGAGTCCTTGTCTTGCATAAATTGTCACCTGTTACCACTGAGTTATTCTAATTCTGCTTTGAATCAAAAGACGGAAATTTCTTTCGTCGAGCATGTCAGTATCTCTTAATTGCTGTTGTGTGACACGTCTCTTCTCCAGAACTGCAAACCCATGAAAGCCCTATTGCTGTGCAGGCACGATCTAACTCGTCATATGTTTCCATGCAGACACTCCTGAATCATTTGATGATGTCTGCAAAGAAATGTACATCCATATTCATATAAAGGCATGCATAATTCCCTAAACTAAAGACCTTACCCTTATCCCAAACATGTACTGTATGTTCATATTCTCTATTTGTTATACTGGTGCCACTAAGTGTACTGGAGAATGCAGATACAAGGTCCAAAAATTCGAATGGGAAAATTCCCTTCTTCATTATGAGCAAAAATTTAGCTTCATTGCGGTGCACAGCTTGAGTGAGATGCATATCCCCCTGATGTATGGTTTCAGCAAGGTTCTGTCCACCCCTGGTAGCTGAGTGGTCAGAGCTACAGCATCTCAATCCTAAGGGCCCATGTTCGATTCCCGGCTGAGTCGAAGATTTTCTCCACTCAGGGACTGGATGTCGTGTTGTCCAAATCATCACCATTTCATCCCCATCAACACCCAAGTCGTCGAACTGGCATCATATCGAAAGACTTGCACATGGTGAACAGTCTACCCGGCAGGAGACCCTAGTCATATGACATTTTTTTAGCAAGTTTCTGAAGTGATGCCTAAGCGAATGTTAACTTATCTGTGAAGTGCAGCATAATATCCTTCATCAACTTCTTTGAAAATGAAATATATTTTTCAGTGCTCTTGGGTATAGCATTAACCTGAACATGACACAATCAACAGTCTATGGTTTAATGAGGAAAAAACTGGTATGTGCCTGTGAAGTTTATAATTGCAGTTGCACAAATAATGCACTGCACCTCAGAATTTACCTGTCATATTATAATGATACCTACAAGGTGTTTCAGCTTTTCTAGTTAAAGGCTGTTGACAAATACAGCAATCAACTGCTTTCTCGTATGATGACTGATCTTCTGACATGTTGTCCATAGGAACGTTGGTGCAGGAACATTGGTCCAATAAATCGCGTCGACTTTCATTGCAAGGTCTTCAAGCTCAGAGAGCTGCCACCTTGCAGGACATTCCCCAATGTGTGACCTAAAATAACTTCAAGTTGAGACGTATACACGCACAACTTGATGTGCTGCAGGAAATAGTAAATGTCATTCTGTGATGGCAGTACATGAAATAGTGGGGTAGCCCTCACAGTACACCACAGGACCAAGAAGACATTCAGTGTCGGCATATGCAGCAAATGGTACTCATTCCCTGTGGAGAAAATTATTAAACTTCAAGATTTTATTTGCCACTGTAGACATACCTACGCATGTGTCTAGCAAACAAGCTGATGCTCTGTTGATTTACCATTCGTATAAAACACATCCAGGAACCTAGGACTAATGTGTCATAATGCTGCACAAAGTGCAGTTAACTGGGATGAAATAAGCCATGACATGTTATTTAGCCAGTAATAATGTTGCTTGTCATCAGCAGAGGTGAGCAATAAATTTGCGTGTTTCTGACTGACATCTTTGTGGGCTGTCTTATTATAACTAATTTTGTGCTAATTCAGGCCATAAAATGATTTTATATTTGTGTATTCTGAAACTCAAATTTACCTATGTACTGGAATTTCATGAGGATTTTTTTCCTATCATGTTTGTAATATGTAGGAACATCACATTAGTCGTATTTAGTAGTACGCTCAGGATTTTTCTCGAAATTTTTCTTGCAGCCAACAAAGGGCCATCTGAAGTAAAATTAATCATCATTTTTAACGTTAGCAACACCCATTTTTAAAGCTATATTACTTGAAAGGAGAATATATCAAGACCACCATTACATGGATCATACACATATGTAAGATGTCCAGGTACAGGACTCTGGAGCTGCGCGGTTAGAGGCACTATGTCATGGCTCGCACGGCCCCTCACACTGAAGGTTCTAGTCCTCCCTCGGGAATGGGGGTGTGTGTGTTGTCCATAGCGTAAGTTAGTTTAAGATTGATGACCTCAGCAGTTTGGTCCCTTAGGAATTCACACACCTTGGAACATTTTTTTTCTCTTTCCTTGAATTCAGAGAATTGGGTCTGTAACTGGTTACAAATGTGTTTTTTGAACCATTCAGCGAGTGAAATATCTTCAGTTTAGCTTCACATATGTACGAGGTGCGACAATAAAGTAATGACACTGATTTTCTTTGCAAGATGTGGCAACCCTGCAGACTTGTGTAGGCACAATACCTTTGACCTAGGTCTATAAGCTGCTTCTAGTCCAAGTGGCACATCAATGCAACTGCCCAGTCATGAGTTGTGCTTTAATAAGTTAACACGTGTTTGTGTCTCTCATCACAGAAATGGAACCGCATAATATTGCACAATGGTATGCCATTTCTTTTTTCATTAAATTGTGTGAAAACGTGACGACAACTTACGGTAAGCTTCAGAAGGTTTTTGGAGAGGAGGTTATGTCCAGAGCTCAATTTTTTCGTTGGCATAAATTTTTAGTGAAGGCAGAACGAATGTTGAAGATGAAGACCGCAGTGGACGACCATCACCCTCATGGATGGATGTCAACTTGGCCAGGGTGCGTTAACTCATACAATCTAATCGAAGATTATCCATGAAAATGAAAATGATTGCAGAAGAACTGAACATCAATCGAGAAATAATAACTGAAGATCTTGGTATGAGATATTTGTGCAAAAATGGTTCCCAAAAATCTCACACCACAACAGCAAGAAACATGGAAAAATGTGGTAGCTGATCTGTTAGAACAAATGAAAATCAATCCAGAATTATTGAGCTATGTTATCACTGGTGATGAAAGTTGTTTATTTCAGTACAAAACGGCGAAGTTAACAAAGGCGCTGAAGGGGATCACCCAGAGCAAAAAAATGCTTGCATGTCAAAGTCAAAAGTGAAATGTATGCTTGGATGCTTCTTTGAATCCAAGGGAATTGTTCATAAAGAGTGTGTGCCTCCTGGACAAACAGTTAACCAATATAACTACAAAGAAATTTTAGAAAGTCTGCGTAAAAGAGTTCTTTGTGTCTGTGCTAACATTGCTGATAATTGGATTCTGCATCACACTAATGCTCCTTTCCATACTACTCTTTCAGTACAACAATTATTAACCTCAAAACAAATTTCTGTACTACCACAGCCACCTTATTCACCAGATATCTCTCCGTGCGAATTTTTTCTATTTCCAAGAGTCAAAAGGGCGGTCAAGGGACAACATTTTCAAACAACACAAGATGTCCAAAAGCTGTGACGAGGGTCTTGGAGGATGTTACAGAAGGCGAGTTCCAGAAATGTTACAATCAATGGCAGAAATGCTGGAAAAAAGTTTTACTAAAAATATCCATGACCAGTCTTGAACCTACTATAGAGACCTCTAAATCAAGAGAATTTAGAGAACCATCAACGTCAATATCCTCCTTAAGTTAAAGGCATGCACAAGTAACTCAACATCAGGTGTGTCACCATGCAAGGGTATGAAGATATCATTGCTGTATCTGCTATAAACATTAATTTTTCTCCTTATTTACTCATGAGAATTAAGAAGTCTATTGTCCCAATAATTTATAAAAATGCCAGACAGATTACCTGAAAGACTAGAACCCATGTTGAGACCATTTTTCGCTAATAAGTCTTGCCATTAAGAGTGAAGTAACTGAAAGACAAAGACAACTACATGAGCTCTATAATCACAGTTTATTTAACCAGATACCAAAAGATTCCTCATACTTCCTACAGTCTCATCGATGGGGATATTAGTAAACCCATTAATGATCTCAAGTACCAACCCTACAGGGACCTTAGCTTCTTCCAAATGCTTAGCCACTTCATATTTATTTTGAATATTTTAAGACTGAGAGAATGTACAGATTTAATTCACTTTACCATTGCAAATCATAGAAGCTGGAACTTAATCACACTCTAAAAGTCAGACAGATAGCAATGCTTGTCTTGTCAAGCGTTACCTGATAGTGCTGTTTAAGTATTTTTGGCTTCTTCTTCTTCTTCTTCTTCTCCTCCTCCTCCTCCTTCTTCTGCTTTTATGGCCTCATTGGACCACTTTAGTCAATAATTTACTGGTAAACTTTTTCAGTAACTTTCCTTTCTGAATTGTCCAGCACCTTGTCATTTGTTCTGACCTTATTTTGTTTTTCCTCTACCTTAAATATCCATTTTTATTGTGCCATCTGTCTATTTTTGATTTAAATCTTATTTTCATATTTTCAGCTTCTTTAAATTTTCTATTTTGTTTTGTTAATCATCCAGGATTAACAATAGCTCTTCCATATCCTCCCTGACTTCCTGTATCCACCCTGCTTCTTGCTTTATATTCCAAAGTTTCTCTATATTTTTTCTTGGTAATCTCGTATCTTTTTGCCTCATAATATGACCAAAAGAAGAGACCCTTTTCTTTTATACAGTGTCTGTAATGGGTTCCAGTTTATTATACACCATTTCATTTGTCACTATCCACCATTCTCCATTATTTTGATATATCTTATTTAAGCATGTTCTAGGTATTGTTCTCTCTACTTCTAGGATTTTGTTGATTCTGTTCTTCTGACTGACTTTGAACAGTTTTAGTTCTACATGTTGCTCCTGGTTGAACAACTGTCTTGTATTTTACTGACAGATGTTTTTTATTGTATGTAAACCATAAGAATTTCTGAGCTTCTGACATTTTATTTGTTCTTTCTTCCAATTAAAGTTTCTTGTCCAAGTTTGTTATAATTTCTCCTAAGTATTTAAATTGTTTCCCCTATTTTATTTTCCTATTATTTAATATTATGTGGTTGACTCCTAGCAGATGTGCTACTATTGCTTCAGTCATTCTGAATGATATGTAGTGTCCTATTTTTTTGTGGCATACTACATAGGCTTGTTCTTTGATTTCTTGATTCTTGAATGTTATTAGCAAGTAACGCTAAGTCATCTATGGATCCCAGGCAGTTTAAGCTTATTTGATCTTTGTTGGTACTAGTTCTTACGTGTACTCAATTTTCGTTGCATCATCCCCTCATCATGTACTCCACAGCGCAGCTGAAAAGTAATGGCAACCCTGCTTCAATCACATGTGGCTTAGATAGTTCTCTTCTTAACTTTACTTTAGATGGGGTGTTTGCTAGAGTTAATTTAATCATTTTTGTTAATTTGAGATGGAGTCCAAAATTCCTTAGTATTTTCCTTATTGAAGATCTGTGGATACAATCCTAAGCTCTGAGGAAGTCTACACATGTAATGATTTGTTTTTCCATCTTTTTTAGTAAACCATTACCAATTTCAAAGTGATTATCTGTTCTGGGCAGCTTCTCCAGGACCTAAATTCTCCTTGGTATTCTTCTAGTTTCAGTTCAAGTTGATTTTTATGGTGACTGTGTAACGCCGGAAATGCATATCCTCCTATTTCCATCCATTGCACTGCAAATTTTTTTCCTTATTTTGTCACCTGAAGATATGACATTTCTGTCTCTTTATATATTGTAATTGTTTTACTGTTTGTATATATATATTTATGCATTTATGTTAGTTTGTTTTGTGCATAGTATTTGTATTTATACGCTGGGTCTGGCCTAGGGAAAACTATGCTATCGAACGAATACATCGATAGGTCGTGTGGAGAACCAAAGTGTTTAGGATCTTTGGTAGTGTTATCTCTGTCGCGTGGAGCGCGGGGAGAGAGAGAGTCTGGCTGGGGTGGTGCAGTGGAGCAGGTGTGTTGTGTGAAGGTCCCACGAGTTGCCGCGCTTTCGGGGTTTGGCAGCATGTAATTGCGCTCGACTTGCGATGATAGTTTCTGACATGGTGTCGCGGACAAGAAGCATTAGCTGGCGCACATCAAGAGCCCGTTTCATCTGGTGACCGTGTCGAGAAGAAGGCGCGCCAACATCCAGCTTCTGCAACAGCGACGGCCGACAATGAGTGACTGTCGCCACCTCCTCGATCGACGGCTTCAAACCTTCAATCAACCAACAAGGAAGACTGGAGGCACGTAAAGTTTTAGAACTGTATAGCAGACCTCAGCTTTTCAAACTTTTAAAATTGTTGCATCACAAAATTACAGCAACTTAGCATGAACGTTTGTTGCTCATTGTCCCAATTGCATTACCAAGCAGGGTCCCTTCCTTTTCCGGAATGAACCCGAGTGTCATTGAAATTCAAACACCAGCATCATTCGATTTCACTTCTTTAATTTCAAAGTTCAGTTAAGGTATTCATAGCTGGCTACAATATTTAGATTATACAAGCACAAATTAAGAGTGCAAGTTTTGTTACCGTATTTTATCTTACCTGTGACTGCAGCTCAGCTTGGTACGTACTAAATTTTACTATTGTTAATTGTTCAGAATCATTTAATTCAAGTTCAAAGTTAAATCTCTTATTTCTAAATTGCGTAGATTCAAGTAGCTTTTGAAATGATTGTTGAGGTAGTCCAAGACTAGCCGTATTTTACTGAATTTCGATGTGCTTCAGAAAGAAATCTCAATATTAACTTCAGTCACTAAATTAACTTTCGATTTTCCGATTTTATTAATTCTTTTGTGAAATTAAGTCAGAGTGTAGCGAAATTTATTACTTCTGACAAACTTTCAGTTTTCACACTACACGTGTCAACCTTCAGTTGCCACGCTTCTAGTGCTAATTATATGTGTAATAACCTTTCTTTTTCAGTTACTATAGTAATTGTCCTTAGGACTGGCGACCGTAATTTCCCCCAAATCTCAAATATCTAATTACCGCTAGTTAATTGTTAACGTAACGGCCGCACATTTACTTTCTTTATTAACTTTACCCCTTTTCAAAATTAATTTCCACCAGTTTCATTAGCATTTTTCCTTTCATTTAGATGTAACCCTTTCCTCCCTCTTTACCGACAAATTAACTTCGGTGACGATTGCTTTTCCCAAATTTCCATTAGGTACACGCGGTTTAATTTTTCACTGTCATTAAGGTCGATAAGTGAGGGGGAGGTTACACGTGGCGACCTGGTGACAGGACAATCTTCAGATTTGAGGTTGTTCTGGACACGAATTTTGCATTGTGCGAATCTCGTAACAGAGTACTGGTTACGAAATGGTCGATACGTCGGCGAGAATATTAGTGTGAGGAATCCTAATTAGATTTGAGATTTGGCATTTATATTGAAAATTATTAAAATGAGTGAAGGCAACAATTGCCAAAATTTGGTAGACTTGGATACGGAACAATCGGTCGAACAGTGGGAAACGCGCACCGCGGTACCCATTGTTCAGGGCAGGCGGCTAGCATGAAAGACGCGACCGCCGAAACGCAACAAAGAGCAGAAATGGAATTCCAAACTTTATAAAATAAAGAGGAAGCCGCTTAGGAAGTAAAACCGATAGTTTCCGGGAATTTAACTGATTTATTGGATGTTTTGATTAACGAAATCAAGAGTCAATCGGCAGAAATTAAAGCTCTGTCTGCCAAGCAAGAAGCTCAGGCTGCCAAGCAAGAAGCTCAGGCTGCCAAGCAAGAAGCTCAGTCTGAAAAAATTGAACGAAAGCTAGACAATCAGAACCAAGCTATTAATGTTGTTAACAACAATGTTGGAGTTGTTAACACATAAGTTGATAAAATCAAAGAAGATATTGTTGTGATTAATACCGAAACCGGTAATCTTAAACAGGAAATGATAAGCGTTCAGGCGGAAATTGCGAGCATAAATACTCGTTTTTATTCCGAAATTAGCAGAATCGAGAAAAGTGTAGGAGAAGCAGTTGCTCCGATCATCGAGAATAAGGTGACGGAACAAATTCAATTAGTGAAAAAAAAAAGGATCAAAAGAAGGTGGAAACTTTAAAGGCTTTAGTATCCGAAGTAGATACCAAAGTGACGAAGCAGGCTAATACCTGCGAAGAGAAAAAAAGGGAAGTAGAAACGCTTGCGACAACCACTTGCCAAGTAATTACGAGAGTGTCGGAATTAGAAAAGAAACTTGACGAAAAACAGAGCTATGTGCCAATCTACGCACATAGTTCGGAATTGTTGACGAAAGAGGAGCGGTTCGACCCCTTGAAAAAAGTCGGTATACACACGACGGATTTCATTAAAAATTGTGAAAGAGTTTTACCCAGATCATGGACTAATTAGAGAAAAATTAATGCGGTTATTGATGTGCTGGCTGGTGATGCCAAGCGTTGGGGCTTAAACCTCAACATTACGAACCTGACTTTTGACGAGTTTAACAATTTGTTTCTGGCTGAATACTGGTCAGAGCAAAAACAACAAAGTGTCTGGCGCGAATTTGTCGTATCGAGGCCTTTCGATGCGAATTCGCGCGGCTCGATGAAGGAGTTTTGAGGGTTGGATCCGCAAGTTGGAATATTTGCGTGATCGCCGCACGGATTCCGAAATAGTCTGGGAACTCTACATGAAGCTTCCAGATGATACAAAACGCTACGTAGGAAGCAATTATAGCACAATCAATGATTTCCTGGAAAGAGTTGAGGCCGAGGACAATTAGCGCAACAATCGCGACAGTGGTAGAGGCCGTGGTAACAACAACGGGTACACAGCAACCACAACAACGATAACTATGGGAATAATGCATACCGCAATCTTGGCAGCAATGACAATAATGGTTCGGACCGTAATAACAATTGGTACGATGCAAATAATAACAGGAATGACGGAAACCAGTATCATACTAACGTGATACGGGCTTCACGGAATACTAATAACGCCAGAGGGTGTGACCAGCCGCCTCAGCAGTATCTGGGGAGCGTATCTGCTGGGACGAGACAGGGAAACCATTAGCCGCGCCAGTGAGGGGCCGACCGGGCGTGGAGAAATTTTGGCGGCCCAATAATAGGAGAAAACCCAGGTGTCGTCGTTACGAAAATTCCGTATGGAATATTCAACGGTGGGAGAGTGTGCCAGTGTTAAGAGAAAGGAGGACATAATTCTAACTAGGGAGAAATCATGTATGAGGTTTCCCAAGGTCAATCTTAGGTCTGCTATTGTTCTTCATATATGTAAATGATCTTCTTTATTGTATATGACAAGCAGAATTAGTTGTTTTTGCAGATGACACTAGTATAGGGTGTCCATTCGTCCTGTTTTTCCCGGGACAGTCCCGTTTTTTACCAAAATGTCCTGCTGTCCCGAAAGTTTTTGGGGATGCTTAAATGTCCCATTTTTTTATGATTCTGCTTGGCTAGAGTATTTTACGCTACTGGTTGTTTGACTTGCGATTAACTGCGCAATTATTTACGCTAGGAAGCGTGTGATGACTTTCAGCATACCCCAAACATGTACCGAACTGTCAAAAATCACAAGTAATTTTAAATGCACTATAGGTTACGAATAACAACGAAGATTCTTCTCTTCTAAATGGATCCACTGAATCCGTCCTTTTGGCCCAGAGATGCTCTACACCACTGATACTTGCTCTCTGGCTTTTGTCACCACACTGTTAATGTTTTGCACTGTGCAATCACTGTTTCATTATTCCAAAACGAAAGTGTAATTTTAACAGCAATATAAAAAGTGAGTTTCCTTTTATCGCTGGTAGTGGAGAAACTGTAGAATGTACGTTGTGCAGATCAAAATTTGCTATTGGTCATGGTGAAAGGTCTGACATTGTGAATCACATTAAGACGAAGAAACACCGCATAGGTGAACAAACAAAAAAGCAAATAAATGCGTGAGTGACTACTATGTAAACTTAAAATCAGTAACAGAAATGCATAGGCAGTTGGCAGCACAAAAAGCTACGTTTTCATACCACAGTGCAATGCATAACCATAGCTTTAAGTCAATGGACTGTACTACAGCAGTTGTTAAAAAACTTTTCAATCCTAAATTCACATGTGGAACACTGTATACAGCTCAGCAGGTTTTAAATGAACTGAAAAGTGCTCGATTCATTTCTGTAATGATTGGATTTGAAGTTGGCTCCTCTCCTTATCAGGTATTTTCACCCTGAAAATGGCGTCACAGTGAAAGTGCTCGAATTGGTTAATTTAGCTGGAGAAACTTCAGATTTACTTCAGAATTATGTGCTGGAGGTTTTAAAGAAATATGATCTTGAGGGAAAAGTGATTGCAGTTTCTGCAGACAACACTAACACCAATTTTGGTGGTAAGCAGAGGAAAGGAAAAAACAATTTGTTCTACAAACTGCAACAGAACGCAGTGAATAATATAGTAGGTGTTGGCTGTCCAGCACATGTGGTGCACAATTCCTTACAAACTGGCTCAGACTGCCTACCCGTCGACTGCCAATTAGTTGTAAACAAAATCTACCAGCATTTTCACGTATATACAGTAAGGGTGGACTCTCTGAAGTCATTCTGTAAGTTTACTGAAAATGAATACAAAACTGTACTTCGGCACAGCAAGACACGGTGGCTATCTCTGCTACCAGCATTGGAAAGAATTGTAAAGATATTTCCTGCTTTGAAATCATATTTCATTTCCCTTGATAAGTGTCCTGTTATCCTTAAACAGTTCTTTGATAACCCTGTGTTTAGTGTTCTTCTACATTTTCTTGTTAGCCAGCTAAAACCTTTCTCTACAACAATTAAATCTATTGAGAAACAAGAAATCACAATAGTGGAAGTTTATCAAGAAATAAACAATTTATTGGGCAAATTACAATGTAGAAAATCAGAAATATTTCTGACATCCTCTGCACATGAGACTTTAAGAAAGCTGGGAGAAGAGGGTGAAATTACTTAGAACAATTTCATATTTATGCTGGCATCTTCTAAGACCCTTGCATTGAGTATATTAAAGAATGGTGTTTACCATTTCTCACAAGTTTTAAAGCATTTGACTGGGTTAATACTGAAAAGGAGCAGCTACAGTGGAAGGATATTCAGGACTGTTGTGTTTTTGTTAAAAGTATTGTACCAAATTTTCCTGTTGATGAAGATGAACTGTTCGATGAATTTTCATGTGCACAGAACTTTATAAAAAGTGAATAAGGAGACAAAGAAAGTGTTAGTGCAACGTGGTGTAAAATATTTGCTTATTTCAAAAGTAAAAACAATAACATGAAAAACATGATTCACTTGGTGGAGTTTTGTCTGGCAATTCCTGGGTCAAATGCTGCTCTGGAATGTGTGTTTTTGTTAGTGAACTCTCTGTGGTCAGATGAAAAAAACAGAATGAAAGTTGAAACAGTAATGGCCTTGCTCATTGTCAAAACACATTTGAATGGTGTATCGTGTACTGACTCTTATTATACTTCTTGATAAAGTACATAAAAGTGAAAAATACGGTGCAAGTGTGGCAGAATAATTGCAAAAAGTGATTTGGGATCATCTGAGTGCACGTTGTAAAGGTAAACTTGCATGTGTATTAAATTTAGTCAGTACAGTATTTATGTCCCATTTTTTTCCTTCATTGTCCCAGGTTTTTCTCTAATTTATTTTAAATGTTCCCTTTTTCAATGAAAATGAAATAGACACCCTACACTAGTATTATAATCAATCAAAGCATACTTATGGAAAGAGAATAAATGGCAAACAAAGCTCATAAAAATATCATTGACTGGTTTCCTGCAAATGGTCTCACCCTCAATTTTAAAGACACAACTTATTCAGTTCTGCACATCTAGAGATACTACACCAGTGATAACTGTAATACCTGGTCAGGAAATAATAAAGAGTGTGAAAACTTCAAAATTCTTAGGGGTCCATATTGATGAGAATTTAAATTGGAAAAAACACATTTTGGAACTCCTAAAGCAACTTAGCTCAGCCACATTTGTGCTTAGTGTCTGTCACAGATGTTATATCAGTTACTGCTGCTACAATAACTATTTATGAAGATTTAAGTGAGTTTGAACATGGTGTTGTAGCTGGTGCATGAGCGATGGGACACAGCATCTCTGAGGTAGTGATGAAGTGGGGATTTCCCCACACTACTATTTCACGAGTGTGCTGTGAATATCAGGAATCTAGTAAAACATCAAATCTCTGACATTGCTGTGGCTGGAAAAAGATCCTGCAAGAATGGGCATAACCAAGACTGAAGAGAATCGTTCAATGTGGCAGAGGTGCAACTCTTCCACAAATCACTGCAGATTTCAATGCTGGGCCATCCACAAGTGTGAGTGTGCAAACCATTCAACGAAGCATTATTGATATGGACTTTTGGAGCTGAAAGCCCACTTGTGTACCCTTGACGACTGCATGACACAAAGCTCTATGCCTTGCCTGGGCCCGTCAATACTGACATTGCACTTCTGATGATGCTGCCTAGTCAAACGAGTCTCGTTTCAAATTGCATCGAGTGGATGGACATATATGGGTACGGAGAGGACCTCATGAATCCATGGACCCTGCATGTGAGCAGGGGATTGGTGAAGATGGTGGAGCCTCTGTAATGGTGTGGGGCATGTGCAATTGGCGTGATATGGGAACCCTGATAAGTCTAGTTACAACTTTGAAAGGTGACATGTACGTGAGCATTCTGTCTGATCAACTGCATCCATTCATGTCCATTATAGATTCCAACAGACTTGGGCAATTCCAGCAGGACAATGCAACATACCACACATCCAGAATTTCCACAAAGTGGCTCCAGGGACACTCTTCTGAGTTTAAACACTTCTGCTGGCCACCAAACACCCCAGACATGAACTTATTGAGCATATTTGGGGTGCCTTGCAACATTCTGTTCAGAAGAGACTTCCACTCCCTCGTACTCTCACAGGTTTATGGACAGCCCTGCAGGATTTATAGTGTCAGTTCCCTCCAGCACTACTTCAGACATTAGTAGAGTCCATGCTATGCCATGTTGCGGCACTTCTGTGTGCTCGCAGGGGCCCTACCCAATATAAGGCAGGTAACCAGTTTCTTTGGCTTTTCAGTGTATAATCAGTCTGAAACCTTTCAGTGCCTACAGGTCTCTTCCGTGTATACTAACCTCCTTTCATGGTTTTAAAACTATATATTAGCAATGATTAAATTAAGCTCTGTGCAAAATTCTACCAGGCAACCTTATTCATTCCTTTCCCTCAGTCCATATTCACCTACTATTTCTCCTTTTCTTCCTTTTCCTACAAAAAAATTCCAGTCTTCCATTACTATTAAATTTCATTTCTCTTAACTATCTCAATAATTCCTTTTATCTCATCATACATTTCTTCAGTCTCTTGATCATCTGTGGAGATAGTTGGCATATAAGCTTGTACTATTATCGTTGTCCGACCCCGGTAGCTGAGTGGTCAGCGTAACAGAATGTCAATCCTAAGGGCCCGGGTTCGATTCTCGGCTGGGTCAGAGATTTTATCCGCTCAGGGACTGGGTGTTGTGTTGTCCTAATCAGCAGCATTTCATCCCCATCAATGCGCAAGTCGCCGAAGTGGCGTCAAATCGAAAGACTTGCACCCGGCGAACGGTCTACCCGACGGGAGGCCCTAGTCACATGATATTTTTACTACTCTCGTTGGTGTGGACTTTGTTTCTATCTTGGCTACAATAATGTGTTCACTATGCTGTTCATTATAGTTTATCAGCTTTCCTATTTTCTTATTCATTATTAAACCTATAGCTGCATTACCTCTACTTGATTTTGTATATGTAACTCTGTATTCATCTGACCAGAGGTCCTTTTCCTCCTTCCACTGAACTTCACTAATTCCCAATATATCTAACTTCAACCAATCCATTTCCCTTTCCAAATTTTCTAACCTACCTGTTCTATTAAGGGACCTAACATTCCACACTCTGATCTGCAGAATGCTAGTTTTGTTTTCCTGGTGACAACATCCTCCTGAGTAGTCCCTGCATGGAGGTCGAAATGGGGTACTATTTTATCTCTGAAATATTTTACCCATAAGGATACCATCACCATTTAACCATACAGTAGAGCTGCATGACTTCGGGAAAAATTACAGCTGTAGTTTGCCCTCACTTTCAGCCATTCACAGTATCAGCACAGCAAGGCCATTTTGACTGATGTTAAAAGGCGAGACCAGTCAATCATCAAGAGTGCTGTCCCTGCAGGTACTGAAAAGGCTGCTGTCCCTCTTCAGGAGCCACATGTTTGTCTGACCTCTAACAGATACCACTCTGCTGTGTTGGCCCCACAGTGCATCTTTCTGTGTTGCTGAGGCCTGCAATCCTCCACACCAATGGCAAGGTTCTTGGTTAAAGGGGGGGGGGGGGGGGGGGGGGAATAAATAGATGCAATTACTTTTTCTAAACTTGAGTACCATATATTAATTTCAAATGCACACCACTCTGCAATCTGGACTACACCCTTGAGGGAATGAACAAAGTGGTACCAGGAGCAGCATGCTAAAATTACTGTTTTTGGCTTTGAGGTGTGACATACATGTTTCTAAGTATTGAGCATATGGATGAAACCATTAGGTGAGGATATCCAGCTCTGTGCTGTTATGCAATGGATGAGTGCTTATTGCAGTCAATCTGGACTGCCCACTGCAGTGTACCAACAGCTGCTGCTGACATCTTGCAAGGCCGGTAGACCTTCCCATAGCATCTGCTGCCTTCACACAAGGCCATATCATGGGTACAACAGCTGAGTGCCACACTGACATAGGGTGTCACTGCCATGCCACTGCCTGACAGTGCCACACTGTGCATTGATCAACAAATGTAAGTTGAAAGCTTTGCTTTTAGATAGAAGACACAGATGCTGCCAGAGTTGTCATCAAGGGCTGTTGACAATTGTTCTCACACGTGTAGTTTAAAGGTATGTGCACCACCAAGTCACAGAGTCAGCTAGAGATACAACAAGAAATATCGACTTGAGGTCGATGAAGATCTGTTAAGGGTCCTTAACGAATTATTAATAAATACAACACCCCAAAGCAGCATTGTATCTGCAGCTAGCCTTGCTCCCCCACTGCTGGTTATGTCCCAGCCTGTCACTGATGTTGCATTGGGTTCATTGGTACCAACCTTCAGGGATAAACAAGGTGAAACTGTTCATACTTTCACATAAAATTTAATGGATGTAGAGAAACTGTAGACATGGAGCGACAAAGTGTTGGTAGGTGTCAGCAACCTGAGGTTGCAAGGACAGGCTCATGCTTAGGTGCAAGATACAGAGATGATCATAGCATTAGCTACTACAGGGACAAGCTTTCCACCATACAGCACAGTTCCAGAGAGGATTTAGAGCATTTTGCTGGCTAGGTTGTGTTGTGACATAAATACAGGGTGACAATTATTGAACTATATGAAATAAAATTGCCATAAATTCCAGACGGTTTGCATTAGGACATTCAAACTGCATGGTTGGCCATGGGGCATGATGGGAATTTCAATGTAAATATGGTTTGGTTTAGTGACGAAGTCCACTTTCATTTGGATGGTTTTGTCAGTGAGGAAAACTGGTACATTTGGCGGACTGAAAACCACATTTCATTATCAAGAAGTCTCTTCACCCTCAATCGGTGACTGTGTGATGTGCAATGTCCAGCAATGAAATAACCGGTGCAACATTCCTTTATGGCATGATGACTACCAAATGGTACGTGAAAGTTGTGGAAGATGATTTCATTCCCAGTATCCAAAGTCACCCTGATTTTGTTAAGATGTGTTTCATGCAAGATGGAACTCAACCCTATTGGAGCAGGAGAGAGAGTGATGTCCTGGAGGAGCACTTTGGGCCCCACATTCTGGCTCTGGTGCACCCAGAGGCCACTGGCTTGCACTTTAATTGGCCACCATATTCTCCGGATCGGAACACATGCGACTCATTTTTGTGATGATATATTAAAGACAAGGAGCACAACAATATCCCCAAAATGACTGCTTAGCTGAAAACAGCCATTCAGAAGGTCATCGATAGCATCGACGTTCCAACACTTCAGCGGGTCATGGAGAATTTCGCTATTCTTCTGCACCACATCATCGCCAATGGTGCAGACATCTCAAAACATGTCATAACCTAAATATGAATATCTGTACTGGTGTTTACATGTTGAATAATGCCGTAGTCAGTAACTAATTTACCTTTTTCCATATAGTTCAATAACTGTCACCCTGTATGTACTTAGGGAAAGTAACAAAAGCAACAAGGTACCACTAAGTGGAACAGAGGCCTGCTTTATAGATGTATTTGTTCAGGGGACTGACCAACAGGTAGGTGCTGAGGAGAAGTGTGCGTCACCAAGCATGCTAAGGGAGGCTGTACAACTCGGGTTTCTGTGCAAAGAGTCCTGGCAATTCATACAGTCTTTCACCCGGGTAAACCTCATCAGTCATGGACTCGTTGCTGAAATATGCTGCACTCATTGCAAATGACCAAGTCACAAGGCTTCTGAGTGTTTGACACTGGCATGTGCCTATTGCAGAAAGATTGGACACGAGAGAGCAAATTGTCAGTCTCTACACCATTGCTCAGCTAACAAAATAGATTAATGTTAGTGCCACTAATCTAAATTAGAAAAATACAGTTTTTTGCAAACACAAGTGCACTCCGTAGGCCATACAATTTTGGCAGATGGTGTAAGACCAGACTAGCAGTTAATGGATGCTGTGAACAATTTAGCAGTCCTGAGCAATATTAAAGAACAACAATCATTTCCCAGGTTAACAAATTCCTATTGTCATTTTGTGGTGAGAATGTGAGAGTGCCATGTTAAAACTGAAAGAAATTCTTACAAGTTGACTTGTCTTGGCTTATTCAAATTTTGCACAACCCTTTATCTTGTCATGTGAAGCTAGTAATATAACTGCCAGCTGTATTTTGAGTCAAATACAATATGATGAAGAAAAATCAACTGGTTACACATCACATCAGCTGAATGAAGTTGAGAAAAACTACAGCACCTCAGAAAAGGAACTCCTGCCTCAATTGTTTTTGGGACCCATTACTTTCGGCGTTATCCATACAGACAACAGTTCACAGCAATTACAGTTCATGCAGCTTTGCAAGGGCTTTTGAGTTTGAAAGATCCCAGCAGAAGCTTCAGTAGACAGCCCTTAAAACTTGGTGAATATGACTACATAGTCAAACACAAGGCTGGCAAGTTAAATCAGAGTGCAAATGCCTTCAATTGGAAAATTAAGATCCTGCATGTAGATGATGGGCTTATTGAGGAATTTAAAAAGGCAAGAGAATCCAATGCTTAGTGTAATAAATGGAATACCTCATTAGATTTTAATACAAGAGCCAATGTTATATATAAGAAATGCCTCTAGGAGAACAGATACTTGTTTCAAAGGCTATCTGCAAGTGCATACTGCAACAGTGTCATGATAGCATACTGGTGTGTCATAATGGGAAATGTGCTATGTAAGCAAATGTGGCAGTCAATTATGGGTGAAGTGTGTCATAATGGGAAAAGTGCTATGCAAGTGCACATGGCAGGCCATTATTGGTGGCCACAATGAAAGAAAGATGGCGATGAATACATTCAAAACTGTCTCCCACATGGGATGCGAGCACAAGGACAAAGATTAAATATACTTCTTCAAGCTCTACCTGGCAGCAGGATATTTTGAAATCATGGTGCTCAGTATCATCAGACCATTTCCCACAATAGCCCAAAATAATTGATTTGTTTTATCTATCACTGACCATTTCTTGTGCTATCTCATTATGATACCAGCTGAAGACATGACTGCAGAGACAGATGTGAAAGCATTCATCACTCATTTAGTACTACCATATGGGATCCCAGGTACCATTATAGATCAAGGCACCAGTTTTATGTCCAGTCTTATGGTACAGGCATGTTGAATAATTAACTCTTTTTGATACACTGTCCGACTGCATCCAACATTATGATTTTCGGATATGGCTTTGATGTCGGATGATGTCCAACATGTTTCCTTTATTGTGCCTTCCATTTGCACCACTGTTGGAATTCACTAAGTGCATGGCAGCACTTAGTACAAAGATGTTGCATTTGCATGTTTCTAGTAGGATACTGGCCAGTAGCTGAAGTGATGATGATGTTACCAGATGGCTTCTCAGAGACACTGAGGAGGAAGGAGAATTTAGTGATGAAAGTGACTGGGAAGAAACTTCCACCAAGTGCAGTGATATGAGTTCTAGTGAATCAGAAGCTACTGATGGAGTGGAAAGTGATAAAGCAAAGAAGCGGAGAACTACACTATTTCACCCTAAGAGTAATGGCCAGGTTGACCCCATTGATAAAACTGCTGTTAAAATGTTGTCTTATTATGTGAGCATTACACACTTAGACTTCTATTTGTAATTTCATCACCAAGATACATGAAGCAACAGGACTGAGTCCTGTTGAGATCAGTTACATTTATCCAATGGGCTCCCCATTAGAACTTATAAAGCTGCAGTCAGGAATAAATTTCAGCAATGTGAAGCAGCTGGCTAAAATACTGAAGTTAGAAGGGAATTCTGCAGAACAACGCAGCCACTTCATGGAGGCAACAACTCCACAGCCAAAAGAATGCTAGGTTACCACTATACCAAGTAGGAGATTATGTGTTGTTATGACAAACTGCTGTGAAACCAGGTAGAACTAAGAAATGCACACTGAGGTGACAAAAGTTATGGGATAGCAACACGCACACATACAGATGGCAGTAGTACTGCATACACCAGGTTAAAACGGCATGGCAATGATACAGCTGTCATTTGTACTCATGTCATTCATTTGAAAATGTTTCAGCATGATTATGGCTGCATGATGGGAATTAACAGACTCTGAATGCAGAGTGGTAGTTGGAGCTAGGTGCAATGGACATTCCATTTGGAAATTGTTAGACTCAATATTCTGAGATCCACAGTCTCAAGAGTGTGACTATAAGACCAAATTTCAGTCATTACATGTCACCATGGACAAGGTAGCGGCTGACAGCTTTCATTTCATCACTGAGAGCAGCAGTGTTTGTATAGAGTTGTCAGTGCTAACAGACAAGCAACTCTGTATGAAATAATTGCAGAAATCAATGTGGGATACATACGTTCAGACAATGAGGCAAAATATGGCATTAATGGGCTACAGAAATAGATGACCTACAAGAGTGCCTTTGCTAACAGCATGATACCAACAGCAGCACCTCTCCTGGGCTGATGACCCTATTGCTTGGACCCTAGATGACGGGAAAACTGTGGTCTTGTCAGATGAGTTATGGTTTCGGCTAGTAAGAGCTGTTGGTATGGTTTGTGTGTGGTAAAGCCATGGATCCAAGTTGTCAACAAGGCACTGTGCAAACTGGTGGTAGCTCACTAATGATTTGGGCTGTAGTTACTTGGAATGGACTGGGACTTCTGGTCTGTCTCAACTGACCATTGTCTGTAAATGGCTATGTTTGGCTACTTAGAAACTATTTGCAGCCAATCATGAACTTCATGTTCCCAAACGGGGATGGAACTTTTATGGATGACAATGCACCATGTCACCAGGCCACAATTCTTGATGACTGATCTTAAGAATGTTTTGAATAATTCAAGTGAATGATTTGGCCATCCAGATTGACTAATATGGATCCCGTTGAACATTTATTGGGCATAACCAAGGATTCAGTTTCTGAACAAAATCTGGCACTGGCTACACTTTTGCAATTATGGATGGCTATAGAGGAAGCATGGCTCAGTATTTCTGCAGGAGAGTTCCCGCAACTTTTTGAATCCATACTATGTCTAGTTGCTGCACTACACTGGGAAAAAAGATGTCCGACATGATATCAGGAGGTACCCATGACTTTTGTCATCTCAGTGTATGAGCTCTGGCATGGACCATTTCACATATTGCATTTCATGTTGCCTTTCAGTGGCATATTACAGCTTCCAGGTCAGTAGATTGTAGTTCATTTTGATTGCTTAACTAAGTATAAAGGTGTTGATACACCATCTGCTGTAGTGGATCCAGCAAAACTCAGGAAGAACCATTCAGAGGCGATGCCAATGTGCACTACAACTGTTACAAAGCACCCTATGAGTTCCTAGCACTGTAATTTATGTTCCACCCCTATATACAATTTACAGCCTAGAAATTAAGAACAACTCTTATCTTACATCTTAGGTTGGAGATAATCTCTGTATTTTATGTGTCACTTTATTCTCTAGCTTTACTGATGATTCTGTTGTGTGCTTTTTCTCAGTCAGGCCCTGATTAGGTACAATATTTAGCTTATATGTTGTATTTGTGCCACTCTTGTAAAGGTGTCTCTTGCTTTATAGGTTTTTAAGCATGTTAGCTGGATATTACTAATGCCTGTACAGAACTTCTTCCCCACTGGATTATTGCTATTGATAATAGCCTGTCCACTGTGGACATACTGCCTTCTTTAAATGACACCAGTCATACAGTTGAAGTCTTTTACTCTGCTGTTTCGCACTTTTGTGTTTTAATGAGGTAGTAACTTGATTCCATTTGGTTAGAAAGCCCCTGTGCTATTAATGCATCATTATTTTTATATCTGTATGTTACACCCTCCCTGTTATTCCAGAATTAACCAGTATATTGTTTCCAGCTTTGATTTATTCGTTTACTTTTTCCTCTATATTTTATTATGTGACTCTATTACTGAATGTTTTTGTCACATCATTGCTTTATTTTTGTATATTGAGACATTGTTGCTAAGTGGTTTTCACTGTTGTCTGTATGGCAAAGTTAGGTTCAAAGTTTAAGAAATTTGAAAACTTGCATTGCAAAAGCACACATCACAAGCTGTTATCGTGGAGAAGGCTCCCACATTGTTTTAAATTAATCTGTAGAAATAGCATCCCACTTTTCAGTAAACCAAACCACCTATTGTTCAACCACTGCCGAATAAGCACAACTCAGCAGCACTCCAAGCACCCACTCTCCTAGTAGGCATTAGTGATGTGATTCAGCATCTTTAATTGCACATGAGTGACATCATTCTGCAACTTTTATAGGATCTGGTTCCTCTTGGAGCATAGTGAAGACACTTTATTGCCTCATATGCAGCAAATTCAATTGGACTCTGACTGATCGTACAGTTAATGTGTGGCAACTATCAACCAAGTCACATATAACATTTTTGTTTTGTAAGCTCTTTGTGAGCAGTCTGTGGTTGCGCACAAAATGGTTGACACATGTATCGAGAATCAAGAAATGTGTATATCTATATATGTGGCTTTGGATCAATAAAATAGCGCTTATTACATGTGGTATAGTGTAGGGAAAAGTGAGGTTAACTGGTCATGGAGGTTAACTGAACCACTCTATTAAAAATTAACAAGGAGGGAAATTTTAGTCTACGGAAAGTTTGGTATCTAAAGTTGGCAGCCTTCCATCACTTCATGTGATGTTTTGGCACCTGAAACTGATTACTGCAATGTTATTAACCATAGTTGTGTTTTCAAGATTCGAGGTAAATATTTTGCTAATTGTGTTTTTCTTCTGCCTGCAGTCATTGAGTATCAAATAAGTTGGTGATGCTTTCATTTAAAAGTATGTTTTTAAAGGTTTCATTACATATCTCATTTCCAAACGTTCTTTTGGTTGAGGCTATGCTGTTGCACAATATATTTCATTAGTGCATGTGGGGTTAAGTGCCCACACATTTTGGTGTTAACTGGCCAGTGGTCCAGTTAACCCCACTGAAAACTTGCCTTATAATTACACTTATACTTACTACTGTATATAAACAGAAGCATTCTTAAGAATAATAATTACACATTCTGTGAACTGCAGGGTTCATAATGCCAAGAATTAGGCAGTGAACTACCAATCACAGAGATTATCCACCAGAACTGCTGAAAGACACAGTCAGTCAACACATCCATGAAGAAGTGTCTTTGCAAAAATTAGAAAGAAGTGTGGGTATTCCTAGATCAGCCCTTAAACGATTCATAGAAAAGGCTGTTCATCTAGGAGTTGACAATATAAATTTTAGGCCATCAAATGAACATCTACGAATTTTCACAGAAAAGGAGGAAAAAACAGTGGCTGACTATATTACTACTGCATGAAATATCCATTATGGCTTAAAAACAAAAAGTGCAAGAGTTCTGGCTTGTGAATATGCTAAGAGGAGTGGAAAATCTGTACCACAGAACTGGGAAAGAGAGAAAATGGCAGTACTGGACTGGCTCAGGGCATTTATGAAACAAAACAGACTTTCATTACGAACACCAGAACAGACATGTATATCAAGGGCCATTAGCTTCACAGAGGCAAATGTGGAAGTGTTCTTTGACAATCTGATTTGCCTTAAAGCAAAATATAGGTTTGAACCACAAGACATGTACAATCTGGATGAGGCTGCAGCAACCACTGTGCATAAACCACCTAAAGTATTGGCACAGACTGGGTGCAGGACAGTTGGACAAGCTACATCTGCTAAAAGAGGATCACTTGTGACAATGGTTGCAATAATCAGTGCTTCTGGAACAGCTGTGCCACCATTCCTTGTGTTTCCTAGGGAGCATTTCAAAGATCACATGCTGCATAATGCCCTGCCAGTCTCTGGGGTTGGAGCCACTGCCTCAGACTGGATGAACAGCAAACTATTTTTACCAGTCCTGCTGCACTTTGTAAAACATGAATGTCCTACAAAGGAACAACCTAAGCTCATCATTCTTGACAATCATGAAAGCCACACAAGCATAGCAGCAATATCATAAGCAAAAGGAAATGGAATTATTTTGCTTACTTTGCCTCCTCACACAAGCCATAGGCTCCAACCTCTGGTGTCAGATTTTTGCATCTTTCAAGAAGTTCTATAATATAGCATGTTGTGATCTTATGGCAAATACAGGAAGATCTATCACAATCTATGATGTTGTTGGACTGGTTGGCAGAGCTTTTCCCCTTGCATTCACCAGCAGAAATATATGCAGTGGTTTTAGGGCATTTGATATTGAACCACTAAACAGAGGCATTTTTCAACCTGAAGAGAATCTCCCAACTTATTTAACTAATCAGCATTTGCCCACTGAATCTAACCAGAGAAATGATATGCCATCTACTTCCACTGTTGCTGTTTCTGACAAGACTATCACTACAGATTTAAATATTCCTCAGCCTTGTAAAGAAGTCTAGTTGAATGGCAAAAGAACTGAACCAATCTCTCCAGAAGACATTCGACCTCATCCCAAAGCCCCTCTTCCAAGAAGAAAACAAACCAAGAAATCAAGATCAATGATTCTGACAGACACACTCATAAAAAAAATTCTTGAAGATGAAGCTAGATTAACAGAAGAAAAGAAAATGAAGAAATCTAATAGGATGATAAGAAAGAATTCTGATCAGAATAAGAGACCAAAGAGAAAGCTCTTTGAGTTGGAAGAATCTGAAGAGTCTGAAGGATATCTTCTCTATGATGAAATTTATGACAACAGATGAAAGAAGTTTTGTACCAGAGACTGATGTTGTATTGAAATTACCTAACCCATTTCAATTAAAATCTGCTCAAAATTCAAATATGTGTTCTTTCAGTTGTGATTTGTGTAGCTTCACATTGTATCAGCTGTTTATCAGTCTTTTGTTGACTGTTTTGAGTATAAAACTAATTGTTTGCATTTGTTGATCCTGTATTACATAGTATGAAGCACTGGCTATTGTAATATATATTGTGTTTTTTCAGTGAATATCAATAAATGTCAGTGGTCCAGTTAACCACATTGAATGGCTCAGTTAACCTCCTCCAGGGGGTTAAGTGGACCACTTGCAACTATGTTGCATTTTGGTCTCTGCTTTTTAAAATATTTTGGGTGGGCTTTTAATATTTTTTAAAACATTCAGTAAATATGAACAAAATTAATGATGTGCTAAATGTTTACTTATTGTGTAAAATATAGATACAAAAAATTAAAATGTAAAAAGTGGTCCAGTTAACCTAACTTTACCCATCATTGGATCCGGCAATCCTACAACACTAAACCCATACTGGTAACCCCAAATTTATTCACAGGTGCTACAATGAACTCTCGTTCCATTGAGCAGTACACAATGGATCGCTAGCCGCCCGCTACACCGCACATCTGCCAACTAGGTTTTCCAATAGATGCTTTGGCATCCTTTTTCAACTATCCGCCTTGTGTTCACAACAGTTGGATGCAGTTTCCAAACACTCTAGCCAGCTGTGCTCAAGAGGACAGTGCTTCTACATTCCCACAACCACACCTGCCAGTATCAGGTATGAACAATAACTTTTTGTTATCGTACATGAATCAGCAGTCTTGTGGCAGTGTTCCATGCCAAAAGAACGTTTTTTGGGCACAAAACTTTGCATGCAAACATTTTATGTCAAATGTGAACTTTCCACGTGTTCTGAGTGCTCAAACAATGCCCAACACAATGGGCTCAAACCCCAGTGACTATGTTTACAAGTTTCCCAAGTGCAAGAGTGAACTTTCCACCTGAGTCTGTGGCTGTACAAATTGAGCCAGATGCTCAAGATAGGAACTTTCATGTATATCCTGGAACTCTGGATTTTGAACCAGCCCCCCCTTCTCCCGCATACTACCAGAGTCTGCTTTACGAGTGTATCCGATGGCACATGCCATTCTGGCAGCATCTGTTATGTGTGTCTCACAAATGTTGGAAGATTTTAACAATTTTAATGCAACTGTAGAGGAGGGGCCCGGAAACTGTACTCTGTCGTTTTCTGCACATTGGTCGACTATGGTTGACTCTTCTCTGCCAGTCCATTCTACACCCGTTGATGTTACTTCGTCAAATGCCTGACTCGTTGATTTCTCGACCACAGTTGAGCCAGCCACACCTGCCGTGCAATGTGCCACTGACGGCATCATGAACTGGTACACCGCTACTGCACCCGATGCTGAGCCATGGTAAGGGAGTGACAGTTTCCGACAAAGAGTTATGACGAGACTCCCCCGTCCATTGGCCTAAGCTACCACCCCTTTGCAAGGACTTCTGACACACATGGTTTGTTTTGGTCGACCATGTCCAGCAGCTACATGGTGTCACTGATGACAAATTGAAATTCCTTTGCTTATTATGTCACCTCCATTATAAACCCGACCTGATCTGCGATATTGCGGCTTTGCCTCCCACTATGGACAAATATGCCTTCGCCCGACACACCATGCTCATGTTCCTATCCAGATCTAAAGAGGAAGGTATCTGCCTCATCAGCAGTCACTAGTCACTGGATCCCAGATCCCCATTGCAGCTCTGGCATCATCTCTGTGCTATGATTGACACACATCATATGCTGGACACTACACTTTGAACCATCTGGTTGCTCAAACTTCTTCCAGAAGTTCAAATTCACCTTTTCCATTTAACATCTGCCCCTCTGGAAACTAAACTGAAGATTGCAGACCAGGTTTACAACATTCCGCCATCCCTGAATACCTGCGTGGCTATTTCCATCATTCAGCACAGAGTGCACATGACTCACTCCGCACATGCGCCACCTGGCAGCCGCCGACGTTACTCCTCTTCTACGAGCTCTACTGTGGCACTGCCATCAGAGGAATCTACAAACACAACGCCCTCCATTGCTGCTTTGGCCTAAGTCAGCTCGACAGATGATGCTACATGTCATTCTGCTTGATGTTATTTCCATTCTCACTATAGTGATGCGGCTAAGAAATGTCACTCCCCGTGCTGCGTTCCCAAACTAATAGCATGACCCCACTCAGATGCTATGGGCCTAGTTGTCTTGCACAGGCGCCTGTCCCATAATATTTCTTCACCTCACGTGCCAGGACACTTGTTGTGCAAGATACAGTGTCTTGTCTTTCATTTCAAGTTGACATGGGGGCCAAGGTTAGTGTCAATCACATTTTGTAGTGTTTGTGAAGTGAACTGTAGTTGTTTTGACTTTTTGGTTGAATTTGGGGATGAGGGAGGAATTGTAGAGGACAAAGGGCTATTTTTAAGAAAATTGGTGCGAAATTGTTATTTAGTATGCTTCAGTTTGCAATGTGCCAGCCTCACGGCAGATGGCGGACAAAGGCTGGCTGGCATGTTATGCAGGTGACACAGTTTTGCAGCGAGCGTCGGTATGTTTGTACGTGTGCAGCAGCCATCAACAGCCAGAACGCAGCATTAGCAGAATTATGCAGGCACGGGCCGCGTGTGGCACGGTTGCATTAGCGAACTCGTCAAGAACATTCTAATAAACATGGCACCGCGTAACCAGCGGATTCAGCAGTGGTCTGCACTGTTTAAGGTCTTCAGAGGTGGGTGTTGGCATTCATTTCGACTGATTGGGCGTTCGGTCGCTGTTACTTCGTCATCAGTGACGCTGTTCTCGAGGACCGGCCGGCGGAGGGCATTGCCTGTTGCTGCACCAGTGACTCCCAGTGTCATCACGAGCCGCCGTGTCTGTAGGAGGCGAGCAGGGCTGGGCCTCATGCTGCTAACCTCCTACTGCCTGCGCAGCCACTAACCGAGCACGGCGTCGCTTTCCCCGGGCTGTGTGCATCAGCACGTCTCCACCACGACACGAGCAGTGGGACTGAGCTATTGGAAAATGTATTGGAAGAACCAACAACAAAGAGGAAGATTGCTAAAAACCGCCACCTTCTTCTACCCAGCCACACCCTACAACCCCGACCACTTCACCAGCTCCGGTCATCCTATTACATACCTTTGCCTGTAGGTAATAAATTTAATCATCAGCCTTGACCCCGATTTGAGCTGCCAATAATTCTTTGATCCAATCTCATGGCATAATTAATTTAAACTTTAAACTGCAGGACATTAACACCCCCTTACAGTGGACTTTCATTATCACCAATGTGGATGAACCCATGTTTGGTGTAGATTTTCTCTTAGCCCATGCTCATTCACCTAACCTACAACAAGGTACTCTAATCTTAAAGTTGGTAGACCGTACCACCAGTTCTGATATTTCTTCCTTCTCATCCAAGAGTGTCACTCTATTGCGTGACCTAGCTGAAGCCACTTTTGCAGTTCTCTCCCTTAAATCACACAATGATGAGCTTTGGGACAGCAACAAATCCCTCTGCTTATGCATTGTTGCCATGCAAGCCAAGCTCATGGACACTCATAAGCAGACTGGCCAGCTGCCACACATGGCCTCGCCCCCAGCTCCACCTTGCCTTCTTGCACCCACCATCAAAACAGCATGACTTTTCTACTGCCAGACAGAAGCTGTGTTTGCAACACTAAAAAGTACCCCACCAAGCTCCACAACAAGGACTACCAGTGGATCACTGCCACTGCTGCTGATCCACTGGCCTGGGACACACAAGCATGTGCATTACAGGTTAGTCATACTGCATTTGGTATGGGTCCATCATCCTCGTTGGTGTTTGTGATCAACAATGGTACTGTCCATAGACACAATACCACAGAAGGTCCACTGGTACATGCAAAGGCTAGGTGTTAAAACCCGGAAAAACTTAATTATGCAAAAGCTGTTATTCAGAAACATTTTGACAGTAAGACTATTCGCCCTTCTTCTAGTTGTTGGTCGTCATCCATTCATTTGGTGCCTAAGAAAGATGATACTTTCCACCTCTGCAGTGACTATCAGGTGCTTAACACCAGAACAATTTTAGATAATTATCCCATCCCAAATATTCAAGATTTTGTTTCCCAACTTCACTGGGCACAAATTTTCAGTGTAATCGACTGCCGCAAGGCATACCACCAACTGACAATGACATCCAAGGACACTGAAAAAACCGCCATCATCACGCCATCTGGATTGTTCAGGTATCTGTTTATGCTGTTCGGCCTTAAAATTGCTGCACAGACGTGGCAAGGGTTCACTGACTCATTGGTTGGAAAACTGGACTTTGCGTATGAGTACGAGAATGACTTGTTAATTTTTTCTTCCTCACTCGAGGAACATGAACTCCACCTAAATATAGTGTTATAACTATTGCAAGCAAACAGTGTCACAGTGAACAATGCTAAGTTACAACTCCGCTGCACTAGTGTCACTTTTCTGGTTTCTGCCGACGGCATCTGCCCCCTACCCAAACAGGCCGAAGCTATTAGTATGGTGCCTTTGCCCAAAGGGCCTACGCTGCTTCCTAGGAATGGTAAATTACTACCACAAACACATTCCCCATGCCGCTGACATAGAAGCTCCTCTGACAGACGCTCTAGCAGGCAGCAACACTTCAGTGTCACGGGTGGTCACGTGGACTCCAGACATGCGACGGGCATTTGATAATTTCAAGTCAGCCTTACAGATGGCTGTTACGCTTGCTTATCCCTTCCCTGACGCTCCCATCTGGCTTACTACAGACGTGAGTGATACAGAAGTGGAGGCAGTACATCAGCAAGCTGTGGGATCTGTTGTACAGCCACTCAGATTTTTCTCCCACAAACTGTCTGCTCCCCAACGCAAATGGTCGACCTTTGACGGGGAACTAATTGCTATTGCCTCTGTCAAATATTTCCAAGCCGATATCTAAGGTCGCCATCTCATGGTATTTACTAACCACCAACCACTCATATACGCTTTCTGGAACCCAGGCAGGGACTCAATTTACGAATGACATACGTTACGTCAGAGGGGCAGATTTTTTATCTCGTGTGTTGGTATTATCTTAACAACTGCACCCCAGTGAACTCCCTAGTTGCAAACAGATGATCCTGAACTTGCTGCATTGTGCTCCTATACTGAAACAGGACTCAAACTCGAGTTACAGACACTTCCTGGGTTCTCATCGCCCATTTTGTGCGACATTTCAGCAGAACTCATACGTCTGGTGATCCCCGCACCTCTCCGCTGGGACATTTTTAATAGTATTCTGGACTTGGCACACCCTGGAATATGCATCACCACACGTTTGGTAGCCAAACGTTTTGTATGGCCCAGGGTGATAAAACAATTTCGCAGTTGGGCGTGAGCGTGTGTGGCTTGTCAGCACACAAAAGCAGGACATCACACACAGCCCCCCAGGGGTACATTCAACATGACAAAACGAAGATTTCAACACATACACATAGATATCGTCGGCCCTTAACCCCCTCAGGCCCCTATTGTTACATACTGTCTGCCATTGACAGGCTTACCCACTGGGTAGATGTAATTCCCATCACTACTATCCCCTTTTATTAATGTGGATCTCTCACTATGGCTTCCAAGCTTCTATCACCACTGACCAGGGCCGCCAATTAGAGTCTGCCCTCTTCCGGCAGCTTTGTCAACTGTGTGGGGTGAAACGATTTAGGACAACATACCACCCCCAGAGTAACGGGCTTGTTGAACACTGTCACTGAATGCTTAAAGCATCACTGATGTGCCATGGAGGCAAGAGGGCCGACGCCTTGCCATGGGTAATGTTAGGAGTTTGGGCTGCGTACAAAGAGGACCTTGTTACGTCTCTGGTGGAAGTACTATATGGGGAACCCCTCACACTCCCAACAGAGCCTGTCGAACCTTCACTCCCTCCGGATCAAATCTGCAACTCGACATTCATTGGGCATGTTAAGGAGCTAATCACTAACATTAGCGTGCCCCCTCTTGGCCGCACACACTTCCTACCATATTCCAGCATAAGGCCATAGCGTGGCGCACTCACATCATGGTGTGCGATGGCTCCATCTGACCGGTACTCAGCCCTCAATACTTCGGCCTGCACAGAGTAATATCATGGCATAACAACACGTTCAAAGCGCTCATTAATGGCACACCTCAAACTGTATTTGTCTGCCGCCTCAAACCGACATTGTCTCTGGGAGAACTGCCTGATATCCTACCCAATTGGCCCCAACCTCCTGCTACACCTGCCTCACACAAGGCATCTACCAATGGTCCACAGGTGTGCGACAACGATTCCCACACATGTGACGTTACCTACTCCCAGTCGTGTGACAATGCTACAGGTGCATGTGACATTCCCCTACATAGTGATGTGTGTGATGACTCCCCTTCCTACAGGCAGCCCCCTCCACCTCTCCCCTGTTAGGATATAGTGACACGTCAGGGGCCACCCTCGGAGTGTGTGATGTCACCAATGATGACTCGTGTGGAGATTCTGTCAACCCCAAAATGGAACTGGTAGTTAATGTCAACACTGATTTCATTTGCAGTTCTAAAGTGTTTTTTATTGAACATCTAGGTAATGTGTTTCTATTCTATGAACAAGCCAACTTCCCAATGGCAACTTGACTCACATTCCCCTTCTCCAGTCAGTCCCCTTGCCTGTTGGTACTGACCCATCAGTGATAAAAGTCCTTCGTACTGCGACGGACATTCAGGTTCACCACCCCAGCTCCTCACAATCCACAATCCACCATCCCCTCCCTGGATCCCTCCACTGCTGTACTACGGGGATTCGCCCAGTCGGGCAGGACCATCTGCCAATCTGCCACCCCATCCCCCCCCCCACCCATCCCTGTCATGGTTGCTTCTTTACATGTATGTCCTTATATTTGTCTTTGTGCTCCACACTCTGGTGTGGGGGGGGGGTGGGGGTAGGGGGGGGGGGCAGGCTAATGTGGCGACTATCGACCAAGTAGAATAAAATAGGCTTATTACATGTGGTATACTGTATATCATTGGATCTGGAAATCTACAACACTAAACTCATAAATGCAACCTTTGTTCTGCTGACTAAAAATCAGCTACTTATATGTTATCCCATACCACTTGTGGTTTAATTTGTTTGTTCTAGTCACAGTTTCATTTCACACATGTACTCAGTAATGCTACATGATAGTTGACTGCTATTCAAAGCATTCCATTGCTATTTACTGGGGCCCGAATTTTGGTTCACCACACAATTGAAAGAAACATTAAATGCCACTATAGAACCTTTCCTTTTTTCATTCCAGAATTTGACATCTCTCTCAGTACACATCCTGTCTTTTCAGTTCTTTCAAATGCTAACAATACTAAATTGTTCAAATCATTGGATTGATTGATGGCACAAGTGTGCAATAAATCTCACTAGATTGTGCTACTGTTCACATTATGGCATTCCACCAGCACAATATTTTGCTTAACATAACCATTCCCTAGTAACTTCAACCCTGCTTGCTATTCTGACTCTGAGTGTGACTCTGTAACCTACTGTACACACACATTATATGGTACAATGAGTACAGCCACCCAGATGATCACGTGCCTTAGTGAAATTCCACTGCAAAAGTTGATGATGAATTTTATTTTTCTACTACAACAAACTGTAATTTTGTAATCTCTGTATTTGTCTTGTGAACTGGCTACTTTTGTTACCGTTTCAAACACCAGTCTTTTATTATTGTGCTCATTAATTCCTTTGATGTGCAGTTCAACTGTCAGATCTTAGACTGTGTCACAAACTGTAAATATTTGAATGTCAGATATGAATACTGTGTTACAAACTGTAGATTCCTTAATCTAAGTATGGAAATAACATTTTTTTTATGTATAGTCCATATATGTAACTCTGCTCTCATCTAAATTTAGAAAAAGTTGTGTAGATAAAAGTGCCAGCCAATAATATGTAGCTCTAGTAAGTAAGGCTCTGACTTATCCAGAAGACTGGAACAGTTGATGTTGGATCAAAATAAAATAAAAAAATAAAATAAAAGCTTAATTACCTTGCTTTTGCGAGCACATATATTTGGGGTGAAGGAATCATCCTTTAGGTTTTTGTTGTAAATGATGTATTATTTGTTTATTAGACTCATCAATGGGATGAGAATCATCATGTTTCAAACTTGCATTTTAGGGGAGAATGGGGTAAAGGAATCACCTAAGGAAATTTTTACCATACAAGTCTAATTTTAAAGCTATTTCTTCCAGCCACTTCAAAGTCAATAAGAATATAAGCATTTTTAAAAATATCATTAACATCTTTTAATTTTTTCATATATTCTTAAAATATACTTTTCAGAATTGTGTGTTTGACTGGTATTACCCCTGATTGGGCTAGTGGCAGTCAGTATTTAAAAACATTAAAAACGACAGCAAAATAAATTATCAAGGGTAAAATTAGTACTGAAAAGACAGTTTTTGCTCATTTAACAGTAATTTCTTTACAGTATTCTAACATGAGAGTTACTATATTAGTACAAATCAAACTAAATAGATATATAAAGATATGAAACTTCCTGGCAGATTAAAACAGTGTAGAGCACGTGTCTGCGAAAGGCAAAGGTCTCGAGTTCAGGTCTCGGTCTGGCACACGGTTTTAATCTGCCAGGAAGTTTCATATCAGCACACACTCCACTGCAGAGAGAAAATCTCATTCTGGAAACATCCCCCAGGCTGTTCTGCAAGGTTCGCAGGAGAGTTTCTGTAAAGTTTGGAAGGTAGGAGATGAGGCACTGGCAGAAAGAAAGCTGTGAGGACGGGGTGTGAGTTGTAATTGGGTAGCTCAGTTGGTAGAGCACTTGCCCACGAAAGGCAAAGGTCCCGAGTTCGAGTCCCGGTCCGGCACACAGTTTTAATCTGCTAGGAAGTTTCATATGAGTACACACTCCTCCACAGAATGAAAAACTCATTCTGGATGTCAATATATGCTTGATAAAAATAGCCTATATTGTCTTTATTGGTGCAGAAGTCACATATGAAGCCCTTAGTACTACTATATTTTATTGACTATAAGATGCTGAGGACTATAAGAAACACCTTAACTTTTAAGATTTTTTTTAAAATTACAATTTTACCATTTTCATTATTAGACTGTAAAACTGGACTAAAAAAATTCATAGTTTATAAAACCAGAAAAAATCCCTGAAAATCATAATCTGAACTTCTTCTTCTTCTTCTTCTTTCTCTTCACCATCATCATTGACCTCTTCATATATAAGATGGTCTTCACTGCTATCAGAGCATTACATATGGTGCACTTCTTCAAAGATTTAACAATAATATTTTCCCTCACTCTAGAACATAACTGTTTTATCTAGTGCCACACTTGTTTGATTGTAGGTTGTTTTACAACTGCCTTTGGCATCAATTCATGTTGGGTTTCATGCATCATCCATTTGTTCCATTTCTCTCTCATAAACTCTTTAAATGGTTTATTTATCAAGAGATATCAAGAGACTGAAACTGTAAAGTAAGACCTCTGGGAATAACAGCAAGCTCTGCATTTCCCTGTCTCAGTTCCTCTTTCACAGAATTTTTCAGGTGACTATTAACCTGATCTAGTACAGGAATAGAACTCTTCTTCAATTAAGCACCTTTGATTCTCTGCACTTTGTTAACGCATAATTTCAAACTATACTTTTCCATTCAACCCCTGTCATTTACATGGACAATGCCACCCGATGGTATTTCAGAAGATTTTGGCATTGTTTTGTGCTTAAAAATGATCATTGGATTAGGTTTAATGATGTCAGCATAACATGAAAGGACAACAGTGTATTGCATTTTTTCATGCCCACTTGTTTTTATAGTCATAGTTATAGCACCTTTCATGGTAACAGTTCCATTACTCAATACATCAAATATCAGAGGATTTTTGTCCATGTTCCCTATTTGGCTTAGTTCCACACTGGTTTTCTATTGGTGCTGGTGATGGAAGGATAATATTTTCTCTTCATACTCCTGTGGCATTTTCTGAGATATTACAAGTTCATGACATTTCATAAACCTGTAGCATCAACCATCTCCACTTTTAAAGTGTGTTAAATTCCACTGTACCACTAGCTTACAAGCGTGTATTTAATAATTTTTGTATTAATTCCAATGGTACTTTTACAGTGCCCTTGAATTGATGTCAGTATGTCATATTCTTTTTTTTTGGCCATTTTGCATTCAGTCCTCTTTTTGCACCTTCTTTTCAGTTCATCTCTACTAGCTTGCCAATCGCAAATGGCTCTTTATGTTGATGGAGAACCAAAATGCTGCTCAGCTGCTGTTTCCATGTTCATCTGCTTATGCTGTCACTTTTAATTCATAGCCCAGAGCATATGAATATCTTTAATTTTTTTCCATTACGAAACTAGATACTAACAAGAATATTGGGCTGTTACCAATAACACTTTCAATTCAAGATCACTGGCATTGTAGACTGCAGTGACACATCATAGACTAGACAGTGTTCTGGGTTTGTAATGGCAGGCTGGGAGGGAGACAGTGTTAGGAAGCTTGTGAATCCCTGGAGCTCATGTTTGTTGTATTAGTGCAAAGCTGCTGCCAGTGATTACAGATAAAGAGAGTTTTCCCGTGGCATTAAACATATGGCCATTTTTAAGAATGGCAGGAATTTTAAATCAAATGCTGGATATTTTTATATTAATTTCAAGTATAAGATCCACCTGAATTTTGGAGGCAATTTTTCAAAGAAAAAAGTGTGTCTTATAGTCCACAAAATATGGAATCCCACCCCGAACATGCTTCATCAACCCATAGTCTATGAACGGTGCACTGCAACCAAATTTCATCACCATTCAAATTCTCCACAGTACAAGTTAACTTCTTCATTGCTTTCAAAATCATCATTTTCAGATTCATCTTGACACAAACTTTTCCTCAATGGAATTATCAGAGTCAGAGTCAAAAAGTTCTCTGACGGTCACTTCTTAGGCCTACTACTCCTGTACATTTTAGTTTTTGAGTGGAGTTCAACATTTTAAGGATTATTTGGTTCCTTCTCCTTAGCTTTTTGTGGTATTTTGTTTTGTTTTGTTTTCTTTCTTTTTTTTTCTTCAGCCTTTTTTCCAATGAGTTTGACATACCGATCAGAATTGCTGAGTGCTGTTTTTGTCTTGCTCTTTTGGAAGTCAAATTATTCAGCCAAGTGCTGCAACCTGGTGAAGAAAGGAATTCATTTATTGGATCTATAATGCTTTTCTTCACAAGGCCTACTGTCTTTCTGTTGTTCAATAATTTTTGAAGAAGACCCAGGTGCAGGTGAATCGATGATCTAGCCACTGTGATTTGGTTCACTTGTACTCACCAGTGTCACATCTGATGCTGTGTTTAGGCCTATTGGATCATCAGATGCAACTGGTACATCAGCTGGCTTTTGAAAAACCATTTCCACCACATCCCTGGATTGTGAGGATGGATTACAGTTGCTACAAAACCACTAGCCACTAGTTTCTAGCTTTCAAAAAAAGATAACATTCTCTATGATAATCAGTCCTCAGTGGTAAAAAACTCATATATAAAGTCAGAGAAAGTGAGATGTGTTTGATGGCAAAGACACCATCACAGTGCCATGTTCTTTTCAGATATTGCAAGCCTTTGAAGTGCTGTGACTATTATGATTACCAATGATCAAGAACATTTTGTTTTCTGTACCTGCCTCAGAAAAATGCTGAAGCCAAATCATAACTAGTTCTCCTTGATACATCTCAAGCTGGGTCATTTGTAAATAGAGCCAGTTGGATCGCTTTTTCCAACAAAGGAGGCAAACATTTCAACGGGAAAATAAACATGTGGGGTACATACCGTCCCCCAGAGCACGTGGCACATGGAATTGTAACATTTTTTCCCCTCTTCATGCTAGTTATGGATTCTACTCACTTTTGCCCCTTTTCAGCAACAATTTAACCTAGATCACACACAGTTGATATCCTGGTTTTATTTTTTGTTTCATAAATGTGTAACTTTAAATTTTTATTTCCAAATTGCATGTTCAGTTGAAAATACTTCGCAGAAAAGTAATGAGCAAGAAGGAGGCAAATTCATATAATGAATATTTACAGTCATGCTCAAAAGTATCCGAAGTGTATTTGGAAAGGTGTTTGCCTGATACTACAGCTAATCAGATGAGTAATAATTTTAACTAATTATTTATTACATCTTTTATTCACAACACAATGCAAACCATTGCAATCTGATGAGTAGTTATTCTTTATATTATTTGTTATTCTACCTATTTCCTGTTCATTCACTTGTTTGAATTAAAACGATGGCCCTTGCAGTGGGCAGAGCTTTGCCTTATCACTCACATTTGTGATATTAACTGGACTGACAGGTGCAGATACAATATATTTATTTAAAATTATGCGGACTTTGTTAGGTTCTTCAGCTATGTCTCCTTCATTTCTTATGTTTACAATTTCAGTGCCTGGCTAAGGATGATTTTGTGAAATGTATTTGTTATGCACCATAAAGCCTTGTATGTATTAGCTGACTGAGCTATTTTATTGCTGTACTTTTCTTCCAAATTTCAGAGTTCCTTTTGAAAGATTTTCTTGACTTCTTTGTACTTATCCCTAAAAATCTGCAGCTTTGTTCCCTATGTAACACATCCAGATCCTTGATCGTATCTGCTGGAAGTGTAATTCTTGTGCTTTTTTGACCTTGGTTATAGGTTACTACTACCTGTGTTTCCTTCACAAAGCAGTAAACGTGAAAATGCCTTAGTATAATATCATAGAATTTGGCCTGTGGAAATTTTGATCTTTTGGTAACTGCTTGAAGCTTTAATCGACATACAAAAATGAAATGTGGAGAGTGATGAGAGTTAAAGACATACTATGATAGGATTTTATGCAGATGGCAAGAATGTATATAGGTATGAAGATTCAACTTTCCAGAATAGGCGATATTCAGACAGAGATTCTATATAATGAAAATTACTGTGATTTGTTGAAAAAACACATGAAATGAAGTTAGTGTATTGTAAAGCATAATGCCACATAATGTTTAACTCTTTTGTGATAATAATGTGAATTTTCTGTGACTGTAAACACTAGCACTGTGAATTTGGCATCAGAAACTCTCTTTTGGTGACTGCTGCTTTTTCTGTGTTCCTGGAAGCTTGCTGATTGTTGCCGACAGTGATATAAAAATCTAGATCAGTTCATGTCCACTCTCTCACATTTCTGTCCATAACTCTTATAACTGGCTGATATATTCTGTAATAGCTTTCTGTTTCAATGTTTCACATGGTGATAGTTATGCTACATTCTTCTATAGAAAATGTTTCCATAATGTACAGTCGTGCTCAAAAGTATCCGAACGACCGACTTATCACAGATAAGACTGTCCTTAAGGCTTGTAATCTCACATTTATTGCAATAAATGACATACCTGAAATGTTACCACTCTCATTATTTCGTCAGATAGGTAATGCACATAGTAAGTTCGTCGTATTCATGATTTCCTCTTCAAAGTAACAGACCGTACTTGTTGTTTAACACAAAATGGTATAAAAATTTAGGTTATTCACGAGCAGCTAGTTGAGAATATGTATGAACTTCAAATGACACGACGAACCGTCTCGTTCTGCATTTGGATTCAAACCCAGGTCATGCAGACTAAGATTTCGTGACTGCCGGAAACTAACAGTCATTCCTGACTAGGCATACAGAGAGTGATATACCTCGATTTTAGACAGTATCAGTTAGCAAATATCAACTTTAAATTACATAACGTAAATATGTCCCTGTTAACGAACTAAGAGAGATGTTAAATATTGCTTCTTCACAAGTAACTTACTTGAAATGCCGTGATGTAAATCTTTGTGTTGGACAGGGATTCGAACCCAGAACCTAATCGGATTGTTATCGAAGCACAATCAACTGTGACTTATCGTATTTTCTCAGCAGTAGCTAGATGTTTTAACTGAAATGACGAGACGAAACATTAATTTTTTCCTTCCCTGGACTCCAACCCGGAACCTACCGCTGTTATATATTAGAGAAAACGAACGTTAAATATGGGTTTGTTACATCAGCAGCGACATGTGAGCATGTTTGAACTAGAAATAATATGACGAAGAGTTCAATGCTGACTGGGAATCGAACCCCACACATACCGTTGTTGACTACACACAAAGAGACGTCAGCTACAGAATTTTTCTCCACCAGCAGCTCGGAATAACATCCTTGAACTTAGAGTGATCTCTCAAATAGTTCTGTGTCTCACTGGGAGTCAAAAACGTCAGATATCGTTAGTGTTGGCAACGAATGAAAATGCATTAAAAATCAAAATTATTATCCATCAGCAGATAGGTGTTCTCATGCTAGAGCTTGATAATACATAATGAAAACTTTAGTGCCGGGCCAGCATTCGAACCCATTCATGCGCAATGTGTGGAGATGTTGAGGCATATGCAGTTTTGAACAAACAACAAATTGTAGTCGAGCTGTATTGTCACGAACGGCTCAAATTCCGCGTTAAGGGCGGTCTGAGTTGCGTTCCATGTTCAGAACCAATTTTATCGACATACAGAAGCTCAAATAAAAGATGGAATACGGGTCCTGTGACCGTACATAGCGTTTGTTTCGTCACCATAAATAAATAACTAGTATAAGAAAGGTTACTGGTGACACAGTTCCCACATTTCCCCACTCCTCACTTTATTGTGGTGCAACCTAACGACTACTTGGTAGAGAAGGAATATCATGTTTAATGTGAATTTCGGACCGCAATGCCATTATACCTTCTTCACTTGGTGTAGCCAGACGAGAATAGAATCTGTCTATCCCTATTAAAAATCATGGGCAGAAGTTGGAATCAAACCCAGGCCATCATCATAGGAACCCATCATCAATCCAACAGACCACCAAACCATCATCTGTAGGACTCATTTTTCTTTCATAACACCGTTGCGGCACACTCGATGAGAATTATGACACACAGACTCCCTGTAGTGGTTTGCAGCATGTTCAGTGCATTCATTTACTTGGTTGAGCGAATCGCCATGAACTAGCTGCCTCGGCTACCCAGTGCCTACATTCGACTGTATTTTGTAATCACCGAAATAAAATCATGTAACGGCCACCTACACAGAACTGCCAACAGTGCAGGATGCATAAATTTAAAGAGGAAGTGTTCCTTTCCATTTGAGCTACTCTATTGCGCTATCTGTTTGTTGAAAATGTCGTGCAGTGCAAAAGAAAAGCTGTAACTGTCTGTCTCTCAGAAGTCTAGATCCGGCCATATGCATTATCTCACAGCACTGTGGAATGCGGAAGATCTGGAAGAACTATTGTTGACTTCTGGAGGTGCTGGAGGTATATGACAGGTAGTAGCGTCACGGTAAGTGTCACACACCCTAGATAAGATGTCGCGAGTTCCATTTCATTTGTTCCTAAATTTTTTACAACGCAATTCTGCTGTCTGCTGAAGTTACCAATTTAATGGATCTTTGAAAATAATTACCTTCACTTCTCAACACAAAATAGCCGCTTGTGGAAAAAGGGCCAACTTCTGCGACATTTTGTTCTTTTCAGGATTAATAGACGGCCAGGCAGCCGATGCATCTCGAAGCTTTTGTATTATGTATGGGGAGAGCACATCGTGCCAAAATAGTCAGAAAAGTATTTTCTACATTAGCTGTCGTCTGGTAGTGGCATTTTATTCTTCTTCAAACCTTGTTTGACAGCTTTAACTCGGAACAAGTTTTCTACATGCATGTAATCAATAAACTGCATGTGCAATGTCAGAGTGTTATAGATCACATCAGAGAATTCGCATATATCGTTGATGATTATTTTCTCTCTCATGTTTAGTATTGTTTTAACAACACTAAAAGAAACCTTACAAAAATTGTGCACTGTATTAAAAGAAATGAAATAAAACTACGCATGATAACCTTACGACGAAAGTCTGTTTTGATAAAACTGAGTATCTGTACACAAGCGTGCCTCTATCGGCACGAATTAGTAAAATACTACTCACTTAGATTTCGATTGGGTCTGTGTTTAATTGGTATGCTGTGACATACTCAACAGGTATGCAAATGTGGCATTTCATAAATAAAGTTATGTATTCCTAGAGACCCAAAATTTGCTTATCAGCAGCGGAAACCAGTTGTGCAGCGTTGTAAGTTTTTCACCATTGCTCTATGAGCTGAAAGTATTTTCTTGCGATTTCCTTATCGATGTTTGATCTGACTGCTTGTAGCTCTTTCACAGAAGGGATAAAAACGTCACATTCAGCGAGACTGGAACCGCGATTCATAACAGACGCTTTTTCAGAGGTCAGCACGTCACCACATAGCTATCGAAGAGGTATGTGTCGCCCAATTCTTTTACGAGGCCAATAGTAACTAGAATCCTAAACCGCTATGTAAAAAACGAGTTTAGTTGCGGTTTACACATGCAACGACTTTCCTGGGCTGAAAAGCGTAAATTTACGATCTTTTGTTACACCTGAAGCGATAATAACTTAGATTATTCAATGGAAATGACAGGAAAAATCAAGTGAACTTTGAGGCTTAATTCCGTGCACACGAGGAAGTAAGTCGTCGATCACAGAGTTGCCAAATATACCTTGCCTTGTTGCCAAATCTCAGTTACAGTACTAGCACGAAGAAGACGAACCGATGTGATCCTACAGCAGACTGAGAAGTGACCACAGCTGGCCTTTCAAAGATGCAGCTGTGACAGTCTGGAATACGTAATGCGTCTGATTCGCATTTATGTAACCATGTTCAGGGACTGGAGCATAGTTACTAATAATACTCAGAACTGACTGCAAACTAAGCATCGTAAATCAGTAACTCTCATAGTTGTTTTTATATTTCTTTCGTAACTGTACTCAAGCCTAAGAAACTCATTCACGGACGTTTTCGTGCCTCGCCGATAGTTGAGCACACCAAACAAATAAAAATAAAAAAGAATGTGTGTGTGTGTGTGTGTGTGTGTGTGTGTGTGTGTGTGTGTGTGAGAGAGAGAGAGAGAGAGAGAGAGAGAAGACAGAGAGAGAGAGAGAAATAAAGATAAAAAAGAATGAGAGAGAGGGTAAAAAATTGTTGTAAAGAAATTGAATACCGGTATGGAACGAAATCTTTCATTAAAATAACACGTTCCATATCATTACGAAGTGTTGTATTCATGATCTATGGAACAAGTATTAATCCAATTTAATCTAATCAATCATATTGCTGGCTAGCCGTGAAGAGTCATGAATTACCGAAATTTTCGGCAATATCAGTAACCAAATCTAAACTTGAAAATAATAGACAACAGCTTTCGTAATAAATCGGGACTCCTATCAAGAGCCTTTCATCCCTGTTAACTAACCACGAAAGATGTCTGATATACCTACATTCAGAAGTAACAAAGTATGTATGCATTTAAAGATGAAGTGCATGATGTGAAGTTCTGTGACGGAGTTAAGAACCCAGCACGTAATCGGATTGTTAACTAAGTAAAGTCAAATGTTGCGTATCGGTTTTTCTTACCAGCTGCTGGGTGTTTGAATCTAAAATAAGGATACAAATTTTTGTGCCTGAGCGACAATCGGACCGCACTCCTATCGTTCTTCTTTATCGTCCACGAATGTAGCTCAAGTATCAATTGCTTACTCGCCAACAGTGAGATGTGTGCGTGTTTGACCAGAAATTGTTGGCAACACATGAACAGACATTAAAAATACACATTAATTTTCACTAGCAGGTCGGTGTGCACGTGATAGGGCTTGAAATGAAATGATGAATATTTTTGTACTGAGTCAGGAATCGGACCCACATACTTACCTTTGGAGGTGACCTAGAGAAGATTGCAGTCTTGGAAAAAGGAACGAAATTATTGAACTATCCTGTTCCGAGAGATTCAGATCCTCGAAAGAGGAGATACGAATTCGAATCATAGTCCAGCACCAAATTTTTAAACGTCTCTAGTTCAATCAAGTACAAGTTAAATAAGAGTCCTGTTCCTTTAAATGGCTATCGGTTCATCAAATAAAATAAAATTTTGTAATGTAAGTAAGTTTACTGGCGACAGTATTTCTGTTTACAGTGACCTCCGCCTGCGTCATTTCCCAAAGCAAACCGGCTCTGTCCAGTTGGAAATGGAGGGACATGATGTCTAATGGGCATTCTGGATTATAACGTCTTTCTCTTGAGGTTACCAGAGGTAAAGTAAATCTGGTTGTGCCTCTTAAAAGTAAATGCTTGTATCCACGCATTGCACTTGTGATAGTTCGTTCCACCAGACCACATTTCCCAGCCCCAGGAGTGTGCTGTAACGGATGATGTGCTTAGCTTACAAAATTAGTCACGGTGGAAAAAATGCGATTCTATTAAATGGTTAAGTAGAAGGAAGCTTCCGACGCGGAGGTTATGCTATTCTCACGTCAGCACTATGTAAAGACTCTTCTAGGCACCATAGCCTTGATGTAAAGCCATTTTGAAATTTTCACTAATTCAGGAAATATCTTTGTTCTAGAAAATCCACTGTGAAGTGTGAAGTTAGCGGATAATTCAATTGTTACCGTACTTATTACTATCATTACTATCATACTGTTGCTGGAACACATGTGCTTGAAGATCATTTAATGCCTTTTGGTCATTATGGAAGTAGTTGCCCAAGAACAGGTTCTTTCCCCGTCTACTGAATCCTTTTCATGTTAATATGAAACATCAGCAATTACTCATAGATTACATTAAAACTAAAGTAATTGATAAACACGTTACTTGATAACAAAAACGCGCTGCCTTTCTTCATTTACTTGCGGCTAGAAATGGCTGTCGAATACTGCCAAACCAAAAGCCAAGGAATCTTACTGCCTTCCGAAATACGTCGCTGTCAGTTCTTCCATATGATTGGGTCGACGTGACCTGTGTCAAGTTGAATATGACAGAGAATGTTTTATAAAATCAGTTGTATAACTTTGCAATAAACAGAAAGATTTTCATGCTAAGCTCTCCAAGTTCAAAATTTTCGGAATATTAGTTCAAATTTAATATTCGCTTCTATAATGTAGGAAAGTATTTCACAGTTGAAAAACCCGCATCCGACTCATTGTCCTTACACTTAGTCGCTGTCCATAAATTCTAGCTCAGAGTGACACCAGTTTAAGTAACCTAAAGTAGCGAAGACTGTTTGCCAGTGCTCTTTCTCACCGTAAAATATGCAATTCACTTTTTGGGCTCCATTAGTACACTGTAACAGTAATTCCTGTGTGTATGCAATGCATACGGATTGTAGAATTCAGTGGTGCTCTCTCTTCCACTTCTGTATACAATATGACTGACCTAAACGGGCCCTTTATCATTACAGGCCCTGGGCGGTGCAACATCATACTGACAACAGTAATGTGCTTATACTGACCACCTCACAGTTCGTTTTACCTGATTTTGTAATCATTTAAATAAAACAAAATGACCTTCCAGTGGGAGACATTGCGTCTCCCTTTTCCTCGTGTGAAATTTGTCAGTAAGCTTTTTGCCTTCCAACCAGCGAAATGCGGCAGAGTACGGCCTGTAAACGATTCACAAACCACGATCTAGTGCCGTTAAGACGATTTCTTTAAACAGTGGCGTAGCTGAAGGAATTTAGTTTCTTCTTAAATCGTCTTATGCTGCAACGTTCACAAATGGCTCTCTCTCTGAGTACTATGGGACTTAACATCTATGGTCATCAGTCCGTTCACAAATATCTCAAATAGGAAAAGCTCTTTATCCAGGTACGAAGGTTGTAAAACAAACTTCGCACTGTTTGTGTCAGGTTGATCTTTTCGTCTGATAGCACTGCGTAAGTATTTTGCCTAAGAGGTATCACAAGTAGTGTTTCTGTAGCTGTGGGAATCATTGGCTGAAAGCTAGTTTAACACCAGTGGGCACAGCACTTCTAAATATTCAAAATGATTATCAACCTAAGTCTGAGTTCATCCACAAACTGAAGCATATTTATAACATTGTAGCTAGATTGTGTATCGTTATCTTCCTTGAGTGGATATCGGAAGGAGTTTACACACACGTATAAGAGGGCAATCCCAAAAGTATGGACTCCTAAGGGACACGCATGTGCCAACGCTGGCACAAACGAGAGATCCTTAATTTTAATGCTAAGCAAAATCCAAAGTAGTACCTGGGAGAGTGTCTCCCGACAGTACGCACTTGGCTGTTTTGACGTTTGGCTGCCGGAAGTCACGTGACTGTCCCTTCAGTAAACAGTTAAACACTTTGCTGCGAGGACGGTTTTCATGCCGTGCAGTTGCATCAGTATGGAGATCACTGAGTTGCACACGTGAATACTGAAGGAATTAGTTAAGCACGAAGTAATTTCCATCTTATGTTTTAGTCCTTCATGTTCAATAAACAGAATAGTGTAAACGTTCCGCAGTAGGCCCATGCTGAAATTTACGTAATTGATATACGTGCGTACAGATTCGCCGAAATATTCTGCCGATTAGTGTCAGTTTTTTTTTCCCTTTCTTTCTGTGGATCTTAGTTGTTATAACGAAATGTGTGTAAAATATGGAAAATAAATGTGGTTAAAAGGTTAACACAAGGCTATACTGCTCATAAATCTGCTACCTCGGTTTATTTCGCATTCACATGTAGGGGGACCAAACCGGGGAATATGAAGTATTTTTAATATTTTGGACGACGAAAAGCGGCTTTTAAGTAGCCACAGTATAGTTCCAGCCCTGTTGATGCTACATGGCCCAAAAATATTGTGATGTGTCGTTTTTCTTATTCCCGCCAATATTCCTGTGAAATAATCTTTTCTGTGACAAACAGAAAGAAGAATTAAGTGTAAACGGGTCACATACTGCTCAGAATGTTACTCCCATAATGCCTGTATCTTAGAACTAAACTTAATGTGTTATCACTTTTTATAGAAGTGAAGCCAATTTTACTGTGTGTGTAAACATTGGTTATCAGCACAAGAAGCAGGGTAATATAACTGAATTGAATGCCTAAATTCAATAAGTGCATGGTGCAGAACACCTGCTTCCTTCGGTGGTGTATCTAAATATACCAACAGAAAATCTAGTGTTAAAGAAATTGATTTAAAAAGCTACTGTGTGGACCTAGATTTTGAGTTGGCTACTTTGGACTTATTAAATCTTATTATAATAATTGTTGTCTAGTATACCATTCTCCAGATGGCAACTTTGAAAATTTTCTCATCTAAATAGAATCTTGGCTGTGCTATTTTATGCACTTGAAATCAGAAATTGCACTGGGTGTTCATTTCAATGTACGCTTTTGCAAGGAGAGTTCTAAGGAGGAAAATTTATGAATCTATTAACAATTTATGGACTATTTGTAGCATGTCATTTACCAACCAGAGGTGATGCCTGCCTTGACACTGTTATCCCAAATCTAAATACACTCCTGGAAATGGAAAAAAGAACACATTGACACCGGTGTGTCAGACCCACCATACTTGCTCCGGACACTGCGAGAGGGCTGTACAAGCAATGATCACACGCACGGCACAGCAGACACACCAGGAACCGCAGTGTTGGCCGTCGAATGGCGCTAGCTGCGCAGCATTTGTGCACCGCCGCCGTCAGTGTCAGCCAGTTTGCCGTGGCATACGGAGCTCCATCGCAGTCTTTAACACTGGTAGCATGCCGCGACAGCGTGGACGTGAACCGTATGTGCAGTTGACGGACTTTGAGCGAGGGCGTATAGTGGACATGCGGGAGGCCGGGTGGACGTACCGCCGAATTGCTCAACACGTGGGGCATGAGGTCTCCACAGTACATCGATGTTGTCGCCAGTGGTCGGCGGAAGGTGCACATGCCCGTCGACCTGGGACCGGACAGCAGCGACGCACGGATGCACGCCAAGACCGTAGGATCCTACGCAGTGCCGTAGGGGACCGCACCGCCATTTCCCAGCAAATTAGGGACACTGTTGCTCCTGGGGTATCGGCGAGGACCATTCGCAACCGTCTCCATGAAGCTGGGCTACGGTCCCGCACACCGTTAGGCCGTCTTCCGCTCACGCCCCAACATCGTGCAGCCCGCCTCCAGTGGTGTCGCGACAGGCGTGAATGGAGGGGCGAATGGAGACGTGTCATCTTCAGCGATGAGAGTCGCTTCTGCCTTGGTGCCAGTGATGGTCATATGCGTGTTTGGCGCTGTGCAGGTGAGTGCCACAATCAGGACTGCATACGACCGAGGCACACAGGGCCAACACCCGGCATCATGGTGTGGGGAGCGATCTCCTATACTGGCCGTACACCACTGGTGATCGTCGAGGGGACACTGAATAATGCACTGTACATCCAAACCGTCATCGAACCCATCGTTCTACCATTCCTAGACCGGCAAGGGAACTTGCTGTTCCAACAGGCAATGCACGTCCGCATGTATCCCGTGCCACCCAACGTGCTCTAGAAGGTGTAAGTCAACTACCCTGGCCAGCAAGATCTCCGGATCTGTCCCCCATTGAGCATGTTTGGGACTGGATGAAGCATCGTCTCACGCGGTCTGCACGTCCAGCACTAACGCTGGTCCAACTGAGGCGCCAGGTGGAAATGGCATGGCAAGCCGTTCCACAGGACTACATCCAGCATCTCTACGATCGTCTCCATGGGCGAATAGCAGCCTGCATTGCTGCGAAAGGTGGATATACACTGTACTAGTGCCGACATTGTGCATGCTCTGTTGCCTGTGTCTATGTGCCTGTGGTTCTGTCAGTGTGATCATGTGATGTATCTGACCCCAGGAATGTGTCAATAAAGTTTCCCCTTCCTGGGACAATGAATTCACTGTGTTTTTATTTCAATTTCCAGGAGTGTACATGGGAGTATGAGATGACTTTAGTTGACCCAATGACGTCTGGCAACAGATCACTAGTGATGGGACTTTATACCAAGAGAACTAATAATCAACCAGCTGTTTCCTAGCATTCTAATTATGTATTCACAAAAAACATGTTCTAAAATTCTACAACAGATCGACGTCAGAAATATAGGTCTATAGTTTTGCGCATCTGCTCGACGACCCTTCTTGAAGACTGGGACTACCTGTGCTCTTTTCCAATCATTTGGAACCTTCCGTTCCTCTAGAGACTTGCGGTACACGCCTGTTAGAAGGGGGGCAAGTTCTTTCGCGTACTCTGTGTAGAATCGAATTGGTATCCCGTCAGGTCCAGTGGACTTTCCTCTGTTGAGTGATTCCAGTTGCTTTTCTATTCCTTGGACACTTATTTCGATGTCACCAATTTTTTCGTTTGTGCGAGGATTTAGAGAAGGAACTGCAGTGCGGTCTTCCTCTGTGAAACAGCTTTGGAAAAAGGTGTTTAGTATTTCAGCTTTACGCTTGTCATCCTCTGTTTCAATGCCATCATCATCCCGGAGTGTCTGGACATGCTGTTTCGAGCCACTTACTGATTTAACGTAAGACCAGAACTTCCTAGGATTTTCTGTCAAGTCGGTACCTAGTATTTTACTTTCGAATTCACTAAACGCTTCACGCATAGCCCTCCTTACGCTAACTTTGACATCGTTTAGCTTCTGTTTGTCTGAGAGGTTTTGGCTGCGTTTAAATTTGGAGTGAAGCTCTCTTTGCTTTCGCAGTAATTTCCTAACTTTGTTGTTGTACCACGGTGGGTTTTTCCCGTCCCTCACAGTTTTACTCAGCACGTACCTGTCTAAAACGCATTTTACGATTGCCTTGAACTTTTTCCATAAACACTCAACATTGTCAGTGTCGGAACAGAAATTTTCGTTTTGATCTGTTAGGTAGCCTGAAATCTGCCTTCTATTACTCTTGCTAAACAGATAAACCTTCCTCCCTTTTTTTATATTCCTATTAACTTCCATATTCAGGGATGCTGCAACGGCCTTATGATCACTGATTCCCTGTTCTGCGCTTACAGAGTCGAAAAGTTCGGGTCTGTTTGTTATCAGTAGGTCCAAGATGTTATCTCCACGAGTCGGTTCTCTGTTTAATTGCTCAAGGTAATTTTCGGATAGTGCACTCAGTATAATGTCACTCGATGCTCTGTCCCTACCACCCGTCCTAAACATCTGAGTGTCCCAGTCTATATCTGGTAAATTGAAATCTCCACCTAAGACTATAACATGCTGAGAAAATTTATGTGAAATGTATTCCAAATTTTCTCTCAGCTGTTCTGCCACTAATGCTGCTGAGTCGGGGGGTCGGTAAAAGGAGCCAATTATTAACCTAGCTCGGTTGTTGAGTGTAACCTCCACCCATAATAATTCACAGGAACTATCCACTTCTACTTCACTACAGGATAAACTACTACTAACAGCAACGAACACTCCACCACCGGTTGCATGCAATCTATCCTTTCTAAACACCGTCTGTACGTTTGTAAAAATTTCGGCAGAATTTATCTCTGGCTTCAGCCAGCTTTCTGTACCTATAACGATTTCAGCTTCGGTGCTTTCTATCAGCGCTTGAAGTTCCGGTACTTTACCAACGCAGCTTCGACAGTTTACAATTACAATACCGATTGCTGCTTGGTCCCCGCATGTCCTGACTTTGCCCCGCACCCGTTGAGGCTGTTGCCCTTTCTGTACTTGCCCGAGGCCATCTAACCTAAAAAACCGCCCAGCCCACGCCACACAACCCCTGCTACCCGTGTAGCCACTTGTTGCGTGTAGTGGACTCCTGACCTATCCAGCGGAACCCGAAACCCCACTACCCTATGGCGCAAGTCGAGGAATCTGCAGCCCACACGGTCGCAGAACCGTCTCAGCCTCTGATTCAGACCCTCCACTCGGCTCTGTACCAAAGGTCCGCAGTCAGTCCTGTCGACGATGCTGCAGATGGTGAGCTCTGCTTTCATCCCGCTGGCGAGACTGGCAGTCTTCACCAAATCAGATAGCCGCTGGAAGCCAGAGAGGATTTCCTCTGATCCATAGCGACACACATCATTGGTGCCGACATGAGCGACCACCTGCAGATGGGTGCACCCTGTACCCTTCATGGCATCCGGAAGGACCCTTTCCACATCTGGAATGACTCCCCCCAGTATGCACACGGAGTGCACTTTGGTTTTCTTCCCCTCCCTTGCTGCCATATCCCTAAGGGGCCCCATTACGCGCCTGACATTGGAGCTCCCAACTACCAGTAAGCCCACCCTCTGCGACCGCCCGGATCTTGCAGACTGAGGGGCAACCTCTGGAACAGGACAAGCAGCCATGTCAGGCCGAAGATCAGTATCAGCCTGAGACAGAGCCTGAAACCGGTTCGTCAGACAAACTGGAGAGGCCTTCCGCTCAGCCCTCCGGAATGTCTTTCGCCCCCTGCCACACCTTGAGACGACCTCCCACTCTACCACAGGTGAGGGATCAGCCTCAATGCGGGCAGTATCCTGGGCAACCACAGTCGTAGTCTGATCGGGGGATGCGTGGGACGAGCTGGCTGTCCCCGACAAACCCCCATCCGGACCCCCACAGTGATGACCATTGGCAACAGCCTCAAGCTGTGTGACCGAAGCCAACACTGCCTGAAGCTGGGAGCGAAGGGATGCCAACTCAGCCTGCATCCGAACACAGCAGTTGCAGTCCCTATCCATGCTAAAAACTGTTGTGCAAAGAACGTCTGAACTAATCTACAGAGAGCGCAAACAAATCGACACAAAATTTAAACGGTTATTAAAATACAAGATTGCCTAGTAAATGCAGTAATGCTGCCACTTGTGCACTGCTGACACACTGCTCGGCGGCGGAAGGAGACTACGCGATTTTACACTATTCAGGTACTAAAACGCGATGCTACAACTCTCAAATACTGTAATACGCCCAAAATTTATGAATTAAACAATGCAAGTACCAAAAACACGCAAAGAAATTAAGAATTAAACTATGTAACAAATGAGTGAGCTAGGAGTATACGACTTGCTGCTGCAGCTGCTTATCCAACGGCGGCAGGGAGCACACTGACTGACCAACCGACACTGGCCGTTCAAAACAAAAACAGAAGACAGACGACTACGCGAATTTACACTATTCAGGTACTAAAACGCGATTCTGCAACTCTCAAATACTATAATACGCTCGAAATTTATGAATTAACCAATGCAAGTACCAAAAACACGCAAAGAAATTAAGAATTAAACTATGTAACAAATGAATGAGCTAGGAGTATACGACTTGCTGCTGCAGCTGCTTATCCAACGGCGGCAGGGAACACACTGACTGTGACCAACCGACACTGGCCGTTCAAAACAAAAACAGAAGACAGACGACTACGCGAATTTACACTATTCAGGTACTAAAACGCGATGCTACAACTCTCAAATACTATAATACGCCCAAAATTTATGATTTAAACAATGCAAGTACCAAAAACACGCAAAGAAATTAAGAATTAAACTATGTAACAAATGAATGAGCTAGGAGTATACGACTTGCTGCTGCAGCTGCTTATCCAACGGCGGCAGGGAGAGTTATTTCAGACCATCAAAACCAAATTTGATTATAGCTATGAAGACCAAAAAATGTCGCAACACAGGCAAACTCTGTGTGTGGTAAAGTATTTTGTCATAACAGACATGACATTTAAGCACTTTTGAGAATTTCAGCCAGTTTTCTTTTACATAGAAACTAAGACTTGCTGTAGTGTGACACTAAATCCTTGATTTTTGTGCTCAAACACAGTAGTAAAATCATGACAAATTCCATTACTTTCTTTGTTAACTCAAATCCTTTACCAAAAACTGATACAGACCAATTATAATGTTTCATTGTGCAATTCAGTTTTATTTACACAATTAGATATCACTGAATTATAGAATACAGTTTGAATGAGCCAAGATGGTGGGACAGCATTATTTTAGTATACCATGATTAACAAAACTCAAAAAATGCACAAGTAAATTTAAATTTTTATTCACCTTCAACTACATTTTATTCACCTTCAACTACATGGAATCTCTCTCTCTCTCTCTCTCTCTCTCTCTCTCACACACACACACACACACATACACACACACAAATTGCCATAATGTACGAGACCACCTTTATGTGCATTAACAATATTAGGAAAAGGATAGTTCGCTATTCACTGTAAAGGTGACATGTTGAGTTGCAAACAGGCACAATGTAAAGACTGTTACACATTTAGCTTTTGGCCAAAGACTTCTTCAGAAAAGAAAACACAAAAAGATTTACACACGCAAGCACACTCCCTGCACACATCTCCACTATCTGCAGTGGGAGATATTGGTCATGTGTGCTTGCTAGTGTTAATCTGTTTGTGTTTTGTTTTCTGGAGAAGGCTTTGGCCAAAAACTAAATGTGTAACATTCTTTACATTGTGCCTGTCTGCACCTCAAAGTGACCTTTACAGTGAGTGGCAAACTATTTTTTTCCTAATATTGTTGATATTCCAACCTGGAGTTTACTTTTTTTTTAACACTTAATCACCCTTCACAAAATCCTTCTCTGCTTTGTGGAAAAAAATCTAGCCTGAGATTCAATCTTGGCATTCACATTTACTGTGTTTCCTTGTGAGAAAGAAAAATCTTTATTAAGATTGCCAATGATCTTCTTCAGATCCTTCAATACTTTGGCCTTAGTCTCCTGTCCACACTGTGTTCCTTTGCTGAGTGCAACTATAGCTTCACAGTGAGACATCACATCCTGTTCAAATGTGTCAGCAGATTTTTCTGAATTGCCAGAAAGCAATGCTGACACATATTCATTGTCTGCACTAGAGGGCAAGGAACACTGTTCACTCTCCTGGACAGCACCAGACAATGATTTGGCACATGCATGTATATGCTTACATATGTTAAAATTTAAAATGTTGTCTAAACAGCTGCATTTATACGAATGCACACATATGTTGCAGGTGTTACACTTAAGTGAACATTTTCTTTCGCATATCAGTTCTGAATTTTTTACAACAACATACACTTCACAACCAGTGGAAGAAAGCACTTCCCACAACCCTTCACCCCTGCATAAAGTCATCCCATTTGTTATAGCTGAGCTATCGTTGTGGCTTGCTTTCACTCTTGACGCCCTAGAGCACTGTTTACATTTTGAGAGCTTCACTAAGGCCTCATATACTTTGTCTCTCACTAAACATAACAAAGCATTTAATGACTTATCCAGCCTTCTGCACTTTTTCCCTTCTAGGTAACTATATTTAATAACTTTATGTAGGGACTCCAAGTAATTGTTTGTATTAATGCCCAATCGGTGCCTAAAACAATACGCCCACTTTTCCACTCGCTGACAGTACATCTTAAGAAAGTACCTGCCAAATTCTGCAGTATCCGGATCATTCAATAAGTCTTCCACCACTTTCTCCAGACTACAACTAAAAACATCTATATCCAGTTCAGTCTGAAATCGCTTTAGTGAACTAAACACTGCTGATTTTTTCTCACTACCCCCAGAAATTCTCCTTAAATTCTGAGTCCAGTTCCGTTGTATATGCCAAGAACACAGCAACTGGTTTGGCACAGGTCCCATTACTGCTGACCATGCATTATAAAATGCTGGTGCATCGTCAGACATAAACACATTGGTCTTTACAGTGCCCACCCTTTCTCTCACACATTTGAAATAAAAAGACAGTAAGCACATGTCTCCCCTGTTAGAAAAACAAAATGCAACTGGCATTCCAGCACCATATCTATCAACAACGACAATAGTAAAAAGTTGAAAATCGTATGCAGTTATGCCATGAGTGCCATCCACACATATTTTATCTTCTCCATACTTTAGAAGTTGTTCGGCCTGAAAGTCTGTCATTATAATAAGAATGAAGTCTTCATCTTGAAAATTAGGATCCACTTGTTTTTGCTGCTTGAAATACAGTACTGGGTTGTCACTTTGTCTCTTCATTTCTTCAACCCACAATTTCACACTCACTGCATCATTTTCATGCTTCTTCGTTGCATAACCAATATCAAAATCCCTTTTTATATTATGCAAATCTTTTTTCTCAAGGAGATGGATTCTCTCCACACTTGCAGCGATTGGTGCACTTCGGACATCTTGTAAAACTCGTCCAACAGGAACACCCTGTGACAGCCGACCACGGAAAAAAAAAAAAAAAAAAAAAATGAAGCACATTGATAGACCCTACGTCTGTTCACACAAATAAATTTGATAATTTCATGTTTCATGAACATAAGTGTAACATAATCCATTTTACCTGCCAATTCTTCCCTCTCGTTCCTATGCAGAAATGTTGTTCCAACATCATGGGTGTGTCCCATATGTTTTGGAAAAAATTTTAAGCAGCATTTGTCCTCTGTTATTGTCACTTGCATGTTGGATGGACAAGTACTGCCTATTTTATTCGTGCCCATACTTTTTACACACCTGGCACCTGTTCCTTTAGAATTGAAATTGAAAGAGCGATGGCAGTGGTAATATCGAACACGTTTTTCTAGTCGCTCCTGCTCCGAACAATTCATTACATAACGAACATGGTTTACTTTTTCGTAAGAAATTTTCCACTCTTCAAAGTCTGAAAAAAATGTTAAGGCAGTATTTTTAAGTTATGTACTTGGGATCAACAAAATTTACTAAAACGTGACTAACACAATAAATATAAAAAACAAACCTGCAAGACAACCAAATTCTATCTCCTGGCACTCAAAACTAACGTCATGGTTCTCTTGAATATGTGTTCTCAGTGTGTCATACGTGAGAAATGAGAGAGAGCACTGTGAGCAAATAATGCGGCATTTCCGACTATTTTCCCCCGACTTCATGCCATGCACAGTTATTTGATGACGTTTTAATGAACTGCAACTCATAAATGCAATTCCGCACTGGGGACACAATTCACTGCCTTTACCTTTTTTAGACACATGGATATCAAGTTCATGGGCGTAGAGGTTCTTTCGCATTTTAAACTCTGAACTGCATTCCTCATACTTATAGAGCGTTTCTTGGGAATCACTCATGTTTACTAAAACAAACTAAACAATAACAAGAAACAATAACAAAACGGAACAGCAGCAACGAAATAACAAGAAGCAGCAACAAACAACGAAAGCAGTTAAATCGAGCAAAAGGCAAACATCAACATGAATGGCGTCTTCGAACAGGATGCCTCGTCACGTGAAACCAACTTCCGGTCAGTAAACGTCAAAACAGCCAAGTGCGTACTGTCGGGAGACACTCCCCATAGTGGACGATAAAGAAGAACGATAGGAGTGCGGTCCGATTGTCGCTCAGGCACAAACATTTGTATCTATATTTTAGATTCAAACACTTAGCAGCTGGTAAGAAAAACCGATACGCAACATTTGAATTTACTTAGTTAACAATCCGATTACGTGTTGGGTTCTTAACTCCGTCACAGAACTTCACATCATGCACTTCATCTTTAAATGCATACATACTTTGTTACTTCTGAATGGAGGTATATCAGACATCTTTCGTGGTTAGTTAACAGGGGTGAAAGGCTCTTGATAGGAGTCCCGATTTATTACAAAAGCTGTCGTCTTTTATTTTCAGGTTTAGATTTGGTTACTGATATTGCCGAAAATTTCGGTAATTCATGACTCTTCACGGCTAGCCAGCAATATGATTGATTAGATTAAATTGGATTAATACTTGTTCCATAGATCATGAATACAACACTTCGTAATGATGTGGAACGTGTTATTTTAATGAAAGATTTCTTTCCATACCGGTATTCAATTTCTTTACAACAATTTTTTACCCTCTCTCTCATTCTTTTTTATCTTTATTTCTCTCTCTCTCTCTGTCTTCGCTCTCTCTCTCTCTCTCTCTCTCTCTCTCTCTCTCACACACACACACACACACATTCTTTTTTATTTTTATTTGTTTGGTGTGCTCAACTATCGGCGAGGCACGAAAACGTCCGTGAATGAGTTTCTTAGGCTTGAGTACAGTTACGAAAGAAATATAAAAACAACTATGAAAGTTACTGATTTACGATGCTTAGTTTGCAGTCAGTTCTGAGTATTATTAGTAACTACGCTCCATTCCCTGAACATGGTTGCATAAATGCAAATCAGACGCATTACGTATTCCAGGCCGTCACAGTCGCGTCTTTGAGAGGCCAGCTGTGGTCACTTCCCAGCCTGCTGTAGGATCACATCGGTTCGTCTTCTTCGTGCTAGTACTGTAACTGAGATTTGGCAACAAGGCAAGGTATATTTGGCAACTCTGTGATCGACGAGTTACTTCCTCGTGTGCACGGAATTAAGCCTCAAAGTTCACTTAATTTTTCCTGTCATTTCCATTGAATAATCTAAGTTATTATCGCTTCAGGTGTAACAAAAGATTGTAAATTTACGCTTTTCAGCCCAGGAAAGTCGTTGCATGTGTAAACCGCAACTAAACTCGTTTTTTACATAGCGGTTTAGGAGTTCTAGTTACTATTGGCCTCGTAAAAGAATTGGGCGACACATACCTCTTCGATAGCTATATGGTGACGTGCTGACCTCTGAAAAAGCGTCTGTTATGAATCGCGGTTCCAGTCTCGCTGAATGTGACGTTTTTATCCCTTCTGTGAAAGAGCTACAAGCAGTCAGATCAAACATCGATAAGGAAATCGCAAGAAAATACTTTCAGCTCATAGAGAAATGGTGAAAAACTTACAACGCTGCACAACTGGTTTCCGCTGCTGATAAGCAAATTTTGGGTCTCTAGGAATACATAACTTTATTTATGAAATGCCACATTTGCATACCTGTTGAGTATGTCACAGCATACCAATTAAACACAGACCCAATCGAAATCTAAGTGAGTAGTATTTTACTAATTCGTGCCGATAGCGGCACGCTTGTGTACAGATACTCAGTTTTATCAAAACAGACTTTCGTCGTAAGGTTATCATGCGTAGTTTTATTTCATTTCTTTTAATACAGTGCACAATTTTTGTAAGGTTTCTTTTAGTGTTGTTAAAACAATACTAAACATGAGAGAGAAAATAATCATCAACGATATATGCGAATTCTCTGATGTGATCTATAACACTCTGACATTGCACATGCAGTTTATTGATTACATGCATGTAGAAAACTTGTTCCGAGTTAAAGCTGTCAAACAAGGTTTGAAGAAGAATAAAATGCCACTACCAGACGACAGCTAATGTAGAAAATACTTTTCTGACTATTTTGGCACGATGTGCTCTCCCCATACATAATACAAAAGCTTCGAGATGCATCGGCTGCCTGGCCGTCTATTAATCCTGAAAAGAACAAAATGTCGCAGAAGTTAGCCCTTTTTCCACAAGCGGCTATTTTGTGTTGAGAAGTGAAGGTAATTATTTTCAAAGATCCATTAAATTGGTAACTTCAGCAGACAGCAGAATTGCGTTGTAAAAAATTTAGGAGCAAATGAAATGGAACTCGCGACATCTTATCTAGGGTGTGTGACGCTTACCGTGACGCTACTACCTGTCATATACCTCCAGCACCTCCAGAAGTCAACAATAGTTCTTCCAGATCTTCCGCATTCCACAGTGCTGTGAGATAATGCATATGGCCGGATCTAGACTTCTGAGAGACAGACAGTTACAGCTTTTCTTTTGCACTGCACGACGTTTTCAACAAACAGATAGCGCAATAGAGTAGCTCAAATGGAAAGGAACACTTCCTCTTTAAATTTATGCATCCTGCACTGTTGGCAGTTCTGTGTAGGTGGCCGTTACATGATTTTATTTCGGTGATTACAAAATACAGTTGAACGTATGCACTGGGTAGCCGAGGCAGCTAGTTCATGGCGATTCGCTCAACCAAGTAAATGAATGTACTGAACATGCTGCAAACCACTACAGGGAGTCTGTGTGTCATAATTCTCATCGAGTGTGCCGCAACGGTGTTATGAAAGAAAAATGAGTCCTACAGATGATGGTTTGGTGGTCTGTTGGATTGATGATGGGTTCCTATGATGATGGCCTGGGTTTGATTCCAACTTCTGCCCATGATTTTTAATAGGGATAGACAGATTCTATTCTCGTCTGGCTACACCAAGTGAAGAAGGTATAATGGCATTGCGGTCCGAAATTCACATTAAACATGATATTCCTTCTCTACCAAGTAGTCGTTAGGTTGCACCACAATAAAGTGAGGAGTGGGGAAATGTGGGAACTGTGTCACCAGTAACCTTTCTTATACTAGTTATTTATTTATGGTGACGAAACAAACGCTATGTACGGTCACAGGACCCGTATTCCATCTTTTATTTGAGCTTCTGTATGTCGATAAAATTGGTTCTGAACATGGAACGCAACTCAGACCGCCCTTAACGCGGAATTTGAGCCGTTCGTGACAATACAGCTCGACTACAATTTGTTGTTTGTTCAAAACTGCATATGCCTCAACATCTCCACACATTGCGCATGAATGGGTTCGAATGCTGGCCCGGCACTAAAGTTTTCATTATGTATTATCAAGCTCTAGCATGAGAACACCTATCTGCTGATGGATAATAATTTTGATTTTTAATGCATTTTCATTCGTTGCCAACACTAACGATATCTGACGTTTTTGACTCCCAGTGAGACACAGAACTATTTGAGAGATCACTCTAAGTTCAAGGATGTTATTCCGAGCTGCTGGTGGAGAAAAATTCTGTAGCTGACGTCTCTTTGTGTGTAGTCAACAACGGTATGTGTGGGGTTCGATTCCCAGTCAGCATTGAACTCTTCGTCATATTATTTCTAGTTCAAACATGCTCACATGTCGCTGCTGATGTAACAAATCCATATTTAACGTTCGTTTTCTCTAATATATAACAGCGATAGGTTTCGGGTTGGAGTCCAGGGAAGGAAAAAATTAATGTTTCGTCTCGTCATTTCAGTTAAAACATCTAGCTACTGCTGAGAAAATACGATGAGTCACAGTTGATTGTGCTTCGATAACAATCCGATTAGGTTCTGGGTTCGAATCCCTGTCCAACACAAAGATTTACATCACGGCATTTCAAGTAAGTTACTTGTGAAGAAGCAATATTTAACATCTCTCTTAGCTCGTTAACAGGGACAATAGATGCTGGGTAGGAATTCGCGTCCGTTAAAAATGTTTACGTTATGTAATTTAAAGTTGATACTTGCTAACTGATACTGTCGAAAATCGAGGTATATCACTCTCTGTATGCCTAGTCAGGAATGACTTTTAGTTTCCGGCAGTCACGAAATCTTAGTCTGCATGACCTGGGTTTGAATCCAAATGCAGAACGAGACGGTTCGTCGTGTCATTTGAAGTTCATACATATTCTCAACTAGCTGCTCGTGAATAACCTAAATTTTTATACCATTTTGTGTTAAACAACAAGTACGGTCTGTTACTTTGAAGAGGAAATCATGAATACGACGTACTTACTACGTGCATTACCTATCTGACGAAATAATGAGAGTGGTAACATTTCAGGTATGTCATTTATTGCAATAAATGTGAGCTTACAAGCCTTAAGGACAGTCTTCTCTGTGATAAGGTGTTTCCTGATATTTTTAGTATCGTGGTATTACTTCACATCTTGAATTATTGCGATACAGAGCCGAGTTTTCTAGTGGTGACTTGTTGGAGCCATTTTCAATAGTCAAACGACTGTACCAAGGAGCGATTAGAGGACCTGCTAGACAGCTGCGTTATGTGGGCTGCATGCGAATCAGGCGAAATGCAATTCAGGTCGTTCGGATACTTTTGAGCACGACTGTACATTATGGAAACATTTTCTATAGAAGAATGTAGCATAACTATCACCATGTGAAACATTGAAACATAAAGCTATTACAGAATATATCAGCCAGTTATAAGAGTTATGGACAGAAATGTGAGAGAGTGGACATGAACTGAACTAGATTTTTATATCACTGTCGGCAACAATCAGCAAGCTTCCAGGAACACAGTAAAAGCAGCTGTCACCAAAAGAGAGTTTCTGATGCCAAATTCACAGTGCTAGTGATTACAGTCACAGAAAATTCAGATTATTGTCACAAAAGAGTTAAACATTATGTGGCATTATGCTTTACAATACACTAACTTCATTTCATGTGTTTTTTCAACAAATCACAGTAATTTTCATTATATAAAATCTCTGTCTGAATATCGCCTATTCTGGAAAGTTGAATCTTCATACCTATATACATTCTTGCCATCTGCAAAAAATCCTATCATAGTATGTCTTTAACTCTCATCACTCTCCACATTTCATTTTTGTATGTCGATTAAAGCTTCAAGCAGTTACCAAAAGATCAAAATTTCCACAGGCCAAATTCTATGATATTATACTAAGGCATTTTCACGTTTACTGCTTTGTGAAGGAAACACAGGTAGTAGTAACCTATAACCAAGGTCAAAAAAGCACAAGAATTACACTTCCAGCAGATACGATCCAGGAGCTGGATGTGTTACATAGGGAACAAAGCTGCAGATTTTTGGGGATAAGTACAAAGAAGTCAAGAAAATCTTTCAAAAGGAAATCTGAAATTTGGAAGAAAAGTACAGCAATAAAATAGCTCAGTCAGCTAATACTTACAAGGCTTTATCGTGCATAACAAATACATTTCACAAAATCATCCTTAGCCAGGCACTGAAATTGTAGACATAAGAAATGAAGGAGACATAGCTGAAGAACCTAACAAAGTTCGCATAATTTTAAATAAATATATTGTATCTGCAGCTGTCAGTCCAGTTAATACCACAAATGTGAGTGATAAGGTAAAGCTCTGCCCACTGCAAGGGCCATCGTTTTAATTCAAACAAGTGAATGAACAGGAAATAGGTAGAATAACAAATAATATAAAGAATAACTACTCATCAGATTGGAATGGTTTGCATTGTGTTGTGAATAAAAGATGTAATAAATAATTAGTTAAAATTATTACTAATCTGATTAGCTGTAGTATCAGGCAATACACCTTTCCAAATACATTGAGGTGTGCACTGTTAAACCAGGGCATAAAAAAGTATCTAACAAAGAAACTGGGACAAACATATTGAACGCATTAATGACAAGCTGGATACAGGCTGCTGTCTTTTAAGGGTTCTAAGAAGAAGAATAAATGCACAGGCACTAACTATTATACATATTTAAATGCACATTTAAAATATAGACTCATATTCCGGGCCACTTCGCCAGCATATCTGTGACCCTCCAGAATCCAAAAACGAGCCATTAGGAATTTTACATGGAGCAGAGCTACACAGTCACATAATCCAATATGTAAAGCAATGAAAGTGCTACCACTACCTTGCGTGTTTATTCTTGACACACTAAGTTATATTAAGAAATGTAATTGAAGAAAAAATTGTGACTTAGATAATCATAACACTAGATTAAAAGTTAACCTACATTTACCCCCAACCAATACAAGTTTTTATCAGAAAGATACATGTTAAATGTGAATAAAATTATCTAATAGGTTAAACATTGGAAAACTGAGGATGGAGTAGTGACAATATTATGAAAGGGAGACTTTCTACTCACCAAATAGTGGAGATGCTGAGTGACAAACAGGCCCAACAAAACGACTGTCAAACAAAGCTTTCTGCCAAATGGGTCTCCATCAGAATTAGACAACATACACACACTAACACACATGCAAACACAACTCACACTCACATGACCACAGTCTCTGGCTGCGAAGGCAGAGTAATCAGGATTACCCACAAACTAGGATTCAGAGACACTTGCAAGGAAATCTTTGTATGTCATAGTTGTCTGACAGTTTACTAAATGAATTTTTACCAATAAATTATATTTTTTGTGACACATAAAAACAAAGAAACCAGTTTCTCTGATATGCATGTCTACAACACAACAGGTAAATACTGCTTCTATATCCCATGCATTAATGGCCAGATATGGTATAACACACTGCCAAGCTCTATAAAACATTAGTTACTTTCACGTTTCATGGATCATTTTGTACCATAAACAGCAATGATGTCTAATGAGTCATTTTACTTTCACATTACAAACTACTTTGCAAACATGGCTACACTGAATTGAATTGAATTTTATTTGATCCTGTAGGATTACATGGTGCACAGTGAACATACATGTAATATATGACACTTCAAAAATTCAAAAACCTTTAGTAGCACATACTTCCTAATTATTCGAATGTCATTGATTGTAATTAATAATATTTACAAATTTAATGTGAGCAGCACTCATCAATAATGGAAAATTCCTTTTCTACCAGATTGCCTTTTAGGTACTTTGACGATTTTGTGTCATGTATGTTGTCACCCAATTATTTAGGCAGACTTCTTAGTAATTTGATACCTGAGCACTCAGGCCATTTTTCAATCATTGTCAGATGATGGGATATGCTTAACATCTCATTCTTCCTCTTTGTGGGTGTGTACACTAGTATTTGTAGTCCACTCTGAACTATCTTTTGTGACATACAGTATAGTTTTATATATGTACAAGGAGGAAACAGTTAAGATGCCTTGTGTTTTGAAGCATGTTTGTGCGTGTTTCAGAAGTCTTTCTTCTTAATATGGTTCTTCCTGCTTTTTAATGTAATGTGAACACCATTTTTATGTTTGAGTTTCCCCACACTACCACTCCACACTGCAGGTCTGGTTTGAACAGTCCACGGTATACCGTGCACAGAGGCTGTTTCTCTGCATACTGTGGTAGCTACCTTATCATAAATATGATGGAGATGAGTTTCTTATAGACAGAATTAATATGTTGTTTCCATTTCAGCTTGTTATCCACAGTAATACCTAGGAATCTAGTGGATTCTACTTCTTCTAGTCTCATTTCAGCCATCTGTAAACCCATGTGCACAGCCTTCTCTTTATTTCTGGACACTTTTTAGGTTTATAACAAGTCCATTTTCCAGGAGCCATTAAGTTGTGGTGTTTGCTGATATGTATACTCTTCTCTCAAGCTGTGGCACAGTTTGGTCATTGTTTAGTATTGTATTGTCATCTGCATACAATATTTTCTCCTCTTTCTCTTCAACACCTATGTCATTAACAAACCAGTGACGTCATAAGCGAGTGACTGCGTGTGAGATCGCTCTCCAAGTTTTTATATATTTTTAGGTTGCAGATACATATTTTAACGGTTTTTGTGTTAATATTTACTATATAAGTGACTTATTAGTGGTTTCTTCATTCAGCTCTGCCTTTCTTGTGTTGTCACCTGATATTTGTGAGTGTTTCGTATCGAGCAACGTAAGCGCTTACCTGTTTTTACATTCTGTGCTGACCAGTTGCAGCTGTAGCGGCGCATCAAAAGCTAAGTACTAATTAATTGTTTGTGTATAGTGGTTTATTTAGGAACTTTAGTAGTCTTCAACCGTAGTTTTTTGTGTTTTCTAGTGAAATAATCTCAGAATAACCTTTTCGGAACTGTTTTCAGCTTCATTACTATGTCATAAGATGTTTGATTCTCTTTCTGTATTAGTCTTTTGTTATATTCACATTTGTTGTTTATTAATACTGTTAATAACAGTAGTTACTTCCCTTGTAGAGTAAGTTTGTGATTATTGTAGTCAGGTTTTTAACATCTTCTTATTGTAGTAGCGGAACTTAAAAAAAGTAAAATTTTACCATGAGTGAGAAGTGTGGGCTTTGCCGTAGGTTCGTGAGTAGTGGATTGCGGTGTGAGACTTGTTTGAAGTATTTTCACTGGGGGGAATGCAGTGGAGAAGCCACTGGGCATTCTGGTGAGATCCTCTCCTGGAACTGCAGGTTACGTAGCAAGAGTAAGTTGATAGAGGAGCAGGAGCGTAAGATCTGTGCACTTCAGGTGCAGTTGAAAAATGCGCAGGAGGGGCTAGATAGGATGAGGAGGGAGAAAGGGGTTGGGGAATGGGAGCTGGCTGTTGGCAAGAGATCTGCTAGGAGAAGAAGATTTTCAGACAGTTTTACTATTGGTGTTTACAATAGATATGACCAACTGTCAGAGTTTAGTGGAGAGGAATCTCTAGTAGCTGTAGATGTAGGAAGTATGCAGCAGACCTCAGTAGTTATGGTGGCTAGAACAGTTGCAAAGTCGAAGAGGCAGAAGAAGGTTCTGCTGTTAGGTAGTTCTCATGGCAGAGGTGTAGGCCAGCAGTTGCAGGAAGTAATGGGGAGAGAGTACCAGGTCACCAGCATTGTGAAGCCTAATGCAGGATTGGCTCAGGTTACTGTTAACATAGGGCGGCTATGTAGGAATTTTACTAAAGAGGATCAGGTAGTGATTGTGGATGGGGCTGGTAATAGTATTGATAGGGATGGGGAGTATGACATAGATGGTGACCTGGAAAAGATAGCCACTCAGACTGGCAACACGAATGTGCATTTCGTGGAACTGTTTCAGCAGCACGATCGGCCTCATCTTAATACAGCCGTCAGGCGTAATAACATGAGACTTGGGGGTGCACTGATGACAGAAAGTGTGGGTCACATTTCAGTGGTGTCGGTGGAGTCTATCAACAAGACGGGTTTTACTAGACATGGCCTGCACCTCAACAGGTATAGGAAGAGGAAGTTGGCCAAGCTTATAGGTGACAGCATAGGTGGGGTTGGTGGGATCACTCATGGGAAAATTCCTGCAGTAGTGGGTGTTAGAGCTGCACCTTTTTTAGATTGAAGTCAGCTGATAGGTATTCCTGCTTAAGGGAAGTCTCTCTAACAAAGGAACCACTTTTGACAAAGCTTAGGTATCCGAGTAATGAAGGAATTAGAATATTTCATCAAAATATACAAGGTATTAGGGATAAAGTTAGTGAACTGCTTATAGATGTTGACTCTGAAATTATTGGTATATCTGAACACTTCTTAAATAAGGAGATAATTCAGAGGCTTTCTTTACCAGGATACAGGTTGGCTGGCAGCTTTTCGAGGAGCTCTTTGCGGTGTGGGGGAGTAGCCATGTATGTGAAAAAGAGCATCCCATTTGAGTCAATTGATGTTTCGAAGTACTGCACTGGAAAGGTGTTTGAATGTTGTGCAGGTGTGGTTAAATTTAACGGAGCTAAACTTCTAACTGTTGTTATTTATAGATCCCCAGACTCCAATTTAACAACATTTTTGATAAAGCTAGAGGAGGTTCTTTATAGGAAATACAAAAAGTTAGTTATATGTGGTGACTTCAATAGTAATTGTATAAGTGATTGTGCAAGGAAGAGGATGCTGGTAGACCTCCTTAACTCATATAATCATATGCAAGGAACAAGAGTGGCAAGATGTTTATAGTGCTGATACAGTAGACAATAAATATAATGCTTTTCTCAAGACTTTTCTCGTGCTCTTTGAAAGTTGCTTTCCGTTAGAACGTTCAAAACAGGGTACTAGCACAAACAGGTAGCCTGGGTGGCTGACTAGAGGGATAAGAATATCTTGTAGAACAAAGTGGCAATTACATCGAAACGTTAGAAACAGTCAAAATCTAAATGCAGCAGCCCATTACAAACAGTATTGTAAGGTGCTTAAAAATGTTATTAGGAAGGCAAAAAGTATGTGGTATGCAGATAGAATAGCTAAGTCTCAGGATAAAATTAAAACCATATGGTCAGTCGTAAAGAAAGTGGCAGGTCTGCAGAGACAGGTCGAGGATATAGAATCAGTGCGTAGTGGGAATGTCCGTGTTACTGATAAGTCACATATATGTACAGTATTTAATAATCACTTTCTGAATATAGCAGGTGAACTAAATAGAAACTTAGTCCCAACAGGGAATCATATAGCGCTCTTAGAAAAAAGTGTTCCGAGACTGTTACCTGAAATGCTCCTCCATGATACTGACAATAGGAAGATTGAATGATTAATTAAATCACTAAAGACCAAGAACACTCATGGATATGACGGGGTATCTAGCAGAATACTGAAGTATTGTTCTATGTATGTTAGCCCAGTACTTAGCCATATCTGTAACTTTTCCTTTAGGAGTGGTCGGTTTCCTGACCGATTAAAGTACTCGGTAGTGAAGCCACTTTATAAAAAGGGAGACACTGATAATGTTGACAATTATAGACCTATTTCTATGCCATCGGTGTTTGCTAAAGTCATCGAGAAGGTTGTATATACAAGGTTACTGGAGCATTTAAATTCACATAATTTGCTGTCAAATGTTCAGTTTGGTTTTAGAAATGGTTTAACAACTGAAAATGCTATATTCTCTTTTCTCTGTGAGGTTATGGACGGATTAAATAAAAGGTTGCGAATGCTAGGTGTTTTCTTTGATTTAATGAAGGCTTTTGACTGTGTTGACCACAAAATATTACTGCAGAAGTTGGATCATTATGGAGTTAGGGGAGTAGCTTACAACTGGTTCGCCTCTTACTTTAAGAACAGAAAGCAGAAGGTAATTCTCCACAATATTGAGAGTGGTAGTGATGATCAGTCCCAACGGGGCACTGTTACGTGGGGCGTTCCCCAAGGGTAGGTGCTGGGGCCACTGCTGTTTCTTATTTATATAAATGATATGCCTTCTAGTACTACAGATGATTCAAAAATATTTCTGATTGCTGATGACACCAGCTTGATAGTGAAGGATCTTGTGTGTAATATTGAAACAGTATCAAATAATGTAGTTCATGAAATAAGGTCGTGGCTTGTGGAAAATAATTTGATGCTAAATCACAGTAAGACCCAGTTTTTACAGTTTCTAACTCACAATTCAACAAGAACCAATATTTTGATCAGACAGAATGGGCATATTATAAGCGAGACGGAACAGTTCAAGTTCCTAGGCGTTCAGATAGATAGTAAGCTGTTGTGGAAAGCCCATGTGCAGGATCTTGTTCAGAAACTAAATACTGCTTTATTTACCATTAGAACAGTATCTGAAATAAATGACACTTCAACACAAAAAGTAGTCTACTTTGCATATTTTCATATGCTTATGTCGTATGGTATTATTTTTTGGGGTAATTCTTCTGATTCAAAAAGGGTATTTTTTGCTCAAAAACGGGCTGTTCGAGCTATATGTGGTGTAAGCTCGAGAACCTCTTGTCGACCCCTTTTCAATAGTCTGGGAATTCTGACATTGCCCTCACAGTATATATTTTCTTTAATGTCCTTTGTTGTTAGCAATATTAGCCTATTCCCAAGAGTTAGCAGCTTTCACTCAGTTAATACTAGGCAGAAATCCAATCTGCATGTAGAATGCACTTCCTTGACTCTTATGCAGAAAGGAGTGCAGTATTCTGCTGCATCCATTTTCAATAAGCTACCACAAGAACTCAAAAATCTTAGCAGTAGCCCAAACTCTTTTAAGTCTAAACTGAAGAGTTTGCTCATGGCTCACTCCTTCTATTTTGTCGAGGACCTCCTGGAAGAGCTAAAAAATTAAGCAAATTCTAGTGTTACATTGTTGATTTTCTTTATTTAAACTTACAACTTGTCACCTGAATATGTTTTTTTATAATTCATTTTATCTGTTTCTAATATCGTGTTATAATTTCATGTATTGACTCGTTCCATGACCATGGAGACTTCTCCTTAATTTGGTACCACGGAACAATAAATAAATAAATAAAATACATAAACAGATTAAACAGCAATGGTCACATTACCAATCCCTGCGGCACCCCACATTTAATAGTTTTGGTTTCTGATTGATAATCATCTGTTACTGACACATATTGCTTTCTGTTGCATATGTATGATTCTATCCACTTTCCTGCTTGCCCTCCAGTACCATAATTTTCCAATTTTCTTATCAGAATTTCATGGTCAAGTGCTGAAAGCTTTGGAGGGATCCAGAAACATTGCAGATACAACTTGTTTGTTGTCTAAGGGCTGTATAGAGTATTCTGTCAGACTGGCGATCGCTGATTCTGTAAATCTATTCTTTCTGAAACCGTGTTGTGATGGTATGAGAATGTTGTATTTGTTCAGATAATCAACTAATCTATTATACATAAGTACTTCCAGGATTTTTGAGAAAACTGGTATCAGTGAAACCGGCATGTAGTTGTTCGGGTTGTTCTTATCCCCTTTCTTGTACACTGGTACCACCCTGCTTATCTTCACTTTTTCTGGAAAAATTCCATCTCTGCGAGAACTGTTTGCTATGTCCAGTAATTGTAAGATCATTTGCTCACTTACTTGCTTTATTACATGTTTCAATATTTTACCATCACCAGCTGATTTCTTGGACCAGTTTCTGTATTGTTTTCCTCAGTTCATCTCCTGTGACTGGTCTCAAGAACGTGGTTCTGCTTGATTTTTGTGATAACTTAGTAGCCTTTTTTTGTGGACTATTTCTGTCCAGTTTTAAGGTCTCTACCACATATATATATAGTTATCATTGAGTACGTTAACTATTTCTCTACCATCTGTAACCACTGTGTTGTTTATTTTCATTGACCTGATATCTGGTTCTTTGTTTGATCCAGTTTGTTCCTGTCTTTCTTCATTAATGGTGTCTGAAGCTGCCTTTATTTTGTTTCTTGAGTTAATTGTGGTAGCATTCACTGCTCTTGATTTTTCCACACATATTATTTCTCTATACTTCTCCTCCCAAGGAGGAGGAAAATAAAAAGGAGTACAAACGATTTTTCTCTACTGAAAATTGTAATCAGTTCAAAAATAATTTAAGAAATGCAATTTGGTCAGAAGTCTTGGGACAAACAAACACAAATGATGTTTACAATATATTTGCTTCCACTTTTATGACATACTTTGAAATGTGTTTCCCAAAAAAGCTTTTGAGTTATAGATCATCTGGATCCAAAGGGACCTGGATTATACCCAGAGTTAAAAAGTCAAGTGAAACCATGAAATTACTAAGCTTCAAGTTAAAAACATGTCAGGATCAGCAATTTGTTGAGTATGTGAGGACATGCAAAAAGACTTACCGCATAGTAATAGCAATAGCAAAATTATTAAGTAATGATAGATTAATAAGGCAGGCTAGTAACAAGTCCAGAATGATGTGAAAAATGGTAAAAAAAGAAACTGGGGGTCAAACTAAAGAACAGGAAATCAGTCTTAAAAATAATGAAAATATTCCCATAGAAAAAGATGTCATGGCAAACTATGTAAACAATTATTTTGTAAATATTCCCCTTACTTTAAGGAGTAAATTTAAGTGACAACCAACAGTGATGACTCCAATGGCAATCCCAACAGATGAGAATGAAGTTCTAAAAGTCATTAAATGCTTGAAATCCAAATTGTCCTCTGGTTTGGATGATGTACCTGTATCAATAATTAAGAATATTACTCCATGTGTTGTCAAACCTATAGTGCACATAGCAAACTTGTCCCTTAGGGAAGGAATATTTCAGGATAAACTTAATATCTCTAAAGTGATACCTCTATACAAAAATGTTGACAGACATAAAATCGAAAATTACTGACCTATATCTCTCCTCCCAGCCTTCTCCAAAATGCTTGAGGAATTAATGAAAATCAGGGTTACAAAATATCTAGAAAAACATAAACTAATAAATAACAGTCAACATGGTTTTTGAGCAGGGCAAAGAACATAAACAGCCATAGTGGGCTACACAACAGAAATAGTAAGAAATTTGGAGTGAAATAAACAGGTTGTTGGAATTAATCTAGATTTATCCAAAAGCCTTCGATACTGTGAACCATGTAATATTACTAGGGAAACTTGAAGCAATAGGCATCAGGGGTACTGCTAAAAATGGTTTGAATCTTATCTGCAAAACAGGTCACAAGTTGTTGAGCTGAGGTCATCCAACAATCTTCACAATTTTAAACCCATATCTGAACCAAAACAAATTGAAATAGGTGTTCCACAGGGCAGCATTCTGGGCCCATTGTTATTTCTAATTTATATCAATGATATACAGGCTCCAGACACCTCAGCCAAAATTCTACTATTTGCAGATGACACAAGTATCATAATTAATGATATAAAAGAATCATTGTGTACTACAGCAGAAAAAATGCTCTCATACATACAGTCATGGTTTTATTCAAATAAGCTGACATTAAATACAAAGAAAACAAACTTTATACAGTATGGAAGCAAGTGTCAAGGGGAAAATATGTGCCTTATGCTGGATAGCAAACAAATGGAAAAAGTGTGCCCCACAAAGTTTCTGGGAATGCCAAATGACCAAGATTTAAACTGGAATGAACACAGTGTATATCTTACTCAGAAACTTAGCTCAGCATGTTTTGCCTTAAGAATAATATCCAAGGTATGTAGCAAAGAATGTATCAGAGCAGTGTACTTTAGTTATTTCCAGTCAGTTGCAAGCTATGGCATAAGTTTTTGGGGAAAAACTAGGTCAAGACTAAATGACATTTTTATTATGCAAAAAAGAGTTATTCGTATCATGACACACAGCCCACCACAAACTCACTGTAGACCCTTTTTCAGACAATTAAAGATGCTGACAATACCATTGGTATATATTTTTAAATGTCTGGAAATGATCAGTAAAAATAACTGCGATCTCCAAACCAACTCACGCTACCATGATGACAATACGAGGCATTGTAAAGACTTCCACATTCCCTATGTAGCAAAAACTAAAAGTCAGAAACATGTTAGCCACTTAGGAATAAAGCTTTTAAATGCATTTCCATCTCAAATTAAAGAATTGAAATGCAAAAATAATTTCAAGTGTGAAGTAAAAAAATACTTGATGGAAAAATGCTACTACAGTGTAAATGAATATCTGTCTCAGACTGTGGATTGAAACCTGTACTTATTGTATAAAAATTCAAACTAATTTAATTATGTTTTCAACTTTGTAATTATGGTACTTATGAAAAATCTGTTAAATATCTGTAATACGTTTTGTGTATAAGGCATAGTTCATGATCTATAATTGTTTATCATGAGCACGTACTCCTGTTTTGTGTAATAAGTTCTTGTACACTACTTATGTACTATGTGTATGTAATTTCTTTTGCTGTTTGTATATGTTTGTCCAGTTATTATGTGTATGTATTATTATGTGTTACGTGTAATTAAATGACAAATCCTATATCACGTGTGTGATCTATTGGATGCTAAATGAATAAATAAATAAATAAATAAATTTTACAATTTTCAGCTTCACACTGAACATGGAATCAAAGGAACTTATTCAAAGTAGAACTGAAATCATCTTTCACTGATAAGTTCTTAGACTCTCTGAATAAATGTTAATATCAAACTAAACTGAAGTTTTTGTATATTTTGTTCTGTAAAATCTGAATATTTTTAATAATTGTGAAATAGCATACAAAATTTATAAAGAATTGTTAGAATGTTTTCAAAAGTTATCAGCTGATGACTCCATGTAAAAAAAATACTACAAATACATAGGCAAAATAAAAAAATAAATCTTACTTTTAACTGTACTTCTGAATATATTTAGCCAAAAACTCCCATCCAAATGTTTTTCATTTTCTGCAGGCAGCAACACTCATGTTAAAGTATGTCTGCTAGTCTAAAACTTAAGGAAACTGAACAGTGCATGTCATATGATATAAAAGTAACCCAATGAAACTATTAATCAAACAGTAATCATTTATTAATAAAAATACAATCATATACATGACAAATAGTGTTTGTATAATTATTGTAATACAAAGTTCACTGAACATATAAACATATTTTTAGGAAATTAGTCAATATCACACTGCCCAACATCTCTGACACTTCAAGCCATGTGTATTTGTCTAACATACAAATTTCTTCAAGAGATTTTCTCAATAAAACTTAATTTTATCTTCATGTTTTCCCATATTTTCAATACTTGGAACTGCATGTGGCTTTTATGGTGCTACATTTGCACCAAATATTTTCTGCAAGTAATATAATTTTTTATATTCATTATTATTGCTGCTATCAATATATTAAATAGTATACTACATTTATTACAATGAACATTTTCATTCTAATGTTAGGAATATGTACTAGACCCTGTAATCTTATTATGTTCTTTGTGATAAAGACAGTACACATTCAATGGCCTTTATTCATCAGCTGGTTTGTCCCTTTACTTGGATATGAAACTAACTCTTTGAGTTGACACCCAGTGTTCACTGCATTACATCATTTGTGCATATTAATTCTATCTTAAGTTCCCCTCCACCATGACATCAACAGTGTGTTAATTGCCTACTAAAACCACAACAGTTAATTTCTGCTCTTGTTGTTTAACATAACTTTGTAGCAGAGTTCCAACTACTTAAACATTGTATTTACAGCTGCCAAGAGAGTAATAAAGAAAAACTCATTTATATCCCTCGTGGAGCTCCTTCTGTCTGTTACAATGTAAAACAGTTTTATCTCATTATTCTTTAATGGTTTTCAGTTTTATAAAGTATAATTCTTTCAATCATGGGCACAGAGTAAAGTGTATTTGTTTTTTCTCCAAGCTCTGTGTATCAAGTTCCAAATATATATTTTTAATACTTTACAGCCTGATATTTTGCAAGTTATTCTCTGATATTTCATTAAGAATTTTCACTACACATGAAAACTCTGTATATCATATGTATACTAACTTTACTTGAAGAAATACAGTGATCTGCCACAATTTTATAGAGTTTATTCTACTCTAGAGCACATTTTTGGCTTTCACCCATTTTCAATTGTCACAGTAGGTTTGTATCTTCCTCAGTATAACCTTTTTATTGATCACATTTTGAATGCTGTAGCTGCCCTGTGCAAAATACAATGCACTTAACTACAAATTGTCCATTTATGTTTAATTCATAGTTACATGCACTAACCTTTGTTCTGTAATTTGTAGATCCTTTCTTACACTAACATGTCCACTTCTATAGCTCATTGGTCATTATGTCTGGCTGCTATGCAGTGGCACTCAAGTCTGATTCCCGGTACTGGCAGGAGATTACCCATGCTGGGGAAACTACTATTTGATTGATAAGTAACGGCTCCTATGTCAAGAAAGCATTCTGACACAATGCTCTTTCATCCATATCTAAGGGAGCCATTGGCAGAGGATGACATGGCTCTTGGACTTGGACAGTTCTGATTGGCTCATGGGCCAGAAACACAGAGCTTTGCTGGTCTCTGCCCCCCTCCCCCCCCCCCCCCCCCCTCCAAATGCATGCATTGCATAAACAGTATGCACTGTAACATTCACCAGGTGACCTATTAATGCATTTGTTTGTATTGGAAGTTACATATAAACTTTCTTACACATTTGAAAACTACTTCTGAAGTCAGCCATGTTCATAGACTCAATCTTGATGCCCTTAAATTATTAAAAATCTGTTCAAAATACAATATATGATGTAATGAAAAACATTTCCCTTTTTAAATGCAGACTGATTATATTAGAGACAAACAGTAGCTAAATTATATTTAATATTATTAAGGTTCGTTGGCACAGTTTTTTCTGTATAGGTAGTGGTAACACTAATGTTACATACAGGTAACAGACTGACACATTGGACTAAAATTTTATAATGAATACTCCGAGAACTAAATGACTTATATTATACTTACATTGTAGTTCATATACTTAATATTATATAAACAGTCATCACACTGGGCAGAGAATAGAAAATTAAAAATGGTTCAAATGGCTCTGAGCACTATGGGACTTAACTTCTAATGTCATCAGTCCCCTAGAACTTAGAGCTACTTAAACCTAACTAACCTAAGGACATCACACACACCCATGCCCAAGGCAGGATTCGAATCTGAAACTGTAGCGGTCGCGCATTTCCAGACTGAAGGGCCTAGAACCGCTCAGCCACGCTGGCCGGCTGGGAAATATGTAAAACCTACAGGAAGATGTACCATTCATGTGGGTATAAATGATCTTACATAGTCCTTAGAATTCATCGTCTTACAAGAGTGTAGTCACAATGTCATTCTTGGATGGAACTTTTTGAAAGCTTCTCAGGCAATTATAGATTGTGGTTGCTCGAAGATTATGCTAGACGAGATGAGATACTGTTGACATGGATATGCACATCCGAGTGTGTAGAGACTATGTGTGCTGCACGAAGTGATCATTCCTGCAGTCAGCACTATAAAGGTAACTGTCACGTGTCATGCCATGCATGAACCCATGGATCTTGTAGTGGAATTTAAGAGAAGCATACCACTGGAGAATAACTTGGTCATCTCAGCCTCTGTCGCCTCATTTAAGAACGGATTTGTTGAATTGTGGATAGTTAACTGTCGGCAAGAACTGCAAATGCTTCCAAGACACATGTGCATAGCAAAGCTGAGCCATTAATTGCAGAACAGCTGAGTGTCATAGAAACCTGCCATGCCACGTCTATGGGGGAAATTAGTGTTACCACTACGAGACAAGCTCAACTATCACCAGATCTCACTAAGGAACAACAGAAGAAGCTACTCACCATTCTTCAAGAGTTCTCTGAATGCTTCAATCCACAGGTGAAGAGCAAATTAGACAAATCGGTGGTGAAGCACCAGATTAGCACTGGAGGCCATCAACCAATAAGCCAGAGAGCATACCATGTGTCAGCAATGGAACATCGAATAATTCACGACAAGGTAGAGAAAATGATGAAGAATGACATCATTCAGCCTTCGTAGAGCCCATGGTCATCACCAGTGGTCCTTGTCAGGAAGAAGGATGGTAGTTGGCGCTTTTGTGTTGATTACAGGAAGCTTAATAAGATAACTAAAAAGGACATTTACCCTATTCCACGAATTGATGATATGCTAGATTGTCTGAAGGGGGATAAGTTTTTCTCAGTGATGGACATGTACTCGAGATACTGGCAAACCAAAGTAGATGACGCTGATTTTGAGAAAACTGCATTCATCACCCTTGATCGCCTGTATGAGTTTAAGGTAATGTCGTTTCGTTTGTGTAATGCACCAGCAACTTTTGAACGTATGATTGATAGTCTTCTAAGGCACCTGAAGTGGACAATGTGTCTTTGTTATTTAGATGACAGTATAGTGTTCTCAGAGACATTTGATGAACATATAAAAAGACTGAGGGCCGTTATTAAGAGTCTCCTACAAGGCGGACTAAAACTTAATCCAAGAAAGTGTCACTTAGCCACATGGGCTTAGCCAAGCGATCTAAGGCGCTGCAGTCATGGACTGTGTGGTTGGTCCCGGCGGAGGTTCGAGTCCTCCCTTGGGCATGGGTGTATGTGTTTGTCCTTAAGATAATTTAGGTTAAGTAGTGTGTAAGCTTAGGGACTGATGACCTTAGCAGTTATGTCCCATAAGATTTCACACATTTGAACAGTTTTGAACAAAGTGTCACTTAGGAGCAAAAGAAATTGAAATACTTGGACATCTTGCGTCAAACGAAGGTGTGCAGCCAGACCAAGGATAGGTGAGATCTATAACGGAATTTCCTATTCCTAAAAGTACTAGAGACGTGAGAAGCTTCCTCAGATTATGTTCTTATTACCATTATTTTATCAGAGACTTTTGTATCAAAGCCAGGCCACTCCATGAGTTGTTAACAGCTGATGCTAAATTTATCTGTGGTGGTGCTCAACAAGATTCCTTCGACATGCTGTGAAAAGCTCTGATGACTGACCCTGTACTTGGTCTGTATGATGAGAGAACACCTCCAGAACTACACACAGATGCCAGCGGATTTGGTATTGGTGCTGTTCTGCTACAAATTTTGGATGGAAAAGAGAAGGTTATAGCCTATGCTTCTAGGACACTTACTAAAGCCGAGAGAAACTACTTATCTACAGAAAGAGAACGTCTTGCTGTGATCTGGGCCATGTGCAGATTTCGACAGTATCTCTATGGAAGGCAATTCACAGTTGTTACAGACCATCATCCATTTTGGTGGTTGACAGGTTTTATGGATCCAACAGGACGACTTGCCAGGTGGGCAACACATCTTCAAGAGTATGACATTACCATAGTGTACAAAAGTGGAAGGAAACACCAAGATGCAAACTGTCTCTCAAGAAACCCTGCGCAAGACCATCAAGACTTTGATGAAGATAGGGTAGCCAAATTTATCGTAGAAGACATGATATTAAAACACGGTGCCCCAAGGTCATTAATTACGAGTCGAAGGAAAGTTTTTCAATCGATTCTTGTGACAGAGATAAACCGTCAGTGCAAAATGACTCATCATATGACAACTGCCTACCATCCGCAAACTAACAGGCTTACTGAACACCTTAATAAGACCTTGGCCGACATACTATCAATGTTCGTGAATGTTGAGCAGAGCAACTGGGATAAGGTGCTATCTTTCGTGACGTTTGCCTACAACACCGCCAAACAAGACACCACAGGATTTTTCCTGGTGTATGGGCGTGAGGCAACTACGACAATGGATACTGTGTTTCCGTTGCATCCCGATGACATGGATGACAACTACATCGGCCAGGTGTTAACCAGAGCTGGGGAAGCTCAGCAGTTAGCTCGACTCCGCATGCTGCAGGCTCAAGAAAACGGTCGCCGAAGGTACGATGCATGCCACTGCCCTGTTGTCTACCAGCCTGGTGACCTCGTCTGGATCTTCACTCCTGTTCGGAAAGTTGGTCTCTCTGAGAAGCTCCTCAGGCGTTACTTTGGACCTTATAAAATTGTAAGAGAGTTGTATGATGTTGCTTATGAAGTTGAAGATTTCGACCCCTGCACAAGACGATGAAAGATCAGAGATACAGTGCACATCCTTCTAATGAAGCCCTATAAGGATCCTGCAACCCAGTTTACATTTGAAGCTTCAGCAACAGGGAACAAGTGGAAAGGTGACGAAGAGTGTGGCAGCAAAAGAAGTTCTAAGAAGATCACCATCAGGATGAGGATCAGTCATCGGGAGTCGGAGTATGCAGGACCAATGACTCATTGCCGGACTAGGAGGATGTAACACTGAGACGCTGTCCTATTAAGGAGGGAGCGATGTTGCAGAAGAACCCGACTAGCACAGTTGCTGTAGTGTAGTGGTTATGATAGAAGACTGTTGCATCCAGGGTCGTCAGTTCAAAACTCACCTGAACAGCAAACTTTTAATATCTATATTCGGTTTGAGTACATTCTAGAAGTATCCGCAAATAGCAAGAATAATTGTACTGGAATGTTCTGTAGCTGTACATATACTATATGTGTTCTGGCTGGAGGCATTTTGCTCCGTGCTCTTGTATGTGCAAGTGCTGAATAAACCTTTGTTAAGTGAAGTTAGTGGTTGCCATTCATCTAATTACACCTTCTTCTACATGACAATATTATATGGAGAGTTTGACAGTGTGCCAATGGCTAGGCACATCAGTCAGCTCCACCCCAGTCTTCCTCACTGTAGTTTACAATGACATTATGTGCCCTTTCTTGAGGACCATGTGGTTAACTGTTGAAATCTCCCTCTCCCTATTATTATACATCATCTGCCTCCAGCAGAAAAGAGTGGCAGCTATGGTGCGAGCCTTGGAGCAGATCTTCTGAAAAGAGGGTGCATTGTGCACACTGGTGAATGGCAATAGTCCCTGGTCCATGGCAACCAATTTCAAAAGGTTTTGTACTTGTATTTCAATTAAGCAACGTATCACACACTTTTTCAAAATAAACAGGCTTACACAAATTAAAGTCAGGGTTAAGGTTTGCCAACCTTCATAGTAGTCTCCCCATATATCTCACTGAGCTTGAAGTTTCTTGACCTAGCCAATGCCACATCATTTCAGTCTGTCATTCATGTGAGGGAAAAGTTATTTCTGTTATCCTTAATCAATTTTCAACAAAAAAGGTTGAACTTAAAATCCAATCATGACTCATGGTGACATGTAATAATATCTAATGTAAACTATCTCCATTCATAATGTCTGAAGGATTTTTTTCTTTTTTTGTCCTGCACGCAAGATATGGAATAGATTTATAACAAACAACAAAATGTAATAAAAATTAGAAAAAGTTATAATTTCATATTGAGATACATTGGTTATAGTCCTAATATTGACTAGAAAAAATTACATCTTCAATTAAAAATAACTGAGTAAAATATAATTTTCTAAAATATGAAGCAGAATATGTTTCATCATGCATACAAAAAGTGTAAAACTGTGACACTGCACCAACTGTTCATCTGTTGAAGGGAGAAAAAGGACATGTACAAAAACTTGAATTAAAACAATAATTATGAACAAAACACACACAACACTGGTGTACTATTCCATAAAACTGTATCATATTATATGAGTGTTGTGTGTGTTTCATTCATAACTTATAAAATATTCTATGATAAACAGATGGAACAATCAATCAATAAAATAGTAATAATTAGTGCAGATACATTCATGAACTATTTCTGGAATTTACTTTCAGCTTTTTTTATAACTTTTCCCCACAAGTTACAAAAGATAAAAACAAGTGGCATTTATAAAACTAGTGACCTAATTTTCTTTGTTTGAATGATTACCTGTTTTTGGATATTCTGCTATTCTTGTTCTCAATCAGACGAATCTCTGCTTTAGTTACTTATGGTAGTAATTTTGGCAGAAAGAAGACTTCCCCTGAAACGATAACTATGAGAACACATAATAAGTATGGAATTATAGCAAGCAATAATTATTTTTAAGCAGGAACAGAAAATCATATCATTTGTATTCCTTGCCCCTGTCAAAGTTTTGATCATATACAAGGTGTACAACTTTGCTTCCGCCATATTTCCCCAACATTTGAGGCCTTAATGAAACAAATTGGTTACACATGTACCATTCAAAATATTTTCCATCACTGGCTGCTACTTTCTCCTATCTTCTGGGCAGGGTATGAATCCCGCGTCGAAAAAATTGTTCATCGTTTGAAGCGATCCATGAATCGATCCAATTTGTGACTTCTTCATGAGATTGGAAGTACTGGGTGGCCAGGTCATGTGCCATTGATCTAAATAGGTGATAGTTAGAGGGAGCAATGTCTGGAGAATACTGCGGGTGGCGTAGGACTTCCCATTTTTATGTTTCCAAGTACGTTTTTACATCTTTTGCAACGTGGGGTCGAGCATTGGCGTGCTGCAAAATCACTTTATTGTCCCTCTCACTATATTGTGGCCGTTTGTCTTTTAATGCTCTGCTCAAACACATTAATTGCATTTGATAATGAGCACCTGTGATTGTTTCACTTGGTTTCAACACCTCATAGTACACGATGCCAAGCTAGTCCCCCCAAATGCAGAGCATGATCTTTGGAGCCATGAATATTCAATTTGGCTGTCAATGTGGAAGCATCCCCATGATTTTTTGCATTTAGGGTTATCGTAATCAACCCATTTTTCATTCCCAGTCACAATGCAATGCAGGAATCCCTTCCATTTTTGCCTCTGAAGCTAATGTTCACAAACACACAAACGCCATTCAACACCTCTTGGATTCAGCTCACACCGGACCAAAGTTCCTTCTCTGTGAATCATGCCCATAGCCTTGAGACATTTTGAAATGGCTTGCTGTGTCACTACCATGAATCATGCCAATTCTTTTTGAGTTTGACGTGAGTCTTCACTCAGCAATGCCTCCAATTCTGCATCTTCGAAAACATTCCCTCTTCCACCACTATGTAGTTCTACAACGTTAAAATCGCCATTCTTGAAGTGTTGAAACCACTCACAACATGTTCATTCACTAATAGCGTCCCTACCATATGTACTTGAGACCATTTGATGAGACTTAGCTGCTGTTTTCTTCATGTTGAAACAAAACAGTAACACCACCCGCAAATGACAAGAATAAGGCTCTTAACTGACATTTTCAATCCAGAAAAACTTTATGATGCAGACACAAATCAACAAATGTTTGAATGATGTTATGTTGACCGAGGTCCAAGCTAAATGCCCGATGCCTGCGATCTGTTCCTTTCGAGCACTACTTACTGTTGTCGCCACCTATCAGCAAATGGCGGAAACAAAGTTGTACACCTTGTAGCTGATGTGACCAGTGCAGTTACAAGTTTCAAACACTAAAAAAATGTTATTAGTTGTTAATTCACTTCTGACTGTTAATTACCTACTTATATTTTTAAATTAAAATAAATGACATGCAGGACACCATAGTATTAATTATTATCATTACAGAAAAATATTATGAAAAGACAGAAGATCTTATGATAGAGGGAAGAGAAATGTTTAATTATTATTGTGTGGTGGGTGAAGGAAACGAAAGAGATATAGTAGAAAAATTTGCACTAGGCACACAGAATTGTAGAAGTGAAAGGTTAATTAATTTTTGTAAATAGAACTCATTAGTCTTTGGTAACGCCTTGTACTAGAACCATAAAAGGAAGTGATATACATGGGTTTCTTTTCTGAATGGAGAGAGGTACCAACTGGACTACAAACTTACAAGGAAGAGATATGGTAACTTCCGCAAGAATGCCAATGCATACCCTGGAGCTGACACAAATTTTTTCCATAACCTGGTGGTAGGGGAAATAAAAGTTAAGTTGAAGAAAGTATGGAGAGGAGAAGCTAAAGAGAAATTAAGTATAGAGACTCTAAAGGAGGCAATTAAATAACTAGACGTGGAAAAAGAAGTTAGTACAAAAACTACGAAAAGAAATTAGTAACACCGCATAAATGATAAACGGATAAAAATGAGAGACAGACTCAGGGCAGCTTCAAATGAAGTTGCAAGAAACGAAAGTTTAAAAACATCAGGAAAGAATAGGTGAAAGAAAACATATTATGTAAATTGAAAGTGGAGGATGGAGAAAGGAGAGGGAAGAAACTATTGATGTCAGCTGCATTGGGACTTTATGCAAAATCAGAGATGATGAGGGAAAATGTGTGCCCACCTGGGATTTGAATCCAGGATCTCAGGCTTGCTAGGCAGTTGTGTTAACCACTGCACCATCTGGACACAGCAACTGCAAGGTCTACCTCAACTACAAGGACTGTCTTGGCACGTCTCCCACCCGACCCACATTCCCACCTACTTCCACCTCTGCACAGTCCCTGTCCATGTCCTCCATGCTCACTACTTTGAGATTCCCACAGAATGTCAAACAAAATTGTGCATCTGCACTGAAGATGGTGGATTCATTGCCCACTGAGGTAAATCAGTTATTTGAATGTGTGGTGTCTATTCTTTTGGGACATGTCCTTACACAGGTTCTACAAGGTCTGGAGAGAAGAACATGAGGCCTCTAGTTGAAGATGTCTTGGCACACTGCTGCATTGTGTAATTACATTTCAAACAGATAGCAAGAGCATATGCAAATGGCATCCAAATAATATACTGATCTTCAAAATTTTTCTGTGGAAACTGGAACACTGTAAAATGATAATAATTTTATGCTTGGTTGGTTTTAAATTAAAACATTATTTATCACTGCTCAAATATTTATACTTAAAATTTTGTACCCTTTTCATCATTTTGAGAGTAATGATGCATATTGTTGCAGCCTGGGGTACTGGCCTTTCAATTGCACTACTTAGCATATTGATAGCATGATTTGTTCATGAAAAGCTTAGTTTTACTAAGACTGCAGAACATATATTAAACAGTTTTCCGCTCAATGTGGTATACCTCTTTGTTAGCAGTTGATAAAACCATGTCTGCTAATCATCTTTCACCTGTAGTGTTGAAAGACTCTAAAAAATCAGGCTTTGGTATATTTGGGAAGAACAGACTTGTTGAAAGTAAATACAAATGCATCTTACTTGTACAGTAATCCAATGACCTTTTATGTGATATTTTTTATGATAGTCACTCCATCAACCTCACATCCTTTGTTCAATTCACTAATGTCCTGGTCTATTATGTCCACAAAAGTCATAACCCCTTTGCCACAATTTTGGATATTGTGCAGCTCCGTCATAATTGAGTGCTCTCCAAGTCATAAATACTCTGCAGCTTTGTAACTCCAAATGATACAGCTGCTTTTACACTAAGAATGCCTCAATGTGCACATGTTTTACCATATTCAAAATTCCTGCTATCCAATACAAAGCTTTCTGACTGTAGAGATGTGACAGATTTTTCAACATGCCTTATTCTCCTATTATGCTTATAACATATTCAGCAAATTGACCTGTATTCTGTTAATGCTTTATTATTTCATCTTGACTAATATTCAGCTGGGTTGAACTCATTTCTCTTAAGAAGTTGGGAGATAATACTATCCAATAGCCCACTCAGACTTATGGGACTGTTTTCATTTGGTGTTGGATGATTCATGGACACACCAGCCCCCAGGTTGCCTGCTAAATGTTCAGTGTGTACAATTTTTCACCCTATTGGCACAAAGCACACTTTCAGGTAGGCCAATTCCAAATGTGTGGCAATTGAGACCCCTGCTAAGGGAGAAAGCACAAAAACATAGGGGGCAGATGGGTCGGGGGGGGGGGGGGGGGGGAGGGGGGGGGGCGGTTGCACAAAAAAACGACTCAAGAAAATACAAGGCAGGCAGACAGTTTAAGAATTAACTGGGTAAGGTATGTGAGTTCTCCCAACCATCATCTGCCCATGAGAAGAAGCCTTTTCCTCAATCCATGACTGTATACAAACCCTGTTCTTAATGTGTCATTTCTACAGTGCCATTATGTCCTAGAAGCATCATTATAAACAGATGACTACTGCCTAACAGACCTCTCCCATTCAGGTGGTTTATGTGGCAACAGTGCACTCAGTTCCCACAGCTGTTGCCTACACAACTCCCTCATCTACCACAACAGAGTTGTTGGTGCTACTTTGTCAGAGTATAGCAGGATCTCAAATGCCGACTAGTGAGTGTTAAGCAGACATGATATTTAACTGAAGGCTTCTGATTTTTGGTAATTTTTGCCAAATGAATACCAAACACGATGTGACAGTGAAAAAGGCAGCTCATGTTTTGATTGGTACGATCAGCCGAGTAAATAAAAAAGGACTCTGAAACAAGACTTCTGCAGCTGATGAATAACATTACAGGAGTTGTTATTTGTGCTTATAGATAGCTAAGCTCTATTCATCTATGTTGAACCTTTTTGTAAAAAAACGTATACTCTAATAATGGTCATCGGCTGCAGTACTCAAGCATCTGGTGTCATAAGGCCACTGAAAGTATGTCTTACTTGGTACTAGATATGCCATTTGATTTTAGGGTGAATTAAATTTCAACACATTACAAAGTATCGAAAATGTTGAATGTTATGCATAAATCACTTTGCTAAAGTTTTAACCATGAAATCTCATTGCTGTGGTTCATTTTTGTTAGATCTACACTCAAAGTAAAAAATTAAAATTTGTTACATGACAATAGAGAAAATGGCAGAAAGCTACTTTATAGAGAGGACTGGGAGGGAAGGGGGTGGGGGGGTGGGGGGGGGTAGTTTTAGTAGTTTCGCTAAGAGCACAGGATTTCTTCAGTACCCTTATGCTTGTTATCTGTTTATTTTAATAGAGGTTTGTACCATATCCATGACCCAAGCAGTTAATCTAGGATCCATATCACCTATGACATAAAATTTTCCACTGCCATGCCACTGGTAGTCACTGTGGCAATCAGATAACTTACAGTTACAGAGTACTGACAGAACTCATCTGCTCCCACCTGCAGTGGGATATCATCCTCTAGGATTACATTTTCTCAACAGGAATTGTGGGTACCAGTATTGTTTTTCAAATTTTGGACAGGTCAATATAATTTTATACACAGTATTTTATATTTCAAGCTAAAATTTATGAAAAGGAATTATTTTATAAAATATTTTAGTTTCGATGTTATAATTGGCAAGTACTAGTTCTGAATGTAGAGTCAAAATTATTTTTTTAGAAACCTTTGAAATTACAAATTATTGGCACACTTAAAATTTCTATTATTAATTATACAATCCTGTACTGTTTACTATATTTATTTCTGGATTCATTTATGAAATAATAATAAAAATTAATAATGTAACAGAAACTAGTAGAAATTCATTTGTGAAGAAAAATTGTAAACCCTTTGGAATATGATTATTTCTGCAGAGTGTGAAAGTCACGAGCATGCCTCTGATGTGATTGGATGTATTTTTGTATTTTTGTGAACAATGTAATTTTTGCTTTGTTAATGTGAAAAATCAAAATACTGTACGATATACTAAAATGTGAGGAAATATATTTGTGTAAAACGAAAACCTCCAGCAACAATCTTCAGATTTATTTAGTTCAAACAAACTGTGAGAACCCAATGTGACATTTTCAGCTTCAACAATCAGACCCCTCGACAAGGAGAACTGGAGCCAACTCAACATGACAATCTAAGTAAACTAGAAAGTTCATTGTAATCTTCACTTCTCTCAAATCTTCATAAAAGACTTTGGTTATTAATTATTTGTACTGTACATTGTTTAATGTGGACAACATATGGAAGTAGGGAGGAGGGGGAGATTATAAGTGTGGATGTCAGTTGTGATTAATTGACTAATAATGAAATTTTGTCTATTACAGAAACTGTTTTATTTTGTTGATTTTTGAAATTTATCTAAGAAATAATTTTTGATCACATGGAGTGAAACTGATGGCTGCCCAACAAAGGATATTTATACCAACAGTGACAATGTACTGGATCATCAGATTGTTGATAACTTATATAAAGGTGCATTCTGGAGTAAGTTAGCTGTGATTGGTCAGACTTTGTATCCCAGTTGGTGGAATGAAGTAAAAGAGGATCTAAGCAGGAAGTGTAATTTTGACAGTAATGTGTTTTGTGTTTCTTCTGTAACAAGTGATGTTAGATGTGCCATGGAAGCAATTCACTGTGTTCAATCTTTACCTGACAACACGAGTGATCAAAGTAATAGAGGATTGTTTTAGATTTTGGGTGGACTTACACCAAAATTAAGATTTATGGCAACTGTTTCATTGATACAGGTAGCTTGATTTTTGGTGTATCTTAACACTTTAGAGACAAAATCAAGTATAGTAAGAGTTTTGTGGAAATGCCCATTGTAAGTGTAAAGATAAGAGCAGCTGCAGGTGAGCAGCACAAATTGGTAAAATCTAAGGTACTTTTAACTTTTGGTATAGAAGAAAAGACCTTTGAGCATGCATACTTAGAGATCCCTAGTCTTTAAGATGATATGAATAAAAATCTCTCGGTGTACTTGCTGCGTCAATTCAGGATAAAACTCCAAGCTTTCGACCACTACCTCCATGGTCATCGTCAGGGCTAAAACTGACTATCATAATCTAGTGAGGCTTCCACTTTTATATGCAAATGTCAGCTTCTGATTGGCTGGAATACGTCATAGTAACAGCGATATGGTGCATAGTGAAGTGGTGCCGTCTACTTCCATAGATGTAGTTTCTATACCGCGTTGCTTGCAGTGCCATCCCTTGAATCAGGAGGTATAGTGCGGGAAGTTTTCCTCTGCGATTTTTCTTTATCCAGTGCACTCTTCCAGGTGTTGCTAACTGCATAGCCTTAGTCTCTGTTAAAGTTATTATCTCTAAGTCTAATTTAGATTGCTTCCTGGATCACAGAGTCCCAGTAATTCGATGCATAGGCTGTTACTCTCGTTTCTTCAAATAAAATCTTATGCTTGTTAAGCAGGCTATGCTCAGCCACCGCTGATCTTTCCAAATACCTTTATTTCAGGTGGTGCTGGTGCTCGATGCAGCGGTTGGCAACAGTTCTTACGGACTGACCCACGTAATTCTTGCCGCATTCGCAAGGAATACTATAAATTCCCGGCACCCTTAAGCCGAGACTACCTTTGAATGGCCTCAACATTTCCTTAATTTTCCTAGGTGGTCGGAAAACTGGTTTTATTCCTTGCCTCTTTAGGACTCTGCCTATCTTGCTTGTTGTAGCACTGCAAAATGAAAGCTGCACAATGTGTTAGTCCTCTTCTTGTTTATGGACGGCATCATGTCTTACTTTCTTGGACAATACTGATTTAATTTCACCGACAGAATAACCATTCCTCTTGAAAACAGTCATCAAATGGTTAATCTCGGGACTGAGGTGGTCCTTGTTCTAAATAGTCCTGACTCTGTGTACTACAGAATTCAGTGTAGCTCTCTTCTGAGATGGATGATGGAAGCTGTGGCTATGCAGATATAAGTCTGTATGCATTGGTTTCTGTACACAGAATGGTCCAGTCGTCCATTTGGTTTTCGCTCCACCAACACATCTGAAAAGGGTAACTTCCCTTCCTTCTCTACCTCCATTGTAAATTTTATGTTTGGATATACACCATTCAAATGTTCAACGAACTGCTGCAGCATGTCACTGCCATGTGGCCAGATTAAAAAAGTATCGTTGACGTATCTGTAGAAGCATGAGGGGCAGAGGTGAGCACTGCTCAATGCTCGTTCTTCAAAGTCCTTTATGAAAAAATTCGCCATTGCTGGTTATAGTGGCGAACCCATGGCTGTTCCATTCATCATTTCATAATAATTTCCACTGTATAAAAAGTAAGTGGTCATCAAGGTATGCCGGAACAACTTCAAAATTTCTGAGGAAAAATAAGCAGCCAACAGTTTAATGTGTCATCCACAGGTACTTTGGTGAACAGAGAAACCACGGCGAGGCTGACCATGATATCATTTGGGCCTATCTTCATCTGTTTTATGATATCAACAAACATTTTTGAATTCTTAATATGATGTGGGCAGTGACCAACTATAGGCACCAACAATTTAGTTAAGTGTTTTGCAAGCCTGCACGTAGCAGAGCCAACAGTGCTAACAATTGGTCTCATTGGGACGTTCTCCTTATGAACCTTTGGCAAACCGTACAATCTTGGTGGCCTAGGTGCGGCATATTGCTGTTGCTATGGCGTATTCCAGCCAATCAGAAGCTGTCCTTTGCATATAAAAGTGAGAGCCTTGCTAGTTTATGACAGTCAGTTTTAGCTCTGATGACGACCATGGAGGTAGTGATCGAAAGCTTGGAGTTTTATCCTGAATTGACGCAGCAAGTACACCGAGAGATTTTTATTCAAGAAATACATCACGAAAGACTTCATATCCATTTTAAGAAAATATAATTCTCATTGTGGATTGGAGAGTGAAAGCTGAGGCTTGTTTTGGATGGAGTGCTAAAGAATTGTTTATTTTGGAATCTAAAAGTATTACTTACATGAAAACTAATTTCTGCATTTTAAAGTGTGGGAAAAGTTGTAACTATTTGCAAAACATTGTGAACCAAGGTGAGTACCAGACATTTTATAACAACATACATTTTAATGAGACTGAGGATCAGGATTCTGAAAGTGTAGTAGATTCTAAAGTGAGGGAAGCTAAAACTCTTAATGACCAACATAAGGAACAACTTAGGAATTTGTTATTGGAGTTTAGAAATGTGTTCAGTGAAAGTCCAGGGAAAGTGAAAGGCTATCAGGCTATGCTTTACCTTAGAGATCATCAACCTTTCTTTTTCAAACAAGTATACCATTTTCAAAAGGGAAAGATTTAGAGAAAGAAATTCAGAAAATGGAAATGTGGGGAGTGATTGAGAGAAGTAGGAATGCTTACAATAATCCTTTGGTAGTGGTAAGTAGGAGAAATGATGGAGTAAGAATTGGTTTTGACTCTAGACATCTTAATAAGTTTCCTATCGGAGAGAATGACCATCTTTAGAACATGGATGAGCTGTTATACAAATCTGATTATGTAAAATACAAGAGTAGTTTGGACTTGACATCTGGATTTCATCAGATTGCACTTGAAATTAATTTTAGAAAGTATGCTATATTTTTGCTTGGAGGTAAGTGTTCTCAATACTGTGTGGTGCCATTTCGGCTAAATGTATCTGTAGATGAATTAATATGAGGGCTGGATCCTGTCTTGGGAAGCGAAGTGCATTCAAAGTTAATGGTGCATGTTGATGACATTTTGGTCACTGAAAAGGCATGGGAACAACATTCGGATCTGTTAAGAGATGTGTTTTCAAAATTTGAATTGGGAGGTATGACTTTGAAAATACGTAAGTGTACATTTGGAGTAGAAGAAGCAAAATTTTTAGCACATTTTTTATCTGAGAAAGGAATTGCACCCGATGAAGAGAAACTTGATGCAATTGGTAAAAAAAAAAAAAAAAAAAAAAAAAAAACAGCTTAAATCATTTTCTGGGTAAGTGGATTGCATAGAAAATTTTATAGCAGCCAAGCTTTGAATGCTTCATGCCTGTGTGAACATTTGAAGAGGAATACTGTTTGAAATTGGAATCAGGAATTTTAGGATGCTTTTGCTGAGATCAAAGGACAGTTGTGTCAAAGTCAGATATTGGTCAGACTTGATTTGTCTTGTCCTTTTTGTATTATGACAGACTGTAGTGATGTTGGTTTGGGTGCTCGTTTATTTCAGGAGGCTAAAGCTGAAGGCGCTGTCAAACATAGACCACTTGCTTGTGTTAGAAGAGTATTGCAGAAGCATGAAAAGACAGACACTGTAACTGAGAAAGAACTTTTGGCTGTACATTGGGCATTCAACAAGTTTGAAAATTATTTGCTGGGTCACAAAGTCATCATCTATACTGATCACAAAGCATTATGTTATATCCATGAGTGTAAGCTGTACCATAACAGAATTACTCATTGGGCCTTGTTTTTACAGCAGTTCAATTATGAGATCAGATCTATGAAGGGCACAGACAATGTAGTTGCTGATGCTCTGTCTAGGCTAACTTTAGGGAGTGAATCATCTAACAACTTTGGAGAAGGAGAGAAAGAGTTTAAAATTATGTATTTGAGAGGTGTAAAAGAGGAAACAGAGATCTTGAAAATTTGCAAAGACATCTGTAGGTATAAAAATAATGATCAAAATAGGAAATTGGTTAAGAGCATGTTGGGTAAGAATGGAGGAGAAAAGACTGAACAATATTATAAGGTACACAAGGGTATTTTATTCAGGAGACATAAGACTGACTTAAATGATTGGAACTATGTTGGCCGGAACAATGTACTGATACCCTAATATTTTTATAACATAGGAAGGAGAGTCAAGAAGAAGAATGCCAGCTGTGACAGATATCAAAGAGTGAAGGTAAATAACCAAAGAAGTAGGGGTCAAATGCAAAACATACCACCTAATAGTAACCTAGACCTCGTGCCTGTGGATGTCTATAACCATTTGCTTAAATCTAAGAAAGGATTTTGTTATGTTTAGTAAGGCTGTTTCCTCTTAAGAAAGCTACCAGTAAGCAAATCATTTCTATGTTTGAAAACACATATCTTCATCAGGAGGGTATTCCTAAACCAGTTTTATCTGACAATGGTTTTCAGTTTACATCACAAGCTTGGAAAGCTTTTGTTGGTCATGCAAAAATAAGGCACATTTTAACCTTTGTGTACCATCTGTCTAGTAATACTGCAGAAAGATATATGAGAGAAATTGGAAGACAGTTAAGAACATATTGTAGAAAGAATCATACCAGTTGGATAGATTATGTCAGTGATTTTGAGAATATTATGAACAGCTTAGAATATTCTTTAACAGGTTTTTCACCACCTGAAATCATGTTTGATCACAGACCAGATAACTTTATTTCTGAGAATGTTGAGTCACATATAGAGAGAGAAGGGTGTGCCAGGGAGATGATGAAAAAGCAGGGAGATAGGAGAAAGCAGAGGCATGATGGTAAAGGCAGATTTTCTGAGTTTGAGATAGGAGATGTTGAGTTGGTAAAAGCCAAAGAGAAATCTAAAGTGTTGTGAGATAAAGAAATTCTTCGATATTTATGTAGGATCATTCAAAATTCTTGAAAATCTGCATCCTAATGCATACAGACTTGTGTATCATAAATCTAAGAAAGTAGTTTGGATTATGCAATGTCACTGAACTGAAAGCTTAGAAACGTGATACATAAGTATCTCATTTTTTTCTTTATCAGGAATGTAGTATGTAAGATGATGTGCTTTCTAAAGTTCTGTCTTATCTATTAACTGAGTTTAAGTCTATGCCACACTATATTTGCAGGTTTATACCACTATATAATTCTGTTATGTAACAGATTTGTACTTTAGATTTTGATACATATATGCCATGTGACTAAATGGGTAGATCCTTTTACAAGTTTGAAATATGACAATGCCAGTAAATATCTAGTGATAGGTTTCTAATTTTAGAATGCTGTTAGTGTTAAATATTATTATTATTGTTGTGTACTCTGCAGAAAGTGATTTAATGTAATTATCAGGAACTCTTTTGGGTAAAGTCATGGGTATTCTGTTAACTTGTTTTATTAATGTTTTATTCATGTAAACTGTAAATATTAGGAATAGTATCTTGAAATTTCATATGTGCAAACCAAACACATGCATATGTTAAATACAGAATTATTATGTCAGAACATCGTCGACTATGGTCCATGCCTCATTTTGTAGTCATTTGTCCAATGCTGTGTCAGTGCAGTCCAACTTGTCTTGCTTGTGCACATACTTTCTTTTAATGAATGTTACTTTGAAATACCTCTAGTATATATGTGCATATTACCTTACTAATTCATTTTTTCATTGCATTTAGCTCTGTTTATTAATATGTGTAAATAATTTTTAATCCATTCTGATGTACACCTTGAATACTTATTTTTTCAATACAGATAGGCAAAACATATGCCATGTGATGTGAGGGAGGTATTTAACAGCACACATAGTATATAAACGGCGTATCAGGATTTGATGTGAAAGCTAGACAGGAAGTGATGAGAGATCTAAGGATTGACTGAAAGATGTGAGTGGATCCACTCCCTACTCCTGTATGGCTGTGCCCTTGTTGGTCCAGTTGACTTTCAAGAGATCATAGGTGCTGGGTAATGTACTCAAATGTACTCAAGCATCTGTCAACTACATCAGTCTTGTGACTGAAATTTGTAAATTGTTAACCAAGAAATTATCCTATATGCAGAATTCTTGTATTTATATAAATTTCAAGGAACTATTTGTTTAGAAAAGAAATCACTGCTTTGGACAGCATTATTCCACATAAATATATGTTTCTTCACGTAGGGGGATTAAGTTTCCAATATATTATGTAGCTTTAAATCTGGTTAGACTTGAGTATAATACTGTGGAAGTTAGATGTTCTATGACTGATGATTTGTTACGTTCAACACAGACATGTGAAAACTTAAAAAGTTTAGGAGTATGTTGTATGAACCACATTGTAAATCATTATCAGAATCTGATAAAATTAGGCACTGTTAGGTTAGTAGTCATACATTTCAAAGAATTTTCATATCTGAACACTGAGTATGTATTGTTTTTTAATTGTAAATGGATTTTCTAGGCTTCTTTGTATGTAAGTTTGTTTGCATAAACAGTTAGCAAATAGCGTGGAAGACATTTACGATTGTGATCATTAATTGTGTACAGACTGTATAACAAGATGAATACATTTCTGATTTCACACACTGATTTTGGTCCTCATATTACTATATTGTGTCATCATTCAAAGCTATTTAAAGCTCTGATTAGTTGTATTTATCATGAGTACTGCATTATTGTATCTCATTGGAACTTGAGTTGTGTGCAAACTCATACTTGACTCTGTTTCGGGTACCCCTGGTTATCATGACTGTGTGTGTCTAATCAATGAGAGTGTGTAACTATTGATTGAGGTAAGATGTTTCCTCAAATTATTCTTTACATATGATTGAACTTATTGATACATGATAATGAACTTTATTCATTTAGTTGTGTCAAAACATTTCTGCTGGCGTGTATCCGGTGTGGTTTGTATTCGTGGATCGGTCCCCACATCATGAGTCAACATATCATTACAAATTCTGGTTAATGTGGCTGATTGATTTTGTCCTATACTCCTACTAGTGATTGAGAATATTGTTCTGGTCAGCACTGGCTGTTGTGAGTTTTTCAAGTCAGCTCACTTGTTGTACACTTATGCTCTGAATTTTTCTCTTGTCTTTTGATGATTTTAAAGATGTAAACCGGCAATTTGTAATTCTAATACTTGACATTGCCTCTGCACTTATTTCTATAGTTTAGTGTTGTAATGTTATAATTTTGTCTTTGTATCATTTGTCTTGGGACAGAATGTTTCACAGGTCTGAAGATTTGAATGCCATGTCTCCATATATGTATAGATTATGACTTGTAAAGTAGATATTTTTCTTCTGTTTTCTGTAATATGTTATGTATAAGATATTTCCCTACAACTGAATTCTACTTTGTGATGTTTAATATACTTATACTTCTGGTATTTATTATGTCTGCAGGAACAATGTTTCACTTTTGTGTTATGTTCATTTATATTAGGTTATTATGGTAACACTTTTCTATAATATTTTATTATTCATATTTATGTAACATTAACAGACACTTAAACATCATTCCTTGCAGTGCTGAAACAGACTTAAAGATTACACTAGATTAGACCATTCTGTTACCGAGCGAGGTGGCTCAGTGGTTAGCACACTGGACTCGCATTCGGGAGGACGACGGTTCAATCCCGTCTCCGGCCATCCTGATTTAGGTTTTCCGTGATTTCCCTAAATCGTTTCAGGCAAATGCCGGGATGGTTCCTTTGAAAGGGCACGGCCGATTTCCTTCCCAATCCTTCCCTAACCCGAGCTTGCGCTCCGTCTCTAATGACCTCGTTGTCGACGGGACGTTAAACACTAACCACCCCCTAGACCATTCTGTGTGAAGATAAATATGTTAGAGCAACTTCATGTGAATTTTGTCCATAATTTTGCAAATTGTCACCATATGTTAATTTTGGCATTTCACTATGTATGCTATGTATTCCCTTCTATAGCTTTTGCAGTTTTTCGAAAGCTAACCTATACTAATGTTCATAGGGAAATGTTGATCATACAACTGAAAATTTTCATGTAATTTTGGAATTTAACTTCAGCAAACTGTACTCTATGTTTTAGCATAATTTTGTACACCATTTCACAAATCTTCTAGTAGGTCACAAAATATTGTAAACACATTGTTTCCATATTATGTGAGGAAGATGTTGTAATGGGACATCATCCTCTACAATTAGCTTTCCTCAACAGTAGTTGTCAGTATTATTTTTCAAATTTTGGACAGGTCAATATAATCTCAAATTCTTTTCTATAAACTTTCATATAATTTTATACACAGTATTTTATATTTCAAGCTAAAATTTATGAAAAGGAATTATTTTATAAACTATTTTAGTTATGATGTTATAATTGGAAAGTACTAGTTCTGAAAGTAGAGTCAAAATCATTTTTTTAGAAATCTTTGAAATTACGAATTATTGGCACACTTAAAATTGCTATTATTAATTATGAAATCTTGTACTGTTTACTATGTTCATTTCTGGATTCATTTATGAAATAATAATAAAAATTAATAATGTAACAAAAACCAGTAGAAATTCATTTGTGAAGAAAAATTGTAAACCCTTTGGAATATGATCATTTCTGCAGAGTGTGAGAGTGATGAGCATGCCTCTGATGTGACTGGATGTATTTTTCTATTTTGTGTGAACAATGTAATTTTTGCTTTGTTAATGTGAAAAATTAAAATACTGTATGATATACTAAAATGTGAGAAAATACATTTGCATAAAAAAAAGCTCCAGCAACAATCTTCAGATTTATTTAGTCCAAACAAACTGTGAGGACCCAATGTGACATTTTCAGCTTCAAGAATCAGACCCCTCGACAAAGAGAACTGGAGCCATATCAACATGACAATCTGAGTAAACTAGAAAGTTCATTGTAGTCTTCGCTTCTCTCAAATCTTCATAAAAGTCTTGGGTTATAAATTACCTGGATTGAACATTGTTTAATGTGGACAATAGATGGAAGTAGGAAGGAGGGGGGAATTACACACCTCAAGAGCACTCAGTCTTCCAAACTTATTCCCAGTTCCCTGAGGTGCTCACTATTTGGCAGGGGGTGCAGTGGCTAATCAAACGTCATAGACACAATGAGCATTACCCTCATTCATTTATGAGATTGGTGGTTGGCATCATGAACTTGTGTAAAGGTGAAACAACATGATTTTAATTCAGTTATGAGATTTGTGGTTGGCATCATGAACTTGTGTAAAGGGAAAAGCAACATCAGTTTAATTAACACAAGACAGAAGAATAATGTCTTTTTTGTGAGCACTAACCTAACTTACTTTTCAGACAATGTACAGCACTCTCCAAGATACATCATAAATAAGATTCCAAAAAAGTTGAAGACCCACTAAGGTTTTCAAGTGCTGGTTGAAGGCTTTTCTCATGGCAAATTCCTATTATTACTTGCAGGAATATTTAAGGTACATTTCATTTTGTTCAGGGCTGTATCCCACTACAAGGAATTAAAAGTGTACAACAGTTTTCATAAATGAATACTAAAGGCTTGTTTCTTTTATACCCTGTAAATTACTAAAATGGACTGTGAATTATAGAAAGTATTCATTTAAAGACATTTCAGGCTTGAAAACCAGATCAACTCTGTTATTTTTTATGTCACTACATTATTTGTATGCTGTGACATGTTCTATGATATTGTGTCTCTGTCATTGACCTCCTACTGAATAATATTGATCGATAAATTCAGACATAACGCTAAAAAAAATTAATAAAGAAACACAAGAACACAAAAAATGAGTAAGTGCCAATTTGAAAAAGCATTGGATTTAATGAGTTATATTTGCATTACTGCAAACCCTAGTTTTTGAAATTTAAATGAGGGGTTATGAAAAACTTTCCTTTTGATCATGTTGCTGTAGCATATATGCAATGTAGTGTGAACACAGTTTGGGTCTATAAGTACTTTAATGTAGCCAAGGAATTAGCATGGCATTCATGTCTTTCTGATATGTGTGCACTAAATACTGAAAAGTGAAATATGAAAACATTATTAGCAAATGTCTACAAACCAGATCAACATGATGTTATTCATTTCTTGGCTGCTGGAGGACAAACACTGGTAAACACCCACTGAATAATGAAGAATGTGTGTGGGGCAGCATGTCTGTCAAAAACCACCACTGGGGAATGATGCAGGACAAGGGCTGCTGCTGTCTCATGATAAAGTTATGTCTCTATATTGCAAATGTCATAATGCGGAAATTATGCCCACTCAAGTGGGAGACAAAGTCTGCACATAACTGTGATCTCTTCCCGTGGAATTATCACAACTTAGATCCCTTGAAAGGGTCTTCAAAAGCTGGCAATTCCTGTTAGATGAGGATGTGCAGCAGGGCATAACAAGCTTCTTCATGCTACAGGACAAGGTGTTTTATCAAGCAGGTATCTTCGACCTGATATGTCAGTGGTTGATAGCCTCAATGCTCATGGTGATTTTGCCTGATTGGTGCACTGATTCTTGACTGGACAGCTTTCAAACAGGAACTATTTGATAGCCCCCTATATACAGGGTGATTCACGAAGATATGCAAATATTTTAATATTTTACTTTACAAGTAAAACTAAAGAAGAAAGTTCATATAAACATAGGTCCACAAATGCTTAGTTATGGAGTAGTGGCTAGTAAAAGATTTTGGCTGAAATTTAGCAACTTTGGTAATATGAAGCCATTGCAAAACTATACGGGGTTAAAGTAAGGCATGATTCCCATTCATTTCATTGTTATTGGTCTGGTGAATCTAATAAAACATGTCACAGACATGTATCTGCATCAGTTTTCTAGAACATCCAGAGAAATAAAGATTGTTATACAAGTAAATTTGTTTACTTTCCATCAAGAATGTAGAAATATTTAAGTCATTGTTGGCAACCATTAGTGAGTCATTTCAGTCATTTCCTAACCTTGAAACGAGTTAGTTTTCTATATTGTTCAGTGAAAGAACATAACAACAACAGTGTATTTAAGTAAAGCCACATAGTAACTGTTGTAGTCTGTATATTATTTATGAAATAGGGAAGCCTTTCAAATTTACGACAGAGGAATATACCGATATGGTATTTATTTATGGCAAATGTGATGGTAATGCTATGGCTGCAGTTGATGAATAACATGTACATTATCCAACTCCTGAATGCATGAAACATTAGTGGAGTATTTCGATTGTTACGGGAGACAGGTTCTCTTCCTTGAGTTCATAATCAGTATGAGTGCTCAAGACGTGAAGACGATGATGAGGATATTATGATGATGATGTTTGGTGTGTGGGGCGCTCAACTGCGTGGTTATCAGCACCCGTACAATTACCCAATCTTTGCCCAGTCCAATTTCGCCACTTTCCTGGATGATGATGAAATGATGAGGACAACACAAACACCCAGTCATCTCGAGGCAGGTGAAAATCCCTGACCCCGCCGGGAATCGAACCCGGGACCCCGTGCTCAGGAAGCGAGAACGCTACCGCGAGACCACGAGCGGCGGACAATGATGAGGATATTATGGATGCTGTTGAACATAGCCCGGGTACAAGTACATGAATGCAAATATATTTTCAACATGACGGCATGCCTCTACATTTCACCAATGCTGTTACTACACATTTTCTCCAGAAATGGGTGGGCGTGGTGCTACATGTCTGTGGCCACCCAGATTGCCTGATTTAACAGCAGTGGATTTTTGTGTATGGGGATGGATGAAAGACATAGTTTATGAGGATAAAGTCAATACACGTGAAGCATTTCTTGCTCGCATTATGAATGCAATAGACGAAATTAAGAACAACCCTGTGAAACTGAAACTAGCAACAAAATCTGTTCATACATGTGCAGCTAAATGCATTAAATTCACTGGAGAAATTTTTGAACATTTATTGTGAATGTATTGTGAAATTGTATGTTCACTGTACAGCTTCCTTAACACTGAGCTTTGGTTTTTCCTATTTAACATGAATTTATGTGTGCTGTGGTATCAACAAAAGCAAATTATCTGATACACTCACAGAGTTTCAGTTAACGTTATTACTATTATTTTTAAATAATTAAATTCTCTGCAGCTTCTGTGAAAACTTTGTGCAATTGTCTGGAATGTAAAAAACGAATTGGTCCAAGAAGTTAATAAATTAAAAAATTTACATAATTACTTCCCTGCTTCACTGGATTTTCTGGAAAACTACTTCCAGTACATGTCTGCAACATGTCTCATTAGATTCACCAGACCAATAACAACAAAATAAATGGGAATTGTGCTTTACTTTAACCTCATACAGTTTCGTGATGGCTTCATATTAGTGAAGTTGCTAAATTTCAGGCAAAATCTTTTATTAGCTGTAGCTCCGTAACTAAAAATCTGTGGACGTATGTTTATATGACCTTTTTTCTTTAGTTATACTTGTAGAATAACATATTAAAATACTTGCATATCTTTGGGAATCACCCTGTATTGCTTCTTCAGAGAGGAAAGAGAGACTGATTGGGGAAGATTGTAAATTGGCATGGTGCAGGTTACTCAGATCCACGTGTTGTGAGGAGAAGGGAGGAAGGGGAAGAGGGCAGTTCTAAATGGAGGTTGAGTTCAGGAGGATGACAGGATATACTGAAGAGCTACCTCCCATGTTCAGAGTTTGGGGGGACTACAACTGTGTGAGAGGATCCAAACTGACCCTGTGATGCAGCAATCAGGTCTCTTGAGTCAGCTGTAGAGCATATTCATTGACTGAATACTGACTGTTCCCAAGGCAGGCAGTTCCTCTATGTCTGTTCATAAATTCATTCAATTTAGTGATGGTCATCTTCATACAAAAATCCATGTGAGTGAATGCATATCAGTCTGCAATGTAACTGGTATCATGCATTGCTCTGATCTGGGTGTTATAGGACATACCAGTTATTGGTGTAGAGTAAACAGTAATGCTTGGATGTAGGGGGCACGTATTACAGTAGGAATGAAGGAATGGTAAGGTATGGGAATCTTTTGGTAGGAATGATGGCCTGGGAATGTCACAGGCCTATAGCTTAAGAGGGTGACAGGAGGTGACAGTGGATAGTGTGAAAATGATGTAAATGAAAGATGACCTTATTTGAAGGCTTGATTTGAGAAAATCGTACCCTTGAGGACGAAGTGTATTGAAGCATTCAGACCTGGATGGCACAAACAATGACAGGTGCTTGGAGGAGGAAATTGCCCAGGACATTTGTTTGAGAAAAAGATGTGTGGGGTAGCTGAAAAACAGGATAATGGGGGCTATAAGTACTAAGGGATTTGATACTGGAGCAGATATATTTAGCAAGGATACCTAGGCCGTAAGGAATGGAGTGTTTGAAAATGAAGGGGTGGCAACTATTAAAATGGAAGTATTATTGTAAGAGACAGGAAAAAATTATTTTATTTTATGGCCAAGTATTTTGCTAAATTTGTTGTTTCTCTTGCCAAATAAATATTATTTTTTTCCAAATTCATTTTTATTTTTGTTAAAGTTGGTTCTGGTTTTTTGGCATGTGTGGCCAAAGAAACAGCCACTGCAGTGACTACAGCTACTATGAAAGGCATGAAATGTGTTTGCAGTTGGGAGTATGAACCACCTTCAGCTGTGTAACAGAAAGATGACAACGAAAATTTTTCTGGACTGGGGCTCAATCCTGGTTTTCCCACTTTAAGTGAATGGTCATCTTAACTGCTTTTTTTGATGTCATGTCATAGTTTGTTAGGCAGGAAATGGACCAGCACTTTAAGATTATACATGAATCTCAGCACTGACGAAAAAAAGAAGTCAAAGATGCAGTTCCAGCATTCAATAACTATTAGTTATGAATATTACTAAACCACCAACCTCAGATTTACTACATTTTTTATTTGGAAAACTAATGAATTTTGCTTATTTAATTAAAAAAATGTCAGCTCACATTATTTTGCTAAAGAGATGAGATGAAGTTCAATATCAATGATGGTGGTCTCAGATTTGGACAAGGGTGAGGTGAGTATGCATTTGGAAAAGGAGTTAAGTGAGCTATTGCAGGAGGTCAAGGAGTTCTTGATCACAATTAGTCATGATCACACAGATAACAGAAATAAATCTGTACCAAAATAGGGAACACAGTTCCTGGGTGTTGAGGAATGTCTCCTTCATGTGTCGCATTAATGGTGTTTGGGACAGAACCAAGCTGTACTGGTTTTGATAGTCACCCCATATATGTTTGTATCTCTGGATATCAAAGATGAAGGCTAAGGTTGATTAATGTGATAAGAAATGAGATTTCTGGGAGGATTTCATGTGGGTGCTGTAGGAGGAAGTGTTCAAGGTTTGAGATATCACATGTATGTGGGATGTTGGTATGCTGTAGGGTGAGTTCCCAAATTTGAATTTTCCAACAGGAATGTTTTTTGGTAACTCATGTTGCAGTTAATATATTTCGTTAGTTAATGATTTACTCTTAAAAACCATGAGGTTTGTACAAAATATTCTAATTCTGCCAGAGATGAGAAAGAACTTAGAAGATGTGTAGAATTCAATGTATAGTGTCCTGAAAAGGGATTACAAGATGAGTGTCCACAACATTAAAACAATGGTAATGGTATATAGTCAAATTGAATCAGAAAATGATGAGGGAATGGGATTAGGAAACTTGACACTAAAAGTTGTTGTTGAATTTTGCTGTTTGGACAGCAAAATAACTGATAATGGCTGATCTAGTGAAGATATAAAATGCAGACAGGCAATAGTAAGAAAAGTATTTCTGAAAAAGAGAAATCTGTGAGCACTGAATATAAATTTAAGCATTACAAAATCTGTTTGAAGGCATTTTTCTGGAGTGTAGCCTTGTTTGGAAGGGAAATGTTGATAAGAAACAGTTCAGACAAGAAAAGAACAAGAACTTTTTAAATGCAGTACCACAGAAGAATACTGAACATGAGATGGTTGGACTGAATAATTACGATAATCACTGAACCCAGATGGGAAGGGAAAAAATGTTATACAACTTCTAAAAGGAGGGACCAACTGATAGGACACATTCTGAGACATCAAAAATTTGTCATATTGGTAATGGAAGGAAGTTTAAAGCTTCAAATGGTTCAAATGGCTCTAAGCATTATAGGACTTAACATCTGAGGTCATCAGTCCCCTGGACTTAGAACTACTTAAACCTAACGAATCACAGAGAGTGTCATCAGACCAATCTTCAGGTTGAAGAGCACATCATCAAACTCTAAAGCAGATTGGTTCTTTCTCTCCCATTCTCTGCTGTCATGGTAGCAGTGTCTCTATACTCTGTTTTACGGAATTGTCTATCTTTTATTTTATCTTGTTCACTTCTCTCTAGCTCTATTAATGATGTGCTGTGATTGTTAACAGGATCACATCTGCACTCATTCTCATTACACATATTCAGTCACAAAAGTCATACTTTGGCATAAAAATTTGGCTCTACACATATTTAATAGAGGGGCTCAAGATCACTGCTGCCCTTGCAGAATAAGAGGAGCCAGCTGGTTCCAAATACGTCATATATTTGCCACATTCCTCTTTTTTGTTGAATAACTCACAACCTTTCAGTAATTGTAAATACATGGCATAGCAAGGATTACTCAAAAACAACTTAAAGTACATTTGAATGACCTACAAAGAAACTTTCTTTTGTTTATGAACTCATGACAACTGCTTTATTGAAGTCTTTTTCATAAACTGAAAGCAATTCAGTACATTGCTTGGAATTGTTTTTTTGTCCAATGAGCCTCTGACCACCAATATACTCTTAAAGTTTATATGAAAGGTCTTATAACACTGTTTTACTTAGTATCTTCCTTTTAATCACTGTTTGTCTCAATTTAAAGAAATAAAACATGACTATAAGTAAGCCGTGTATCGACTCGTGCTACACCTTGTGTTTAGATTGCATTGGTTTTCCTTTTCTTCCCCTGACATGTTTGTTTGATATGTTGTCTGTCATTAAGTGGCTGCTTGGTTATCTTTTCCCTCTGCTATCGATATCTGCGTTTTTGCTTCCGGGAAACTGCTATGGAGGAAATGAGATCTTTGACCAGTTGTAACCTCGTTTGGTGGTGTAGAAGTAGGGTTGTGGCACGCAGAGAGTGTGGTGGACACGGGAGGGCAGTGTGGCTCTCCAGCACGAAGCAGCCATGGTCGGTTGTACTGAGTTGCCATATGATGTATGTCGGTTGTGTGTAACGAGCGGGTCGAGCTGACGGAAGAGCTCTCCGCATGTTGGTTGTATACAGAATCGCCACACAAGTAGCTGCTGTTCGTTTCGCCTTGGTGGGACATTAACAAGCTTCTTTAAATACTCTGTTTCAACACTTGGGTTTAAAAGGAGACACCTTACATGAAGTAGTGGTCACTACCCGCTAACGTTGCAGTGAAGATGTGAACTCTGGTGACAGAGTGTGTTGTTGCGTGACTGTGGCATGTTGAGCACGCTGGCGACGCATGCGCAGTCGGATGTGTGGATCCTTGCCATTGGAGGTCGTGTCCTGCCTGTTTGAGTACAATTGCAAGTTAAGTTCGTGGAAAGTTTAATCATTAAGTAATAATTTTGTGTAACCAGCGCCTCTTCTGCCTTGTGGCCTCCGGCGATCGGGTTTCCTGTTCTTGGCACCAGTGTAATTGAAGACAGTGATCTTTCCTCCTCCTCTCGTTACTGTCCAATGGGAGGTGTCTTTTTGGCAGTTTAATTGTTTCACTATTCTGTTGTGGGTTATGAGTAAATTAATGCTTCTTTTTGGTTGATCATGTGGTCGCTCATTCAGGACTGTGTGGTGTAATGTTTCCTTGCACAAGGTTAACTCTAATCCTGTCAGCAAGTTAAGCCATCTTATAACAAGTTTTTGCTGGCTAAAAGTTGGTGCAGTGACCAGCCTGAGAGTGGCAATTGTGTTTACGGGTGTATTTAAATTGATCAGTATTCTGTCTAGCCTGAGCATCCCTGAGTGGGTGATTTGTGGCTGCCTTACACGGGTCTGTCATATCTGTTATGTTCTAGTGATATTCCAGGACACTTTTGTTTAAATTTTTTTTAATTCCTCCAAGTTTTTAAATTCCTTTTATTGCCATTAATTGTGTGTTTGCTGAGACCTGTTTAATTTTTTTTAATGGCGGTGTTGGTAGCTTCACTACCTCACCGTACTTTATTAACAAAGTTCTGTATTTACTTTAGTAGCCTCTTTACTAATGTTCTTTGAATTTTTTTAAATTGTTGTATTGCTATAAATTACTTTGATTGGCATTAGCGGCATGTTTTAAAAGGTTGTTTATTGCCGTACTGCTAGCTTCTGTGTTTTTTTAAATTTTTAAAAATTGTTGTATTGCTATAAATTACTTGACTGTCATTAGTGGCGTGTTTAAAAGGCTGTTTATTGCTGTACTGCTAGTTTCTGTAAGATACGAATAAAACATTTGTGAAAATCTCAACTCGACAGTAAACTGCTAGAGATTTGGCCCCATTTCCCAACTTGTGGTTTGGCTTGTAGTAAATGTAACCACTCTGTGTGTCAGTTCTGGTAACAGAGCGTGGTTACGGTCTCTTGGTCAGTTGCTTACTGTCGAGTTCGAAAAATTGTTTCATTGTCTGATATCTTTGTGTGGTGCTAAAGCTGATAAGTTTGTTTTGTTTCAGCGTCCTAGTAATTATGGAACTGCGAAAGTGCCCTGGAATAAACTTGTTGAAGAGGGTACATTTGTTGTATGAAGTGGTCATCCGCCAGCAGCCCACGGAAGGAAGTGTGTTGGAGTTGGCAGTGCGTTTACGGTCTGCACTTTCGTCTCTGGTGGTCATCACACCAGAAGTGATTGGTGAGTGTAAGGCGGCAGCAAAATTCTTGGGTGAGGCTGTTGATAATCTCAGAGATACTATATCCTTCTTAGAGGATACTCAGCATAGTGGAAGGCAATTAGATAGATTGTGGGTTCAGATAGCTCACCTCGGTAACCAGGTACGTGATTTAGGCTCAGTTGAATTAAGTGGCTCAGATAAGCAGTCATGGGTGGGGTTGCAGGAGAGAATAAGAGAATTGCAACTTGATCTTGCTTGTTTGGAACTAGGAAAGGGACTCCCTGAGGGAAGAGTGGAATTAGAGTTCCACGATGGGATGAGTCGTGAGGGTGGTTGAGACTCTGTGAGTGCCGGACAAGCAGCGTATTCCAAGTTACCTAATCCGATCATGTATTTGTTTAAGGATGTCAGGGAGTTATGTATAGATCATCTTGAGCAAGTAGAAGATTTCTTGTGGTTGTTGGTTTGGCACAAACAGCATGCACAAGCATTTAGAGTTTCTCATCAGCTGATCTTGGGGCTCTTGTATCCATTAGCAGGAGATGAGTTCAGGCAATTTATCTCGCAATTAATGGAAGGAGGTTTTTCTTTAACTCAGTTAAGGCAGCAGGTCATTGATAAAAAATTAACCAGAGGACTCCGGCAACAGCTGGAGTGTAATTATATTTGGCATATGCAATAGAAGGATGAGGGGTTGCGACAGTATGTTGATAGAGTCAGGTTAGCGTCATCGGCGTTGTTAGTAGGGCTTCCGGAGGTAGAACTGGTTTCGATAGTTTTAAGAGGCATGCAAGCGGTGGATAAATCTGATTTCGTCTTCAGGCAGCGTCCTATGAATTGGCAGGAGTTGGATGAGGCAGTGGGTAGTATCTTAGCGTTGTCTCTTGAGAACCGGCTGCCTGATGAGGGTAGGAAGCAGTTATCTCGAACTGATCTACAGGTTAAGGAGAGACGGGGAATTTCCAGTGATGTGAATAAGCAGGAGGATCAACGATGTTTCAGATGTGGAATCATAGGGCATTTTGTTAGGGAATGCAGTGCTGCTCGGACATCAAGAGCTAACAGATGATGCCAGGTTGTTGGTAAAAGAGGAATTCAGAGTTATTGAGCCAGGTGTGCCCGAGTGATTGCTGCCCCGATCTCCTCGTTGCCATATATTTACTGTAGTGTGGGAGTTTAACCTGTCTGTGGGATGTTGGATTCCGGAAGTTCTATTTCCTTGTTGAATTTAGATTGGTATTTGGAGTTTGCACATATTACTCGCCTTAGATCGATTCCATCCACGGTTCAGAGATGTCGTTTGGCTGATGGACAGCTCTTACCTCTGCTAGGATGGGTTCGTAGGGGTTTGTCCGTGGGAGAATTTTCTTTGCCTATATGTTTTGCCTTGGTGAAAGGATTGTCGGCTAACTTGATTCTTGGGTGTGACTTTATTAATAAAACTCATTTGGTTTTGGATTGTGCGGGGCATACCTTTTTCTTTAAGTTCAAGCCTGAACTGGAGTTTGGTTTTTGTGAATGTAAGCAGCGGGTGCAATGTGCAGGTCCTAAGGCCTTGGCGGTTGAAGCAGGCAAGTTTGATCTGGGGCATCTCTTGGTGGAGCAGGCTTGTCGTCTTGGTAGGTTGTTAGTTGATTTTCCCCAGCTTCTCTGTGATCAACTAGGAGTTGCCAAAGTTCTTCAATATAAGATTAGCCTTAGTGACCCGATTCCCATTAGTCAGTCTCCTTATTGTTTGTCACCACCTAAGGTCAAGGTTTTGAGGTCTGAAATATCTGAAATGCTCAAAGAGGGAGTCATTAGACCCTCAACTTCATCCTATGCGTCTCTGGTGTTCCTCGTGCCCAAGGATCAAGGGTGGGACTTCAGAGTTGTTGTTGATTATCGACGCCTGAATAACAAGGTGGTATTGGAGTCGGTTCCTCTTCCCAACCTTCATTATTCGTTCACTTGGTTTGTGGGTGCAAATTGGTTCACGGTCCTTGATCTTAATCAGGCATATTACCAAATTCCTCTAACGGAGGACTGTAAGCATGTTACCCCCTTTTGTACAGATTGGAATCTGTTCGAATTTAATAGGGTTATCTTTGGTCTTGCTACTGGGGCAGCTGTATTGACGCAATTGTTGGACAATGTCTTAGGTGATTTGAAGTTGGTTTGTGTGTATAACTATTTAGATGACTTGGTCATCTATAGTAAGTCATTTGAAGAACATCTTGAGCATATCCGGCATAGTGCCAGCTTGACAGTCAAACCCGAAAAGGTCACCTTCGCTCGACCACAGGTCTCGTTTTTGGGACACCTGGTATCGGGCTGAAGTATATGTATTGACCAGGACCATCCAAAGGCCTTAAGAACACTACTGCCCCCTAGAGATAAAAGGGAAATTGCCAAATTTATTGGCATGGCTAATTATTTCCGGCATTTTGTCCCCCGCTTTGCTCAATTGGCGGCACCCCTTAATGAACTTCGTCAGAAGGGAGTTAAGTTTGAATGGGGAACCGCAAAGCCTTTGACCAGATCAAAGAAGTGATTGCTAAGCCTCCGGTATTAGGTGTTCCTGGTTTTAGTAAGAGGTTTATTGTGCAAACTGACACTTCTAACTCCGGGGTTTCTGAGGTTCTTCTTCAAGAAGGGGACGGTCAGAGGCAGCTGCTAGCATATGCATCGCGCCGTTTAATGAATGCCGAACTCAGGTATTCGGTGTATGAGGGTGAGACATTGGCGGTCCTCTTTGCTTTAGAAAAGTATTGATTCTATTTGGAGCATCGACTCTTTGATCTTGAAACTGATAATCAGGCCCTGAGGTGGGTGTTGGCTCATCCACGTAAAACAGGGAGAATCGCGAGGTGGGCTGTGTGAATTTCCGCCTTTCAATTTACTGTTAAACATATCACGGGAACTGACAATGTCATGGCCGACGAGCTAAGTCAGATGTTTAATAGTTCCCCCAGCGTTGATCACAGTCAGGAGAGTGGGGAAGAGGATTTTAGTTGTATGGTGTTGGGAAAGATTCCACAGCATTCTGTTGATCTACGTATGCAACAGGAACAGGACCCTAACCTTGGTGACATCAGGAGAAGGCTGAAAGCAGGAGAGAAGGTAGGCCCCTTTGTTGTGAATAAAGGGGTTCTGTGTAAAAAAAGGGGGAGATGGTCGTAAAATTAGAATTTGTTTACCAGCAACCTTAGTACGACCAGTGTTTCAGTATTTTCATCAATCTGTTCTCTGGGGACATGTAGACACCTATAAAACATTACAGAAAGTGAAGGAATTTCTCACTTGGCCTCATATGGAGCAAGATATAAGACAGATGGTAGCACAGTGTCAGGAATGCTGTATTGCTAAGCCTAGTAGTGCATTGGGACAAGGGTTGCTCAGTTCGGAGCGTGAAGCTTACCCCTGGACAAATTGTACATCAATTATGTGGGTCCGTTACCCCGGACTAACCAGGGTAATCAATATATTCTGGTAGTGATCAATGCCTTTTCTAGGTTTACTTGGCTTATCCTGAGTCGAAATGTAAATGCTGTCACTACCATTGATCATTTACTCAACACCTTCAGTGTATTAAGACCACCTAAACAATTGGTTAGTGATAACGCTCCCACTGTTTGTTCGGCTCAGTTTAGAACGTTTACCATCAAGAACAGGATAAAGCACATTACCACAACTCCATATTATCCTCAGGGATCTTTTGTGGAATGGGTGAACCACAATTTGAAATCCGCTCTTAATATTTGCCATCAGGATTCTCCTAGGAAGTGGGATTCAAATCTCCGGTGGATTAGTTTCACCTTTAACACCGCATGTCATGAATCCATCAAGGCAACCCCTGCTTCTCTGATGTTTACTTTTCATGTTAATTCTCCCTTTACTAATTTGTGGAAGATTCAAGACCTAATTCCGGCAGTTATTACTCCCCAGCTTATTAAAGAAAACTGGGGTAGGGCCAGGCATAATATTCTCGCTGCTCATAACAGACAAGCCATTCATTAGAGCCGGGGTCAGCGTCAGTTTCAGGGCCAGGCTTGTGATCAAGTTCATATTCGTAATTACCCGGGGAGAGACGCATGAGTCGACAGGCTGGGAAAATTGACTCCTCGTTTTATTGGGCTGTGTACCATTGAGAGACGATTGGGTCAAGTGAATCTCTTAGTTCGGGACAATCAAGTGGGAAAGTAGTATTGAGTTCATCTGAGTCAGGTTAAGTTCAGGTGAACATTTCTCTTGTAGGGTTTGGGAAGCTATGCTTCCAGTTTAAGAGAGGGGGGTGGAGCCGTGTATGGACTCGTGTTACACCTTGTGTTTAGATTGCATTGGTTTTCCTTTTCTTCCCCTGACATGTTTGTTTGATATGTTGTCTGTCATTAAGTGGCTGCTTGGTTATCTTTTCCCTCTGCTATCAATATCTGCAGTTTTGCTTCTGGGAAACTGCTATGGAGGAAGTGAGATCTTGTTGTAATTGTAACCTCATGTGGTGGCACGGAAGTAGGGTTGTGGCACGCAGAGAGTGTGGTGGACACGGGAGGGCAGTGTGACTGTCCAGCACGAAGCAGGTGTGGTCGGTTGTACCGAGTCGCCACGTGATGTATGTCGGTTGTGTGTAATGAGTGGGTCGAGTTGACAGAAGAGCTCCCCACATGTTGGTTGTATACAGAATCGCCTCACAAGTAGCTCCTGTTCATTTGGCCTTGGGGGGACATTAACAAGCTTCTTTAAATACTCTGTTTCAACACTGGAGTTAAAAAGGAGACACCTAACTTGCAGGAGCGGTCACTACCCGTTAACAATGCAGAGAAGATGTGAACTCCAGTGACAGAGCGTGTTGTTGCGTGACCGTGGCATGTTGGGTACTCTGGCGATGCAGGCGCAGTCGGATGTGTGGATTCTTGCCATTGGAGGTCGTGTCCTGCCTGTTTGAGCATAACTGCACGTTAAGTTCGTGGAAGGTTTAATCATTAAGTAATAATTTTGTGTAACCAGCGCCTCTTCTGCCTTGTGACCTCCAGCAACTGGGTTTCCTGTCCTTGGCACCGGTGTAATTGAAGGCAGTGATCTTTCCTCCTCCTCTCGTTACTGTCCAATGGGAGGTGTAGTTTTGGCAGTTTAATTGTTTCACTATTCTGTTGTGGGTTATGAGTAAATTAATGCTTCTTGTTGGTTGATCATGTGGTCGCTCATTCAGGACTGTGTGGTGTAATGTTTCCTTGCACGAGGTTAGCTCTAATCCTGTCAGCAAGTTAAGCCATCTTATAACAAGTTTTTGCTGGCTAAAAGTCAGTGCAGTGACCAGCCTGAGAGTGGCAATTGTGTTTACGAGTGTATTTAAATTGGTCAGTATTCTGTCTAGCCTGAGCATCCCTGAGTGGGTGATTTGTGGCCACCTTACACGGGTCCGTCATATCTGTTATGTTCTAATGATATTCCATGACACTTCTGTTTAAACATTTTTTTAAATTCCTCCAAGTTTTTAAATTCCTTTTATTGCCATTAATTGTGTGTTTGCTGAGACCTGTTTAATTTTTTTTTAATGGCGGTGTTGGTAGCTTCACTACCTCACCATACTTTATTAACAAAGTTCTGTATTTACATTAGTAGCCTGTTTACTGATGTTCTTTAAATTTTTTTAAATTGTTGTATTGCTATAAATTATTTTGATTGGCGTTAGCGGCATGTTTTAAAAGGTAGTTTATTGCCATACTGCTAGCTTCTGTGTTTTTTAAAAAAAATTTTAAACTGTTGTATTGCTATAAATTACTTGATTGCCATTAGTGGCCTGTTTTAAATTGTTGTTTATTGCCGTACTTCCAGCTTCTGTGTTTTTTTAAAAAAAAATTAAATTGTTCTATTGCTTTAAATTACTTGATTGCCGTCATTGGTGTGTTTAAAAGGCTGTTTATTGCTGTACTGCTAGTTTCTGTAAGATACGAATAAAACATTTGTGAAAATCTCAACTTGACAGTAAACTACTAGAGATTTGGCCCCATTTCCCAACTTGTGGTGTGGCTTGTAGTAACCGTAACCACTGTGTGTCTGAATAACCTTCTGTGATGTTTTACAATGGTTCAACTGTGTCCACAAATTCATTGTCACTGTAATCCTTTTTAGTGTCAGAAATATAAATGTTTCTCCAATGAACAGATTCTATGTGTAATGTTTAATTTCTTTTTTCCTGTCTTGTCCATGGCTTAATATTTCATCTCTCAGCCCATATAAAATCAGCACCAATGAGTCTACATCTGATATGTGATAGACACTACAAGTCATAACACTTAATATCATTAAAAAATAAACTGCAAAAATGATGACTCTACCTGTATTTACCATGTTTTGATTGAACTCATCAATCAGATAAAATTAGGGTAACAAATCTGAAATAATAATAACAGTTTTCTAGTTCTTAAATCACATTTGATTCATAAGTATTCCCACAAGTGTTTCACAAATCTATGAAACATGCAAATAAGGAACTAGTTCTCTAATTTACTTTTTTGATTGACTTACCTGCTTCAGGATCCAGTGGTTTCAGACATATGGGGGCCTCTGGTGGTGCCGTAATGGTAGCAACTTCTGTGAAAGTCATTTTTGGTCTGGTTCGTGAATGGCTGAATAGACAATCTGAAATGACAAATAACATATAAATGAATATGCAGTTACACTATGTGTTCAGGTATGTCATGTGGGATGAGTAAATATTTTGGTGTAACTGCAGTTACAGCAGGTGACTGGTCCATACGGCAGAACCACTGTGGTTTATATTACAAACAACCAAAAGACACAGGAAGATATTGGGACATTCATTAAGGAGTTGCTAAGTCCTTTCATGGTTTATTAATAAAATTACTGCACTAGTAGATAAGAGGCATTCATGGTAGATGAAAGAGAATTTATGACAACATAAAATAAGTTAAGTAACTGCAAAATTATGATATCTTAGTAAAAAATCATAAAAAAGTATATAAAATTAGGAGACTGGGAATCTTTGATTTGGTTAAGGCCATCCAGATATCAGATATGGTATCATAGTGACACAGACTGAAAATTATGAACAGTGCAGTCAAAAACTGCAGTCTGTGAAGTATGTGTGTAATAATTATTATATTTATGACAATTAATTCACATAAGATGGAATATTTATAATTATATTAAAATATCTGCAAAAACCAAATTTTAATAATAGTTGTTATTAATACATATTTTAATGTGTACGTCAGGATTGAATAAGTGTAATATCCAAAGAAAGCATCAACTCCTCTTTTATTCAAAGCTAATTGAATAAGAAGAGCAATGCAGTTAATGAGTAACTGAAAAGCATAAAAGACTTCTTTGAGTGTAATTCCAATGAAAATTGTAGATACCGGTTCCCAGGCAACTGAAAATAAAATTAAGAACCAATTTGTTACACCAATCACACATCATTAGATGTAGATGGAAAGTGGACAACAGAGTACCACCATAAACAATGAAAAACACTTAAATTTCTATGATTTCTAACAAAATAATGCTTGAAAGAAGAAATACCAATGTCTCTGTAGGGAATAAAATACCACACCTTTTTGCTTTGGTAAACACAAGAAAAATAAAGGAACTGAATTTAATACATTTATGATAGATGCATACATGACTGTGTATTAAACAGTTCTGCGAATAGATAAATAGAACTTGCATTGCTGACCATTTATTTTCCTTTGTTTCATTGCATTACCTGCACTGGAATTCAATGGTCTTCTTTTCGTAAGATTATATAATCTTTGTTGCTTGGACTATAGTAATTTATAATTTGTATAAGGTATAATCTGGAACAATAACAAATTGTAAGTGAAAATTGTGGGGTAAGTGCATCTGGTTCCCTGAAATGCCTTCTGTAATGTTTTACTAAACTTTGTACTACAAGCAATCAACAGAAACAAAATAATGTCTGAATCTTTCTGGAAACATGAAAATAATTTCAGAACAGAGCATGCACAACACACACAATTTTATTTTGAGAACATAACGTAAGTGTTGAACTACAGAAGATCAGGAAATGGCTCAACAAAGATTATGTCTTCTTTACCCAGACAACATCTTACAGACTCCACAGACCCTATCCTAGAGCAGAGATGACAAGTTGGATGTCAGAATGCCACATTGCATGGACTTACTGCTTACCATGCTTTTGCCAGATGATTGGCAGAATGTTTATATGGTCATCATTTTTGGATTTGGCCTCTAGCATTACATAAGACAACTTGACATCTTATATCCCCCTATATTGACATAAATTTGGAACCCAGTGTTGTAACAAATGAAACCAGCTGTGACATAATAAATGTATTACAATACAGCTGTGATGGATGGATGAATGGAAATGTTTGTATGGGCAAATGACAGCAAGGACTTTAGCACCTACGTGAAAACGGATTGACACAAGTGTCAGTAGAATGCACAAAATAGGAAGATAAAACAGCACATGAAACACAGGTAACAGAAGCTGGAAAATAATGGGCATACCAGCACAGAAGTTTGGAACAAACTGTTGCTTCAATAGTAAAACATTAATGGCACAGGAAGAAAGTGATATAAGGAGATGAAACAGTATAGCAGATGGACGTGGCTGGCTGACTGCAAGAGGAGGAGCCAGCCACTCTGAAACACAATAAAACCTCCAGCCTAAAAGTTTAGGCCAGAGTTCAGACACATCACAACACTCTAAAACCTTAGATATACTCATCTCATCATCAGCTAAAATAGAAGAAAGATCCCTACCAATATTAGCTGTGGTGGATCTAATTAATAATAAACATTAGATGTCTAGTTAATGTGACCAAATAGTTGGTACGGTCATGGCAGCTGTCAAATTTAAATACTTGAAATGTGTCTGAAATAACTTTTATGCACAGATTCTTATTTACTATAGCTACACTGAATTTTCTGCAAATTAAAATGAAAATATGTCACTTAAAAATGACTGTAATATCATTACTGTCCAATCTTAGAGTATTGAGGATGGATTAGTACTCAGTGGAGGTGGGCACAGATAGCTAGTCATCTTCTTCTTAAGGTAGCTAGTAATCTTCTGGTTTCCTTTGTGGTGGCACAGTTCACAGTTAGTTTCATACCATTGTTCAGGTCCCTTGGTCCCACTATCTTTTGCAGGAATTTCCTTTCTTCTGATTCAAGGCCTCTTCTTGATTAGGGATAAGCATTCTGCTGCATAGAGAACTGATGGTCTGACTGCTGTTTTTAGTGTTTCAATTTGATGTGCATCTGTAGATGATTTTAGGTGTACATTTTTCTAGAAGCAGAGTATGGGCTATTTAGATTGATTTTCCTTTGTTCAAGAGTTACTGTGTATGTAATCCATTCTCCAATGTAATTTACAGTTTTGGCTCTCTTGATAAGCTTGGTAGTGCTGATTCTCATCATTCTAGGGGAATATTTAATATTGGTAAAGAAATAGTTCTTCCCAGTGTTGGTCAATAGACCTGTTTTCTCTACTAATAAATGCAGTGCCTGGAGTTGCCTGGAAGTCTCTTGCATGTCATTTGCCAGTAAGGTCGGGTTATCAGCAAAAGCCAGGCATGGGATCTTAGGTTTTCTGCTTTGATCCTATCCTTAATTCGGCATCTGCTGGAAGAGGTCTAGTCAATTCACTGACAATTTTTTTTCAGAACTCAGTTAAATATTACACAAGAAATGCCATGTCCTTGCCTTACTCTCATATTGAGCAGGAAACTATTATTTGTGAAAGGGTGATTACCTTTTAAACAATTTACTCCATCCAAACAAAGTAGGTTTTATGTCAATGACTTGCATTCAAACTCAGACTTATTTTTCTGGTTTCTCAGCTAAAGAACAAACACATGTGGTATGGTTAGGCAGCATGAGTGCATTATATCAAGACTTAGGGGAGATTCAACTGAGGAGCAATGTAATTAGTAGCAATTAATATGGTGCTTTAGAATCAAGGCCACCAACACAAGAGAAGAATGGATGTTGATCGTCTGTGATATTACTGAAATGCTCAATATGGAAATGACTGACAAGAAAACTGGTAAAAAATTCAAATAACTGGTATAGGTTGGTGATTAAAACACAAGTACAAGTAGCCTACTTCTCAGACATTCTTTTGAGCTCTATTGTGCCATTATACAATACAGAAAATTTAGTTTCAGCATTCTGTGAGTTTTAATTAATCATACTCTCTGCTGGATCATAACATTGTGAGCTACATAAATAGTTGAGTTCCCTCTGTTTTTGTTGAGACAGCTTGTAGAAGCTCATGCAACAAAATGGTACAAAGCTTACAGAGGATGATGTTCTGCTAATGACAATCTTCTGCAGTTTATGGAGATCCCTTTCTCAATTCTTTTGTAAGGAAATAATCAAAGAAAGGTGTGTTAATGCATAGATGTGTAGTAAATCCAAAGCAGAAATTACTTTAATTCTCACTTTAGGACCAACAACACTTACTGAACACAAGTAAACTTCTGTAACAACAAATTAAAATTGCATGTTAGTTCACAAAACCAAACAGTAATAGTCATTGGAAGAAAGTAATATAAATAAAAAAAGGGTCTAATATGAGACATTTCATGATAAAAATCAAAGTTTCATTAAGCCTGAAAGTGGTGGAAATCACAAGTTCCAAAGTTGCAGCATCACATTCACAAAATTATACTTGCCCCAGATAAAGAGTCACGGTAGCCAGAGCCCACTGGTAGACAATCTGGTAACAATGACTGAGAAAGATACCACAAGCCTCCTATTTGCTCACTTTGGGAATTCATGTGACTGGCTGGCAATATCAATGCTCCTTCCATCTTGTTCATCCTACCTGATGCAGACAACATTACACGTACTGATTAATTTACATCTTCAATTTAACCTTCTGGTGGGATTACTAAATTCCTTCCCCCTTCAACCAGCATTTGGGCCTGAACCTGTCTAGTCAGATTAGAGCACGGCGTAATGGTGAAATTGCCGAGAAGCTCAGGAAGACATTCAGGGCTGTTGATAACAACAGTGCTTGATCAGATGCATCTTGTGCAGAACCAGAGACTTCTGGGAGTGGAGGTGTCCCTGTGGGATGCAGAAGGTCCAATGATTCAACTACTGAGGAAGCCAGATCGACATTCATGGGTGTGTTCCTCAGCTCATGGAAAGGGTCAGCCAGGCAGCCATCTTTGCTCAAACCAAGCACAGAGAATGCTATGATTTGGAAGCAATGGTAGACTACCCAATGAGTACAGTCACTGACCAATGTGCTGCAACCAAAGTTGGTTGGAGAGGATATACACACATCAAAAAAAGTTTTGCATCACCCCGGTTCCCAGAACTCCTGAAGATAAATGTTGATTGTGGATATTGTATCACAGACACAGCACCTTAGACTGTTCAGAGATGTCACTAAAACTGCCTAAAGATGTAAACAACCATGCATGAGCAGCACCTATTAGGCAGAGGAGGTCTGGCAGCCAACCAGTTCCAGTCATTCTACCAGGAAGCAGGTACATGGCATGTTGTCTGTTGCTCAACCATGACTAGACAGTCAATATTGCAGTTCAATTGCTTCCGCGTTGTTACTTTGCGCCAGGAAGGTCACTCAAAAAGGAAAGTATCCAGGTGTCTCAGAGTGAACGAAAGTGACGTTATACAGAAATGGAGGAGATACAGAGAGACAGGAACTGCCTTGCTCAGGCTACCAAAGGACTACTATTGCAGTGGATGATCATTACCTATGGAATGTGGCCCGGAGGAACCCTAACAACAATGCCACCATGTTGAATAATGCTTTTCGGGCAGCCACAGGATGTTGTGTTACAACTCAAACTTTGCACAATAGGCTGCATGATGTGCAACATCACTGCTGACGACCATGGTGACATCCATCTTTGCAACCACGACACCATGCAATGTGGTACAGATGGGCCCAACAACATGCTGAATGGACTGCTCAGGATTTGAATCACATTCTCCTCATCAATGAGCGTCACATATGGCTTCAACCAGACAATCGCCGGAGATGTGTTTGAAGGCAACCTGGTCAGGCAGAATGCCTTAGATACACTGTCCAGAAAGAGCAGCAAGGTGGAGGTTCCCTGATGTTTTGGGAAGGATTTATGTGGGGCCAATGTACGCCGCTGGAGGTCATGGTAGACGCCGTAACAGCTGTATGATACATGAATGCCATCCTCTGACCAATAGTGCAACCATATCGGCACCATATTGGTGAGGTGCTCATCTTCATGGGTGACAATTTGCACTCCCATCGTGCACATCTTGTGAATGACTTCCCTCAGGATAACAATGTCGCTCGACTAGAGTGGCCAATATGTTCGCCAGACATGAACCCCATCGAACATTCCTGGGAAAGATTGAAAAGGGCCGTTTATGGATGATGTTACCCACCAACCATTCTGAGGGATCTACACAAAATTGCTGTTGAGGAGTGGGAAAATCTGTACCAAGAGGGCCTTGATGAACTTGTGGATAGTACGCCATGATGAATACAGGCATGTATTAATGCAAGAGAATGTGCTACTGGGTGTTAGAGGTACCGGTGTGTACAGAAATCTGGACCACCACCTGTGAAGGTCTCGCTGTACAGTGGTACAACATGCAATGTGTGGTTTTCATGAGCAATAAGAAGGTGGAAATAATGCATATTTTGATCTGTATTCCAATTTTCTGTACAGGTTTCGGAACTCTCATAACCGAGGTGACGTAAAACTTTTTTTTGATGTGTGTATATTGAGCTTGTATCTTTTCTTAGGTGTCATGACTGGTTGAACCCTTCTGTCATGAGAATTAATGTGTAGTTGAAACAGCTGCTTACATTGGGTCCAGGGTTACATACTGGTGTGGTTCCTCTTGATTCTGTCAGTATATGGCCATCATCTCAGCATGAAAGGAAAAGATAGAGTGGTTGATCTCAAAGAAGAAATTTTAATGGGGGAGGCATTGTGATTAGTGATAAAGTACCAGTGGTTATAGAGTACAGAACAGCACTATTTTTAGGGTAGGAAGGACAGAAAGAAAGCAAGTTTTATTAGAGGTCAAGATTGACACAAACCTTACTTACTTTTATGGAACAGAAATGGAGAAAGGAGGAGATGTCACCTTCATCAGGAATTAATTTTGTCTAGAGCACTATATGGATGCACATACTACAGACATCGATTTTCATATTAAATCCTTTGTAATAGTAAATTAATATCGATCACCTGGAGATAACATCAATCTATTCATAAACCACCTTTAAGCTCTAATGGTATATGTAACAACAAAAACAGTGAAACAGTGGTGACTGGTGAGTTATTATAGTAATTTATTAGAATCAGTAACACACATTGAACTTAATTTCTACCATAAACTTCCCAATTACAGTAACTCTTTGGTTACAAACAGCCATTGATAATATCTTTGCACAAATGATTAATAAACAACACTGTGTTTCACAACCAACTGCCAAAGACCTCTCAGACCATGACATGCAGTTCCTTTCATTAAATGTTAGTACTGAACAGTATATAAAATCTATTAAATTGGAATTCAGGGGTGTAGTCAGTAAGCCAAAACTGGATTACTTTAGAACACTACTGAAAGACATGAACTGGAGTGATGTACACAGTACTCATAGCACAAACAAAAAATACAATACTTTTATTACTTAAGTACTTATCTTATTTGAATACTGTTTTCCCTCTAAACTGATGCAGATTAGACCAGAGTCCACAAAGAAGTCATGGATTAGTCAAGGAGTAAAAGTATCTACTACAACAAAAAGGAACTGCATCTGTCAGTCAGAAACAGCTCTGATATGGATGCTATAACACATTACAAGGCATAGTGCCAAATAATAATGATAGTAATACTGACATGAAAACAAATGCATTATGAGCAGACAACAATTACATCAGATAACAAAACTGAGACAATATAGGATATAGTGAATGATGAGACTGGTAGAACCAGACACTAAGAGTAAATGATACATTGGTAACAGATGTGTGTAGTGTTGCAAAACTTTTTAACACACATTTTACAACTGCTCCTGGAAGATGGAGTTGTTGTGTTCAGTAGATACTGCCACAGAGTATCTCAGACCAGTCAATACAAACGACTTCACTAATATGAACATGACTCTTACTACAGCAAGAGAAGTGATGTCCACCATAAAATCTTTAAAATAAAAAAATTCTGATGGTTGTAATAAAATGTCAATAAAATTAATTAATGAGTGTGCTTCTGAGTTTAGTAACATATTCAGCTACCTGTATACCCAGTGGAACATTTAATCAATGGCTAAAATACGCTGAAGTTAAGCTTCTGTTCAAGAAAGAAGGTAAAGAAATACTGTCAATATTGAAAATGAAACACACTTCCTAATCTCAAATTCTCGACCAGTTTCACTTCTGTCTGCATTCTTGAAAATCTTAGGAAAGATAATATAGAATTGACTTCTTAACCAGAATATAACATATTGTCAAAGTCACAGTTCCAATTTGTAAAGGATTCTTATAGAAGTACTTAATTCATGGCTGTGTAAATCACAATATTCTGTTAAATAAATCAGACTATTCAGGTATAATGGGACATGCTGCAAAGTGGTTAAAATCCTATTTCTCTGGCAGAAAACAAAGGGTGCCATCAAGAAAGAGAATGGTATTAATCTATCAGACATCATCCAACTGGAAACAAATTACATCTTAGGGCCTTTACTTTTTTCTGTTGTATATCAAACACTTTTCATCTGTAACATTACCAGATGCCAACTTTGTTTTGTTTGCAGCTGATACAAATGTTACAATAAATACCAAATAAAGTATAGTCTTACAAATATTGGTTAATGAAATTTTCATGGATATTAAGAAATAGTTCATACCCAATTCTTTGTCACTAAACTTTGAAAAAAAAGATGCACTACATCCAGTTCAAACCTTGTAAGAGGTTTCTGACCAGTATATGCCTAAAATATGATGACAAAGTGACAGAAGAAGTTGATAGTCATCAATTCTTGAGATTACGACTTTATAATAAAGAAGTGCACCAGAGAAGTACTGAATTGCTTAAAAAATCTCTATATCCAATGCAATTTTATTAAAAATTGGTGACATAAAGAAACTGGCATACTATGATTACTTCCATTCCACATTGTGATATGGAATTATTTTTTGTGGTAACTCATCAAGCCAAGCTAAAGTTTTACAGGTCCAGAATGAAATATATTATCAGAATTACTTGTGATGTGAATTTGAAAACATCCTGCAGAGGCTTGTTTGGTGAACTATAGATACAAACTACTGCTTCCAAATATATTTATTTCTTAATGAAATTTGTCATTAAATTGTATCTCTTTTGAAAACCAACAACTCAGTTAAGGGCATCAGCACTATAAATAAGAATAATCTTCAAAAAGGTTAAAAGTCACTTACTTCAGTAAAAAAAGGTGTCCATCATGTAGTAACAGACATATTCAGTAACTTGACAGAAGCCGAAAGAAGTGTAACTACCAGTAAAGTTCAGCTAAGAGGAGTCTAAAGGATTTATTGGTGGTTACCTCCTTCTAATCCACTGACAAATTTGTTAGCAGAAACAACTCATATGTATATGTTACTAATAATATCAAATAATGTGAGTATTAATACGTCTAACATTTATAAAAATTAAGTGCAGTGTGTGTGTGTGTGTTGGGGCTTATGGGTGCTCAACGTTAAGTGCAGTAACACAATAATTGTAAATAAGTGTTGTAAAATGATTCTTCTATTTGATGATGCATGGCTACAACAGCCCAAGAATTATCATATGCACCTGAGTGTATTGAACATTTACATGTTTCAAGACAATTTATTTTTTTATCTTTTAAATAAAAATGTGATTAAGTTTTTTTTAACTTTTTCCATATCGTTGATGACCATTTCACTTAGTGTCTATAGAAGGTGCTTTTGCATATTTGTTTTTCTTTATGAATATTTATTGTGTATTCTAGTTATTCTGATATGCTCTACATCATGGAAGATCTCATTATTATGGATTTATTGTAACAAGAAGTACAACTAATCTAATCCAAGCTTTATTGCATATATGCATTCTTTAATGACACAAACTGGGAGTTCATCCAGACTGTCTGATTTTTTTTATTTCTTAATTGGCATTGCATGGAGTACCCAGGACCAGTGTCTGGTCCTGGGTGAGTAAGACACAGGTGTCTGGAAATTTCTGTTGTAATTTATTAACACTGTTGCTGGGGTAAATACTCACTGTTCTAAACCAAGAACACTGAAATTTAGTACTCAAATAGTACACACAGATGGAAGACAAGGTAAAATACAATTAGCAATACACAAGTGGCCTAGAGAGCATTACACTCTGGCCTATATAGACACTAGTTTCAATATGAGCGCAGCCGACAGGCTGTGCATGTAACTACTGTTGTATTGGCAGGCTGGGTGGCCTCTAGTGGCTGAATCAAGCACAAACATCATGGGCAAACCATGAAGTTGCACACCCACAAAATTGATAGTTATAGCACTGCTCTTTATTTGCAAAGAAGTGAGTACTGTTATCATGTTCATTTCTTCCGTAGCTGACATAGGTTGTTGAGTCATGTGATGCAGTGCCATGAGTGCATAAGGTCAGAAGTGGCTCAAGTGTGGATAGGCGTGGCTCCTGTGCCTGTGAGAGGCTATCTGGTGGAACAGATATGTTGGTGCAGCTTTCATTTTCCATGTCCAAGTACAAACCCAGGGAAGAAGATGGCGGCAAAGGTGGCAGAACAGGTGGTGGTGGCTGCAAAGGAGGTGGCAGTGGCAGAGGCATTGGCTACAACAGCACAGGAGTTGCAGTCCTGTTGACACCACTGACAGCTGAAGGGGCCACCCACAGCAGAAGACAGTTGTGAAAACATCAGCAGCAGTGGGAGAGAAGGTAAGGGTACTGGCTGTGATGTAGGAGATGGCCAGGCAGATGGAGTATGCAGGTGCGGTGGAGCCATGCTTGGTGTACAGCTGCCCACATGATGGAAACTTACAATAGGCATCAATTACAACACACCAGGATAATTCATTCCAAGCCTGCTGTGGATCTGGCTATGGTGCAAAGAAGCATGGGGAGCTGCATAATGGGTGGCAGACTGCAAGCAGGCTGCAACAACATGTGCTGTTTCCCCATCAAAGCCTGGCTGAAAACATGTCTGCGTGCTAACACTTTTGTTTGTGACACCCCAACACATGTAATAACTGCATAATCTCACATCAAAGGGCATCTGGGACTATAACCGGGAGAGTGGTGCCCACTGTAGCTAACAGTAGCACTCCACCTGAAACAGAAAGACGATTTTGTAATGCAAAATAATTTCTCAAGGGATCAGAAGCATTCCCTGTAGGTCTGTTTGGTCAGTTGTGTTGATCAAAAGAAATGACTTTACTTAAAACAGGATCCATGGCAACTACAGCTTTAATTTTAATGCCAGTAATAGGAAAACCATTAACATTTTTGAGCTCCCATGTCTAAATGAAAACAAAGTAATTCCTCTCTATCAGACTCTGAATTTGGAGCAATTGGCAAACATGATGAGGTGTCAGCATTTGCATGTTGTGCCATTGGTTGAAAATTAATCTCATAACTGTACCACGAGAGGAAAAGAACCCACTGATGTAAACAACCTGCAGTTTTGTCAGGCAAGGACATCGAGGGTTAAAAAGTGACACCAGTGATTTGTGGTCTGTGATCTGTTGAAACTTAGACCTCTATGGAAAAAAATGATTTTTTTAGAGCAAATATGATCACCAAAGCCTCTTTCTCTATCTAACTATAATGCTGTTGTGCTGAATTTAAGAATTTATAGGCATATGCAGTCGGACTTTGAAATCTGTCCACATACTTATGAGCAAGAGCAGCGTCAAGCCCAAACTGAGATGTTTTCATCACTAACACAAAGTCCTGGCTCAAATAAAAAGTGAGCAACCAAGAGGCCATTTTCAGCTTAGATTTCAATAACTTGAATGCCCAGTCACAAGTCAGGGATCAGTGAAAAGGAAGGTCATTATGTAATAATGCATGGAGTGGTTGTGCTGCAGTAGCAGCATCTGGCATAAGTGTGTGGTAGTACGTAATTTTTCCTAAAAATGCATGTAATTCCTTGATGGATGTGGGGGATGGCAATGCGACAACAGCATCAATATACTGGCACAGTCGTTTAAAGCTGGCATATGTATCTTTAGAACCCAAATAAATAATGTATGATAAAAAAAAAAACTATGCCTTATCCAAACTCCACTTTAACCCTGCAGACTGTAAAATTGAAAATAGAGCGTGAAGGTACTGCAAATTTGCCTCTGTAGAGAAACCAGACACTGTTATGTCATCTAAATAGTTAAAGCAGCATGGAACTGATTTAATAAGTTGCTCTGAAAAGCTTTGAAAAATGCTGGTGTGATTGCCACACCAAAAGGCAAATGCTGGTATTGATAAATCCCAAATGGGGTATTAATAACAAGAAGGTGTTTAGAGTTCTCACTGACTGGCAGCTGTAAATATATCCCTGCCAAGTCAGCCTTTGAAAACTTGTGGCCTTCTGATAATTTTGATAACAGCTCATCAGAGCATGGCAAAGGATAGGTATCAGGTCAGAGAGTTCACCAATGTTTCTGGAGCACCCATGTACACATGAATTCTCAATGGTGTGCTAAACACACACATTTTAGTGTACAACTTGCTTTGAGACATCATCACTGCTGACAAACTGTTCACATCCATTTTCATTTCTTCCTTTCATAGGTTTGGAAAGGAGTTACATGCAGAAGCAATGTATCTTTTCTCATGGCACCTATTACACACTGGCCAGTGCTTGGAACACACAGTCCTTTCATTACGAATAAAGCAATATGGACATGAAGACAGTGGAGTATGAGACTGTTGCTGTTGTGATGCATACAGCTGTTGTCATGAATGATGATTACATATATGAAGCTGAGACTTCTGCTGGATGGCTGCATTCCATTACAAACTGACTGAAGGTTGGGAGAGGTGGGAGGAACTGATTTTTGAAACTTTGGACCAGGCTTGAGCAAAATGTGTTGTATCATAAACTATTTGATCTGAAAAGGATTCCTTATGAACATTTGTCACAAAATTACAATACTGGATAAGTCCATATAGTTCTGCTGTTCATGCCCTGTATAACTGTTTTGCTGCTTTTGACAGGTGTAAAACTCCACACAAGCAGCAATAACTAAGTACACTTAAAGTTAGAGATAGAAAGTAAGTCAGACATCTGATCAAAAAAAGACTTCAAGAATGTTTGAAGGGAGTGAGTTGACACAACAACTCATACACACATGGTGAAATGCGCGACAAAAAAAGGGCCTAGCACAAGTTTACATCTGTTACCACAAATGCCTAGAGCTGTAGCCACAGGCATTTTTTGTAAGCACCCCAGTCTTCTGCTGCATCATTGTATGCAGGGAATGGCAGTGGATATGTTGCTGGCAGGTCTGCAGGTTGTGCCAATGTGATTGTTAATCTGGCCATAGCAACTGTCAGTGACTGATGTTGCTCGGGAACAGACTTAAGTACTGCTTCCATGGAAATTAAACTCAAAGCACCAATGACTGAAGTGGAACATATGGAGTTGAGTACTGTACTCATTGCCCAAAAAGTGTTCTAACTCAAGAACACTGTAACTTATTACTTTGAACAGTACACATGCATATAAGAAAAAATACAGTACAATTAGTAACACACAAGTGGTTGGCAGAGCCTTGGTCTCTGGCCTACATGGACATTACAAATTTTTAAATTTGATATTGTAATTATATTAGAGTTTTTTAAGATATTAAATTTAAGTTTTAGACTTTGTAATAATGGTGGAATAAGTAGATTTATTTTGTTTATGGTAACTTATTATACGGAACTAGGCAAATTTGATTTCCACCTGTTTATCAAAAACATGTCCTCTTGATAACATTTTGATGACCAGTCTGCTCCTTACAAAAGTTTTAAAAGCCACATTATTTTGACTGCACAGAGATATCATAATTATTAGTCTCTTAATTACTGGCTGGAATGAACTGCATGATGAGACATCAACAGACTCTTAATAAATTTTCGAATTTAACTTTTGAGTCACAAGCCTTAAATTTTTCTTCAGGAGGAGAAGACCCTATACAGCTTTACATTTTATTTTTAAACAGCTTTAGTTAGTCTTTCTATCTATAACCAAAGCATTTTGTTGCAGTGACATGAAGAATAATTAAACTCTTCAATATTAAATCAGTAACTTATTGTTATTATGCTGCATAATTTATGATCATAAGGTTAAGTCATCTTAGGGATAATGGCACAATTATGTTTGAGAGATCATATCGACAAAGCAGACTGTTACCTCGATGTTGGATTATGAAAAATTTTGGGAGCAGGAGCCCCACTATTAGGTCTGTTCAACCTTTAAATTCTAAGATGATCTGAGTTCAGACCAGAGTGAACCAGGTTGGTTTCTGTTTTGATATACACCTTAGTACAAAAGAAACACGTGGATAAAATACTTTTTACATTACTGATTAAAATTAATTGAATACTATTTGACAGATTAATTTCTTGAATTTAGACTTTATTGATGGAAATTTTCCTCTGCTAATAGTTAACACTTACACATTACATGGTTACATTATTCCAAAACAAAAAATGAACCCAGCATACTGCACTTACAGAACAGTACTGATGCATTACAACAGTGGTTCAATGTGCTTAAGTGATAAATTGATGTTTCATTATGTTTCCTTTTGGACTGTTGGCTGATAATTGTACTGTATCATGCCTAATTTGTTTCCTCAAATAGATGTGGATGAGTTAAACATCTGAACTGAAACCATTGTAGAACAGAAATGGTACGTTTCCTGATGTGGGTTCCTATTCAAAATATTATGTAGTCACTCACCTTTACAAGTTCTAGAAGTTTGTAACAGGAATTTATGAACACCCTGTATAAATGGTCCAGTCGCAATAATGTGACCACCTGTCAGATGCCTGAATAAACACTTCTTGCAGTGCAGATGCAAAGAATGAGAATCAATGAAATTCTTGAAGATACCATCAGGGATGTGGAGTCATGCCAACTGCAGTGCTGTAGCCAGTTTCACTGTTTCTTGGTTGTGGATCCATGGTGCAAACAGCCTGATCAGGATGGTCCCTCAGATTCTCAACTGGGTTTAAACCCATGGAGTTTAGTGGCCAAAGGAGTATGGTAAACTCATCCTTGTTCACTCGGAACCATGCACATACAGTGCAATCTGTATAACACATTACACTGTCCTGCTGGTAGTTGACCTTGTGCCAAGGAACAAACAAACAGTATGTACACATGGACATGGTCCCATTGTTCCTTCCAGAATGATGAGATTACCCAGGGAATGCCACCGAAACATTCTCCATACCACAATACTCCTTCCTATGGTTTGAGTCCTTCTGATAATTATTCCAGGGCCATCTGTCCAATGCAGCATAAATCATGATTCATCTGAAAAGGCCATCTATCACCATTCAGTGGCCATCCAGTTGTGGCACTGGCATCCAAATTCCAGCCTTCATTCTCAGTGAACAGTGGCCAACATGTGTGCCTGAACAAGGTGCCTGGTGTGGAGGCTCATATTCAGCAATGTTTGCTGAACATTCATTGGGGAAACACTGTTTGTAGCCCCTTGGTTCATCTAGGTGGTCAGTCACTTGACAGTTGCATGTCAATTTGCTCATACACATCTCTGAAACTACTGTTCACCACTGTTATCTATAGCCCATGAGGCACCACAATAACTTCGGTGCCAGTTTTGGATAGTGACATTTTGCCACACACAGTATACTTTAACCGTAGCAGCACATAAATAGTTTACAGACTCAGCCATCTTGGAAATGCTTACATCCTTGGCCCAAAAGCCAATCATCATGCTGTTTTAGATGTCAGATAAATCGCTCCATTTTTGCATTATGACAATGACTGCAGTGTTTTCTGTGGCCCCCTAACATGCTTTATAAATCCTCCACTGTTAGCACAGCCACCTACCATGTGTAAGTGGATAAGCTTTTATATCATTATACATTTTAAATTTTGAATTGCCAAATATATATAAGGAAGACGTTCCTCTGAGGATTACAATTGGCATAGTCAGTTCATCCACCTACAGATTGGAAAAATATCTAGAAGGGTTATTAGCACCCAAACTGGGACACTGTGAACATGATGTTGTTAACTTGCAGTCATTCATTGAAATCCTCTGGAAAATAAAAACAGGTCAAAACAACATAATGGTTAGTTTGGACATTGTGTTACTTTATACAACATGCCCTTATAAGACATGCTAGATCTTTTGGCCCAACAGTTTCCAAATGAGATAGCCATCCATTCTGCCACACCTTAATGATAACACACTTCCTGTACTGCAAAAAGTACTCTGAGATCCTTACTGTATCCACCCATCACAAACTTCTTCACTGATCACTTTGAGTAACAAGCTCTGAACTCTGTTAGGCTATGGCCATCTTGCTTCTTATGGTACACTGACAACACCTCCCTGATATGGTATCACGATGGAAATGCGCTGCAGCAGTTTGTTGATCACGTGAACAGTGTCCATCCCAACATCAAATTTACTGTTGAGATGAAGAGGGGTGGCAATCTTCATTTGTTGCCTGTTTTAGTTTAATGGAGGGCAGGAGGCTGACCTGATCTTCCAGTGTACAGAAAACCCGCACATTTACCAGTACTTGAACACCAACAGTTTTTACCACCCTGTGCATAAGAAAGTTGTCGTGAACACATAAGGTAATGACAACCATCTAGAATCTGAATGAGCATTTCAAGTGTGTGCGCAGGGGAAGTGGCTACAGCAATACAGAAATTTACATAGGATTAGCTATTCATGTGATTGCTGAGCTTTGTGCAGAGCAGTCACAGTATATTAAGCAAAGGGAACGTGAGAAATCAGTCATGGTTGAAAATCCCATAGAAAATTAACATGAAATATAATTTGAAAAGATGAAAGTTTGGCTCAAACATCATAATATTCTGTTTCTGTTATAAAAGAGGCATCTAAAATTAGAACAAACAGCAACAATTTTAACAGAGACTGGGGGTACGTACTTAGGAGGGCATAGGTAGAGGCCTTGGAGGCTTTGGACATTGAGTGAAAGCAGAGACAGAGGCCTGATGCTTGTAAGGAGGAAGGAGCCACAGTTTTAAATCCACATTTACACATTTATAATAACATACAGTTTTACTTATAGCACATGTTATACCTTTAACTGCATGTTTCATGCAGTAGCAGGGATCTGAGCCCAATGTTCCACTTGACCTATCATGAGATGATGTAGATGATCCACATGTGATATCATTATCATGTTTCCTTGTAATTCCATTGCTTCTTTAAGTTACTGTTTGATGATATAACACAACAGGCACAAACTATCACAATATTCACCATTACTGTTGCAGATTGAATCCTTCTCCTAATACTTTTTACACATTTTCTCGACTTACTGTACTTGTGATGTACTCTCAGTGTCATATTGAATTTTTTTAGGGGGCATTTGTAAACTTAATAGTGGAACTGAAGTCCCAAATCATGCCCTGGAGGAATCACTTGGCAGTGGCATAAAGCTGAACCATACCTATCACAGCTAAAACGAAAAATCTGAATTTTTATTTTTTGCTACAATATTCCTCTTTTCACATTACAAATCAACAATTTTCAAATAACACCAGAATTAAATATTGATAATTTCAACTTTTCTATGAATACTGTTTATTTCTAAGTAAGAGACAGGAAGATAAATATGTAGAACTATAATTTTCTGTAAGTTACTTGGCCCTTTATATACACATCAAAAAAAGTCTTGCATCACCTCAGTTTCAAGAGTTCCGGAAACTGTACAAAAAATTGGAATGGAGATCAACATAAACATTGCTCACGAAAACCACACATTGTATGTTATACCACCATACAGCAAGACCTTCAGAGGTGGTGTTCCAGATTACTTTACACACCGGTACCTCTAATACCCAGTAACATGTCCTCTTGCATGAATGCAAGCCTGTATTCATCATGGCATACTATCCACAAGTTCATCAAGGCACTGTTGGTACAGATTGTCCTATTCCTCAACAGTGATCATCATAGATCACTCATAGTGGTTGGTGGGTCACGTATTCCATAAACAGCCCTTTGCAATCTATCCCAGGTATGTTCAATAGGGTTCATGTCTGGAGAACATATGGCCACCCTACTCACATGATGTCATTATCCTGAAGGAAGTCATTCACAAGATGTGGATGATGGGGGTGCGAATTATCATCCATGAAGACAAATGCCTCGCCAATATGCTGCCGGTATGGTTGCACTGTCAGTTGGAAGATGGCATTCACATATCGTACAGCCATTATGGCACCTTCCACGACCACCAGTGGCATACATAGGCGCCACATAATGCCACCCCAAAACAGCAGGGAACCTTCATCTTGCTGCACTCGTTGGACAGTGTGTCTAAGTTGACCAACCTGACTGGGTTGCCTCCACGTCTCTGACGATTGTCTGGTTGAAGGCATATGCGACACTCATCAGTGAAGAGAATGTGATGCCAATCCTGAGTGGTCCATTCAGCATGTTGATGGGCCCATCTGTACCACACTGCGTGGTGTCATGGTTGCAATGATGGACCTAACCATGAATGTCAGGTTTGAAGCTGTGCATCATGCAACCTATTCCACACAGTCTGAGTTGTAACATGACGTCCTGTGGCTGCACGAAGAATATTATTCAACATGGTGGGGTTGCTATCAGGGTTCCTCTGAGCCATAATCCGTAGGTAGCGGTCATCCAATGCAGTAGTAGCCTTTGGGTGGCCTGAGCGAGGCATGTTATCAACAGTTTCTGTCTCTCTGTATCTCCCCCATGTCTGTACAACATCACTTTGATTCACTCCAAGACACCTGGATACTTCCCTTTTTGTGAGCCCTTTCTGGCACAAAGTAACAATATGGAAGTGATCAAACTGCGGTATTGACTGTCTAGACATGGTTGAACAACAGACAACATGAGCCATGTACCTGCTTCCTGGTGGAATGACTGGAACTGATTGGCTGTCAGACCCCTTCCGCCTAATAGGTGCTGCTCATGCATGGTTGTTTACAGTGCTGTTTTTTTTTTTGAGGGAATGCTGAGGGATGCGTACCCCTAAACTTTTTCATTGACAAAGTTAATTTTTTTTACCATGTTGAGAACTTGGAAGAGTGCCAAAGATTTATTTCACAGACGTAAATTTTTTATTTCATTTTATCGTGTTGGTAATTGCAATACAAATGATACCAGTGTGGCTTTTAGTGGGAAAAGTGATGTCATTGCCTGTTTCAAGCATTTTGAAGCTGCGGCAACAGTTCTCGACCACTGAATTGCTGGCAACCAGTTCGACAAGCATGTAGTGCCGTCACCCGTTAATAGTGGATGACAGTAGTGCTAAACAGAGGATATGCATAAGTTGAAATGCTGAGCTACCGATAGATGTCTCTACGGTCCTGCAACCATGATGATGTTGATGACGTCATGGCTAAAAGCAGACGAGTGGTATCCCATGCTTCAGTTATAAGTAATTTTCGCTGCATTATATCCAATGTCGGAGTACCCTCAAACTTTCTTTTAGAAAAAAAAAAAAAAAAGCACTGGCTGTTTACATATTTATAATGTGTTTCCCAATATACCAGTCAGTGACCCCACAAGCAGAGCATTTGAGGTTTAATTGTTACTAATCCACCACAAACAAAGATCAACAGCAAGCATTCAAAAATATCCAGCTGATTGCTTCTGACTAAATGTTCTTTGGTTCTATAACCTAAATTTTCAAATGTTAAAAGCAGGTTCTCATGGAAGGAACTGCAGAGGTATTGGGTGTGTTGATATCTAGGGTGGTGAAGGAGCCTTTTTTTTATCTTTTTATTTATTTATTTATTTATTTATTTTTTGGCTTGTCAGGAGGGTGTTTGGCTCTGCCTCCAGGGAATTGTGGGTTTGATGGGCTGGCAGGGACTGCCAAAATCTATTGGGAATTGATAGTGGCTGCAGCAAGACATCCAGGATTCAGGTAAACCATTTCTTGTTCCAACAAGCTAGGGCAAATACAGGTGCCTGCCTTCGTTGAGTGACACAGTCAGGCATTGATCCATGGCATCTATGTTCAGTGACCATCATCAGACATCCATCCGCAGCTCACACAAAGCAACATTGTGATGCCGGATTTGGTCTCGGTGGCAGCATGATTGCTCGGCAGTACTGTTGTACTGGATGCTGAGATGGCAGCTGGTGATTATTACTCAATGGTTTGGTGGGAATTGGTTGCTTTCACCTGCAGCACTAGGCAGCAACATTAAGATATGGTGGCATGGCACACAGAACTCAAGACCTCAGAGCATGAGTAGCAGGCAGATGGTGGCATTGGTTGTCTGGCAGATTCCAGGGAGACCAGCTGCATGGCATATTTTTAATTACAGCTGCTGATTCATGCCTGCCTTGTGGCTCAATCAATGTGTATTCCGTATTTACTCAAATCTAAGCCGCACTTTTTTTCCGGGTTTTGTAATCCAAAAAACCACCTGCAGCTTAGAATCGAGTCCGAAGTAAGCAGAAGTTCTGAAAAATGTTAGTAGGCGCCACCACAACTAACTTCTGCCGTCGAATATATGTAGCGCTACACAGGAACTCGAGCTCTTTTCTCCGCCCCGAGTTTCGACCACTGCATATTCATACATTATCCAATGAAGGAAATACAAATTTCGTATTATTCATCTTCGAATGTAGCAGCATTTCAATGTACTATGAGAATCCGACTGGCAAGATTCTTTGGGATGTTTGTCTATATGGGAAACTCTTTTCTGAATTTTTTTCTACCTGTGAGAGGAGATGGTTGCTAATAGGAACTTTTATGAATTGTGAATCACATGCAGTATTCTCTTCACCATAAGAATAATACGAACATAAACATTTTGTCATGTATTCTTTCGTGTTTGCAGCTATCTCATTTAAGTCCTGTCTGCCTAATAAACTATGAAACTAGAGTGAGACAACAGCAAGCGTGGAAGAATACACATATCAGGTCATGTTTATATCCGTGTTATTCTTATGCTTAATAGTGGTACAGTCAGAAATGAAGCACGGCAATTGACTAGATTTTTAAATCTAAGATGACTCTAATTTCGGTGTAGAATTTAATGTACTAAAAGAGGCGTCTGCAAAGATTTTCAAACAGAGAAAAATTTTCGCTAAACTCTCGTTCATAACATCTTCTGCCATACGCAGTCTATTATTTGCTTCTTGTTGATCATTATCAAAGAAAGCAGCAGTTTAAGAAACAACAAATAGCAGTCTCTTGCCATTGTTTCGCTAGTGAGATGATTCGTCTCTCTCTCTCTCTCTCTCTTTTTTTTAACTGGAAGCGGCAGTAGAGCACACAAAAGCAAGCCATGCGGCGAGCATCGACAGGCCGTAAACACTACTTATCAGAAAGCGACAAACAATGCATGGCACAATATAGTAATGCATTTTCAGCTTAGAGTGACGTAAACACCTATAACAAAGAGAACGGCACTTATCAGATGAAAGAAAAATAAGCAATCAATTCAAACCAGACAAAGCACGTGAAAAAGGAAGGGTACCCTTATAAATACGGACGGAGCACCTGATGCATAGCAATGGCTACCTGGTAAAGCTTAACTGCTAAGCTTACGACTCGAACCAAACTACTGTAGCTGTATCATCATTCATTCGACCTAAATTATGTCTCATATTATAATCTTTGTTTCGATTTGGAGGTGTGGCCTAAAACTTTTCTCTCACCTTGAATTTTGAGTCTCAAATTTCAGGTGCAGCTTAGATTCGGGAAATTTTTTTTTTTCCTTGATTTAGAGTCTCATTTTTCAGGTGCGGCTTAGATTCGAGTAAATATGGTAGATAAACCCCTCATGACTGTTTGTTTGGATGTCAGGCCTCAACCCATGCCATTCATGTGCAATGTGCATGGTCCAGAGTCTATCCTTGGCTCACACAAAGCAATGCTGTATTGCAGGGAGTGGTTTGGATGGCAGTGTTGTTGTTTGGAAGTTCTGGTGTACTGGGTGCTGAGACAGCAGCTGATTATCACGGTTCCAACGGCTTAGCTGGCACTGGCCTGTGTCAACTGCAGCACTGGGCAGCACCATGGAGATGAGGTAGCACAGCACATGGAACTACGCAGCTCAGTGCATGAGTGTCAGGCAGATGATGGTGTCAGATGTCCATTGGAGATAGGGGACCAGCATCACAGAGTCCTTCTCATTACGGCTGCTGACTCAAACCTGCCTGATGGTTCAGTTGGTGTGTATAAATAATGCTCTGGTGACTGTTTATCTGTCTGGCAGCATAGCCATCCACTATTATTCCCATTGTCTGCCTCCTGCTCATGCACTGAGGTATGAAGTTCTGTGTGTCATGACACCTCACCTATATTTTGCTGCCCAGTGCTGCAGATGACATAGGCCAGTGCCAGCCAAGGTATTGGGACCATGACCACCAGCTGCGATCTCAGCACCCAGTAGATCAGTACTGCCAAACAACCACACTGCCACCCAGACCACACCCTGCAACACAATGTTGCTGTATCCTATGTCAATGACTTGTTACCATACAATGATGTAAAATGCGGCATGCTTTTCTGTTTAGCTGTTTCATCAGCCACATGCCTTTGAGAGCGTAACTAGAATACTGTGTTCCAAATCTTCTTGGTTTCATATTATTCTGTCCCTACCAGGATATGACACACACATTTGACAGAAACATAAAATTGCTTCAAATTTCCTGTTTGTTTTCATACAAATCATTTATCTATAAACCCTCAATCTGTTGGCATTATGTGATTAAATTTTAATGTTGGGTTTTTCTTTTCAGATACAATGTTACATAGTTCCACAAAATTCCTGGCAAACTGATAGATGTTTGTAACGTCCTGCCACAACATTTCAGGGCAGAGTCTTCTGGCCATCTTCAGATGATACTGGTGAAAACGCACTGAGCTGTGGTATTTAAGGCCCTGCTGGCACACGCATGGTGGATTCACTTGGCATTGTGTGTGCACCACTTGAGTGTGTTCGATTCTACTGCACCGCATGCCCTCTGTGGTGAAAACTCGGTGCATCGATATTAATTCGACTGCCTTCCTGCAGTTCCATCATAGAAGTACGCCGGCTACAGAGGTCACAAAGTTTTCCAACTATTGGATTCCAAGTCAAATTCAACTGAAATCCAATGTCTTGATTAATAAGAGACACTGTCAGATAGTCATATTTCCAAGGATTCATTAATAACAGAACTCCAAAAGTTAGATGAATGGGCCATAATTTTGGTCTCACTGTAATTCACTACATGACCAGTGGAAATACAGTGTTCAGCAATGGCAGACTTACAAGGCTGAAGTAGGCAAGTATGCCACTGATGTTCTACAATTTGACCCTGCATAGTACACATTGTTTGCCCTATATAAGATATGCCTCATCTGCACAGAATCCTGTAAACACCTGCCTTGTGCAACTGTATGTCATCTTTGACAGATCCCAACAGCAACGAAATTTTTGCAGGAGGGCGAAAGATAGATTTCAATTTATATTTTATTAGTATTCTGCCTATTTGCACTGAGATATTACCAATATATGGTAAATAGGCAGTCGTTTTTAAGGCCTCTTCCTCTGCTTTGCTCTGTCCTTTACAGGTCTGCAGCACTCTTTCCACTTGCTGGGACGAATACCCATTCTTCAGAAAGACAGTCTGCAGGTGCTCCAGTTCCATTTGCAAACTGTTGTTGCCAGAAATGATGCAGGCTCGCTGAATCAAGGTCTCCAAAACACCCATCGTTTGTGCCGGATGGTGGCAACTACCAGTTTGCAAGTAAAGGTCTGTGTGAGTGGGCTTTCAATATACTGAATGACCAAGTGTGCTGTCACTCTAATGTTGCACCAAGATGTCTAAAAATGTCAGGCAACCCTCCTTTACCAGCTCCATAGTAAATTTAATGGTTTCGTGTATGGAGTTCAGATGTTGTAGGAAATCTCGCAGATGGTGCAAAGCATGAGGCCAAACCATATAAGTGTCATCAACATATCAGCAAAATATTGTTGATTTAAAAGTGGCTGAGGCAAGTGCTCGCTCCTCAAAGTCTTCTGTAAGAAGAATGGCCATCAGGGAAGATAAAGGACTGCCCATGGCGACACCGTCTGATTGCTCATAAAACTCATTGTTAAATAAAAACTATCTAGAGGAGAGGGTGTGCTCAAACAGCTCAACTGAACTATTTCATTTCAGTTTCTTAATTACCTCCTTTGTTAAGGAACTGTTAGTCAGATGTTCAGCTCTATTTTGGCGAAATGTTGATGATGCACCAAGCCCACATCATCTCTGACACCGATATTTTGCAAAACGGAACTGGAGCACCTGCAGACTTTGTTTCTGAAGAATGGGTATTCATCCTAGCAAGTGGAGAGAGTGCTGCAGATCTGTAAAGGACAGAGCAGAAAAGAGGAAGAGGCCTTTAAAACGACTGCCTATTTACCATATATTGGTAATATCTCAGCACAAATAGGCAGAATACTAAGAAAATATAAAGTGAAAGCAATCTTTCGACCTCCTGCAAAAATTATGCCTCTGTTGGGATCTGTCAAAGATGACCTAAAGTTACGCAAGGCAGATGCTTACAGGATTCCATGCGAATGCGGAAAATCTTATATATGGCAAACAACATGTACTGTGCAGGATCGCATTGTAGAACATCAGTGGCATACTCGCCTCCTTCAACTTTGTAAATCTGCCATTGCTAAAAACTGTATTTCCACTGGTCATGTAATGAATTACAGTGAGACCAAAATTAGGACCTATATGTCTAAGTTTTGAAATTCTGTTATTAATGATTCCATGGAAATACAACTGTCTGACAGTGAGTCTCTTATTAATTGAGACAGAGGATTTCAATTGAATTTGGCATGGAACCAAATTATTGAAAAACTTCATGACCTCCGCAGCTGGCATAGTTCTATGATGGAACTGGGGAAAAGAGTCGAATTGATATCGATGTGGTGAGTTTTCACCATGGAGGGTGCACGGCACAGCAGAATCAAATGCGCTCAAGTAGTGCACGTGCAATGCCAAGTGAATCCACCAAGCATGTGCCAGCAGGGCCTTAAATACCAGAGTGCAGTGCATTTTTGCCAGAATCATCTGAAGATGGCCAGAAGGCTCTGTACTGAAACATTGTGGCAGGAAGTTACAAACATCAGGCAGTTTGCCCTACATTTTGTGGAACGATATGTACTCTTTAAATCTCACATGATCTTACATTTATTGACAATCAGAATAACCTTTTACTTGTGTAACAGATTTTGTGAAGATCTATGTCATGATCTACTACAGATAGTTAAAAGAAAAAAACATTACTGAAAAGCTGTACCCAAAGGTAGCCTGATACTGTTGATACAGTTATTGCAATAACGCCAAGATGATCAATATCCCTGTTGCTGAAGTTTTAAAATTTCTGCCAGTACTACAGTGCTGTATCAGCACTACAATTGTTAAAAATGGTAGAATTGTTAAAATGGTATGTTGAAAACCTGACACATAAGGCAGATGGTTAAGAGTCTTCCAGTTAAACCATTTACTAACAGTAAGCATTAGTTATGAATTGTGTTGATGAGCATTATGACAGAAAAGAAATTTCATTCCAGAGCCCTTCAAGATACCACAACTTTGTTGTAACACTTGTAAAAGGTGACACAGAATAACGGGAATGTTTGAAATGAGTAGAGGCAGCCATGTTCAGGTGGCAGCACTGCGCGTTCATGACATTTAGCAAGTAAACAGTCTGCCATATCAGTAAGAATAGATCAGTGGAATGGATAACAGTGTGTGTCAGCCATAACAATATTTTATAAAAACAATGATAGGTTGGTAGCGGTGCAGAGTGTGTTTTGATGTTTTTGAAATTTAGGATGTCATGATGCCATTCATTTGAAACTCGCAATAAAATGTTGGATTAATAATTTTGAAGAGACTGGATCTGGCCTCAAGAAGAAACCAAAAGGATGACCAAGAAGTGTGCAGTCTCCAGTGAACATTGATGTTGTATGGGAGTCTGTCTTATGGAGCCCACAGCATTCAATTCGTAAGCAAGCAGCAGTAGTTGGAATGTCCTGGAAGAGTGTTCGCAGAATTCTTCATATTGATTTAAAATTTCATCGGTACAAACTACAGATGTTGCAACAACTGAGGGACAATGATAACTGGTTAAGATTAAAATTCTGTCAACAAATGATAACAAAAATAAAACAATGACAATGAATTTCTAAACAAGTTATGGATGTCAAATGAGGCATATTTTCATCTCACAGGTTATGTGATAATAAAATGACAGTATTGTGTGCTGTTTTGTAACATGGGATTATCGGACTGTATTTTTTTGTAAATGAACAGGGAAACACAATAACTGTCAATGCTGATAATTGTGTGGAGGTATTATGAACTTTTGTTACACCTGTATTGAACAACTTTCTAAACATTCAAGAAACCTGGTTTCAAAAGGATGGAGCAACATCACACACTGCACGGCAGTCAGAGGCATACGTGTGAGAATTGTTTGGCAACCATGTGATCTCACAATTTGGTAACATTCCCTGCCCCCCTAGATCACCAGATGTATCCGTTTGTGATTTATTCTTGTGGGGATACTTCAAGAGCAAAGTCTACACTTCTTGACCAAGGACCCTGGATGAGTTAAAACAGAAAATTCAGTATGCAATTCACAGTATCCCAGCTGAGATGTTACAGTGGTCAATGAGGAATCTCAACAGCAGATTTCACAAACGTATTCGTACAGAGAATGCCATCTAAAAGAACGTAATTATTTATAAATGATAAATACCATCAATGGTTTGTAAATGGTCAAGTTGAAAGGTTTCAATTACTATGAATGCAATTTCTTTCCTTCATCACTTCTAGTTTTATTGGATTGTGGAAATGTACCTGTTTTCCTGTGTCACCCTGTAAATTATGTATTTAAGTAATAAGCCTGTTACAAATATGCACTACCTTCAGAAGGAGATTTTATCATTGTGGAAATAACTTACACTGGTACACAACTTGTGAATATGACCTGCAGCATTGTCAGATTTGGTACATTAAGCTATCTGTTTCATCTTCCACAGTATTCAAAACTGATTCACTTCCTATTCTGACACACACATACATACAGCAGCACAATGAGATTATTATGAACAACAAACAATAACATGTAAGTGGCTTAGGTTTTATGTTCAAGGTTTGTAAGAAAGGCAGAAATTAATGGATTAAATTCACTGGAAGAATATGAGAGAAATCAATCATTAAATAATCTGCACACTATGATTTCAGTGATTAAAAAGAAAAAAAATACTGGAATGAAATTACTCTAGTGATGTACTTCTGTGATCTGTTACAGTGTTTGCCACACATGATCCACTGCAAGAGAATCGTAATTTTTCTTCAAAATGCCAATCAAAATCCATGTAACATGGTTATTAATAGTGGAAACTAAAGCAGAGTTGAATCGACAAAATTCCAGGACAAGAGTAGAGAAAATATGGTTTACATACACAAGCGACTCTGAAAAAAGAGCAGGACAATCTGCTACTATGAGATTATGAGTACAGTTTAATGGATGTGAGTTTATAATTAGGATATCAAAATAAGACAGAAGTGGGACTGTATTCACCAAAAACTGGATGTAATAGAATTATCTAAGAGTAATAAAAGTCTGATTTATAAGAACAGCTAGGATGTGGAATTTTGGAGGACATGAACTTTCAAACATGAATTTATTTTCTTTAACAGAGATCTGGGAAACTGGAATGATTCCACAGGATTGAAAATGTGCATTGATACACTCAGTGTATAAGAAAACTAACAAGGCTGACTTGATGACTACAGAAATTTCTGTCGTTTGTCAGTCAATTATGAAATTCTTAAGCCATTTGTAACAGTGGCCAAACCATTTTGACTGTTGTCTACCAAGTAGAATTCATAAAGGGCTGGTTATGTGCAGAGTAGATATGGAGTCTGAAGAAGATATAAAAAGATCCACTGATACAAAAGTACAGTTGTCACCTATGTGGGTTTTAACAAGGCATCTGACTCTGTTGACAGACTGTTTTTGAAGCTGTAGGAGAGCTCAGAGTAGACAGAAAAACCAGAGAACTGATACATGCTTAAACATAAAAAATCAAATCTAAAATTTTGTCATGAAGGCATTGAACTTTTTGAGATATGCATAGATATTTGGCAAGAATATGGCCTCTTCTCTCTGCTGTAAAACTCAGTTCTGGATTAGATTATAAGAGAATGGGGGAAAGACATCAAATGTGCAAACACTGGAAATTCTGGATGTAAAAAACACTGTTAAATATTTAGTCTTTGCTGATGATTTAGCAGAAATCAACAACACTGAAGAAAATACAAAATATGCCATAGAGAAACTATACAATTTAGCAGCACAGGCAGGCCTCGAGATATTTTATGAGGAAAATCATTACATGCTAAATTTGCATCAGAACGGTAGGAAGGTTCCACTAAAGATGAAATACGGGTCAGTTTTGCACGTACCCTCCTCCAAATACATTGGAGACATCATACTGACCCCAGGTTTGGACAGTAGCGCAAACCTAGAAAGGGCCACGAATCTTCTATGTGCCATGGACTCAACAATTCAGAATCACATGGAACCACTATTACAAAAAATTAAAATTTCCCAATTCAAAAGTGTGCCATTACAAGACAGTTCTTGTACCAGAAGCATATGTGCATTAGAGACCATAATTGTTGGAGGAAACTCTAAAGTTTCAGTTGCTGCAAAACATAAGTAGAAAATTCTTAGGAAAACACACATTGAGGTGTTCCAACAGCAGCCATTAAAATGTTAAATCATCTAAGTACTAGAATTCAGTTCTTTGAATTAGTGAAATTTTGAGGAAAGATGTCACAAAATCCACGCCAAAAGCCACTGGACAATTTAAAGCAATTCTTTGACAGTGAAACAGCAAATTGGACTGCCTAAACAATGCAAAACTATATGAAATAAAGTGAACATTTACTTTTAAAAAATTTTCACTCTATACACAGTTAAGTGTTATGCTATACTTATGCAAATTATTAAGCACACTTATGTTAATTTGTTCTTCTCCTGTAATGCTTGTGTAATCTTAAACTTGTAACACTGATGCAGTCTAGCCAGTCTCGACTGTCAAATGATGTAGCTTTGGTAATAAATGGTATTAAATGGTAGAAAGTCATGGTATACCTGCTAATATAATGTAGGACCTCCTTTTGCCCATTGTAGTACAGTAACTTGATGTGCCATGGACTCAAAAAGTTGTTGGAAGTTCCCTGCAGAAATGCTCCATCCACAATTGCAAAAGTGTTTCCAGTGCAGGATTTTGCATATTAAATGACCTCTATTACATCCCACAAATGTTTGATGGGATTCATGTCAGGCATCTGGGTGGCAAATCATACACTCAAATTGTTTGAAATGTTCTTCAAACCAATCATGAACAACTGGAGCCTTGTGACATTGCACATTGTCATCCACAAAAATTCCATTTTTATTTGGGAACACTAAGTCCATGAATGGCCAAAAATGGTCTCCAAGTAGCCGTACATAACCATTTCCAGTCAACAATCAGTTCAGTTGGATTAGGGAACCCAGTCCATCAGTCCATTCCATGTAAACACAGCCCATACCATTATGGGGTCACCACCAGCTTGCACAGTGCCTCATTGGCAACTTGAGTCCATGGCTGCATGGGCTCTGCACCACACTTGAATACTACCATCAGATCTTACCCGCTGATAACTGTGCAGTTGAGCACCCCACAAACCAAATTAGATCTTACCAACTGAAATAAAGACTCATCTGACAGGCCATGGCTTTACAGTCATCTAGGGTCCAACTGATATTGTCACAAGCCCAGAAGAGGCAATGCAGGTGATGTCATGCTGTTATTGAAGGCACTTGCTTTGGTCAAGTGCTGCCATAGCCCATTAATGCCAAATTTCACAGCACTGTCCTAATGGATTCCTTTGTTAAATGTTCCACAATGATTTATGTGGTTATTTCATGTAGTGTTGCTTCTCTGTTGTGACTGATAGTTCTATGAAAATGCCCCTGCTCTTGGTTGTTAAGTGAAGGCCATCAGCCACTACTTCATCTGTGATAAGAGATAATACCTGAAATTTGGTATTCTCAGCATGCCATTGACACTGTGGATCTCAGAATATGTAATTCCCTAACAATTTCTGAAATGGAATATCCAATTTTCTGCATCAAAAATCTATTAATTCCCATAGTGCAGCCGTAATCATCTTGGAAATATTTTCACATGAACCACTGGAGTACAAATGATAGATCTACCAATGCACTGCCCTTTTATACCCTGCATACATGATACTACTATCATCTGTATATGTGTATATCACTATCCCAAGACTTCCATTGCCTCATTGTGTGGTCTCACAGAAGAAAATGGAATTTTGATGAAGAGAACAATTGAACTTCACATGCAGACAGATAAGGTCATTAACATCAAGTGCAAGAGATGCTTGAAATTCTATGGCCATACTTACAGAATTGACCACAGCAGACTGAACAAAAGACAACTCAACATTATAAATGCAAAGTCAAAATGAGCACATTACAAAAAAACAGAGACACTTTAAAAGACACAAACATCACATAAATATAATGTCATAAAGTGACTATCCACTGGAACTGCACTGTCAACAGATGAACAGAAGAATAGAAGCAAAGTACATTAAATTCATGGAAAAATCTTTGATAAGAAGGCAGAAACAAACACATAAACTACCATGTTTGAGTACAGTCCTTAAGTGGGCTGAATTACGGAAAAAAGAAAGAAGAAGCTAATCAGCAGGTTAAAATGTAGAGCACTGCACTTAAGTGGAACTGATTATAGAGTATTCAACATGGGTTCAAAAGATAGTCTTTTATCTCAACTCTTATGTTTCCCCACTGCTTTTTGATATGTTTGGGTGAGCTAACTGATGCCTTCAATCTGCGGACCAGTTAAATGCAGTTCTTTAAAATTTTTTCAGTAATGTTAAAATACTTGCAGTGCACATCTACTGTTCTATCTAAGTCTTCTCTTCTTCCACAACAATATTTTCTCAAGGAGTATCAATACAATTAGTGTTCAAGTTTTTATACCACAGTGTTACATAAAATATTAGTGAAGTCGAAACAAGTGTTGCACTGTGATGACAATATCCATGATTATGTAGCAAAAACAATCTGAACAGATACATCTCCCTATAGTCCACTGACAGATGAGCAAGTGCAGAACAGCTCATGAAGCTAAAGATATGAAACATATAAACATAAACTCCTCACAACCAGTCTATTAATTTATTTCATGGTGATTCACATGACTGTGACTAGGGTAAGTTTCCAATTAAAACAGTGAACTGTATTTTATCTGCTGCGAGTATGGGTTCAGCCACTGTGGTGTAATATTGTGCATTCTACAAATTGTAGTTGTCATACTGTGCTCCAATTAGTTTTACCAATCCAACAGTAATGTGTACTGTTAATGTATATTGTACATTAGCACTGCTTTTGACATTCTTCTTCTTCTTCTTCTTCTTCTTCTTCTTTGACACAGCCCTTGATGGGCCTTGTTTCCCTCAACAATCTGCCTCCATACACCTCTGTTCTCTGCTTTTCTCTTCCTATCTAAGATCTCCATCTTGGTAAGCTTAGCCAACGGACTGTCAAGACATCTATCTCTTGGTCAGCCCTTGCTTCGAGTGAAATACAATCTCTCTTTCACTATTTGTTTGGGCATCCTATTACCCGCCACATCCTCCATATGTCCTAGTCAGAATACAGTAACCATCTAAAAAGTTTGTGGCAGATTTTATTCCCAGCTTATAAACAATGTCAGTGTAGTATCTATGGTGACAGCCTGAACTAACAGTTGTAAAATATAGATGTACACTGGTAGCCTTACCATATATTTTTGGGTCCAACCCAGGACATGTTACTATATTTTTTTGAGTCCAACACAGTACACATTTTTAAATGACTTTAAAATGTTTATTGAAACATTAAACTTTATTTATTCAGTTATATTTTTCACTATATATGACTTTTATCACAAATGGCTTGCTTGTTTTAATTACATCATTAAATTTATAACAAAAAAGTGTACTCTTGTACACTTGACTGCAAGGTCACAAGTTCAGTCTTTAATGAGACTCATTTGAAAGTGCTGTGTTGACAATTATGATAGGAAAAATATTAGGTGCTAACGACTAACCATGTTTAACAGGAGGGTGACAGAAGATAAGTGTCCAGGAGGTGCAGAGATAAACCTTCTAAGGAATGTACATATTACACTTCACAAAACAGACACAGTCGACATTCAAGAAATGTTGGAAACAAACCATTAACTTGCACCATGAACACTGAATGAAAATTGGTGTGCCACAGTGGTCACAAAGGTTTGCACCATCAAGATCAAAGGAAAACTCCTTCGGAGCTACAAACTGTGTGGGACATTCAGCTAGGTATCCAATCTTAAAGAACGCATATGGAGTCATATTAGTGTAAGGGGGTGATGAGAACTGATGGAATGTGATATCTTGCAAATGAATGTGAAACAGTCTTTTGTGGAGATTGTTGTGGAACTGACTATCCCTTAAGGCACAGCTGCAGATAGTCTGATAATATGTTTTATAGGCACAGGGAAAACAAACATCGACAGGCTGAACTTGTTTAGTGGTTCCAGGTGACATGAATTGCAATGTCACACACTTTAAGGAGGGATAATTTCCTCTAAAGGAGTATAAGTTTTATATGAAGAACAGGAATGAAACAAAAGCAAGTTATTGTGACCAGCTCTTGGCCAAAAGCAGTGCTCATATCTAGTAGTAGCTCTCTTACACCCATTTTCACACTCTTGCTTGCTCTGACACAAATATTCTGTACTGCAGTTGCAAGATCATGCACACGATAAAGAATCATAGGAGGCAGAGCACCTCAAACTTCTCACAGCACATTATATAACTTTCCAGCCAATTAACCATCCAGATTAACAGTCGGCACAGTTACATATGAATGTGTTAAGGAATTGATGTTAATTGATCTTCATACAACTCTCTTGGTACCTCTAATTTCCAGGCTTTCTTTCAAATGTAATTCCTCTTCAAACACCAACAGGTCAGAGCTAAAAAGTATTCCTTCACAAACAATGGCATAAATTAGTTTATCTCATCTACAAATTTCTGGGTTGATTCTGCAGTTTGCTGTGCATAATTAAATTAATACTTTGTTTCAGATTTCATTATCTTACATAATCCAATTCTGTAGCACTGTTTGAAGTTATACAACCATCCACTGATTCCCCTGAAATCACTGTAATCTATGTCATGCACAGTTTGACGTGCATAATGTAGTCCATCACTATCATCTACATCCTGTAAATTGTATCGAGTATCCCTTAATTGTGCAAATACCAGTTTCTGTAACAAGTGCACCTTGTCCCTCCTCAAATTTCCATAGTTTCTCTCACACACTACACAGTCATATTGCTGCAGACTTTTTCAAAGTCTGATCATAGTTGTTTTTTTACTATGCTGCAGATGATGTTCTATGTACGTAATTATGTTTAGTCTTGTTCCACAAAATTTCGGGCGAAATGCTGGATGTTTGTAACTTCCTGCCACAATACTTTGGCACAGATTCTTCTGGCCATCTTCAAGTGGTACTAGCAAAAACACACTGAGCTCTGGTATAAGGCCCTGCCAACACATGCATGGTTGATTCACTTGGCATTGGGCGTGCACTACTTGAGCGCGTTTGATTCTGCTGTGCCGAGCGCCCTCCGTGGTAAAAACTCGGTGCATCATTATCAATTTGATTGTCTTCCCGTGGTTTCATCACAGAACTATGCCAACTACAGACGACACAAGGTTTTTCAATGATTGGATTCCATGCCAAATTCAATTGAAAGAACTATGCCGACTACAGACAACACGAGGTTTTTCAATGATTGGATTCCATGCCAAATTCAATTGAAAACCACCGTCTTGATTAATAAGAGCCTCATTGTCAGACAGTAACATTTCCATAGATTCATTAATGACAGAACTCCAAAAGTTACATGTATGATCCATAATTTTGGTCTCACTGTAATTCATTACATGACCAGTGGAAATACAGTGTTCGGCGATGGTAGATTTGCAAGGCTGAAGTAGGCGAGTATGCCACTGATTTTCTACAATGCGATACTGCACAATACGTGTCGTTTGCCCTATATAAGATTTGCCACATTCACATGGAATCCTGTAAACATCTGCCTTGCACAACTCTACGTCATCTTTGACAGATCCCAACAGCAACAAAATTTTTGCAGGAGGGCAAAAGATTGCTTTCTCTTTATATTTTCTCAGTATTCTGCCTATTTGCACTGAGATATTACCAATACATGGTAAATAGGAAGTAGTTTTAAAGGCCTCTTCCTCTTCTTTGCTCTGTCCCTTACAGGTCTGCAGCACTCTCTCCACTTGCTGGGATGAATACCCATTCTTCGGAAACTCATTCTGCAGGTGCTCCAGTTCTATTTGCAAACTATTGGTGTCAGAAATGACGTGTGATCAGTGAATCAAGGTTTTCAAAACACCCATCGTTTGCGCCGGATGGTGGCAACTAGCAGCTTGCAAGTAAAGATCTGTGTGAGTGGGCTTTCTGTATACTGAATGACCAAGTGTGCTGTCACTCTAACGTTGCACCAAGATGTCTAAAAATGTCAGACAACCCTCCTTATCCAACTCCATAGTAAATTTAATGTTTTCGTGTATGGAGTTCAGATGTTGTAGGAACTCTCGCAGATGATCCAAACCATGAGACCAAACTATAAAAGTGTCATAATCATATTGCCAAAATACTGTTGGTTGGTGGCTGAGGCGAGTGCTCGCTCCTCAAGATCTTCCATGAAAAGATTGGCCATCAATGGGGATAAAGGACTTCCCATGGTGACAGCATCTGATTGCTCATGAAACTCCTTGTTAAATAAAAATTATTTTTTAATCTGAAACTGCTATCCTTAGGAAGCAGATTAACATCAAAACAACAGAACAGTCCCATAACAGAAGCAAATAATCCTGGGAGCTAATTGGGAAACAGTGTATAAATCTCAAACTGTGGAACATGGAACCATTTGCATAAGGCATCATGGTAACAATGTGAAATATCCAAAGACTATACGTTTTTAATAACTATTCCACTGCTCCCACTGATCGATCAACCTGCGTTGTAGATGCACAGACTGAGATCACATGTCATCTCATTCCATGCACTGAGTTTGAATGTATGGAGGTGAACCAGCAGGAAATATGGGGAGTAATATCCTTGCTAACAAAAAATTTACATTTGGATTGGATGGCACATAAACATGCTCACTGAATGATAAACTATGCATTAAACTTATAAACAAAGTTGAAAAAATCATAAGTTTTCAGTTAACCAGTGAAACAGTTTTTCAAAGTGTACAGGGCTCAATCTTTGGTCCCTCTCTGTTTCTCAAATATGATAATGACAATGCACAACCCATTAACTTCCACATTAGAGCTATACAGATGATACCAATTTTATTCTTTGACAGAGGATACAAGGAGGTTGAATCTTTTGCTACTAGAGGGGTAACATAGTTAACAATTAAATACTTCAAAGGTTAGGTCCTTAAGGTGGAGATCACTGTATCTCAAATATTGGCATTTAAAACAGTTCTCAACACATCAACATATGTAAAGTAGTTATCGCCTCAGTAACCGAAACAGACAGCTGCAAACTTCTGTGTGAGTATGTGTCTACTTTGATGAAAACATGCAGTGGACAAAACAATATTAACTTTTTGTGTCAAAAGTCAGGAGTTGCTTACACCATCTTAGCCTTCTTGCAAAGCTAGTGCCTAGCCAGACGTTTAAGATAACGAAACACAGGGGACTATCAAGCGGTTTTGTAAAAATCAATTGAAGAAACTTGTACATTTGTGTAAACCCTTTGATGAGCTCACACAGATTGGTACTTTAAACAGAAGGTTGCCAACTTATGTGCAATGGGACCTAGTTTATGGGCCACATGACAACATTGAACAATTTCTAAACTATGAGGACAAACTGGACAGAAATATAGACAAAGTGGGAAAACCAAAACACTATTTCAGTCATACTCAGAGAAGTGGGGATCATATTTGGGGAAACATTGATTTTAAGAGAAGGGAAAACAGTAGGTCTAACAACCATAGTGTTCATCATAGGAAACAAAATAGTTACAAGAATAATAATTTCCATTCAAGGGAAAACTATAATTTCCATTCAAGAGGTCAATCTAGAAACAGGAACAGGAACTGGCATGAACATAGTGACACGAGGAGTCAAAATGCTATGGGAAGTCATGAAGTAAAAATGAGCATGCACTTCATTGTCGGTCCACAAGAAAGGGGAAAAAACCATAGATAACAGATGGACCAATAACAGTGGCTACGCTGTGCCAAAACATACACCTGAAGCAATGAGTAGTTATCTTATGAATGTGTACTACCCTGTAAACACAGTATCTGTTACGAATGAACACATTGGTTGTAATAAAGAGCCAGAGGAAGTAACTGACTTAGTTGAATTTTATGAATGGGCAGAAACTTGTAGTTTGTCAGAAGACCAGCAGGTTAATGATTTACATGATTTAGGAATTGAAGCACTGATGAGGGAACCAGGTGAGCCAATTGTTGACACAGATTTAATGAGCAAAGAATTAAATATACTTGGGTGTGAAAGCAACATTGTAAGTTTTCAAGAGAGAGAGGTTGATGATTGTAAGATTTGGGCAAATGAAGATTTAATGGTACATGATGATGGTGAGAAATATTTTATTTATTTGAAAGAGAAAATGGAAGCATTAGGTGCTGTGGGAGAAACTGATACACATGTTGTAGATATACTCAAAGATGTTGTTAACAATTTAAGTGGCGTTAATGTCAGTGGCACAACCAATAGATTCTGCAATCCAACATCTTATGAAGGAACATGTGTAGATGATAAATATTCTCTGAACAGTAAAACTGACTGTGCAAGTAGGCTACCAGTTGCAATGAACAAAGGTGAATTATTTCTTTATAATATGTGGCTAAACAGTGATGCAATTAGAAATGATAGTAATTTTATAAATATAATTCTTAATATGTCTCAAATTTTATATCCTGATTGGTGGCAAAATACTAAACATATTATTGTTGAACAACTGAAGGATAAGTACCATAGTGACGAACAATGTTATACTGATGAAAATGTTTGGATTAATGAAATTATCAATACAAGTGACAGTGTTAATGATGTGTATGATAATGTAATGACAATAGATAATTGAGTTGACAGTAATATAAGTAATTATAATTCAGGAAGTCATTTTTAGTGAAACTGAAAATGATTTGTTGTATGAATAAGTCCAATCGGAAAAAGATGATGACATATGGAGTCCTATCATTAGTGTAGAAGTTGGTACCTGGGGAGGCAAGTGACTTATAGACACAGGGAGTCAAGTGTTGGGAATATCTGAAATACTAAGCAAAAAGCTGAAGTGCGAGAAAGACTACATTGAAATGCCAGTCATTGGGGTGAAAATAAGATGTGCTATAGGAAAACATATTACAACAGTTAAAAGTGAAACTTTGTTATCTTTTACAATTGAGGGAGTCACCTTTACACATGTATGCCTAATAATACCAGGACTCAGTGAGGACTGTATTCTTGGGATGTTGTGGATTAGGAGTGTAGATGCAAGATTTGACTGGGGAGGACAAAAACTAATCATAACAACACCAAATGGGGGTTGTATCTCCACTAAGTTTGTGAGATCAAATACAGTTTTGTGTAACAATAAATTGAATACTATAATTCTTGTAAAGGAGAAAATATATGTTGACAAAGACATAACAGAACTAGATGTAAGTGAAGTAGATTTCAAAATTCTCGTAAACACTAAGGTTTAAGAAACTAGTGATCTAAACAATGGGCAAAAACAGGAACTATAGTCTTTGTTATAGGAATACAGTGATGTCTTTAGCAATATTCCAGGGAAAGTTAGGGTTTATCAATGAACTTTGCTAGTAAGACTCCATGATCCATTTTTCATAAAACCATATGGTGTGCCCATTGCAAAATGTACAGCGGTTGAAAAACAATTAGAGAAGATGGAAGTGTGTGGCATTATTGAAAGGAGTATCAGCACTTATAATTATCCACTGATAGTTGTATCAAAGAGAGATGGGGGAATGAGAATAGTTCTTCACTCCAGGCCTGAAAACAAGATATTATACAGGGAAACATAGCACCCCTAAAACATCGATGAGCTGTTGCACAAGTTCAAGGATATAAAATTGTCAAGTCTTGACTTAACCTCAGGCTTTCATGAAGTACCCCTGGCACCCAACTCTAGGAAATACACTGCTTTTCTCTACAATGGCCATTGCTATCAGTATTGTGTGGTCCCATTTGGCTTGAACTTATCAGTAGCAGTTTTCTTAGAGCTTTACACCATGTGCTTGGTCAGGAACTTGTATCCAGATTAGTGGTTTCTGTAGATGACATTTCAGTAACTGGACAAGATTGGAATGAGTATGTTGGGTGAATGACAGTAAAACTAGAAAAGTGCAAATTTGCAGTACCTGAGCTAAATTTTTGGGATCATGTCACAACAGAAAAAGGAATTTTGGCAGATCCACACAAAATTAAAGCTATTTCAGAGTTTCCTCTACCCCGTAACAGAAAACAACTGAAATAATTTTATGGGCTATGTGGATTCTACAGAAAATTTGTGAGTAAACAAAGCTTAAACACACCTTGTCTAAATAACTTATTAAAGAAGGACACTGTTTGGATATGGAGCAAAGATTGTCAAGAGGCTTTCGACAAAACAAAAAAAGAACTGAATAACCAGAACCTCTTACACAGACCAGATTTCAATTTACCTTCCTGTTTACATACTGACAGTAGTGATTATGGGTTAGTTGATGAATTATTTCAAGAAAATGAAGTCAATGGGGAAACAGTTCATTCTACAATTGCATTTGCAAGCAGAATGTTACTGAAGCTTGAAAAAAACTGTACAGTCATAGAATAAGAGTTATTACCCATACAGTGTTCATTTTCAAAATTCAGGACATATTTACTTGGACATAAGGTAACAGCATAATCCAATCATAAAGCCTTAAGCTATTTACAGGAATGCAAGCTCTATCATGGTAGGCTTACAAAATGGACATTGTATTTACAACAATTCAACTTTGAAATTAAGTACTCATATATTAAAGGCACTGACAACATAGTTGCAGGTGCTCTATCAAGGCTACCAGTAAGAGGGGAAACAGAACTTTTTGATCAGAATGAAGAAAAACAGTTTAAAATGAGGTATATTAAAGGGGTCACAGATGAAAAAGTTGTTAGATCATTCTGTAATAAAATGAGGAGGAGCCAGAACCATGATACAAATTGGAAATTAATAAAGAGCTCTTTAGGGAAAAAGAACTATGAAAAATTAGACAAGTACCCAGCTGAGAAGTATATGTGCGAGATTGGTCACATACGTAGTACGTATTGCAGTTATAAACATCTACATGGTATGACTACCTACTACACTTTGCAGAAGTCATGAACAGCTTGGAACATACTTCACAGGATTTTCACCTTATGTAATTACATTTCATCTAAAACAAGACAACATTATCACTGAACTCGTAGAATTTCCACCATGCACAATGATGACTATGCATGAACATGAAGCCATAGTCAAAGGAACCATGATAAAACAGAGGGAAATTAGAAAAAGATGTCATGATAGCAAGATCAAAGTAACTAAGTTTAACCCTTTCAGACCCTCTGGCTACAATTGTGTACATTAACTTTTACAGTCTGTTAGCTGCAACAAAAGTATTTCTTACCTAAGCGAACCTGAGATACACACTTGTAAATGTTAAACCTTTTCATCATGCACAAATGCTGCCAACCATTGGGCATCGCTATAAAAATATCAGCAAGTCAATGTAGCAGTGCGCAGAAACTCGTGACCACCAGAATACATGGTTCGCTATATTCCAGTGTACAATTGAATATTGTTGTTGTTATTTTACATGGAACTTATTGAATGATCATTTTACTATTTATTACAATAGAGAATATTTCAAATGAGTTATTTTAGTCCTTAAAGTGAAGCCAAGTGAGCAAAGTACATTTTGGAAATGGGTACATATTTTTGTATAAATCTTGCTCCTAAAATCATTAAAAAATCACCTAAGACCACTACCACATAAAGAAAAATTTTTCTTCCTCCAGAAAAATTTCGGGTCTGAAAGGGTTAAAGTTGGAAATTATGTTTTAGTAAAATCACATGAGAAATAAAAAATGTTAACTTCAGAAGTAAAGAAATTCTTTGATATCTATATGGGTCCATTTGAGATTATGGAGAATCCACACCCTAATGCATACCAGTTGGTGTATCCTAAATCCACGAAAGGTCTTGGGCTAAGGAATATTGTTTCATTGAAACTGTATAAACAAAAGGGGTAAGACTATTCTGAGAAAGTTAAAAGGTGACTCAACAAAAGTTTTTCACTGGATATTATGAAATGTTTATAAAAATTTACTAATTTTGATACTGTTTTGTGTCCTTGAAAATGTTTATTATTTTTTTAAAATGTATTTGCGGTGTGAAGTGTTTGTAAAGAATTTTCTTTGTGTAATATGCTCATCATGTTAGTTCTTTATATTTCTGTATGTTTATGCAATGTGAATGATATTTAATAATGTGTGTAATTTTAATTTGTGTAACATTCTTACACCACACTTGTTGAGACATCATTTAAAATGTAAAGCACTAATCAGCTCTAAATCTGTCTTGCAACAATTAACAATTTTTTTAAAATCTTTTTAATCTTAAAGGCAGTGTGTTGATTACTATACATATAAGTTGTTGAAATGTCCAACTAAACTATGGGGAGAATCAATTTAAGTAAACAACAGGAATTACTGTATATTTGTTTCTCAACCACTGCGAAGCATAGGCAGTACTATTTTTCTAATTTTGATATGTAAATATTATCCTCAAACTTTCAAACAATTCTACCCTTGCACTTTTACTGTGAATACAAACCCTTGTAACAGACTGATTGTAACTTTAGTTTTGAAAACAATTTAATTTTTTGTTTATCCTTGGTGTATGTGTTATAGGTTGCGATAAGACGTTTTACACCCAATTTGTTAATGAATTTGTATTCCAAGTTTATCGAATTTATTGTTAGTTAAACGATCCTTTTTGGACCAGTCCATACCTGTGTAGTCTCACTCAGACAGATCCTGCAAACTTCTCCCACTAGATAAACATTACCAGAAGGACAAGTATGTATCCTAACCACGTACTTACATATAAACATTATGTCACCAAAAGGTGATTTCTGTATTTGATTTTTAGATAACATGGCATTATAATTAATGAAGCAATACAAACAGCTAGGCTGTGGAAATGGACTTGCTGCAGTACAAGCAGAAATCAGACCTACTAAGGGAGGTCAGCTAAGTGCAGATAGACAATGTAGGACATTACTGTGAATAGTGAGTAAAGTGGTCAACAAAAGAAAGTAAAGCAAATGAGTAGTCAAAAGTTACAACCCTTCAACGGTTCAATGTGAAGTGCTACATCATTATGGACTCATCTAAGAGTAAATTGTAAATCTTCTTTTGTATTTCATTTACCTTAAGATTAACAATTGTATGTTTTCCTTTACTTTGTGTAACACAATTTCAGTGTTAAACCTAATGTCTCACCCATTTCTATGGGTGGAAAGTTAGAAAAATTCAAAGAAAACAGTCCTATTAAAAATTTTAATTTATTTAAAATCATATTCTTGGCAGTTCCATTATTCTGGTTTCAGAATTTTGTTCACATGTTCATACTTACAAAATTCTTGGTAGGCTATTGTAATGGAACTGGCAAATAGACCTCATTTTGTTACATTATACACTAATTAAAGATGTGTTAAAAAGCATTTGCTTAATATGATATTAGGATAGTTGTTGAAATCAATAATCGATATTGAAGGCATATGTTCTTTGTAGCTATGACTGTTATCTTTGGTCACCAGTGGATTTTCGGCCACTTGAGATTTGGCCACAGCTGAGTGTAGTTGTTTTCAAGTTCTGGCAATAAATATGTTCTTTTTTTAATTTTTTTAACAAACCATGGAATCCTGCGTCATTATTTGTTTAGTCCAGTGATAATCACAAACCTGCACCTTTTCTTGCAGCCAGAGCAGCAAACTAATCATCGCCTAGAGAATGAGAAGACACATGGACAACGCAGAATCAGCAGCATCAACAAAGGAGACATCATGACCAGCTCTACAAAGTACTATACAGTCATTAGCCACACTATAATGGTGTCCTTTTGGAGATAACTTTTGCAGTGTAGTAGAGAGGGTCTGTGATACCATGCAAAGAAAACATAAATAAATAAATGAATAAATGGTTATAGTGAAAGCCTATGTGAAATGTGCCACACAGGGATACTATCAGAATTGTCAATAACTATTTAAATTTAATGAAAGTGGCAGGCAAGCAAAATTATGTACTAAACCTTTAACCATGTATATATTTGTAACAGAGCAGAAAACAATTATTACAGTTTATATATCACTAATCTGTGTTACTGACAATGATCTGGCATTATCGTGATCAAGGATCTGCAAACATTTTAGCCTAAGGGCCTCACTGGCTCTTCCACTGACTTCCTAGGGCCAGAACCTAGCTATTGTCTGTCTAACTTTTCTTGAGGCCTTATACCCTAGTACTGCTGGTAACTCCTTGGCACAATCCAGAAGTTGTCACAAAACTTACCACTGCTGCTAATCTTCATGAACTTACACTGGGTAGCACTGCAGTAGTCATTATGTCACAAAATGCTTGTCGTTTGACTTTGAGCTGTGGCCTGAATTTCGTTTCATATATATTGCTACAAATAAATGCCAATCATGAAGGACATTGTGATGCACTTTCATGATACCTTGGTACTTCTGTGTGTCATTAACATCACAGAAATGGTCAGAACATAGTGCGAGCTGCTTATGGTATCACATGGTATCAGCACTGTGGGGTAACCTCCGACCACAACATTAGTCACCATGTGGCAGCAGTAGTGGTTACTTCTTTATTTCCTGTGGTCAATACTGGTATGGATAGAGAAAAGTTGAACAGACCGTAGATCACCATAGCAATATACTGCTGCGTTGAATTATATGCAATTTTTAGTTTCAGAACTAGACAGTGATTGAGTTATCTGTGGCACAGGGAGGGGGGATTGAATTCCACTCTGCATTTTCTTTTGGCACTTAAGGGCAAATGATAATGTCATTTCATTACCAAAGTGACAGCCAATGCACATGCAGTGCTCTACATATTGTGATCACTACTTCCGAAAATGCTGAATGTATAGTAGTGATATCTTCCACAGAGAAGAGAAGTTAAGTGCATTAGTACAGCACCACGTTGTGGGTAGCAGCAACAAGTGCAATCTGAAAAGCAAAATATAGTCGGACTAATGTGCTTCATGCCTACTGCTTCATAATGAAGATACAGTGTGTTAGCAGTGACTATTTAATTAATTTAAAATGGCTTAAAGATAAATCCAGTGCAGTTCTTTACATGGAACCCTTCCTCTTAAAACTATTCATTGGCATCATTTTGATTTGCAGTTACATGCATTTTGTGTCAATTTGTGTAAATATGGATAAGAAAAGGAAGACAGGTAGTGAGTGCAGAAATTTTAAAGAGCAATGGGGATATCAGTATTTCATGACTGAGTTAAGTAATAAGGCAATGCGTATAATTCACATTGAAACAATATCACCTCTCAAAGAATAATACACTCCTGGAAGTGGAAAAAAGAACACATTGACACCGGTGTGACAGACCCACCATACTTGGTCCAGACACTGCGAGAGGACTGTACAAGCAATGATCACACGCACGGCACAGCGGACACACCAGGAACCGCGGTGTTGGCCGTCAAATGGCGCTAGCTGCGCAGCATTTGTGCACCGCCGCCGTCAGTGTCAGCCAGTTTGCTGTGGCATACGGAGCTCCATCCCAGTCTTTAACACTGGTAGCATGCCGCGACAGCATGGACGTGAACCATATGTGCAGTTGACGGACTTTGAGCGAGGGCGTATAGTGGGCATGCGGGAGGCCGGGTGGACGTACCGCCGAATTGCTCAACACGTGGGGCGTGAGGTCTCCACAGTACATCGATGTTGTCGCCAGTGGTCGGCGGAAGGTGCACGTGCCCGTCGACCTGGGACCGGACCGCAGCGACGCACGGATGCACGCCAAGACCGTAGGATACTACGCAGTGCCGTAGGGGACTGCACCACCACTTCCCAGCAAATTAGGGACACTGTTGCTCCTGGGGTATCGGCGAGGACCATTCGCAACCGTCTCCATGAAGCTGGGCTACGATCCCGCACACCGTTAGGCCGTCTTCCGCTCACGCCCCAACATCGTGCAGCCCGCCTCCAGTGGTGTCGCGACAGGCGTGAATGGAGGGACGAATGGAGACGTGTCGTCTTCAGCGATGAGAGTCGCTTCTGCCTTGGTGCAAATGATGGTCGTATGCGTGTTTGGCGCCGTGCAGGTGAGCGCCACAATCAGGACTGCATATGACTGAGGCACACAGGGCCAACACCCGGCATCATGGTGTGGGGAGCGATCTCCTACACTGGCCGTACACCACTGGTGATCGTCGAGGGGACATTGAATAGTGCACGGTACATCCAAACCATCATCGAACCCATCGTTCTACCATTCCTAGACCGGCAAGGGAACTTGCTGTTACAACAGGACAATGCACGTCCGCATGTATCCTGTGCCACCCAACGTGCTCTAGAAGGTGTAAGTCAACTACCCTGGCCAGCAAGATCTCCGGATCTGTCCCCCATTGAGCATGTTTGGGACTGGATGAAGCGTCGTCTCACGCGGTCTGCACGTCCAGCACGAACGCTGGTCCAACTGAGGCGCCAGGTGGAAATGGCATGGCAAGCCGTTCCACAGGACTACATCCAGCATCTCTACGATCGTCTCCATGGGAGAATATCAGCCTGCATTGCTGCGAAAGGTGGATATACACTGTACTAGTGCCAACATTGTGCATGCTCTGTTGCCTGTGTCTATGTGCCTGTGGTTCTGTCAGTGTGATCATGTGATGTATCTGACCCCAGGAATGTGTCAATAAAGTTTCCCCTTCCTGGGACAATGAATCCACGGTGTTCTTATTTCAATTTCCAGGAGTGTATATAAAATGTCATTATGAGACTAAACATTCTCATTCTCAGAGTTATTCCAAACTTACTGGAAGCCAACAGTTAGGAATACATGCATATGTGAGGTGTGGTTTAAGATGTCAGCAAATTTTGTTTAAAAAATTAAATGCTGCACAAGAAACAGCAACTCACGCTAGTTTCCCAGTTGATCACTCAATAGGAAAACATGGAAAATCATTTGCTGACAACAAATTAATAAGGGACTGCATGATTGCAGCAAAATGTGTCCAGAAAGAGCTAATTTATTTTAAAACATCAGTTTGTCAGCAAATACTGTGGCTCCAAGAGTAAATGATATTGCTGAAAAAACGCTATATTAACTCAACTAGAGGACATTAGTGAAACTTTCCCAGTTTCCTAGATTTAACCCTCAAGTGGGCATGCTGTTGCAAAAAATTACAATCGATGGTTTAACCTTGAGCTATTAAGCCAATGCTACCATGTTTTCCACTGGTGATGTTTTCTCTACAACATTAAAGCAGTTTCAGTTCCTTTGGTTAGCTTTCTCACTTTGTTTCCTGAATTGTACAACATGTGTCTGCTTATGTGAGAGTTGCAGGCTTTGTTCCACCAGTCAGTGTGCAGAGATAAGTGCAATAGAAAGTTACCTATACTTATTAATGTTTTTTTGTATAGGTGAACATGAAATGATAATTTGGTTATACTGGCATCTGAATTTATTTAGCCATTTAACTTTTTTGTGTTTTATTTCAGTTAAAAGGATGAATCAGATGAGAAAACTGGAAAACTACTTGAAGAAATTGATAATGAAGTCTGTCCAGACTCTTCAGACCTGGAGGTAAGTGAAGTGGATTTGAGTGACAAAAACAATGAATATGTGGAGCATAGCAGTGAATCTGAACCTGAAGGTGAGGCTCGTTGGTTGGTTGATTTGGGAGAGGGTTCAAATGGTTCAAATGGCTCTGAGCACTATGGGACTCAACTGCTGTGGTCATAAGTCCCCTAGAACTTAGAACTACTTAAACCTAATTAACCTAAGGACATCACACACATCCATGCCTGAGGCAGTATCCGAACCTGCGACCGTAGCGATCATGCAGTTCCAGACTGTAGCGCCTTTAACCGCTCGGCCACTCCGGCCAGCTTGGGAGAGGGGAACAAACAGCAAGGTCACCAGGCCCATCAAAGTGAACTGCATGAGTAGTATCTTGTAACTTCACATGCTTTTTCCTTATTGATGCTGCAGCATCGAAAATGCATTATATCAATTCTTTCCACCTTACCTCTGTACACAATGCCTTTCATCCACCCCCCAGATAAAGTAACCTAGGGGTGTTAATTCTGGGGATCTGGCAGGCCAGTTGACAGGGGCCCCATGACCTATCCGTCGATATGGGACTTGCTGATTAAGATTTGCTGTTACCACATGGTGGAAGTGTGCAGGTGCTCCATCATGTTGGATGTACATATGGTGTGTCATTTCCAGAGGAACATCTTCAAGAAGCTGCAGTAAGTCTTCTCATAAAAAGTGTCTATACATCTGACCATTTAAATTTCCTGGGAGAATGAACAGCCCCAGCAACTGGTCACACGCAACATCACACCAGACACTGACATTGAACCACTGTTGAAACTGAGATACTACCATGGCATAGGAGGGACTGATGACCTTAGCAGTTAAGTCCCATAAGATTTCACACACATCACATGACATGGGGATTTTTGTCTGCCCAGACATGCATGTTATGCATGTTGTTGATGCCATCTCTTCTAAAGAGTGGTTCATCATTGAACATTATGAAGTGACAGAGCTGCTGGTTTCCATTTAACCAGTTACAAAAGTGCAAATGGTTGGCACAATCATGTGGCTCTAAATGGTGAACTTTCTGCACATGAAAAGGATACAGTCTATTCTCATGAGGAATCGTACATACCTTAGATTGTGAAATGTTCAGTCGGGTAGTTAGGCATCTTGTACTTGAATGAGGACTGCGCTCTACTGAATTAGGAATCTTCCTCTTCTTGAACGTCATGATGTCTTGCAGGGTGAAAACGAATACTGGGAAGAGTGCCAGTTTCTAGCAATGTTTGATATGTTCCACTAAATGTTTTAGCAATCGGAATCCTATGATTTGGATACCGATGGTGATATTCGGCAACAGCAGCTTTTGCATTACCATCACAGAAGCCCAAAATGTACACCATCTCTCCATACTACTATGATGAAAACTTGTACGGTATCACAAAGTGTACTGTACACAGGAGAAAATATCAGTAAACAGTGACTGGAGTATCAACAATGTGGTCGTTATGCAAATGTACCACTTGCTTCACTTGTCTACCTAAGATTGATAGTGTGTCCTGTGAACACAAGTGTAATGCTCCTTACACTGTGGCATGTTTCAGAACTCTGTTGTAGCTCCTTAATTATGAATCTGATCACATTACTGTATTTACATTTTTTGTTACAAATAACCTAAGGAATAACCTCCAGCAACTGGGGGAATCCTCATGACTCACTCTGTAAACAGCGCATTAAGAAAGATACTGACTATGAAAGGGGTTACAACAGTGAATGCATGTCAGAATAACTGGCTAAATTGTTATTATAATAGCTAAATGAGCAAATCCTTTTGGTGTAAATGTTAGAGATAGTAAATGTGAACTGCTTTCTTCAATAAATATAGTAATTTGTCCTATGTGTCCCAAACTGTATTTTGCGTTTGGTATGTGTGTCCTGGCTTGTATGACAGGCAGAGATCAGGGACTGTCAGCAAGTCCAGATAACCTATTGTTTTAACCCAAAAAACATTTTCAATTACAGTAAGCCCATTAGGCTGCAGTAGCAATAGATAAATCACAATTCAAGGCAACAATGACAAGGCTTGTACGACAGGCAGAGATACTGCACTACTGCACTAGACATGATTATTAGCTATGATAATGCTGTATACAAATTATCCAGTTAATAAGTACTTTAAAACAAACAAAATGGTATTTGTAATAAGATAATATGAATAGGGAGTCTCTTGTTTGTGATTAATAAGTTAGTTTCCTAAAATATACACTATGTGATCAAAAGTACCCCGACACCCGAAAACATACGTTATTCATATTAGGTGCATTGTGCTGCCACCTACTGACAGGTACTCCATATCAGCAATCTCAGTAGTCATTAGACATTGTGACAGAACAGAATGGGGTCCTCCGCACAACTCATGGACTTCGGACGAGGTCAGGTGATTGGGTGTCACTTGTGTTATATGTCTGTATGCAAGATTTCCACACTCGTAAACATCCCTAGGTCCACTACTTTCGATGTGATAGTGAAGTGGAAATGTCAAGGGACATGTACAGTACAAAAGTATACAGGCCAACCTGTCTGTTGACTGACAGAGACCGCCGACAGTTGAAGAGGATCGTAATGTGTAATTAACAGACATCTATCCATACCAGCTCATAGAAATTCCAACCAGCATCAGGATCCACTGCCTGTACTATAACAGTTAGGTTGGAGGTGAGAAAACTTGGATTTCATTGTCAAGCAGCTACTCATAAGCCACACATCACACTGGTAAGTACCAAACGAAGCCTGGCTTGGTGCAAGGAGCGTAAATATTGGATGACTGAACAATGGAAAAATGTTGTGTGGAGTAACGAATCATGGTACACAATGTGGCAAACTGATGCCAGTGTGTGGGTATGGTGAATGCCTCATGAACATCATCTGCCAGTGTGTGAAGTGCCAACAGTAAAATTTGAAGGCAGTGGTGTTATGGTGTGGTCATGTTTTTCATGTTTTTTCTTGTTGTTTTACGTGGCAATGTCACAGCGCAGGCCTACATTGATGTCTTAAGCACCTTCTAGCTTCCCACTGTTGAAGAGCAATTCTGGGATGGTGACTGCATCTTTCAACATGATCGAGCACCTGCTCATAACGCACAGCCTGGGGCAGAGTGGTTACATGACAATAACATCCCTGTAATGGACTGGCCTGCACAGAGTCCTGATCTGCATCCTATAGAACACCTTTTGGATGTTTTGGAATGCTGGCTTCATGCCAGGACTCACCAACCGACATTGATACTTCTCCTCAGTTCAGCATTCCATGAAGAATTGGCTGCCATTACCCATAAAAACCTTCCAGCACCTGACTGAACGTATGCCTGGGAGAGTGTAAGCTATCATCATGCCTAAGGGTGGGCCAACACCATACTGAATTCCAGCATTACTGATGGAGGGCCCCATGAACTTGGAAGTCATTTTCAGCCAGCTGCCTGGATACTTTTGATCACATAATGTCGGTTTGAAGCTTGGCATCTACGATACCCTATTGCCTATAATAGTTAAAAGTCTGTTTTAAGTTAAAATTGTCCACAAATAATAAGTTTTAGTTAAAAATTGGAATGTATTGTCAGAAGTTGGTTAATAAGCCTTTCTAATGATACCAAATTCATCACTGTACAATTAGTATGCTTTGAGGAAAAGGGATGTTGACTTGAGAAATAATATACAGTGTCCCATTTAACTTGACCACCTTAAATAACTGTTTGTCCAGATGCAAATTACCAAGTGTTTCAAGTAAATGTTCTTTATCCATCAGGGGGACATGAATCAACATGATTGCCTTCATCGTAGCTTTATTTTTTACAAAGATATGAACAGCGTATGACTTTTTTAAATGGCACCCTGTTTCTTTATTGGGTAATTCATTTCCTCTCCTAAAGACGTATTCAAAAATGTATCACAGTGTACCATTCAATGAAATACAATGTTATTAATTACATAACACAATACTGATGTTGATGCTGCCAGTGCTTAGTGCTGGTACTCTTGGTAATGGAACACATCTACGTGCTGATGTTGACAGAGGACAAATGTAAACATAAGTAGAATGCACACCCATCATTCTGTCACCCATCATCAGTTGAAGAGTTGTATGAGTAAAATGTACACAAAGGAAGAGAAGGTAGAAATGCTACTCATCTATGGGGAATGTAAGTTAGCAGAACAGTAATTGCAATACTGTTTTCTTATGTACGAGTACATTTAGTGCAGTAGTTTAGTCCTTTTAAATACTGCTGAGTAGAGTAGGCATACATACCTTCCTACAAACTGCATAGACATAACATTTCTTTTATTGTTGTCATTGAAGGTAGGCGAAATGCTACACAGCCAGCAGAACTGTACAGAGAGCAATTCCTGACAAGAACAACCTTCCTGACAGATGTTTTCTCATCTTGTTGCGATGCTTAAGGAAACGGGAAGTTTCAACCCACGACAATGCAATCATCATAGCACTCACACAGACGAAGCTGAAGAAGTTACTGTTCTGGCTTTCATTGATATGAATCCACATGTGAGCACACGACATCTTGAACATAAGATTGGCATTCCTAAAACCAGTGTACATCATATTTTTACACATCACTGGTTCCATCCTTACCATGTACATCTACATCAAGAACTGCAGGGGAATGATTTCCAGAATCGTGTACAGTTCTTTCAGTGGGCACAGCAGCAAATCCTCGCCAGCCTGAACTTCTTCTCCAACATTCTATTTACCGATGAATGATCCTTCTCAAACAAAGGACAGGTAAATACAAGGAACATGCATTATTGGTTCAGTGACAACCCATGATGGCCATGATGGCTTAGACAGGTAGAACATCAGCATCAATGGAGAGTTAATGTCTGGTGCGGGATGCTTGGTACTAAAATTATTGGCCCTTCTTTCATCAATTGTAGTCTAAATGGGATTGCACATACCAACTTCCTCAGATGAATTCTTCCTCCTCTTCTGGATTAAGTGCCGCTAAGAAGCAGAATGCTTATGTGGTGTCAACACGATGGATATAATGCTTTGCATGCACGTCGGATTCTGAACCAAAGGTCTCCTGCCAGATGGATTGCTTGAGGAGGAACAGTTACTTGGCATGCGAAGTCTCCTGATTTAAACCCTTTGGATTTTTTCTTTGGGGATGCAGAAAGGGCAACAGCCTCAAAGGGTGCGGGGCAAAGTCAGGACATGCGGGGACCAAGCAGCAATAGGTATTGTAATTGTAAACTGTTGAAGCTGTGTTGGTAAAGTACCGGAACTTCAAGCGCTGATAGAAAGCACCGAAGCTGAAATCGTTATAGGTACAGAAAGCTGGCTGAAGCCAGAGATAAATTCTGCCGAAATTTTTACAAAGGCACAGACGGTGTTTAGAAAGGATAGATTGCATGCAACCGGTGGTGGAGTGTTCGTCGCTGTTAGTAGTAGTTTATCCAATAGTGAAGTAGAAGTGGATAGTTCCTGTGAATTATTATGGGTGGAGGTTACACTCAACAACCGAGCTAGGTTAATAATTGGCTCCTTTTACCGACCCCCCGACTCAGCAGCATTAGTGGCAGAACAACTGAGAGAAAATTTGGAATACATTTCACATAAATTTTCTCAGTATGTTATGGTCTTAGGTGGAGATTTCAATTTACCAGATATAGACTGGGACACTCAGATGTTTAGGACAGGTGGTAGGGACATAGCATCGAGTGACATTATACTGAGTGCACTATCCGAAAATTACCTCGAGCAATTAAACAGAGAACCGACTCGTGGAGATAACATCTTGGACCTACTGATAACAAACAGACCCGAACTTTTCGACTCTGTAAGTGCAGAACAGGGAATTAGTGATCATAAGGCCGTTGCAGCATCCCTGAATATGGAAGTTAATAGGAATATAAAAAAAGGGAGGAAGGTTTATCTGTTTAGCAAGAGTAATAGAAGGCAGATTTCAGACTACCTAACAGATGAAAACGAAAATTTCTGTTCCTACACTGACAATGTTGAGTGTTTATGGAAAAAGTTCAAGGCAATCGTAAAATGCGTTTTAGACAGGTACGTGCCGACTAAAACTGTGAGGGACGGGAAAAACCCACCGTGGTACAACAACAAAGTTAGGAAACTACTGCGAAAGCAAAGAGAGCTTCACTGCAAGTTCAAACGCAGCCAAAACCTCTCAGACAAACAGAAGCTAAACGATGTCAAAGTTAGCGTAAGGAGGGCTATGCGTGAAGCGTTCAGTGAATTCGAAAGTAAAATACTAGGTACCGACTTGACAGAAAATCCTAGGAAGTTCTGGTCTTACGTTAAATCAGTAAGTGGCTCCAAACATCATGTCCAGACACTCCGGGATGATGATGGCATTGAAACAGAGGATGACAAGCGTAAAGCTGAAATACTAAACACCTTTTTCCAAAGCTGTTTCACAGAGGAAGACCGCACTGCAGTTCCTTCTCTAAATCCTCGCACCAACGAAAAAATGGCTGACATCGAAATAAGTGTCCAAGGAATAGAAAAGCAACTGGAATCACTCAACAGAGGAAAGTCCACTGGACCTGACGGGATACCAATTCGATTCTACACAGAGTACGCGAAAGAACTTGCCCCCCTTCTAACAGGCGTGTACCGCAAGTCTCTAGAGGAACAGAAGGTTCCAAATGATTGGAAAAGAGCACAGATAGTCCCAGTCTTCAAGAAGGGTCGTCGAGCAGATGCGCAAAACTATAGACCTATATCTCTGACGTCGATCTGTTGTAGAATTTTAGAACATGTGTTTTGCTCGAGTATCATGTCGTTTTTGGAAACTCAGAATCTACTATGTAGGAATCAACATGGATTCCGGAAACAACGATCGTGTGAAACCCAACTCACTTTATTTGTTCATGAGACCCAGAAAATATTAGATACAGGCTCCCAGGTAGATGCTATTTTTCTTGACTTCCGGAAGGCGTTCGATACAGTTCCGCACTGTTGCCTGATAAACAAAGTAAGAGCCTACGGAATATCAGACCAGCTGTGTGGCTGGATTGAAGAGTTTTTAGCAAACAGAACACAGCATGTTGTTATCAACGGAGAGACGTCTACAGACATTAAAGTAACCTCTGGCGTGCCACAGGGGAGTGTTATGGGACCATTGCTTTTCACAATATATATAAATGACCTAGTACATAGTGTCGGAAGTTCCATGCGGCTTTTCGCGGATGATGCTGTAGTATACAGAGAAGTTGCAGCATTAGAAAATTGTAGCGAAAAGCAGGAAGATCTGCAGCGGATAGGCACTTGGTGCAGGGAGTGGCAACTGACCCTTAACATAGACAAATGTAATGTATTGCGAATACATAGAAAGAAGGATCCTTTATTGTATGATTATATGAGAGCGGAACAAACACTGGTAGCAGTTACTTCTGTAAAATATCTGGGAGTATGCGTGCGGAACGATTTGAAGTGGAATGATCATATAAAATTAATTGTTGGTAAGGCGGGTACCAGGTTGAGATTCATTGGGAGAGTCCTTAGAAAATGTAGTCCATCAACAAAGGAGGTGGCTTACAAAACACTCGTTCGACCTATACTTGAGTATTGCTCATCAGTGTGGGATCCGTACCAGATCGGGTTGACGGAGGAGATAGAGAAGATCCAAAGAAGAGCGGCGCATTTCGTCACAGGGTTATTTGGTAACCGTGATAGCGTTATGGAGATGTTTAACAAACTCAAGTGGCAGACTCTGCAAGAAAGGCGCTCTGCATCACGGTGTAGCTTGCTCGCCAGGTTTCGAGAGGGTGCGTTTCTGGATGAGGTATCGAATATATTGCTTCCCCCTACTTATACCTCCCGAGGAGATCACGAATGTAAAATTAGAGAGATCAGAGCGCGCACAGAGGCTTTCAGACAGTCGTTCTTCCCGCGAACCATACGCGACTGGAACAGGAAAGGGAGATAATGACAGTGGCACGTAAAGTGCCCTCCGCCACACACCGTTGGGTGGCTTGCGGAGTATAAATGTAGATGTAGATGTAGATATTGTCTATCGTGATATTCCAACAACTGTAGAGGACATGCAGGAATGTACGGTGCTTGCTTGTAATTCTCTTCAGCAGGCAACACTGGAAGCAGTAAATATTTCTTTCATTGAATGAGTGCACCAGTGTATCACTGTCCAGGTTCACCACTTTGACCACCTTTGAATGTTCTACTCCTGGGCAATGGTACAGGAGAGTCAAAGTCAATTTTTTGTTATGTTTTTACTTGGTTTTCATTTTTCTTCTGACAACTCCAGCCAGTGGACGTGTTTGTGATGCTGGGCTCAAAGTCAGTGTTGTGTTATGTAATTAATAACATTGTGTTTCAGCGAATGGTACACTGTGATACATTTTTGAATAGGTCTTTAGGAGAAGAAATGAATTATTGAATAAAAAATACAGGGTGCCATTTAAGAAAGTCATACCTCTGTTCATATCTTTGTAAAAAACAAAGCTACAATTATGGAAATCATGTTGTTTGATGTCCCCCTCACAACTGAAGCACATTTGCTTGAAACATTTTGGAATTTTCATCTGGAAAAACAGTTATTCAGGGTTGTCAAGATAATTGGGACAACCCGTATATGATTGTCTGAGAAAACAAAGCACTTACAGTGGTTCTCTTCGGTTCTGGATGAGTTAACAGATGTTTCTGATACTTCACTGGTGTTGATCTTTCTTTGAGGGATAAACAAAAATTCTGAAGAGTACAAAGAGCTTCTCGACATGCATAGCACTCATGGCACAGCCACGGGAGGAGAAATTTTTAAAGGACTAAAAAATGCTGTTTGGAAAAAAAAAGTCTTCATTTGGAAAATCTTATGGTGTATTACAAATGATGGTGGTAAAGATGTGTGGAAAAAATAAACCTGTCACTGCTCTCATGTCAAAGGTCAGAACAAAATGATGGTGGATCAAAATCAGTAATTGTACATTGCCTCAGTCATCAAAAGTCTTTGTGCAGCAAATGTTCTGATAAATCAGAAGTTTTGAAGCCAGTATTGTCAGCTGCTATTATATAAAATCACATGGTCTCCATCATTGTTGGTTACATGAGTTTATTGAAGAAACTGAAGAAAATCATTTACCATATTATATACAAGTATGCTGGCTTAGCTATGGAAGAGCCCTGATGTGATTTTTTGAGCTCTGAATGACTATGGAAATTTTCCTGAATGAAAACAGCCATCCTCTGGCTGAGTTACAAAAAAATGAGTGGTAGTGGAAGTTATCATTTTATACAGATCTAACTAAACATATGGATGACATTAATTTAAAATTACAAGGAGAAATTGAGCTACTGCTTGATTTGTACACCAATACTAAAACATTTCAACAAAAAAGTGTGTTTTTCAGTTTCAGTTGTACAAAACATGTTCCACACATTTTAATGCATGTCAAACATTCAGTCAATAATGGGAGACCCCATTTCTGGTAGATTTCGCAATCAAAACTGTGAGTGCTTTAAAAATAAATTTTGAGTCTCATTTTTTAGATTTTGATGCAACTGCATATGATACCAAAAGTTTTCAACTTCAAATGAAAATAGTTGATTTGCAATCAAGGGGTTTTTATAAACATAAATATTAAAATTCATCATTGCTGGAGTTTTATGAGTCTTCACTCATACAGTTTGATCAGTTGGATAAGTTATTAATGGCATTTTTCCCCTTTCAGCACCACTTTTATGTCTGTGATAAAACATTCCCCATAATGAAGTACACAAAAATATTTATGCATCTAAACTAACTGATGAGGATTTGAAATCACTGCTCATTTTTTGCAAAAGTAAATTTGATCCACAACTGCAAGCAGTTGTAAGTGGGAAGTTACACCTGCATAAATCTCATCATAATTACAATCTTTTAATTGCATTATGTGAATTGCTTATCCATATCACTTAGGTATGGAAAATTTTCAGGAATTCTCATATAGTTAATTAATGTTAAAATTTTCTATTACATTATATGTGTCGAATAATATGTATCTTAACTGGTCATAAAATAAAAACTATCGATAATTGTACATACTTCGTAGGATTTATTCGCACTGTAAATTTTACACTGTACAGTGTTATTTCACATAATGCGCACAACTCATTCCAGAATCTTACTCATAATTAACACACATTAAGTGGAACATTTTTTTTCTGTAGGAATCCATGTGGAAGAGTTCAGCACATTCAATTCTGAAGAAATAGGTTCTCAAACAGATTTATAATACACCACTGTAATCTTTTATTTATATTATAGTACATCCTATTTTAGAAGAAAGTTGTCTAAAGATATTTGTTGATACCTGAGTTTCAAAATTTATCAAAAAGAGACATGGCTTTCTTGCTAAGTAAATCTGTAGTGTGCATAGCAACTGCTTTATGGGAATCTGCAAGGAATTTGTGTTAGATAATGACAACAAACCAGAACTGGAATTCATAAACAGATACTGGAAGGGAAAGGTCTACCATTCACCAATGAAGAAAAGATCTTGTAAAATCATTGCAAGCAATTTGTGACATCATTATGTAAATCCAAGCAGTGGCACAGGTGACAATAATTGTGCCACAAGGCGTATTGTGATCAGTACAGCTGACTGAATACAGCATTGTCAAAGCTTCTACTTTACAGAGAGGTAGTGTATAGGTGAACATATGGCTTAGTGTTCATTTATAGTGGCGAAAGAGACTGATCAAGACCAGAAAGTGGTTTTTGAAATGATTATTAAAGACCGTCAAGAAAAAGAAAAAAATTCACACTATGCACTCTCTCTGCACAAACCATCATTCATTAAGAGAGTCAATTTTTTACATTTCTTCGACTTGTTGGGCAAATTACTCATTGTGGGAGGCAATTGATAAACAAGATGCAACTAATAAAAAGTTGTTGTGGGTCAGATACCGTGCATATCTGACCCATTACCATGGGCTGGACTGATGGTGTTCCTTAGCTGGTGTTGTCCCTCAGGCCAAAGTTTGGACACCCCTGATCAAGATTGCACATGTTGTGGAAATAAATTGCTCACATATGTCAATTCTGTTGTCTGTGTTTTTTATATAACTTCCCTACAACTTCATATTCCAATGCACTCCCACTATTAAGAATTTCAGGTTCACTGTTTGCAGAGACAAAAAAGTTGGCACACTTTACATGGAAATGAATACACACATCAAAAACATTTCAGGGTCTTGAGGTTCTATGTTCTTCTGGCAGTAATAATGGACATTACCATGTATTTTGTCTTGTGTTCATTTACAATAAGTTCTGTTTTTCCTCCTTCTGCTGCCATTATTTTATATGTTCCTACAAGAGGGGTTGTATCTCTTGTCACGACTGCAATATGATTTGCATATACAACAAATCTTAATGGATTTCATCATTACTGAATCTCCCTTGTCTGTTTGTAGTACCAGGTAATGTGCTGGTAGGTTGAACAGGACTTTACAGAGGCTGTCACTCTGTTTCACTCCATCTGTTTCCAACACTGTCAAATAAGTTTGTTTCAGGAACTTTTCTTGAGGTTATGCTCAGTACTACAGTTATCTTTTAGGAATCTGTAAACTTTACTCCAGGTCATTCTCTCACTATTTACACAAACCACTTTAACCATCTTAAAGGGAATTTATAACAATACAGGAAATTCTTGGATAGACCAATACGTAAAATAAGGGAAAGACAACCACTCACATATAACAGATCAATGGGCGAAGCACAGTATCACGTGCAAAAAACAACATTCACACTAGCACTTTTCCTAGCACAAGTACACACATTCAACACAAAACCACACAGACACCTAAACCCACACTCCTGTGGTCAAAGGAAGAATGATTATTGATACTAGATTATTGAAAGCAGTTGCCTCATCTCATGGAGATGGGGAGGGAATAGAGAAGGATGTGAGGAGAGGGAAGCAGGAAAGATCTTTGCACAGATAACTGTGTGGCCATACAAAAAGATGAAAAGGGTACACAGGGTAGAGCAAAAAGATATTTAAGAAGAGAGAGAGAGGAAAAGGAGAGGGGAAATGGAAGGGGAGAAAATAGAGAAATCTGATGAAGAAGAGGTAATCAGGGAGGAGAGAGAGAATGGATGGGGGTTGAAAAGGAAGGGCAGAGAGAAGAGGAAGAGAGAGATTGGGGGGGGGGGGGGAGACAGAGAGAGAGAAAGAGCAGTGTGGGTAGGAGGTTGAGTGGTGGGAGAAAGCAGTACATGGACATGGAGTGCCATGCGCAAAAGAGAGAAGGTTCAAATGGTTCAAATGGCTCTGAGCACTATGGGACTCAACTGCTGAGGTCATAAGTCCCCTAGAACTTAGAACTACTTAAACCTAACTAACCTAAGGACATCACACACATCCATGCCCGAGGCAGGATTCGAACCTACGACCGTAGCGGTCATGCTGTTCCAGACTGTAGCGCCTTTAACCGCTCGGCCACTCCGGCCGGCAAGAGAGGAGGGAACCAGGGTAGTGGAGGTTAAAGTCAGGGGGATTGCAAGAATGCAGGATATGCTGGAGAGACGATTCCCACCTATGTAGTTCAGAGAAACTTGTGCTGAAAGGGAATATCCAATTAGTGCATTAGTGAAGCAGCTGTTGAAGTCATTTCTGTTTTGGTTTGTAGCATTTTTGGAAACTGGATGGTCAAGTTTGTGGTTTCCACACATCATTGGTGGACATTCATGCAAGTAGACAATTGGTTAGTTACGACATTCACATAGAATGCTGTACAGTAATTTCAGGATAGCTAGTACATAACGTGGCTACTTTCATATATAGCCCTTCTTTCTACTGGGTAAGAAATGCCTGTGACTGGACTGTGGTAGGATATGGTGAATGGGTGTGTGGGACAAGTCTTGCACCTGGGCAGCCCACAAGGGAATGCCTCATGGGGTGCAGGAATGGGAGTAGGACTGGAATAGGTATGGACAAGGACATTCTGTGGGTTGGGTGGGCAGCAGAATACTACTTTGGGGGATGTGGGTAGGAGTTTTGGTAGGATAGCCCTCATTTTAGGACATGCAGAGAGGCAGTCGAGGCCCTGGTAGAGGATATGGTTGAGCTTTTCAAGGTCAGGGTGATACGGTGTAATAAGAGGAATGCTGGTCGGTGGCTGGTTAACAGGTTTACTGCTGTCAGAGGATCAGATGGCATGTGATATTAGTTTATGGGTAAACTGAATAGGACACTGTCAATCAGTAAAGACTCTGGTAAGGTAGTAGATATATTTCGACAACTTCTGCCTTCCATTGCAAGTGTGGTGCCCATGGATGGTGAGGCTGTAAAGAAGAGGCTCTTTGACATTAAATGGGTGACAACTGTCAAAGTGGAGGGACTGCTGGAAGTTAGTGCACTTGATATGGACAGAGGAATTTATGGAGCCATAGTGGAGACCGACATCTAAGAATGTGACTTGATGAGCTCAGAAGGATCATGTGAAGTCGATTTGGAAATAGTTGTTGAGGTTTAGGAGGAAATAACAAAGGTTGTCCTTGGCATGAATCCAGATGATTAAAATTTCATCAATGAATCTAAACCTGACAAGAGGTTTAGGTGTTGACTGGATAGAAAGGATTCCTCCAGATGGCCCTATAAATAAGTTGGCGTAGGATGGTGCCATGTGACTACCCATGGTAGTACCATACCATGGGTTTGTTTGTAGATTTGGGCTTTGAAAGGGAAATCACTGTGGCTCTGGAATTTACAATCCTTGCAGGATAACAGATCCTGAAACTAAAAGACTATCAGCAGGTCTAATCTTAAGTTACTTGCTTAGTATTTAAAAAGAAATTGCACTGGTTGTAATGCATTCCCACTGTGAATGCTGTTCTTAGGCATGAGATGAGGTAACTGCTTTTCAGAAGCATCTGGAAACTGCTCTGACTACAATCAAGTAATTTGAACCTGCTTTGCATAGGTGTGTTGGGTGAAATTCTGAGAATCACCTACTAAAGTACCAAGGAGACCCTAAGTACAATGCTACTCAATCAATGCCGTCTCCTTTGCAGGGAGTACAGGATCTTCCACCAATCATCCACCTGACTATGAGTGATTTGTCGGTGGTAGGTCTAGGGGCCTCATACAGAGTAGTTCAGGACATTACAGTCATCCCCCTAATCAACATGTTTGAGGTACTGTCTCCCTTTGAATCTGAAACTGAGCAGGTGAGACACATTTCACTTACTGGCATGCCTACTGTGATCAGTGTCAGTGGGCAGCAAATGCAAAAGAGTAGATGTCTGTTAATAATTGACAGGTCAAATGAATGGTGAGTAAAGGTACACCTTATGGAAATGGAAGCAAGGGATGGGAATGATCACTTCGTGCACTGTCTGAGTGTGCCCAGAGGTCTCATTCAGCATGATAAAGAGACTGTTCCACCACCAATTGAGGGAACAAGGTGCAACCAGTAGCAGGTTGTGACACATGTTGGAACAATTGATGCCTGCTGTCCAAGGTTGTACCTGAATCAGTCCAGCGATGGCAGAGGAGCAAGAAGACTAGACTTGCTCATGGAGTTTCACCATAGCTCAAAACCTGAAACATTGTTCATAGAACTTATCATTGCCCTTTGGTTCTAAATCTAGTAGCAGGGCTCAACCAGATATTTAAAAGTTTCTGTGACAGGCTAGGTTGTGACTTCTTGGATTTACATTGTAGAGGTGAGAACTGTAGGGTCCCGCTAACTTGGGCATGGGTGCACTGCACATCAGAGGCTGGTTTTTAAGCTTAGGTGACTCTCCATCCAACCCAGATAAAGACAGTTGTAGGAGACACTTAAGAACCAGTTTTAAAGAAATAGCCCCCACACATGAAACAATTAAAATCCTAATGATCAACTGCTGAAGCATTCTCAACAGTCCCAGGATCTGAAGCAGTCCTAAAGAGGCTGAAGCTTACATAATACTAGGTACAGAGAGATAGCTCAAACCTGAAACTGACAGGAGTAGGATTTCTGGGGTGAATATAAGTTTATTTGGAAAGGCTAGGCTAAAGTGAAGTGAAGATTGAATGTACTGATCCAGTGTTTGCACTATCTTGTTAAAAATTCCCAACTGTGATATGATGGTCTTCTAAGACCAAAGTCTGCTCATGTTGCTTCAGCTTGTAGAATGTGGAATGCTTCCCACTGCAGCAAACAAGACTCAGATCCAGCACCATAACAGTTTTTCAACGTGGCCTCAGCAAAAATTCTGCAGATTTTCCAGTTGTCCTGGATGTTTTTCCTCAAATGCTGGATTTAGATATTTGTCAGAGCTGGCCACACTGTCAGCAATCAAGTGAGCCAATGCAATTATAAAATATCATGGAGTGAAGGGCAAAATGACAGCATCTTATTGCTACCATTTATGTCATTGACTACCATAGTTACTTTGTTTGCTAGTCAAGACTGTCTAGAGTGAATCCGTGCTACAAGTTTAAGATGATACAAGCATTATAACACAAGAAGAAATTAGCATAAGCATGAAAAATGCAGAAAATATTTTCATAAGTATAGCATAACACTTAACCATAGCACCACTAGGGGGGGGGGGGGGCAAAAATTGCTCTCAGTAATTGTTTTATTTGTGTAATATATGTATTTGTTGAAGTGAAGAAGCAAGAATTTAGGAAGTTGTAGAAAAATATCTAGAGTATGTGCTGTCATGGTTTTATAATTTTTGTGAATTATTTAAATCTGACCATTATATTTAATTTAAGTGGGGGCAGTTTTTGCCCCCTCTTAGGCATCAGTGAGACAACTTTTCTCATTAAACTATTTCTCAATATGGCAGAAATAAATGCATTTTATGACTGTTGGTACCACTGTATTATGTTGCCATTGTTGTTTTGAAATAAATCTTTGTTGTTCGGGCAGTTGTACATTACTCACAATTCTAATAAAATGTTTCATCAGTATCAGAGGTTTCTCCCAGATGTAGAGGTGTCAGCTATAATAAATGAAGCAAGTGAAGGTGTTGAAAGTGATCCAGAAGAAGATGATACAAATGTGACATATGATAGTGACACAGCAGTTGAAAATGAGTCAAGTTCAAGGAGTTCATCCCCTGATGAACAGCATGCAGCTGCTTCCAGCATCATTGTTACAGCAAAAAGTGTTAGGGAATATATTAATGCACCTCCAAGGCAAGTACACAGGTCAGTGCAGACAATGCACCAGTTACCCTGGTTTCATACATCTCCAAACTGAAGCCTACTAAGAACCTCCTACTTCTTCCCACACAACACAAGGATAATAAGTTGGACGACTCTACAGAGAAAAAAAGACAAACATCAATCTCTACTACAATGAAACCAAAGGGGGCATAGACAGCATTGATCAAATGATGCTACATCATTCAGTAAAATGAGGGATGGGAAGGTGGCCATAATCTCTATTTTTCACCTTAATAGATATTGCCTGTCTCAATGCTGTAACAATTTTCATGATAAACAACCCAAACTGGAATAAGAAGAAGTATAATGTAAGAAGGCTGTATATGCTAGAATTAGGACAACAGCTCATTAGGCCTGGTGTTGAAGAGAGAGCAAAGAATATCATGGGTTTACAAAAGTCTGTCATCTCTGCAATGGAAAGTGTTCTAGGGAAAAGGCTGCCCAGCATTACTACAACTGTTCAGTCTGTTCAATTTTATTCAAGAGGAAGATGACACATCTGTTTCAAGAGTAAAAACTCTAAAAAGGAAAAAGATAAGTTTATGAAAGTGTCTATAGTTTGTTGCAGGTGTTCCAAGTACGTGTGTTCCAGTCACTCTGCAAAAACAATCATATGCAAAGGTTGTGAAATTGAAAGTGAAAGTGAGTAGGAAGGAAAAACACAACTGTAATTTCTGACATTAATTTTCTGTTTTCTTATTTGTGGTTTGCTGTTGTATGTTCTTTAATGCTTTCTTAATTTAAGTCTGATGTATATGAAAGTGGTAGTTTCATGATAAAAATATAATAATATTTCTCATATTCATTACTTTATTTATTGTATTTGTGTATGTTATAATGTTCCTGATAATACTGGGAAGTGTGTTGCAACCTAATAAAGGAAGTCCTAGTTCATTAAATAATCAAAACAAAACAAACAAACAAAAAAATTTAAAAAAGTGAAAAGAATGTGAGGGCAATTTTTGCCCCCCCCCCCCCCCCCCCCCTGTCCCCCCTCCCAGACATCCATGTGACAGATCCAAGCTTAGTGGTGCTAGGGTTAATGATATATAGAGTGAGAACTTTTTAACAAGTACATGTTCACTTCATTTCATATGGCAGAGCATTGTTTAGAGAGTTCAATTTGCCATTACAGTGTCAAAGAACTCATTTAAAGTGTGCAATGGTTTTTGACATATATTTTGTGACATGTTTATTCAAAGTTTCACGAAATAAACAAGGCTTGCATTTCGGTATTAATATGTTTGAAGATTTTAATAGCAGCTGGTGAAAAACTATCCCATGCCATGTAGAACTGAGAGTTTGGGTTGTCTATATCTTCCTTACTGTGCATGTTATAACTTTGGATGTCACCCCTGTTGGTGAATGTTTTACATTTTTCTTTCACGTACATGAGACAGGTGAAGACAAACTGACTGAAAACTGTCATCACTCCTAGATGTGTGAAGATGGGTTTGCAGTGGTCCAGTTTCCTATTTAATATTATGATCCTTACTGATTTTTTTGTAGTAGTAGAACTTTCTTGCAGCTTGTAGAGTGACCCCATAGTCACAGGCCATAGTTGATATGGATGTCAAACAGTGAATAATATACCATCAGCAGATACTGATCAATTATCACATGCATTTGTTTCTTCAAGATGTATATGATTCATGACAGTTTGTTACACACATGTGCAGTGTGTTCTTGCCAAATGAGTTTACTATCTACCATGAACTCCAGAAGCTTCAAATTTCCTATACTTTTTAGGTATCCTTTGTCACTGAGGCTACATACAAATTTCTGCATTTTCTCCTCATTTATTCTCATTTTGTTTATAACAAATCATTTCCTTGTAGCATCAAACACATGTTGTGCAGCAGACTATTACTTCTTATTGAGTCTTGCTGGTATCAATGCCTTCTAAGTACAGAGTTGTGTCATTTGTAAATGGCAAGTCCTGTCAATGAGGGCCTAAATTGTTTATAAATACTGGTAACAGGAGGGTGCACATTATCAATCCCAGTGGTAGACCATTTTCCAGCTTCTTTTCACATAATAGTGCTCCTTGGACTGATACAATCTGCTTGCTGTTTTCCAAAACAGGTTTGAAGGTTGCCAGAACAGTGCCTCAAATTCCTTACTTACAGAATTTGCTTAGGAGTACCTAATAAGGGAAGTACTCAAACTCTGTATTAATGTTGCAAAGTGTCAGTGCTACAGATTTTTTTTCTCAAAATTTTCTCTCAGACTTATCCTAGTAACATGATATAATGCTGCTGTTGTTGTAGATTTGCCTATCCAGAAACCATACTGTGCATCTGTGAAGAGCTCATTAATGTCAAAGTAATGTGACATTTGGTCTTTCACTGCAGTTTCAATGAATTTAGTGATGGCTGGAATGATTGAGACTGGTCTGAAGCTTGCTTCGATGACTGGGTCAGCCTCTTTATAAACTGGCACTGTCTGTGCAATTTTCAGAAAGTCTGGAAATATGTGAACAGTGAAACACTTACTAATTACCATAGTTAATGGTCCAGCAATTTCATAAATAATTTTCTTCAGGACATTAGTAGACATCCAGTATACAGGGTGATTTTTTCCATTGTGTATAAACTCTAAGGATTGATCGATGACAGGATACACAACAAAAAAGATCTAATGAACTTATGTCCAGAAATGCATGGTTTCCATGCTGGAGATTGTTTATTCAATCACATATTCTTACAGAGACTACAGTTTAATATGCACTGTATCATGCAGCCAAAGTTACAGTATGCACTGAAATTGGTTTACACGTGCCTGAACGCAGGCGTGTACTTGACATAGTATGTTCTGTCTCACACTTTCACATCAGCTAGGCTGCATCTGAATAGTGTGAAAGGCACCATCAATACACTGCTCCAGTGTCTCCACATCTGGAACGGGCTCTGCATACATGATACTTTTGAGATGGCTCCATAACCAGAAATCACCCGGGTGGAGGTCTGGTCAACAAGCAGGCCATGCAACTGGACCCCCTCATCTGATCCATTGGAAAGGGAAGACATGATTGAGATGTGTCCAGATGTTAATGGTAAAGTAGACAGGAACACCATCATGTAGCAGCAGCATAATCCATCGAATCATCAATGGCATTTCTTCCATCAGGGGCAACAAAGTGACATACAAGAATCATATATTGTGGTTAGAGATCACTGAGTCAACTACAGTCATCTCATAGTTCCAAATATTTAGATTTGTTATCAGTGTCAAGGCAGGCATCACCTCTGGTTGGTAGCTGGTTTGCTACAAGCAGCACATAACTGGCTACTAGGTTCATAAATCATCTCTCCTTAGTGCTCTCTTCACCAATGTGTACATTGAAATCACCACACAATGCAAGTTTTGATTTCAAGTGCATTAAGTAGCACAGATAAGATTCCATTTTGTTGAGAAAATTTCCAAAGTTGCCATTTGGAGAATGGTATACTGAGGCAACAATTATATTAAGCAGCCAAATCTAAATCTAGATCCACTGAGTAGCTTTTTAAATCAATTTCTTTAATACTGGATTTTCTGTGAGCATATATAGATACACCACCAATGGAAGCAGTTGTTCCATACTATGCACTTACAAAATTTTGGTTGTAGTACTGAGCTTCCTGTGCTGATAACTGGTGTTTACATAGACACAGCACATTTGGCTTCACTTCTTCTATAAAAAAATGCAGCACATCAAGTTTAGTCCTAAGAGATTGTACATTGACACTGCTTATAACTATAATAGTGACATTCTGGATAGTATATGATCCGTTTTTGCTTACTTGCCCTTGGTACCTGTCCATCATAGAGCAGCCTACTTTGCAGGGATACTGGTGATTCTTCATAAAAAAATGCTTTCTCATAATATTTTTGGGCCCCTATAGTACCATCCAGTACTTTATCTCTTAAATCAAAGTTAACACTTTGAAACTGTTGTGAAGCCCCTTAATTTCAAGCTTCTCAGTCATAAAGCTGTTATGCTTAGGAAACGTCTTTTGTAGGAAACTAATTATACCTTCTGGAGTTGTCCCACTTACGGCTCTGTTCAGTTGAAACCAAGCCCTGTTCCCACCACACAGCATTCCTTGCTCTTCTTTTGTACCAACTATTGTTTTAGTCATGCTTTTAGATTTGGAATTTATGGATGCAACCAAATTCTGAGATGGTGAGTGTGCATTCTCTTTGAGACTTTGTAGAGCACTTTTGTATGAATACTTACGTTCTTTGGCCACACTTTGAAAACTCTTAAATGGTGCATTTCTTCTCCTTTTCCTACGCACTTCCTGAATGGGTCTCTCTTCCTTATTTGGCGAGTTTTCATCTGTGAGATATACAAGATTGTTAGGAATATTTAGACAGGAACACTGGTTTGTTTCCATCTCATTAGATGATTTTACATTTACATTAGGAGTGTATGTCACTGTAGTAGTGTATTTTTGTTTACCTGAGATATTATTCCTATGTATTAAGTAACAGTACATATTTGATTTAATTTTGTTGGTTTGTTTACTATTTACATTTGATCTGCATTGTTCTGTAGTGTTTTGTTGTTGACTGTCAGTAAATTTTTTGGGGAGATCATTTGCAATATGCAATGAGCTGTTATCTTCAGTTTTTTGTTGTCTTGAAAACACTGATGCACAACAATTCATTTGATTATTGTTTACATTTTGGTTGCACGAGCTTGTGTCATTGTTTTTTCCACCAATTTCTGTTCTATGTTTCATAGAATTAATTCCCACAAAGTCCATGCTGTTGTCATTAGTTTCTTCACTAAGGTCTTCTGTGCACTTTGATGACTGCAATAGGTATTTTTCAAATCTTACATTTCAACTAAGAATTATGTTTAATTTTGTATTTATTGTTGAGTTGTCCTTTGATAGTGTGTCTGTTAACGTGTCTAGATTTTTTACTAACTATAATAACTATATTCAGTTGTTTACAAAGTTCTCTGGTTTTTTAGATTCCTGTGGTTATTTTTTTCCAAAAACTCTGCTCACAGGCTCCACAGCAAAACTTGATTTGCTGTTTTCAATACATCATAGCATGAATTTCACTATTACTTAGGCCTAAATAATCACTGTGGAACAATTTTCTACACCACAATCCACACATTATAGCTGTTATTGTACTTTTAACTGCTTTCTTGCACTTTACACATGATTTACTGTCATCACTTGCCACCATCTCAGAAACACAGCAATGGCTCATGGTGTTCCCTTTTAATTCTTTTTGATAGTGATGTCTAAGTCTTGATTATTAATCTTCCTACATTTCTCTGACTGGACTCTCCACCTTAACATTAGGGTCAGCTAAGCTATGGGCTTAAGCTCTTACTGAAATTCCAGTACTAGGAAGAGTAGTTCTGGAATTGATGTATGACATTGATAGCCCACAGGCCAGATAAACATGTCTGTTTCAATTGACTTCAGTCTGGCCTGCAGACAAAATTTGTGGGAGACATAGTAAGGTGCTGAAGAATTTTGGAATGGAAGTTTTTATGACAGCTATTGTATAAAATGGTAACTAAAGATGCATTGTTCCCAACACACAAATAAATGTAATGATCTGAAGATGGAGTGAACTTAAAATAAATGTATTCTCAAAAATGTGTGTTTTGAGGCGTGTTGGGAAAGGGATGCCACTCATATTGGTGGATTACCCCATAGGCATTAAGGTCATGGATGCTATAGTTTTGTCTTCATGTGCTAGGAACTCTGCTGCTTTGTTAAGTGATGAGATAGTCCATGAGCCTAAGTAAATATGTGAGTTACTCCTGTAAGCCACCAGATGTTGACAATGCTTGAAGTGCAAGTAAATGACCAAAAAAAGGCATTAAAAGTGCTGTCACTGAGTCTTCATTGCAGATGGGCATCATCCCTAGTCATTGTTTGTAAACCTAGTGTTGTATTATGCTTTTGCAGGGACTTCAAAAACATTATAAACACTCACTTGAATGTGTACTTATGCCCCCATTCACATCACGATGAATTAGTTTCAAAATTATCAGGGGTCAGTAATTCTCTGAGACACCTTATATTGGAAGTTTATTTTCAACTTCCCTTGGATGAGGCTTTCAAAGCCAATCTGGTATTAAAGAATCCTTATGGCCTCTATCAAAATAATCAATTACATTTTTATGTTGCTAGTGCACAGCAGTTGGTAGAACATGTTCTGAGGCATCAAGGGATCACCAATTTAGTATTGGAGGGCAGGGTAGAGGGTAAAAATCATAGAGGGAGACCAGTGCACAGTGGTTGGTAGGACATGTTCTGAGGCATCAAGGGATCATCAATTTAGTATTGGAGGGCAGCGTGGAGGGTAGAAATTGTAGAGGGAGATCAAGAGATGAATACACTAAGCAGATTCAGAAGGATGTAGGTTGCAGTAGATACTGGGAGATGAAGAGGCTTGCACAGGATAGAGTAGCATGGAGAGCTGCATCAAACCAGTCTCAGGACTGAAGACCACAACAACAACACCGCACTAGCAATTTTTTCAGAAACTTTTAGAACCAATCACTGTTAATATTCCACAATATGTCAATTACCTGGATGTTACTGTGGTCACAGGATGGACTCAGGAGGATCATCTGTTGAATCTCTGGTGAGTATTTTCCATTTTTTGTGAGCCAGATTACAGTGTAACTTATCTAAATGCCAAGTTTTGAATGCTTGGTCTTCTAAAGCTTAGAAATATCTTGTTAAAAGACATCTTCTAAACACCATGAGCTGCATTTTACTGCCAAAACAGTATTTAGGTGTATAACCTGTCATCAGTGGCATCTGATATAGATGACAACAAATAGTTATATCTACATTGATAACTACATCACAATTGTATAAAAAACATCAGAAATATGAGTCTACTTACATTCTTTATCTCTGTATCAGTATCAGTTATCAGTTCTTTGTAATGATCCACTTAATGTTTATCTAGGAAGCAAACAACCATTGAGATATCTAGAATCCAATTACAACCATGTCAGTGTTAATATGCTGAGATATGAATTCTGTTCTACTTGACAGTACACAGCTTTTTGTGCATGTTACTGCTGTCAGTTCTTAGACAGTGACATTTCTTAACCACATTTGTGATAATTGTCATATGATATAAACATGGTGCTGGCAGATGAGTGGAAAATTCTGTATTACAAATCTACTGTTATTTATTAGATAATATTTATATGCATCTGTGATATGCATTTATATATGTAAAATATCAGGCTTAGACTAGTATGTGAGGGATAAACAGATGAAAACTGATGTTAACTGCTATTAACTACTTATTAAGCAGGTTGGTTTTAAAGCAAAATCTGTGTCTGTTGTGTAATGAGGTTGTCAATTGACACTTGTATCTACTGGAAATCCACCGTTTCACATCAAATAGGATAGTTTTACATGCAGGAGATGGAAGGACTCAGCATTTGATGCTCATTTAAGAGAATACAAGCATTCTGCTAATGATGTTAATAAAAAATCATGATTTTTCATAAAGCAGAAGAAGTTAGCTTATTATACATTCTAGAAGAAGTTGAGATATACACTCATATGATGAAAACCCCTGAAAATATACTTAATGAACAAACAGAGCTTAGTAATAAGCTGTATACACAAAATTTTAACAGTGTTTTAACTGAATAAGTTTGATATAGAGTCTCTACATCTCCTACATGCAAAACTCCCTAATTTCACATACAGTATTGGATTGCCAATGAATCCAAGTCCAAACTGACAACCTGATTACATGACAGACATGGATTTTGCAGGAAACCCAATTTGCCTGTTGTTTACTTCATGACAATTAACATCAGACTCTATGGCCTATCTGTAAGTTCCATTTTTACATTTTGTGACATTTATGTCAAATGTGACCACAAAATGGCAATGCCTAAGAACTGACAGCAGTGGTACACATGACACCATGTGTACCGTGAGTTAGGACTGATTTCATATATGCTATAATTGGATTCTAGGTATCTACATGTTAGTTTGTCATCTAGATGAATATCAGGTTGAACATCACAAAGAATTTGTAACTGACATGCATTTCATTGATACACATGCACATAATGTAAGTAGACTTAGATTTCTACTGTTATGTATACAATTGTAATGTTGTATAAATTGATGTACATAGAATTGTTTGTTGTCCTCCTTATCAGACAGTACTGGTAATGGGTTACACACCCAAATACTGCTTTGGCTAAAAAATGTTTTAGTTGCAGCTCATGGTGTTTAGAAGATGTCCCTTTACAAACTGTCTAAATGCTACTTCTTTCAGCCTTCCTAGCCAGGATAGCCTTTCACTGAGACCAAAGAGAGTGGCAACCATTTCCCACAGTCAGATACCAAGGACCACAGAGGACCTCCAGGTATGTATAGACAAGACAAAAACAAGATGCACCATGATCAAATTATCCAAATAGGATGGAAACAGGTAGCTGTGATGTACATATACAGGGGAAACAAATGATTACAGTTTAAGGAAAATTGTATGATTTATTCAAGAGAAATAGCTTCACAAAATGAGCAAGTCAACAATGCATTGATCTACCTGTGGACCTTATGCAAGCAATTATTCAGCTTGGCATTGATTGATAAAGCTGTTGGATGTCCTCCTGGGGGATATCATGCAAAATATTGTTCAACTGGCAATTAGGTTGTCAAAACCACTAGTTGGCTGAAGGTCCCTAACCATGATGCTCCTGATGTTCTCGGCTGGGGAGAGATCTGGCAATCTTGCTGGCCAAGGTGGGGTTTCACAAGTTTGAAGACAAGCAGCAGAAACTCTCACCATGTGTGGGTGGGCATTATCTTGCTGAAATGTAAGTTCAGGATAGCTTGCCATGAAGAGCAAGAAAATGGGGTGCAGAGCATTGTTGACATAAAACTGTGTAGTGAGGGTGCCACGGATGACAACCAAAGGTGTCCTGATACGAAAATAAATGGCATCCAAGAACATCACTTCTGGCTGACAGGCTGTATGGCAGATGACAGTCAGATTGGTATTCCATCACTCTTAGGGGCTTTTCCAGACATGTCTTTGCTGATCAAAGTGAGACTCATCACTGAAAGTAACTGTACTCCAGTCAATGAGATTCCAGGCTGAATGTGCTCAACACCAGTGCTAACAGTCATTTTTGTGCACAGAGGTCAATGGTAGTTAGCACAATGGGCACTGTGAGCTCAGCCCCCTTTCTGTGAACTGCCTATTAATTGCATAACTGTTGCTGTGTTCATAAGGGTTTTAACTTTGTGCTTAGGAATGAACTTACAAGGAGGCTCACAACTTACATTGATGACAGTCTAGAAGCAACAACAACTTGGCAGGGGCACTATAATTTACAAGAGTACGTGTTCATGGGTTTGTGTGAAGGGCATGGAGATGAAACTTAAATTAAAGATGTGCATATTTGTAAAAGCCAAGTTTAAATTATTGGGACATATACTGTAATTAGAAGGTGTTCTGCCTAATGATAAGGAAATAAAAATGGTAGCAGAGTGTGCAAAACCTAAGAGTAGGAAGCTGTACAAGTTCTTTATTGGGATGTGCAGCTTATATAGAGAGCTTGTGAATGACCATAGCCCAAATTCATCTAAGCTGTGGTGCCTGTCAAAGAACAATGTGTCATGGACATGTACATCTGACTGTAATAGAGATCTTGAAACAATAAAAAACAGCCTATTTAACAGTGAACTTCTGTATTGGACTAATATGTCATTACCTTTCTAGCTCATAACTAATGGTTCAGATTCTGGGATTGGCATAATTCTCTCCCAAAGGAAAATCGTAGGAGAAAATATGGACTACAAGATAGTGGCTTTTCCCAGTAGGGTGCCATCTAAATGCAAGAGAGCTTATGGTATTTCCAAGAAAGAACTTTTTGTAATCATAAGGGGCTTCATGAAAATTCAGATATATCCAGAAGAACATGGAATCCTCATAATGGCTAGCATTGTTTGCAGGACTGCATACTGCTAAATGGTTAATTCACTCAGTGGGTGCTTCTTCATTCAAAACAGAATGAAATTACTTACAATGTTGAAGGTGATATGGCTTGGCATCTACCTGTTCTAAGTGTGGAGAGTATTGAGGACAATGATGCAAAGAACATGTTTAAACTTATGTATATGAAAGGGATATATGAGGAAAAGGCAATTCGAAGCATATGCAAAGATATTAGATGAATGCAGAGTACTAATCCAATTCTAAAGATGAGAAAGACAGCTTACAGAAAAGAAAGGTGAGGAGAAGTTTAGGTGGTTTTACAAAATTTACAAAGTGTTCCTGTTCTGAAGGACAGGCAGAAGCAAATAGTCATGGTCTCTATGCTTTACAGAAGAAACAGTAAAGTAACTTATACACTCCTGAAAACTGAAATAAGAACACCGTGAATTCATTGTCCCAGGAAGGGGAAACTTTATTGACACATTCCTGGGGTCAGATACATCACATGATCACACTGACAGAACCACAGGCACATAGACACAGGCAACAGAGCATGCACAATGTCGGCACTAGTACAGTGTATATCCACCTTTCGCAGCAATGCAGGCTGCTATTCGCCCATGGAGACGATCATAGAGATGCTGGATGTAGTCCTGTGGAACGGCTTGCCATGCCATTTCCACCTGGCACCTCAGTTGGACCAGCGTTCGTGCTGGACGTGCAGACCGCGTGAGACAACGCTTCATCCAGTCCCAAACATGCTCAATGGGGGACAGATCCGGAGATCTTGCTGGCCAGGGTAGTTGACTTACACCTTCTAGAGCACGTTGGGTGGCACGGGATACATGCGGACGTGCATTGTCCTGTTGGAACAGCAAGTTCCCTTGCCGGTCTAGGAATGGTAGAACGATGGGTTCGATGACGGTTTGGATGTACCGTGCACTATTCAGTGTCCCCTCGACCATCACCAGTGGTGTACGGCCAGTGTAGGAGATCGCTCCCCACACCATGATGCCGGGTGTTGGCCCTGTGTGCCTCGGCCGTATGCAGTCCTGATTGTGGCGCTCACCTGCACGGCGCCAAACACGCATACGACCATCATTGGCACCAAGGCAAAAGCAACTCTCATCGCTGAAGACGACATGTCTCCATTCGTCCCTCCATTCACGCCTGTCGCGACACCACTGGAGGCGGGCTGCACGATGTTGGGGCGTGAGCGGAAGACGGCCTAACGGTGTGCGGGACCGTAGCCCAGCTTCATGGAGACGGTTGCGAATGGTCCTTGCCGATACCCCAGGAGCAACAGTGTCCCTAATTTGCTGGGAAGTGGCGGTGCGGTCCCCTACGGCACTGCGTAGGATCCTACGGTCTTGACGTGCATCCGTGCGTCGCTGCGGTCCGGTCCCAGGTCGACGGGCACGTGCACCTTCCGCCGACCACTGGCGACAACATCGATGTACTGTGGAGACCTCACGCCCCACGTGTTGAGCAATTCAGCGGTACGTCCACCCGGTCTCCCGCATGCCCACTATACGCCCTCGCTCAAAGTCCGTCAACTGCACATACGGTTCACGTCCACGCTGTCGCGGCATGCTACCAGTGTTAAAGACTGCGATGGAACTCCGTATGCCACGGCAAACTGGCTGACACTGACGGCGGCGGTGCACAAATGCTGCGCAGCTAGCGCCATTTGACGGCCAACACCGCGGTTCGTGGTGTGTCCGCTGTGCCGTGCGTGTGATCATTGCTTGTACAGCCCTCTCGCAGTGTCCGGAGCAAGTATGGTGGGTCTGACACACCGGTGTCAATGTGTTCTTTTTTCCATTTCCAGGAGTGTATATTTAAATATTTAAGTCACAGACACTATGGACCACAGGAATGCATCTGCATATTACAGGATTATGTCTTATTTAATAACATGGACAAGAAGATGAGGAAACAACTCAGTGAATATGACAGGTGCTAGGTGTGCACCATAGCACAACTGCTAGCGATGGAGAGATACAGAGCATATTGCTGAGCAAAGTAGGTAAGTTGTTAGCAGTCAACACTTTCAATTCTGCTACGAACCTGGGGGGTGGGCAAAAATAGATTGTGATAGAGGTAGATGTTTTTAAAAGTATGTGAGACTGTATGGAGTGAAGAGGGCTACCAGTAAGATAATGGCAGGGAAACTAGAAAGAAAATATTTTCTGAAAATTGGAAATCAGAATGTGCTGCCATCAGAAAGTGAGCTCTAGTTATTTCTTCTAAGCTGCGGGAAAATTTTATGCAGTGGGCAGGAGTTAAGTGTATCATGATTTTGGTTTTACCATACTGTGAAAGCTTGGAAGTCTATGCAGAATCAATTGCAGTCACAAACATACAATACAGGCAGAGTTTGTTATAGTGTTCAAGAATGAAATGAATAGTATGAAAAGCTATGTGACACAATTCCAGCAATATGAGGTGATGTTCAATAAAAGGCCAGTACACTTACTGTATGAGATAGTGCATTTTCTGACTGGAAAACTAATTGAAGCACAGGAAAGGAAGACATTGGTGAGATGGTTAGAGAGCAGATGGAAAAGTAAACTTTGGAAAGGAAACATAGGCATGAAACAAGGCACAAACCAACTACAGTAAATACAAGGCGGGTGAATTGTTTCTTATGGAGGGAAAAAAAAGTTAACAAAATAAAGAACTTGAACTATATCGTACCATGGTCCTTTTGTTATCTCTCAAATGCACATAGATTAGGGTATCCCAAATTATGAAAGTCATTAGGACCTGGAAATGTGGACAGAATAAAGATTTTAGAAACAGGAGATACAAGTGAACAGTCAGGAATAGTAATTTTGGATGTTAGACGTTAAGTGAATGACTTTTCATGTGCATGTGTTTATTGAACTTTGTTGGTCCTTTTGATGTAGGCAGAAGTTAGGTTATGATTATATTTTGGAATGGGGACAACTGTGTATGTATTATGCTGTATTAAGTGTATTTTGATTAACTTCTACCTCTCCATCTATACTCTGTGAACCACTTTGAAGTGCATGACAGAGGGTACATCCAATTGTACCAGTTATGTGGGCCCTTTCCCATTCCACTCTCATTTGTGGCAGGGGATGATTGTTTAATTGCCTGTCAGTGTGTGCTACAATTAATCTAATCTTATTCTCAGGCTCCTGTTGTCGTATGTTCCTAGAGTCATCATTTAAAGTCAGTTTTTGAAAATTTCTTAGCAGACTTTCTAGGGACAGTTTCTATCTATCTTCTAGAGCCTGCCAGTTCAGTTCCTTCAACATCTCAGTGACACTCTTTCCTGGGTCAAACAAACCTGCGAACATTCATGCTGCATTTCTCTTTATGCATTTGGTATCCTCTGCTAGTCATATTTGGTTATGGGGCCCACACACTTGAGCAACATTGTAGAGTGGCTTGGACAAGTAATTTGTAAGCAGTATCCTTTGTAAACTGATTACATTTCTCTAGTAGTCTACCTATAAACTGAAGTCTGTTACAAGTTTTACCAATGACTGAGCCTGTTTGATATTTCCACTTCATGTCCCTACTAAGTGTTTCACTCAGGTATTTGTATGAGTTTACAGATTCCATCTGTGACTCACTAATATGATATTCATAAGATTCTATGTTTTTTCATTTTGCAAAGATCACAATTTTACATTTTTGAACATTTAAAGCAATACCTCATTATATTTGAGCTCAGAATATGTTCTAAGAGTCTACAATAAATGGATGTCAAGGATATGGATGGTAGTTTTGTGGACCTCTTCACTACCCTTCTTGTAGACAGGTGTGACCTGTACTTTCTTCCAACTATTGGCACAGTCTTTTGTTCTAGGAATCTGTGACCAATTATAGTTAATGAAGGGACTAGCTCTGCTGCTAACTAGGTATAGAATCTGATAGGCATTACAGTGGGTACTGGAGCTTTGTTCAATTTTAATGATTTCAGCTGTTTACCAATGCCACTGGCACTAATATCTATTTCACTCTTCTCTACAGTGGTATGAGAATTAAACTGGAACACTACTCCTGGTTTTTTTCTTTGTAAAGGAACATTTGGAAACAGTTAAGTATTTCTGCTTTTGCTTTGCTACTCACTTTTTCTGCTGAAGTCCCATCCATGAATGACTGGACACTAACTTTGGTACTGCTAACAGCCTTTACAAATGACCAGAATTTCTTTGGCTTTTTGGAAAGATCGTTTGGCAATATTTTGTGACAACAGCCATTGAAGGCTTCATACATTGGTCTCTTGACTGCCAAACACGTTTCATTCAGCATCTCTCTGTCTATAGTCCTGTGCTTTGTTTTATACATATCATGCAGTAGTCTGTTTCTTTAGAAGTTTCTTTACAGTGACTGTATGCCATGGGGGATCTCTCCCATTATGAATTGTGCTACTGGATCTACATCTGTCCAGTGTACAGCCAACTATTTTTTTCAAATTTGAGCCATAGTCCTCTACATTCTCCTGTCCTGAGTTAAAAATTCAAGTTCTTCAGTGAGGTATGAAACTATTGTTTCTCTGTCCAGTTTGCTGAACATATAAATCTTTCTGTTGGTTTTAGTTGCTGTTTGCATTTTGATATTTATTGTTGTTATTACTACCTTGTGGTCACTGACACCAGTAACAATGTGGAGTTCCTCAAAGAAGTCAGCTCTGATTGTTCCTATTAGATCTAACATATTTCCAGCATATTCTGAACTATCTGTTCTAGGTAGTTTTCAGAGAAGAAATTTAGTAATGTTTCACTGTATGTTTTCTCATGCCCACCACTAACAAAACTATAACTATCCCAATTGATTGCTTGATGATTAGAGTCTCCTTCAATGATTATAGTACCATTAGGGAACCTGAGGTTTTCTATAAAGTTTTCATTTACATCAGGAGGAGAATCGGGTGGTCGACAGATGCACCCTATTATAATTTTTTCCTCGCCCTTGATACTGAATCTTGTTCAAAGAATCTCACATGTAGCTTCAATTTCTATCTCATGGATTTCAGTTTCTTGTCTACTAGGACAAATACACCACCCCATTTCCATATCCTTTAGGTATATACTTAAATTTTCCCCAAAGATCTCCCTGTTGTTAAATTCAGGTTTAACAAACTTTTTGTACCTAATATTATGTGAGCTTCAGTGCTTTTTATGAGTGCTTCAAACTCTGATACTTTGTTGTGAATGCTTTGGTAGTTAACCATTAGGATTTTAATACTCTCATCTGTGCAAGGCTTTACCTTGGATCTCTCACTGACACTTCTGTATTTCTCACAGCTATCATTATCTGGACTGGATCTGCACCCCACACACCATCAGATACTTGGGTAGTAGCTGCCTCTGATCTGTAGTGAACACCTGACCTATTTAGGGGGATCTTACAATTGTCAATGCTGTGGTGCTAGTCTAGGAGGACACAGCCCACCTTGTCACAGAACCCTTAGTGCCTCTGGTTCAAGACTCCCACTCAACCAAGAACCAGGGGCCACAATCTGTTCTGGAGACAATGCTACAGATTATGAGCTTCTTTGAAACTCAGGATCAATCCTCTCTTCTAGTCACTGGAATGATCCAAGTATGACCTCGGTGCTTAAACAACAGGCATTGTTTCTTGAAACATGCACCGCAATCAGTAAATGGTTCTGGAGAAGTTGAAGAAGTTGTTTGACAAGAAGAACTTATTGGTGCAGGTGGAAAAAAGTAGATAATTTATTTATTTACAGGAAAGTAATTTGTTTACAGTGTTTGTGTTTATTCATTCTGTCAGGACATGATGTATCTGACATCAGAAGACAATGGGAATGAACAGGATTTATTAAATTTGTTTAGTTCTTGTTGTAGTTATTTGCATTTCTGTATACCCTTTATTTGGTGATGATTTTCCTCTTGCATACCAAAATAGTTTTTCTATGTGTGAGAGGCATACATGTAACAGATGGTGTCTTACACAATTTTATAATTTTTGGTTGTGAGGGGAATTTTGCAGAGATTTATTAGCAAAGGACGTTGGTTTAAATATAATTATAGGGATTTAAGTTTGTTTCTTCTGATCTAATTGGTCTTCAAATTTACATGCATCTTTTATACAACCACGAGCACTGTTTTATGGGTTATTACTGATTTATTGTTGTTTAAATTACATCACATTCATGAAAATAGCAATTAGTGTTTTCACTTTTGCTCCATACGTACAGTCAGGAATGGCTTTCATTTCCATTTGGTAGAAAGTTAAATGTTTTATAGTTGTCTGTTTAATCATGAAACTTGGGGTCTTCGCATATTATAGATTTCTTTAAGAGGCTAAGCTCTTCTATGTACGCTTTACGGGTTGTCACCACGTGTGTTGAACCTAACACTGGAAAATTGGTATACTATGGCTATTTTCACTCACTCATTGAATACGGCATTATTTTTTGGGGCAACCAGCTATCAGCAAGGAAAGTGTTCATTGCTCAGAAGCGAGCATTAAGATTATATGTTGACTGCGCCCAAGAGACTCATGTAGAAATGGCTTTCAAAAACTTAAAATATACACAACTAAATGCCTATATTTCTTCCTCTCATGTGTTTTGTCTGTAAAAATATACAGATGTTTCAACCAAACAGTAATTATCATGAGCATAACACACGGAGGAAGAATGACATACATAGTGAGCATAGAAATCTGAGCTTGGTGCAAAAGGGTGTCCACTACAATGGAACAAAATTGTTCAATGCTCTTCCTCCAGAAATAAAGACAGAGATTCATAACAAGAGTAAGTTTAAGAAAGCATTAAAATATTTCCACTGGAAAAAGCTTTTTACAGTCTAGTTGAATTTTTAAATAAATAGGTAAATTGTAAGATTTTAATATTATATAACACAAGCTGACATAATGGCACTAAGAATGTTATTTAACTTGAGCTTTGTATCCATTTGTGCTTTGTACCTGTTTTTCTGTAGTGAATGATTCTAAGAAAATATGTATCATCCTTTATCTGTATTATTGCTCAAAGAAATTACTGTATAAATTTTTATATAATTATGTACTCAAATTCGTGTACATGCTATAAGATTATCATAATGTGTTCATAAAAAACTGACTCATTCTACCACCTTGTAAAGCCAATGCAGTTGGACCTATGGAACAGGAAATAAAATCAATTAATCAATCAAATAGATGTTGAGCTGAAAGCTCACACATGATGCTCAACTTGTAAAATCTGTTCATTCTGAGCTTTGTTTATGGTATATCTGTGTCTCACTCTAGCTGGAGACATTCCTGCTAGAGACCAAATCATCTGGCTGGTAGGAGAGACAGCAAAAGCACTGGTGTTTAGGCTGCACCCATCTAATGAGTATGAGTGTTGTCAGAGAAGATGGTGAAAGGTGTAGTGACAAAGTGTATTGTGTAAAGGAAGTAATTAAACATGCAATAAAACCAGTTATGTGCATCATATCAAATAAACTCATTAACCAATCAGTGTGGACATCAACTGTGAAAGTTAGAGATTCAGACATTGTTTGTGGTACTGTGACAACTGACTTGTTATGATCTTTTTTTATTAATTGTGTCTGCAATGCAAGCCATAAACCACACACACATATCAAGACAAACAGGGGTTTAAGATATACTAAATAACAGTCTTTATGATCTGTTGTTCTGTGTATATATACATATGTATGCTGACCCCTTTTTCTACTTCTTTTCTTTTTTTTTTTTCCCCATACAGCAACAAACATTTTTATGTGAATATGGTTTAATACAGTTCTTAGTTTAGAAAACATACAACTGCATAAAAAAGAGGACACAGAAATTAACAGTCTTAAATTGTTTTGTGTGTACTTATAAAACAGAGTAAACTACTTGTGGCATTACACAGTGTCTACAGGTAGCACTTCTACAGCACTGAAAATCAAAATCTGTATTTTTAATAATGCAATAGAAATTGAGTTATGAACTAGAATGTTGATTCCAAGATTAAAAACCACATTTTAGTGCGAAATAAATTGCAAAACAATAAACGTAGTGGCGTTATTAGATAGTAAACAGTCACAGCTACCTGTACATGTGTAATTTTCATTGTGTTTATTAATAGATAATAGCAAATAATTGTTATTTTAGAAACCTCTTTGATAATAAATTCAGTTGGGAGGAGCACACCACAGAACTGCAGAAACACTTTATCAAATCTGTATTTGCAATTCGAGTGTTAGCAGACACAGACGACATAAAAATGAAAAAGCTTGCATACTTTGCCTACTTTCATTCCATAATGTCATATGGTATAATATTTTGGGGTAACTCTTCAAGTCAAACAAAAGTTTTCAGAGTCCAAAAGCATGTAATACATACTATTTGTGGAGTAAATTCACGGACGTCCTGTAGAAACCTCTTCAAAGAACTAGGTATACTAACTACTGCCTCTCAGTATATTTACTCCTTAATGAAATTTGTCCTAAATAATATATCTCTTTTTCCAACAAGCAGCTCAGTTCATACATACAATACCAGGAACAAAAATGATCTGCACAAGGACTTAAAAGCACTAACTTTAGTTCAAAAAGGGGTCCACCACTCAGGAACACTCATCTTCAATAATTTGCCAGCAAACATAGAAAATTTAGTTACAAATAAAGATCAGTTTAAAAGGAGCCTGAAAGACTTACTAGTGGCCAACTCCTTCTACTCCATTGACGAATTTTTTAAATAGAAACAAATGATGTATATACTCATACTATTAGTATAGTTATTTCAGCCTAAAAAAAAAAAAGACATGTTCCACATCCATGAGAATCTCCTCAGCACAGATCTATGGAATGAAAAACTGATCTAATCTAATCTAATATTTGATAAAAATGAAAATAATGCAAAACCAAATACCTCAGCAATGAACTAATGTTACCATTGAAAAGCTGTAGGCACTATAGCACTAATTCATGTGTAATATTTGTGGCAAAAATTACTTCAATGTAGATTTTATTTGCTATTAGGATCACGTGTAACAAGCAAAACCTATTACACTCGAATTTTTTTTATGAATAGACAATGAACCTAATAACTTTCAACAGCTCAAAAGAATCAGCACACAAAGGTGAATCATACAAAGTATTTGTATGTGTAAATCTTAAAATAATTTGTCTGAAATGTGTGATTTTGCAACTTTTATGATGACGGATCATGTTTATGTAAGAGCAGCACTCATGTTGGCCTTGGACAGCTTACACTGAGGCATCACTGAGTAGTGACGTATGTGCTTATGAGTGGTATGTTTCTTATGACCATAGTGTTTGAAATTTTTCATGTGACAAATCTAGGAACTTATAAAATTTCTACAAGAGTTTTGGAACTCAGAAAAGCTCTCAACAATTTACTTTGTGACTTTAATTTTAAACAGCAAAGGTATTAAGGTCTTGTGATTTTTACAGTATAGGTTCATGGACATTAACTTTGAACAGTAACATGATGTACCAGGCTCAGCACATTCATAATCTAGTTAGTGATTCCATCTGTTATTGCTAAACAGAGGATTTAATAATCATTTTTATTATTCAATGGTACATAACTTGAACTAAAAACATTTATTCATTTTACCATCCACAAGCCAGCCTCGAATTTAATAAACTTAGACAATAATAGTGAGATTATGTGATAGGTGCGTGGCCATCTCCTGGACGTACATGAAGCCAGTATACTTTAAACTGGTCATACACTTAGTTAACCCCTTTGACAAAAAATTATATATTTGCAACATCCACTCACATAGTTTCCAAAATTGAGTAAAGTTTTAATGGTGAGTATTTCTAAATGCAATTCAGAATAATGAAGTGTGTTTTAGGTGAGTTGCACAGCACATTCACTAGAACAAATTAGTATATAGTAACCATGAATCATACCTAGAGGATATCTCACTTCAGTTGCTGGAATATATCCCATCTCACTGAGAGCAGTTATTCTGAATACAATGGTAGGTTCACTGTAGGCACCTACATGAGCTTCAGATAACTGTTGACACAGGATTACACATTTACTGACTGGTCCTTTATAGACTTTCTTGAAAACTAACTTTGTGCTTGTACTCTCAATAGTTAGTTTTATACCCTGAAAACACAGATACAAATAATTATTTGTCTAAACTAGCATATTAACAGAATCTAATACATCATTTGTATTTTTGTAGCTTTTAGCATTCAAGACACGAAAACATTAAAATCCTTAACCTACCAACTACCTTGTATGGAAACATGTTTCAGATGGTTCACAGTGAATATTACATATCATCAGCTCTGACTAGGTTTATCTGTAGAACTATGCTTCAATTTCACATCCTGGCCATCTGACCTAGGTTTTCTGTTCAAAATGGTTCAAATGGCTCTGAGCACTATGGGACTTAACAGCTGAGGTCATCAGTCCTCCAGAACTTAGAACTACTTAAACCTAACTAACCTAAGGGCATCACACACATCCATGCCCGAGGCAGGATTCGAACCTGTGACCATAGTGGTCCCGCAGTCCTATACTGAAGTGCATAGAACCGCTCGGCCACACCGAGGTTTTCTGTGATTTCCCTAAATCTCTCAAGGCAAATGCTGGGATGTTTCTTTTGATAGGGCATGCCCAATTTTCTTCCCCATCCTTGAAATATTCTAAGCCCATGTCTCACCTCTAATGACTTTTGACATTAAACCCTAATCTTCCGTCATTTTATCATTCCATGTGTTTGTGTATAGCTAATACACAACTACTATTTGAATATGGTATGATAATACAACAACAGTTTCATATTTTTAGGTAACATGTTTATACATGTTAAAATATACAGAACAATTAAAATGTAAGAAAATTAAAAACATTCTTACCGACTTCTGATATGTGACACCACGAATCGCCATGAAGACCAAATATTCTTTTATTTTCATATTTTCTGGATACTTCCAAGAAAGTGCAATGCCTCCATTCTCCTCATAAGCTTCCACAACAGGTACTATCCGTTTTTTGAGCACAAATTCCTTCAAAATATATGTGAAAATTAACATTTACAGACTGAATATGGGCACAGAAAATTAATATCTAAAACTATTTTAGGCTCACATAAAGTATCAGTTATCCTCGTATGCAACTATACTTAAAATGTTTCATAAAACTGTATGGAAAAGAAAAGTATTCAAAAATATAAAATTTACATTTCCACATACAACAGATTTGGAAGAGTTCATTAGACTCTACATACCAGTCAGTTACAGAATATGAATGGATATTATATAGGCATTTATAAATTACTTTTGAGAATTATCAGATCGTAGCAGTTTCATCTATACTCTATGGTTGAGGTATATTCATTGTCTAAAATTAAAATTACCACTAGGCATGTGAACTTATCCTGTGTTGTGTTCATAATTCAGTTTTTCAGCGTCTAAACCCCAATTGGCCCTTGATCATTTTTAGCAGTAGCAAAAGATCCCACAAAAGAAGCAACAGCTGACTCAACAACAGTACATCCAGCCAAATGTCAAATGCTCTTCCATCACAAGAAGATTTGGCAGTAGCTTCAGCAAAGTGGGTGTCTGGTAATTATGCAAGTGCAGATATTCCCTATTCTTTATCAGATGATCTCCCACTACAAGAAGATATGACATTAGCTTCAGTAACATGTGTATTGCTGATAGGGCAAGTGAAGCTGCTAGTCACTCATCATTTACTCTTCCAAACCATGATGATATGGAAGATCTAGCTTCAGCAGCAGGTGTGTTAGGTGATGATGCGAGTGTTGTTGCTAGTCACTCATATCCAGTTGCTCTCCCAGCACAAGAAGCTATAGAAGTTCTAGCTTCAGCAACAGGTGTTTGTGCAGGTGCAGTTGCTAATAACTTATCATCAGATATTTCTACAGCATCAGATCCACCTCAAAGTTCAGGTAACAGAAAAATACCCCTAACACTGAGATGACCTACTGTCAAAAAGAAGGATTTTTACTACCTCCTCAACAAGAAAGAATTGACTGAACAGCTGTAAGTCACATAGATAATCTTTTTTGCAATAATTCTGTAGATGATAAATCCATCCATTTAACTGTAACTACCAAAGTAGCCCCAATTGTTGATAAAAAAAAAGTAATCACTTAGATGTAATTAACGAGGAACCTAATCGTAAAGACTTTCTCTCAAAAATTTACTTTGTTACTCTACAAGGTCTTAGAAGTAAAATATGTGACCTAGAAGAGTTAATAAACTCTTAAGTGAAATTTTAGATCCAAAAATTCTATGTATAACTGAGCACTTAATGGAAGCACAAGAAATCTTAAGTATAATGCTCTCAGAATTCAAACTATAGAAAACCATTCAAGAAAAATTTACAAAGGAGGAGGGAGTTGCATATTTGCAAGGGAATGCATTACAGCCCATCCACTCTAAATATGCTGTTTGTACAGTGTTGAGAAGGATATAGAATTATTTGGGATTAAACTTACTGACCTCAATTTACTCATAATAACTGTTTACAGATAATCCGTAGTAACATAGGCTCATTCATTAAAAACTTTACATCCCTTCTGGAAACTCTATAAAAGAGAAGCATTCCAAACATCCTAATCTGTGGTGATTTTAATACTGACTTCTTGAAAGACAGCAGAACCCAGACAGCCCTCATAAATTTGATAAATTCTTTCAGCCTTGATTTGAAAGTAAAACCTGCAACTAGAATTACATCCTATAGTAGTAGCTGTATTGACCAAGTAGCCACTAACATAGAATGTGTTGCAAACTCTATACATCTAGGGTTCTCAGACCACAATCCCATAATTATAAATACAAAGTTAGCACATAAGGATGCCTTAGTCAAAAATGTAGTGAGAGAAAGCAGAAACTCTTCAGAAGACAATATTATAAATTTTCTATCCCACATAAGTAAAGAAAACTGGCAGACAGTATTCCAATCACAAACAGTAGATGATAAGTATGAACCCTTCTTAAACATTTTCTCCTATTACTTCAGTTATCATTTTCCTTTAAAATTAAAAAAAAAAGCATTGTTCCTGGTTATTCCAGAAAGTGGATCACTTCAGGCATTATAACTTGCTTGAAAAGAAAAAGGGAGCTTTTCTCCCTGAGTAAAACAAATGTTGGCAGGTATGTTCAGTTTAAAAAATACTTCACCGTTTATAAAATGATATTGAAAAATGTTGTCAAGGCAGCCAAAAAACTTCATTCTGACATACTACTCAAAAATTCATTTTACAAAAATAAATGTATTACACATCACCCATGGCTCCCATTATTGATTATTCTATTTTAATTATTTTTTAATGCTGATATACGTAGGGCTAAAAATGTTACAAATAGCAGTAACATAGAAATAAATGGAAGATTGATTACTAACAAAAAAGGCATGGCTCATGAATTTAACTCCTTTTTCACAAATTTTGTTGAAAACCTTACTAGTCACGTAAGGAATAACCCTATGCAAGCCCCTCTTTTGAGTAACCCTACTGTTTCACTATTCTTATCATTAACCTCAGAAGCAGAAATTTCCTTCTGCTGGACATGATGAAATCCCTTGTTTCCTTGTTCACAGATGTTCAGGTATAAGTAACCCTCTATCACATATAATTAATTCTTCATTTTTGGAAGGCATATTCCCTAACTTACTTATCACATGAAAAATTATACCAATACACAAAAAAGCCTCTAAAGAAATTCTCAGTAATTATCAGTCAATAGCAGTCCTCTCTGTGTTTATATTTGAGTTTGTAGTGGCTGACAGACAAAAATCATTTCTGAATAAGTATAGTATACTTTCTCTAGCTCAATATGGATTCCAGGAGATGCTGTTTATAAATTTCTGGATATAACTGTCACTCCCATAGATAAAAAAACAGCCAGCTGTTGGGTTCTTCCTTGATCTTGCAAATTCCTCTGATACTCTAAACCACAGAATACTATTACAGCTGGCCGGTGTGGCCGTGCGGTTCTAGACGCTTCAGTCTGGAACCGCGTGACCGCTACGGTCACAGGTTCAAATCCTGCCTCGGGCATGGATGTGCGTGATGTCCTTAGGTTTGTTAGGTTTAAGTAGTTCTAAGTTCTAGGGGGCTGATGACCACAGATGTTAATTCCCATAGTGCTCAGAGCCATTTGAACCAATAATATTACAAAAACAATATAACTTTGGTATACAGGGCACTGCCTACAATTGGTTTGCAAGCTACCTAGTAAACAGGAAACAGAATGCGCAGTTATGTGAGGTCACCCCTTCCAGAAAATCCGCAGTTGCTTGTTCTGATATGCAAACCGTAAAATATGGTGTCCCTCAAGGATCAGTTTTAGGCCTGATCCTATTTCTCCTGTTCATTAATGACTTGCAATATCTTCCTTTTTGCCGAGACACCAATACTCTGATATCTGACAAAGAAGATTGCATTGAAACTGCAGTCAACCAATGTAGAGTTCTACTGGATTCATGGCTTATGGCTAACACGCTACTTCTTAATGCAAAAAACACTGTAGGCCTTACATTTCATACAGTCCAGAACAGAAATCCCACGATCCCAACTATACAAATAGGTTGAAATAGTACTGAATTGGAAAATGTAACTAAATTCCTTGCTATATCTACGTCTGACACTCTAAGCAGGAAAAGGCACACTGATAGCTTAGCTACCAAGCTAAGTAAAGTATGTTTTATGCTTCTATCAGTCAGCAAAGTGATGAGTATAAATACCATAACGTCAGTGTACCACACTCTTTTTCACTCAATCCTAACATATTGTCTCATATTCTGGGGTCACAGTTCTGAGTCCAATAAAATACTTAAGCTCCAAAAGAAAGCTGTCAGGGTAATGTTATTTAAAAAGCAGACAGCATCGTGTAAACAACTATTCTGAAAGCCATGCCAGTACATGTTGGAGATAGTTTTAACAAGCTAAATATTGGCAGCCTGAAGAAGAAATCTGGACTATCACCAGCATGACACTAGAGGGAAATACTTGCTGACACAGTTTCCCCATTCCATCAAATTATATGCCAACAGTGTAAAATGCATGGGGATTAAACTTTATAACCATCAACCAATAAACATAAAAACATCAGCAGTCCAGCACATTTTAAAATAAGGCTTAAATTGATATTATTGAAATACTCTTTTTGTAGCTTACATGAATATGTCGAATGTGACTTTTCTGTGTAATATATATGCTTATTTATCTTTCTGTACTATATTTTATCTTCAAAATGTAAATTTCAAGAAGGCCTAACCGACTGTTAAAAATTGATCTACTTATATGTACTTATTATATTTATCTAGTAAATCTTAACTATTGCACAAATTATGTAATTCTTATTTTCCTTAATTTGATTTTAAATGTATCCACAAATTTCAATTTCAATTAAGCCTTGTTAACCTTAATTTTGAACAACTAGTGAGTATACTAATACTGTTGTTGTTGTTGTGGTCTTCAGTCCTGAGACTGGTTTGATGCAGCTCTCCATGCTACTCTATCCTGTGCAAGCTTCTTCATCTCCCAGTACCTACTACAACCTACATCTTTCTGAATCTGCTTAGTGTATTCATCTCTTGGTCTCCCCCTACAATTTTTACCCTCCACGCTGCCCTCCAATACTAAATTGGTGATCCCTTGATGCCTCAGAACATGTCCTACCAACCGATCCCTTCTTCTGGTCAAGTTGTGCCACAAACTTCTCTTCTCCCCAATTCTATTCAATACTTCCTCATTAGTTATGTGATCTACCCATCTAATCTTCAGCATTCTTCTGTAGCACCACATTTCGAAAGCTTCTATTCTCTTCTTGTCCAAACTATTTATCGTCCATGTTTCGCTTCCATACATGGCTACACTCCATACAAATACTTTCAGAAATGACTTCCTGACACTTAAATCTATACTCGATGTTAACAAATTTCTCTTCTTCAGAAACGCTTTCCTTGCCATTGCCAGTCTACATTTTATATCCTCTCTACTTCGACCATCATCAGTTATTTTGCTCCCCAAATAGCAAAACTCCTTTACTACTTTAAGTGTCTCATTTCCTAATCTAATACCCTCAACATCACCCGACTTAATTCGACTGCATTCCATTATCCTCGTTTTGGTTTTGTTGATGTTCATCTTATATCCTCCCTTCAAGACACTATCCATTCCGTTCAACTGCTCTTCCAAGTCCTTTGCTGTCTCTGACAGAATTACAATGTCATCGGCGAACCTCAACGTTTTTCTTTTTCTTCTCCATGGATTTTAATTCCTACTCCGAATTTTTCTTTTGTTTCCTTTACTGCTTGCTCAATATACAGATTGAATAGCATCGAGGAGAGGCTACAACCCTGTCTTACTCCCTTCCCAACCACTGCTTCTCTTTCATGCCCCTCGACTCTTATAACTGCCATCTGGTTTCTATACAAATTGTAAATAGCCTTTCGCTCCCTGTATTTTACCCCTGCCACCTTTAGAATTTGAAAGAGAGTATTCCAGTCAACATTGTCAAAAGCTTTCTCTAAGTCTACAAATTCTAGAAACGTACGTTTGCCTTTCCTTAATCTTTCTTCTAAGATAAGTCGTAAGGTCAGTATTGCCTCACGTGTTCCAGTATTTCTACGGAATCCAAACTGATCTTCCCCGAGGTCGGCTTCTACTAGTTTTTCCATTCGTCTGTAAAGAATTCGTGTTAGTATTTTGCAGCTGTGGCTTATTAAACTGATTGTTCGGTAATTTTCACATCTGTCCACACCTGCTTTCTTTGGAATTGGAATTATTATATTCTTCTTGAAGTCTGAGGGTATTTCGCCTGTTTCATACATCTTGCTCACCAGATGGTAGAGTTTTGTCAGGACTGGCTCTCCCAAGGCCGTCAGTAGTTCCAATGGAATGTTGTCTACTCCGGGGGCCTTGTTTCAACTCAGGTCTTTCAGTGCCTTGTCAAACTCTTCACGCAATATTGTATCTCCCATTTCATCTTCATCTACATCCTCTTCCATTTCCATAATATTGTCCTCAAGTGCATCACCCTTGTATAGACCCTCTATATACTCCTTCCACCTTTCTGCTTTCCCTTCTTTGCTTAGAACTGGGTTTCCATCTGAGCTCTTGATGTTCATATAAGTGGTTCTCTTATCTCCAAAGGTCTCTTTAATTTTCCTGTAGGCAGTATCTATCTTACCCCTAGTGAGATAAGCCTCCACATCCTTACATTTGTCCTCTAGCCATGCCTGCTTAGCCATTTTGCACTTCCTGTCGATCTCATCTCTATATCTTGTAATCTATAACTATCATACAATTGTGTAAGTCTAGGTGTATTTAATTTGATGTGATGTATTTTTTAAATGTTTAACTACTACAATGACTTGTCCCATATCATGTAGTACTCTCCGTACACAAAATGATTCAGTGGATCAATAAAGAATGAATAAATGAATAAGCATTAAACATAGATTTCACCTCTCACAAAGCTCTGTTTAAGGGTAAGACATGAAGTCACATCTACAGCTGCAGTCTACAAGCATCCTTACACTATGAGTTGGAGGTTACTTCTGGCACTACTATCTGATCCTCCCTGTTCCATTTATACATGGTACATGGGACGAATGGTTGACAGTAAACAACTCTAATTTCTCAGATTTTCTCATGTGCTTATTTTGTTAGACTTTTGTGGTGAGAAATATTATATTACTTCACTCTTTCAGGAACAAACTCCCTCAAAACTTCAACAGTTAATGTTTCTGCAATGCACAACACCTTTCTTACACTGTCTGCCACTGGAGTTTGTTAAGCTTGTACAATGTTCTCTTGCAAACTAAATGATATTGTGACAAAATGTGCTGCTCTTCATCAGATCTTCCCTTTGTATTGTATTAATCCAACATTGTAAGGATCCCAAACTGATGAAAAACACTGAATAATCAGTTGAAAAAGTGCTTTGCAAGCCCTTCCTTTTGTGGATGAATTACATTACCTTGCGATTCTTCCCATGAATCTCAACCTAACATCTGCTTTTCCTGCTACTTGTTTCATGCATCTGTCACACTTTAGGTTCACTCTGAATGGTGAATACTATATATTTTGTGGTGGTTACTGTTTGTCACTAGAAGTGTAACTGTACAGCTGCTTATTTATTCACCTGTTTATGGGCATTGTATTATATTTATTTATGCTCAGTGTCAGCTGCCAGTCCATGCAGCATTTATCAATCCTCTGATAATCTCAATGCAGTTTGCTACAGTCTTCTGACATTGCTATCTTCTTGCAGACAGCTGGATCATCTGAAAGCACCCTCATGGAGCTTCTAACAACATCCACTAGAGCATTAACGTACAGTATATTGTAAACGGTAAAACTCCTATCACACTTCCTTGGTGTACACCTAGAATTACCTTTACATCTGTCAGGTTTTTCCATTAAAAGCAATGTGTTGGTTTATATCTGCAAGGAAGTCCTGAATAGAGTCACAACTCTGGTCTGATACTTGGCAAGCCAGCATTATTTACTAAACAGTATCATGGTTTGGATTTCTTTTCACAACATACAAGGTGTATCTGTAAAGTTCAGTAAACGGTCTTAGAAAATGAGGTAAACAAGAGTTAGTAACAATATACTTTTACTGATCTTCAAAGTAATCACCATTAGCTACAACACAATTCTGAACTCAGTTAAAGCTGCTGGAAACTGATTCAAATACTTCTAGGGGAACTACTCGAAGCTCTGTTGTCAAATGTTGTTTGATATCCACAGTGTCTCCAAAGCATAAACCTCGCAGGCCTAAGTTAAGTCAGGGAAACATATAAAAGTCCACTGGCTCCAAATCTGGAGTTCTGAAGAACAGTTATCATGCACTGAGCATGGAAGTTGATCTCGTGGATCACAGTGTGCAGTTAGGTATTGTCGTGGAGGAAATTCTATCTCCTGTAATGATGGTTTCCAAAACCTATGGATTCCAGTCAGCAATGACAATAAAATCTTCAGAAGTTTCCATCAGAGTTCACTTCTGCTAATTTGTTAGCATGTTTGGTACAAACCAGGCACAATTCTTCTGTTTTTCAAATGATCTATAAACAATTGTGGTTGCAACGTCTCTGCTTATCTTTAATTCTCCTACTATTAGATTATATTAGTACTTGTTCCATAGATCATGAATGCGACACTTCGTAATGATGTGGAACATGTGAGGTTAATGTAAAGTGTATATACAAGATATTACATTACACAAAATATTACATGACACTTTTTTTTTTTTTTTTTTGTGGGAAAATTACCCACTTACTATATCCAAAAATTCATCTAATGAGTAAAAGGAGTTGCCATTGAGAAATTCTTTTAATTTCCTTTTAAATGCTATATGGCTATCTGTCAGACTTTTGATGCTATTAGGTAAGTGACCAAAGGCTTTTGTGGCAGCATAATTTACCCCCTTCTGAGCCAAAGTTAGATTTTACCTTGAGTAGTGAAGATCATCCTATCTCCTAGTGTTGTAGCCATGTACACTGCTATTACTTTTGAATTCGTTCAGATTGTTAATAACAAATTTCATAAGTGAATATATATGTTATGAGGCTACAGTGAAGATCCCTAGCTCTTTAAATAAGTGTCTGCAGGATGATCTTGGATGAGCTCCAGCAATTATTATGATTACACGCTTTTGTGCAATGAACACTCTTTTACTCAATAATGAGTTCTCCCAGAATATTATGCCATACGATAGCAGAGAATGAAAATAGGCATGGTAAGCTAATTTACTGAGTGTATATCACCAAAATTTGCAATCACCCTAATAGCATAAGTAGCTGAACTCAAACGTTTCAGCAGATCTTCAGTGCATTTTTTTCCAGTTCAACCCCTCATCAATGGATACAGCTAGAAATTTTGAATATCCTACCATAGCTACCAATTTCTGATTGAAGTTTACATTTATTAATGGTGTCACTCCATTTACTGTGTGGAACTGTATATACTGTGTTTTGTCAAAGTTTAATGAGAGCCCATTTGCAGACAAGCACTTAATGATTTTCTGAAAAACATCATTTACAATTTCATCAGTTAATTTTTGTCTCTTGAGTGTGATAGCTATACTTGTATCATCAGCAAAAGTACCAGCTTTGCATCTTAGTGAATATAGAATGGCAAGCCATTAATAAACAGGGTGAGTCACATAACGTTATCGCTGGATATATTTCGTAAACCACATCAAATACTGATGAACCGATTCCACAGACTGAAGGTGAGGAGAGGGGCTAGTGTAATTGTTTAATACAAACCATACAAAAGTGCACGGAAGTATGTTTTTTAACGCAAACCTACATTTTTTTTAATGGAACCACGTTAGTTTTGTTAGCACATCTGAACATATAAACAAATACTTAATCAGTGCCGTTTGTTGCATTGTAAAAAGTTAATTACATCCGGAGATATTGTTACCTCAAGTTGACGCTTGAAACCTCCGACGTTCAGTTACGTGTTGTAATGAACACGGTCGGCAAGCAGCATCTGCAGAGGCATGTTTACGATGATGACCGTGTTTACGAGTGTGGCTGTAGTGCACTGTTGTGGTTTGGTCTAGCTGTCCACATGTAGCGCTTGCTGCCACTGTTATTCTGCATTCGTCTCCGTACGCAGACAAACTGTAGTACGCCATGTTACCATACGTCTGTGATAGTGTAGTGTTGTAGGAACTGAGACCATGGTGTATTCGAACTCTGAAAAGGCGGAGATGATACTCATCTATGGCGAGTGTTGACGAAATGCAGCTGAAGCCTGCAGGATGTATGCAGAACAGTACCCGGACAGAGAGCATCCAACATGCCGCACATTGCAAAACATCTACCACCAACTGTATGCAGCAGGTATGGTCGTAGCATGCAAACGGGTCCGTAACAGGCCCGTCACAGGAGAAGCGGGTGCAGTTGGTGTGTTAGCTGCTGTTGCCATGAACCCACACATGAGTACACGGGACATTGCGAGAGCCGGTAGACTGAGTCAAAGTAGTGTCATGCGCATACTGCATCATCACTGCTTTCAAAATGGTTCAAAATGGCTCTGAGCACTATGGGACTCAACTGCTGTGGTCATAAGTCCTCTAGAACTTAGAACTACTTAAACCTAACTAACCTAAGGACAGCACACAACACCCAGCCATCACGAGGCAGAGAAAATCCCTGACCCCGCCGGGAATCAAACCCGGGAACCCGGGCGTAGGAAGCGAGAACGCTACCGCACGACCACGAGATGCGGGCTCACTGCTTTCACCCGTTTCATGTGTCGCTACATCAGCAATTACAAGGTGATGACTTTAATCATCGAGTGCAATTCTGTCAATGGGCATTAACAGAGAATGCGTTGCAGTTCTACCTGTTTACCGATGAAGCGGGTTTCACAAACCACGGGGCAGTGAATCTACGGAACATGCATTACTGGTCCGTGGACAATCCTCGCTGGCTCAGACAGGTAGAGCGACAGCGACCGTGGACTGTAAATGTATGGTGTGGAATCATTGGCGACCACCTCATTGGTCCTCACTTCATTGCAGGGACCCAAACAACTGCAACATACATCGCGTATCTACAGAATGATCCGCCAATGTTGCTCAAAAATGTCCCACTGGAAACGCGTCGACATTTGTGGTATCAGCATGATAGTGCACCTGCACATTCTGCAATTAACACTAGGCTGACCCTTGACAGCATGTTCGATGGGCATTTCATAGGACGTGGAGGACACATAAATTAGCCAGCCCACTCTCCTGATCTTACACCTCTGGAATTCTTTCTGTGGGGTACGTTAAAGGAGAATGTGTACCGTGATGTGCCTACAACCCCAGAGGATATGAAACAACGTATTGTGGCAGCCTGCGGCGACATTACACCAGATGTACTGCGGCGTGTACGACATTCATTACGCCAGAGATTGCAATTGTGTGCAGCAAATGATGGCCACCACATTGAATATCTATTGGCCTGACATGTTGGGACACACTCTATTCCACTCCATAATTGAAAACAGAAACCACGTGTGTACATGTACCTCACCTCTCATGGTAATGTACATGTGCGTCAGTGAAAAAGACCAATAAAAAGGTGTTAGCATGTGGACGTAATGTGCTGTTCCAGTCTCTTCTGTACCTAAGGTCCATCACCATTCCCTTTGGATCCCTACGTAATTTGGTGCTCTCCGATACACACGATCGAACAGCGGAGGAGTGGTATTCAAGCGTCAACATTAGGTTACAATATCTCCAGATGTAATTAACATTTTACAATGCAACAAATGGCACTGATTATGTATTTGTTTATATGTTCAGATGTGCTAACAAAACTAATGGAGTTCCATTTAAAAAAACGTAGGTTTGTGTTAAAAAACATACTTCCATGCATTTTTTTATGGTTTGTATTAACCAATTACACTAGCCCCTCTCTTCACGTTCGGTCTGTGGAATCAATTCATCAGTATTTGGTGTGGTTTACAAAATATATCCAGTGGTAATGTTAGGTGACTCACCCTGTATATTAAGAGCAGCAGAGGACCCAAGACCGAACCTTGCGGCATCCCATTCTTGATTGTTCCCCAGTTTGAGAAATCACCAATTTTTTGCATATTATGTGAACTGCTTATTTCAACTTTCTGCACTCTTCCAGTTAGGTATGATTTAAACCATTTGAGTGCTGTACTTGAGCTTATCTAGAAGCATTCCATGATTTATACAATCAAAAGCCTTTGAGAGATCACATAAAATCCCAATGGGTGACTCAGAGCATTTAATATTTCGTTAGTGAAAGTATATATAGCATTTTCCGTTGAAAACCTTTCTGGAAACCAAACTGACATTTTGTTAAAACTTTATTTTTACAAAGCTGTGAAGCTACTGTACAATACATAACTTTTTCAAGAATTTTGGATAAGGCAGTCGAAGAGCGATTGGTGGTAGTTGTTGACATCAGATGCATCCCCCTTTTTACGCAGTGGTTTAACAACGTCATGCTAAAGTCTATCTGGGAAAATACTGTGCTTCAGAGAGCTATTACATACGTGGCTAAGAATCTCACTTATCTCTTGGGAACAAGCTTTTATTACTCTGCTGGAAATGCCATGTGAGCTTTTGTTCCTAATTTCAGAAGGTGAGGTGGGTGGAATTTCAATTGTATCAGATTGTGTGGGTAAGGCCTCTTCCATTAACTACCTTGCTTCTTCTAATGAACACTTAGATCCTATTTTCTCTACAACATTTAAAAAATGATTATTCAAAATGTTTTCAACTTCCAGCTTGTTGTTTGTCAAGTTTCCATTCACTTTGATGGCAATGCCATCATCCTGTACTCTTGGTTGCCCTGTCTCCCTTGTAATAATAGTCCAAATTGTTTTGATTTTGTTATCAGAGGTATTAATCTCAGACATGATGCATACACTTCTGGACTTTTTAATAACCTTTCTTAATGTAACACAGCAGTTTTTATAATATTTGGCTGTTTCTGGGTCATTACTCTTTCTTGTAGTTAGATACAGTTCACTTTTGTGGATACAAGATATTTTTCTTCCTTTAGTAAGCCAAAGTTTTTTGCATGGTTTCTTGTAATTAGATTTAACTTCTTTCTTGGGGAAACAGTTCTCAAATTCTCTTACAAGTGTATCATGAAGTAACTTATATTTTACATTAGCATCCGGTTTCTTGTACACCTCATCCCAGTCTAACTGCTGAAGATTTTCTCTGAAATTTCTAATTGTTGAGTCATTAACTGAACCCACAACTTTGGAGGATGGTTTTGAATGGAGCTATGTCATATACTGTAACTAGGTGAGCACCATGGTCAGAAAGGCCATTCTCAACAGGACAAGAATTTATGTTTTTAAACTTATCTTAGTCTATAAAAGTGTTATCTATCAATGTTCTGCTGTCCTTTACTACCCGAGTAGGAAAATCAATGACAGATGTCAAATTGAAAGAACCAAGCAAAACTTTCAGGTCATTCTTCCTATTGCACTCTTTCAGTGTATCAACATTGAAGTCCCCACAAATAGTAATTTGCTTTCCCCATCTGACAGATGGCACAACAAGGCATCCAAGTTTTTCAGGAATAAATGAAAGAGTCCTGAGGGGGCCTACATACAGTTAGAATTATAAAAGAGCCCTCCTTCAGTTTAAGTTGACAGGCACATGCTTCTATATGTTGCTCTAGACGAAACTTTTTTGTATCTAAGCTATTTACACTGTGATAACTTTTGACATATATGGCAACTCCTCCTCTCATATTATTCTCTCTACTCATACGTGCAGCTACTTTATAACCACTGATATTTACCTTTTCCATATCAGACACAATGTGATGCTCAGACAGGCATAGTATATTTATTACATTATCAGATTCAATGTCATCTAAACAAGCCAGGAGCTCATCTACTTTATTCTTCAATCCCGGAATATTTTGGTGGAAAATGGTAACATTATTTTTTACTTTACTTTTGTGAGAATCTACTTTTTTCTTTAATCCACCAATATTGTGGTTAAATATGCTAACATTATAATTTACTTTGGTGTTGTGAGAACCTTGTGAGTTTTGGACCTCTTTAGCACCTGCCTGCCTGAACTTCTCATTGGACACTGATAGTCTAAAAAAGAGGCACATCCATGAGTACTAGTGTCCCCCCTTATGGAATTTGCTAACAACCCTTCCCTTTCCTACTGAGGTGTAGGCCATGCCTTGTGAAATCCCCCCTATCAATAGCCTTGACAGGAACCAATCCAATGGCTGACAGAGTGGCCACCCTACGCAACTGATCCAACTCCATATTTACCCTCCTGACAGAGCGGTTCAACTTTGGTTGATCATCCTCAAAGAGAACCACATCTGCAGGCAACCTTTGCACTACTTCAGTGTTGTCTATGATTGTGTGTGTTGATGATTGAACCAAATATAATGCATCCAAGACACCTTTCTTCCATCTCTGAAGTGTTTTAACTGCTCAAACACATTTTAGCTCCCAGCTTTAACAGCATACACTTGTGCTAGCATTCCATGAGACTCTGTCAGCATTTTCCCTAATTTTAAACAAAACTTCACATTCATACATTGTTCCATTTTGTGCTCCATTTTGCACGAACTCTGTTAGCTTGGTCACAGTGAGCACCACTGCTTCACTTCAGTGATTTTTGCAACGTGGAGCACTTGCTGATGTGTGTCTCAATGTGTATGTGCAAATGACTCATCCTAAACAGTGGGGTTTGTAACATACGGAACTATGCACCAAACTTTTCAGATGTGGTCTGTATGTTCTGCAATAGTAATGAGTGAGTTGGGTCCCAAAATGTAGGAAAGCAATGGCATACTGCATTCATCAGAATCACATTTAATAAAGTGTTATGATGTTCAAACAAGCCTTTGATTTTCGAATGGATTATTTCACTTTTGCACTTATATTTTGCTATTTTCTCTGCTTATGTCATACTTCCTGGAAGTAGTGTAAGAGACATGTGACAGTGAGAACAAAAATAGTGGCACCTTATGTTATGTATTCACTAGCTTCCCTACTCACTGAACTAAGTTCTACACACATTTTTTTCCACAAATTAATGTATGATCTCTAAGGATGATTTCTTGTATCCAAACAGCTGTACAGATTATGTGTTAAAGAAATGCTAACCTTAAGATGAAAGTGACACATCCAACATACAAGTTCAGGATGGGACTACTTCAAAGAGACAAAAGTGACTAACAAGGGGTACACATATGTGAAATTCCTGAACTTTCTTGTCAGGTTTCATGAACTCAGTTAACCAATGTCTCACTGAATGATAGCAATGCCTTCATTATACCATGTAAAGAACAAAACAGAAAGATATACACTTAAGAAGAAAGTTTTAGCAGGAAAAATTCACTCTGATGGAGAATGAATGGACAGTAGTCTCTTTTAATTATTTTAATGAAACTATGCAAGAGACAAGCTTCTTGAATGAATTTTTCACTCTGCAGTGGAGTGTGTGCTGACATGAAACTACCTAGCAGATTACAATTGTATGTATCCATTGTATCTTTTCTTCCATAAGTGACAGTTTCATTGCCCCATAAGGTATTCTGTGATGTTTGGAATGTAGGCCAGTGGGGTACTGGTGGAAGTAAAGCTGTGAGGACTGGTAGTTCAGTTGATAGAAAGGTTTCTGCTACATTATCATACAAAATGGCTAAGCACGGATTGCTAGAGGACAGATGTAATTATGTAGAGGCTTATCTTACTAGGGGTAAGATAGATATTGCCTACAGGAAAATTGAAGAGACCTTTGGAGAAAAGAGAACCATTTTTATGAATATCAAGAGCTCAGAGGGAAACCCAGTTCTAAGCAAAGAAGGGAAAGCAGAAAGGTGGAAGGAGTATATAGAGAATCTATGCAAGGGCGATGTACTTGAGGGCAATATTATAGAAATGGAAGAGGATGTAGATGAAGATGAAATGGGAGATATGATACTGTGTGAAGAGTTTGACAGAGCACTGAAAGACCTGAGTCGGAACAAGGCCTCGGGAGTAGACAGCATTCCATTAGAACTACTGACAGCATTGGGAGAGCCAGTCCTGACAAAACTCTACCATCTGGTGAACAAGATTTATGAGACAGGTGAAATACCCTCAGACTTCAAGAAGAATATAATAATTCCAGTCCCAAAGACAGCAGGTGTTGACAGATGTGAAAATTACCAAACTATCAGTTTAATAAGTCACAGCTGCAAAATACTAACATGAATTCTTTACAGACGAATGGAAAAACTGGTAGAAGCTGACCTCGGGGAAGATCAGTTTGAATTCCACAGAAATATTGGAAAACGTGAGGCAATATTGACCCTACAACTTATCTTAGAAAAAAGATTAAGGAAAGGCAAACCTACATTTCTAGCATTTGTAGACTTAGAGAAAGCTTTTGACAATGTTGACTGGAATACTCTCTATCAAATTCTAAAGGTGGCAGGGGTAAAATACAGGGAGCGAAAGTCTATTTACAATTTGTACAGAAACCAGATGGCAGTTATAAGAGTCAAGGGACATGAAAGGGAAGCAGTCATTGTGAGGGGAGTGAGATGGGGTTGTAGCCTCTCCCCCATGTTATTCAATCTGTATATTGAGCAAGCAGTAAAGGAAACAAAAGAAAAATTCAGAGTAGGTATTAAAATCTATGGAGAAGAAATTAAAACTTTGAGGTTTGCCAGTGACATTGTAATTCTGTCAGACAGCAAAGGACTTGGAAGAGCAGTTGAATGAAATGGACAGTGTCTTGAAAGGAGGATATAAGATGAACATCAACAAAAGCAAAATGAGGATAATGGAATGTAGTCGAATTAAGTCGGGTGATGCTGAGGGAATTAGATTAGGAAATGAGACACTTAAAGTAGTAAATGAGATTTGCTATTTGGGGAGCAAAATAACTGATGATGGTTGAAGTAGAGAGGATATAAAATATAGACTGGTAATGGCAAGGAAAGCATTTCGGAAGAAGAGAAATTTGTTAACATCGAGTATAGATTTAAGTGTCAGGAAGTCGTTTCTGAAAGTATTTGTATGGAGTGTAGCCATGTATGGAAGTGAAACATGGATGATAAATAGTTTGGACAAGAAGAGAATCGAAGCTTTCGAAATGTGGTGCTACAGAAGAATGCTGAAGATTAGATGCGTAGATCACATAACCATTGAGGAGGTATTGAATAGAATTGGGGAGAAGAGAAATTTGTGGCACAACTTGACTAGGGATCGGTTGGTATGGTATGTTCCAAAGCATCAAGGGATCACCAACTGGAGGGCAGCATGGAGGGTAAAAATCGTAGAGGGAGACCAAGAGATGAATACACTAAGCAGATTCAGAAGGATGTAGGTTGCAGTAGGTACTGGAAGATGAAGAAGTTTGCACAGGATATAGGAGCATGGAGAGCTGCGTCAAACCAGTCTCAGGAATGAAGGCCACAACAACAACAACAAAATCATACAACCCTGGATCTACGATATTTTCTGAACTGGGCCAAAAACTTGATAGTTGTGCCCCCCTCCCCCCCCCCCCCCCTTATCATTTGAGATAGGATATCAAAAATTAAAAACAAAAAACAAAAAGAACGATTTTTCAAAAATATGTTCAGGAAGTGTAAGACATGTTACTTGGTTTTAAATGTGCCAAAGTGCAGTGCCAAGCCTCTTCTCATGACATTCTTCTATCGCATGTAACTGTACTTTGCTCTGTGGAATACAAATGTGTATATTTTGTACTAGAAGTCATCAAATCTATATTCAGGATAGTGGAAATTAAAATGTCTTCTGTGCTTCTCCCGCTCCCATTTGGCCAGTTTGACATCCTAACCCCCTTAAAAAAATCTCACATTTAATGCTGGGGAGTATTATTTGTGACCAGCAGAATAAAAACTCTTCAGAAAATTTGCACCCTTCATTGCCTATTTGCTAATACCTTTCTCTTTTGTGTGACATAAAATTAACTATAGGAAACATAAACTTTTAAAAGAAAGAGACAAGCAAGATAGTACACATTTCTTCAATCCTAAGGTCCCAGCATCTTTTCTCTCTAATCTTGCTACAGCTATACACAGAGAGATTTCCTTTCTGTGAAGAATCTAGTACCTCATCAAAATTCGTCAAACATTTTGCTACATGGAAAATGCAAATGCCATTATCTAACACTAAAAAGGCTGTTGATATGAATAGTACCCTAGACTGGTATGGTTTCCCAATCTGATTACATCTATTTTGTCACTGTCTGTTAGATAAAATGAAATAGAACCTTCTAATAATGCAGCAGTTGCAACACCCACCAAATAAGCAAGACTGTTTAGGCACAAATGGTCATTTTTATGTATCTCATTTACATAAATAGCACAACAAAATATAATTCATGAAGTACCAGTATCAAATGCCATTTAGACGTACAACAAGCAAAATGTTTTATGGTTGGTTGGTTGGCTGATGTGGGAAAGGGACCAAACAGTGTGGTCATTGGTCCCATTGGATTAGGAAAGGATGGAGAAGGAAGTTGGCCATGCTCTTTCAAAGGAACCATCCTGGCAGTTGCCTGAAGCAATTCAGGGAAAGCATGGAAAACCTAAATCAAGATGGCCAGACATGGTTAAAAGTTTTATGTTAGGAAATAGTTTCACTCACATGGTCCAGTTTCTCAAGCATGAGATTGAAAAGTACTAGCACAACATTTCTACATAAATTTGGAATCGGCATGTTCCTCCATACAATGTGTATGATGTCCCCATTTCTTCTCCTTTGTTGTTCTAACAAACAATCTTGTCATCACTGATCCTGTAGCTATTCCTGCCATTTTCAACACTTATTCTCTTTTTATCTTCACTAACCCCGCCTGAATCACCAGCTCAGTTATGCCACATTTATTCTGCAGCTAGATGTTATTATGTGTTTGTACAATGCATTTTCCATGCTATTCTGAGAATAGATCTCAGGCAGCTGCTAACCGTGGACTGTACTACTGGCCCTCAGTAGTGTAGCCTGCTGGCAAAAAGTTTCTGTGAAAATTTCATTTTCTTAGATACACCGAAAAGATAACAAGCATTCTTAGCTGTTATTCCTGTTAGTCATTTATTTCCACTCCGGTAGTTTGAATCTATGGATTTTGCTAATAATTATAATAATGCTGATCATTTGCATACTGAGTCAACCACATAAACAAACAGTGATTGGCATTCACCCATTTGGCTTTATTCAGCTCAGCTTGTATAACACCACTGCCTTTTGTCTGTGGGAATGCTTTTTATTTCTAGATGTGACAGCAATTCTCCCTGGCAGAGACATCACATACACTATGCACACATTCAAAAATCAACTTATGATCAGTTCAGAAATCAACATAGAATGTGTTCAAAAATGTTCAAAAACAAACTGAAATGCATTTAAAAATCAAATGAACAATTGATAGACCAGCATGTGTTGAAAGCTAGGTGCTTTGTGAAACAAAGAATTTTTTCTTCAAGAATATGAATTTGGCACCCTCTGAAATTGTCACCCAGGATGGAAACCTGGGTTTGCCCCGCCCCCCCACCCACCTTCCACTCCCAGGACTGTTATTGTATGTCAGAGACAAAAAATCTGCATTCCACATTTGCTCAAAGAGAAACTACATTTCCCTACAGCTATTAAGAAAATATGATGGTCCAGAATATGCAGCTCATGTGGCACACCATTCACACAGTTAAAGGTGTCTCCAAGTAACTGTTGTACCCTCTTAATCCTGACAGGTAGTGTATGTAGTACTTGCCCAGCAGAGTGAAGCAGTTAGAAGTAACATGCCCCTTTCCAATAGACAACAGTAGTGAGTCACATGTGCTGTTGGAAACCACATATGACCCACTGTTGCAGCCTGCCAACAGTCTGGTTCTGATATGGATGTCACTGCTTAGATTCAGCTTCTTGCCTGAACCCTGATATGCTGACTCATTCTTGTTAACTAGACTCTGAGTTTGTACTTATCTTGGTATTGTATCTATGCTAGCTTACAGTGAGCATACCTTGGATATGAACCTACCTACCAGCTCCTCAAGGACTGTGTTACTTATGTGTTCTGTGCTTATTCGCAATAACTATGTTTTGGACAGGGACTTGGTCAGATAAAAATGGAATGCTTTGGTCACTACTGTGTGCACATATGCACTGTATAAATGTAAGTCTGTCCTACAAATAAATTGTAGGTTGCTCTCTTACAAAAGTGATTAGAGGGACTAACATCATACCTTATGGATTCAGAGCTATTAAAACTTCTACCACAGCACTACAGCAACAGCAACAAGTAGAGATGATGTGGTGACACCACCAATAATGGGTTGTGAAGTGCAGTTTCATCACTGAAATTAACTGTTTGTAGTTTAAAGGAAATTTTAGTCCTCAGTCAAGTACCCCTGTGTCAGTTACCCACAAAATTATCATCTTCCGAGTAAAGACTCATGGATCTGTGTCATAAGTAACTTTTGAAACTTTCAAACAATTGGAGCCCATAGAAACTGAGATTCTTTGATGTACATTAGTGCACTATGATGGGCAACAGGTTCCTTTCAAATGATGTTTGAAGGCAAATAAGCTGTACAGATAAGTGACTTATTATCTGCATTATGGAAAGTATAGATTACTACTCAATACACAGAGGAGGATTTGAGTGGCAGACAAGCACAAAGAAAAATAATGCTAGTAATATTTCAGAGTTTTGCCCAAGTCCTTCATCAAAAGTAGAAAGGTCATACACATTCACACAAGTATGTCTCACACACATATTATAGCCACTTTGGCCTGACTTCAGCTTGTCAGATGTGAACAGCAATGCTGTTGGGGCATGCGGCATGCAGAGATGTGGTGGGGACAGGATAAGATTGCTAGGTGCAGCATTGGATGACTTAGCTTGAGGAGGGGGCAGGAGGGGGGGGGGGGGGGAGTGAAAAGGGAGAGAAAAGATGAGAGAAGCAGAGAAGGGGAAAGGACTATGTAGGTTTGTTGGTGGGATAGGAGGTGTGTGTAGTACTGTAGTGGGAGCAGGGAAGGGGACAGGCAGTTGGAGGACACGGATTAGCATAGGTTGAGGCCAAAAAGGTCCCTTTCCTCCATCCACCAATCACTTGTCAGCTCCACACCAGTACTGCACACATCTTCTACCCCACCAACAAACCTGCATAGTCCTTTCACCTTCTCTACTCTCCGTTTTCCACCCACCACTCCCTCCCCCCATCCCACACAGCTCCTGATGCTGCACCTAGCAGCTCTGTCCTGTCACCACCACATCACTGCACATTCCAACAGGCAGCACCAACATCTTCCCTCAACCCTAGCTAGCTTTCCCTCTCCTTCTCTGCCCCATGCCTGTTCCATACACAGCTACCCATCCCACCTAGATTTCTCTTCACGCCTGACGCAGCTGTAGTTGGGCCTTACCAGCTGGACACAGTGTCTATGTTTGTATGAGCTATGCTTGTGTGAATGTTAGTTAACGTTCCATAGATCATTTGAACAATTCTTTTATCAAAATGATGTGGAATGAGTCAGTTTCCAGGGTATGTATAATTGTTTAGTGTTAAAATTAATGAACACATTATTTTTTAATCCTACTTGTGCAGTTACATTTAAAAACAATTTTTTAAAATGTTTATCTATTTTTTTCTCTAAATAGAAATAATTGTTAAATATAAATTCAACCACAGAATCGAAGGAGTTGTCCAGATATTTCTGGAAATCTTCTCCATTGCGTCCGTCTGTGAGTCCTACACTAAGTAGTGAGTAACAATCTACCCTTTCCATATTTCTGTTATTCCATCTGGAACTTTCCATTGTTTGACTTACTATCTAATTGTTTTGGAGGTTTCCACCTGTAATGATCAGAATCTACTGGGGCTAGATGTAATGCCTGCATTCACTTTTCCTACACAGGAACATACTAATTTAAGGTTTTAGATTTCATACTATCCCAAGGCCCGGAAAATTTGTGTAAGGATCTGATGACATAGTGTCGGCCTCTCTTGCCACCTGATGTTATTTAGTCCTGTGTCATGAGATGCTATGAGCTGCCCAACCTGTCTTCTATGCATACACCACTTTGGCTATCTCTGGAAGGTGCAAATACTGCTAGAACTCAATGCCAGCCTTAGCAGTCAAAGATTTTGAGACCTGACGATGTTGGTGGCGGCAACAATCAAATGCTCAAGTGTTTTATTCGAAGTGGCATGGCTTGTAAACTGAGAAGATTTTATTGAAACTGCAGTTTTGTTAGATAATGGGCATCAACTTACACCTCAGCTTTTAGAAGACTTCTACATCCAAATAGGATTGAGCACCTGTTAGCAGCCCCTTTTTATCCATAGCCAAACAGGAAGACTGAGCATACAGTATTTGTGATTGAAGAATGTAGACCAGAAGAAGTAAATGGCACATCTACATCTTTATTAGTACCTATCTGTCTGTATGAACTGGTGGTAAGGGTCCAGCAGAGCTCCTACATGGCTGACAATACCAAATGCTCCTGCACCTCTAAGGACTGGTGCTTGGACATATGTCTATCAGCACATCTGGTACTTACAGGAGCTGGCTATACACTACAAATGTATTGGGTGGCCACACTGCTATCACCAAAACCAGCTGTGCCACCATGCCAAGTTTCCATCAGTGATACTTCCACCAACATGCTGCAGCCATCATATAATCCCTGCTTAGACCAGAAGCTTCCATGATGGAAATCAATGTACCATTGAGCCTGGTGCCTTCCTCAAATGAAAGACTGGTAAATATATAAATGGACAGCCTGTGTGGTCTTCTGCCTTGATGAGCTATCTATCCCATAAGAGCTGGCCATTTTTTCATCTACGAGCCCAATTTGGGAGGGTGAGAGGAAGAGAATACCTTATCCTCCAGATGAAGCTTTAATTTGCTGACCTGGATATCTGGATTTTACCTTGCTGAATTGGCACTATGGTGTCAGTCAGTGGTCTTGTGTTTATGCTCACCTGAATTGCTCAGCACGGGTAGTTCCATGACATTATTGGCACATGTCAGTGCAACCACTCTTGACACAAGGAGTAACTATTGTACTTCTGATTGCTTTCTCTGTTATTTAGTCATACCATACCTGAATGGACCAGATATGTAATTTCCTGATCTAAAGTCAGCTGACTACTGCAGGAATGAGGCACATGAACATGAGCCTAACGAAAGTGTGAAATCGTAGCTAGATTCCCTAGAAAATGTCCTGAGTGTGAAAGAATCAGCACTCATAAGTGTTGGGGATAAAATTTTGACTAGTGTCTAATCATGACGGAAATCATGTTGATTACTTTTGCTGTGGTAGGTACTCTGCTCTTCTGCCTTTCAGTTCCACTATGATGTATCTGAAGGAATGTGTTGGCAGAATATGCTAAAGTGTAAGTCCAATACTGTTACTAAAGAGAGTGCAGAAATGTGTGTCAGAGGTCTATGTCTGTTTACATTACTATTGGATGGAGGATATCATGTTTTATGGACCCTACAACATTCTGCCCCATCCTACAACAGGATCACACAAAATTGAAAGAGAAGCTGATTGAATATGGGCGAATTTGATTTTAGCAATTCCAGTCCACAGATGTGAATTCTTGTTTGTGCACACTTTTCTCAAGGATGATCAGAAGCTGAAAAATATTGTGTTGGCAACAACTCAGGGAAATTTATTAAGAATCACATTGTGGGAACGTTTTATAATTTAGGAGTAAATGCCAGCATATTGTTATGTTTTCAGTTGTTATTGACTGGGGTGTTAATATATTGTAAAGACATAGGCCCAGGTCTGGCTCTAATGCTGAAATCCAATGCTTACTGACATAGATGGGCCAACTACAAGCCACTGGGGTCTGCCACTGCCAGTCACTTCTGTTCAGCTAGAGGTCCAGGGTTTGAACCTTGTCAACGCCACCATTTACTGCTGGTATGACTGTTGGTCCAGTCCATTCACAGCAATGAGAGTCGAGGTGCTGCCATCTGACACAACATTGCATGGCAACTTATAATGTGCAGCTAAGCAATGTCACTCTACAGAGTCACATGGGTAATAAGTGCTGACACCAGCATGTCCACACCCCTAGCCCTGGTTGGAGGTTCATCGCTTGCCATCTGATGCCCACCTCGATGGGCATGCACTGTTGAACAAGAACATAAATAAATTGTCGTCTTCCACTGGCTGCCTGCATCTTCTGCATTTCCACCCCACCTCTACCAAAGTACATCCCATCTATGCCCATCTACACAGTTACTATGCGTAAGGGATTCAATGACTTCTGCATTATGCATGCATTACATACATTTTATACAGTCCTCAGACATTTTTCCATGACACTGTTTTGAAAAGAAAAGAGAGAGCTGCAGTGGTTTATACCATGATTTTTGCTGACGAAGACCCTGCACATTTTGTGAAAAAAACTAGTGAGAAGAGTTCATTAGAGACAAGTTCAAAACTGGAAACAAATCCTGGGACAGTTTTGCTATAATGCTACAATACTATAATCTGCAGTTAGACAGATGTATGGTTGAGCAATGGAAATATTTGCAGACAAGAACATTACATTGAATTCTTCAGGAGTACTATAAAATGAGCAACAGAATTCATGACATTTTTGGAGTCAGAAGTTCTTGAAGATGGGAAATAACAAATTATTGAGTTTGCTTTCTTGTGGGCACACAACATGAAAGTCACTGAAATGTAGGATCCAATGGAACAGAGGTAAGTTCCTTTTAATTACTGTAGTCCCAGCTTTATTGTTTAATATATGCTGTGCTTCCAGGAAATGCAAAAAGTAGTGTGTTGCAAAACATCAGTTTCAGTGTCACTGGTATTTTGCAGTGTTGTACAACTGACATATTGTCATCTGTCAGCTCTGGACAACTCAGTGAATGTTATATCCATCTCATAGAGAAAAAAAATCAGCAATTTATTTTGGGGCACCTAAAGAGTGTCAGCTGCAGTCAGCAGCCAAAGAAATAAATGCTGAACAGCTCCCTCCCCCCCCCCCTCCCTCCCCTTCCTTTTCAAGAGCCAAATAAAGAGAGGAGGGTCATTGCTACTGGAGTGGCTAGGTTGTTGACAAGTGTTACTCAATCTACAGATGACATCAATTTATTTATAATTAAAATGGATGATGTTGTTGACGAGTTGAGTGGTGTTGAACATGGAAGCTTCTGAAGCTACCTCATCTATTTTAGCAAAAAGTATATTTAGTCCCTACCTCTAATGCAGTGAGTGATAGAAATTTCAATGTAGTAGGAAATCTGATCTTGAGCTGATGAATCAGGCTATCCAATGCAAGTGAATGATAACTTGAAAGTTCATTGCACTTACTATGCTAACAGAGAATAACTTTGAAACACCTTTGTTGCTGTTAGATTTTTAATTTATTAGGTGGCAACATTCATGCCAGTGCTGACACAATTTCATATTTAAATTCAAATAAAGAAAGGAGGTCATGTTATAAAAACAGATGTGTGATGCTTAATTCCATGATTAATCATTATTGCAATGGGCACATTACTTTTACTTCATTTTCCTGTGACTTTTTTTACTGTGTGAACTGGTTTTAACTGTTACATGGTCTTTACCCTTGAACAGCTTTTATGATTGATTCCACATCAGCCTATAGTGGCCATGTCATGAATATTGACTTTCCTTCCATTGAGATTGAGTTAGTTTTGCCTGCTTTGGTAAAACTATGCTTTGGACACCAATATTCCTACTACAAATCTACTGCCAAGGTTGCTATTGTATACACATGTGCATTGTATAAACATGAGTCTGTTCTAATAACATATTGTTGGTTGCACACGTATAGCTGTAATGACAACGATTTTTCCTCCAGTCTAACGCAATGTCTAATGAATTCAGAGCTATTAACACTTCTGTGTTAGCAAGACAGCAACAGCATTATATAAATGTGATTCTGTTCTGTCAATAAACTGTAAATAACTCACATACAAATATCACACATTTTGCAGTTGCAGAGATGGAAATCCATTGAAAGTTCATTTGAATGCTGGGTGTGGTGAGATTGTTCGTTCTTGTGTAGAATGAATCTCTTAATTAGTGGAAGTTTTTGGTTGGAAGTTTTTGAATCTCTCTTGGTGTCTACTATACTTTTGTCAGTTTCCTGTTTTCCCTTTGAGCATAGTGTGGCCACAGGTTCCAGGAAATACAATTTCAAATTCCATGATTCAATCTCTTATGTACAAACCAAATATATTCACCAAGTCAGCTCCTTGTTGGAGTTCGTCTGCTGTCTTCATTAATTCATATTTTCAATATGTAACTTATTTTATAAATTTTCAGAAGTTTAAAAAGTCACTATTAACACAATTCAAAAGAAATCAATATTGCTGAGTAATATTTTTGTCTTTTACAAGCTATCTTCTTCTATTCAGATAATTATTTACTCTTAATTACAGCCAATATTTGGATGGTTTGTGATACGTATTGACTTTTTTGTATATTTACCCAGTTGCAAATCAAAAGTGTCTGGGGTTTCTGACAGATATACTAGTAGTCAAGATGTTTTCAATATCCAAAGTTTGTTTATTGAGTTTTCCTGGCTTTATTATAAACATCTGTCTCAAGCCAACATTCATTCCAAAATTTGGAGTCTAAAATTTTTAACTTATACATTGCTGTAAAATTTTGGTTTCATCTGCCTATGTTTCTCCACAAGCAAATTTATTTTTAATGTGATTTTAAGATTGAACTTCATTTATTTCAAGCACAAAGTTACACAATTGTGATTACTGTCTCCAGACATAGAGATTTATTAAGTACTCATCTGCATCTACATATATAATCCACAAGCTGCTGTAAAGTATGAGGTGGATAGTACCCTCTTCCACTACTAGCCATTTCCTTTCCTGTTTCCCTTGAAAATAGAGTGGGGGAAAAATGACTATCTATGTGCCTCCATACAAGCCCAAATTACTCTTTTCTTATCTCCCTGCACTTGAGGCAAAATGAGCATTGATGGGAGTAGAATTGTTTTGCAGTCAGCTTCAAATGCTAGTTCCCTAAATTTTCTCAACATTGTTCCCCGAAAAGAATGTTGCCTTCCCTCCAGGGATTCCCATCTGAGTTCCTGAAGCATCTCCATAATACTTAAATGTTGTTTGAACCTACCAGTGACAAATTTACCAGCCCACCTCTGAAATGCTTTAGTGTCTTCCTTTCATCAATCCGGGCGTAGATCCCAAACACTCAAGCAATACTCAGAAATGGGGCATACTAGTGTCCTATGTGTGGTCTCTTTTACAGATAAACCACACTATCTTAAAATTCTTACAATAAACTGGAGTTGACCATTTGTCTTCCATACTAGACTTGTTGTTGTTGTGGTCTTCGGTCCTGAGACTGGTTTGATGCAGCTCTCCATGCTACTCTATCCTGTGCAAGCTCCTTCATCTCCCAGTACCTACTACAGCTTACATCCCTCTGTATCTGCTTAGTGTATTCATCGCTTGGTCTCCCTCTACGAATTTTACCCTCCACACTGCCCTCCAATACTAAATTGGTGATCCCTCAATGTCTCAGAACATGTCCTACCAACTAATCCCTTCTTCTAGTGAAGTTGTACCACAAGCTCCTCTTCTCCCCAATTCTATTCAATACCTCCTCATTAGTTATGTGATCTACCCATCTAATCTTCAGCATTCTTCTGTAGCACCACATTTTGAAAGCTTCTATTCTCTTCTTGTCAAAGCTATTTATTGTCCACGTTTCACTTTCATACATGGCTACACTCCATACAAATAATTTCAGAAACGACTTCCTGACATACTAGACTTACGTTCAGAAAAAAAAAAAAAAAAAAAACAGAACACCTTCAACAACTGGAGATAGGGCATTCATATTCACAGAACATGTACATTAGTATGTTCTGCAGAAATAATTAGAATTTCAGTCACCTCAGTTCAGCACGTGTCCTATTGCCTAGTAGGCACAGGGTCCACCATGGGCCCTGATAAATTATTCCATTGATGGCATTGATGCGTATAAGGGGTGAATGACATCCTGTGGTATAGCCATCCATGATGCACTCACGTGGTTCCAAAGTTCCTCTGTGGTGGTTGGCACTGGGTCAGAATGCTCCACCTGTCGTTTCACCATATCCCACACATTTACAATTGGCAGCTAGTCCGGTGATATGGTGGGCCAGGATAAAAGGATGACACCCTGTGGCACCAAGAAGGCACATGTCCGTGCAGAAACATGTGGTCATACATTGTCTTGCTGAAAAATGCCATCTGGGGTGTTGTGCAGAAAGGGTGGGGTTACAGATTGCAGGATGTCACTCACACAGGTCATACTGGTCACAGTGCCCTGGATATGCACCAACTGTGATTTGTGGTTGTGCCCAGTAGCACTCCACACCATAAGGCCTTGAGTTAACACTGCACATCTTGTGCAAATGCCGTCACTGTGATGCTGCTCCCCCTGTCTGCAGCAAACCATAATGGGGCCATAATTTTCAAACAAACAGAACCTGTATTCATCAAAAAACACTATGTGATGCCATTCCTGCTTCCAGTGACATCATTCCATACATCATTGCCACCTAGCATGTTTCTACACATTTGTCAAAGGTACACAGAGAAGTGGATGATGCACACTTAACCCATTCTGTAATAAATGGCAACAGACTGTTTCCCATGATAATGTATGATGTGATACACTGTTGCACCAGAGCTAAAGAGGATGCATATCTGTCCTGCAATGCCATTTGGATGAGGTGTTGATCATCTAAGGGGGTGGGCTGGGTGGTGCAACCTGACCCATCTCATCATGTTCTACAACCTTCTGTGAACCATTCTGTACACACCCATTGCAGTGTTGAAACACTTCATCCCACACAAGCAGCAATTTCCTGGATGGATGCATCACATCCTCTCATGCCAATAATGCACTCTCTTTCAAAGTCACTGATTTTATGGTGTCAAATGTCTGCAAGGCATCCTGCATGTCTACTCAAGTCACATTGAACCATTACCTTTGGTCTATAGCAACAATAAGAGCCGTAGGCACATTTTACAGATAGGTGGTGTTGCACTACAATATCAATGTTCTCCTTGAGCCTGGTGGCCGACATGGTTCAAATGCTAATTGTTTCTGCACAACATAAAGGTGTACATGTCCTGTGGATATGAACATCCTACCTGTAGTCATTCAAGGAGTTCTGTTTTTTTTTTAACATGAGTGTACAATCTTCACATGCTTGTTCCATTTCATATTGCTTTGCAATGTTACGTCTAGATATTTACTTGACATGACTCTGTCAAACAGCACACTACTAATGCTGTATTTAAACATTACATGTTTGCTTTCCCTATTCACTTGCATGAACTTACATTTTTGTACATTTAGAGGCAGCTGCCATTGATCACAACAACTTGAAACCTTTCCTAAGTCATCTTGTATCCTTCTACAGTCACTCAATAACGACACCTTCCCATACACCACTACATCATTACAAGACTACCATAGATTGCTGCTCAGCGTGTCTGCCACATCATGCTCTATTACACTTCCCTGGGGCACTCCTGGAGATATTCTTGTCTCTGACAAACCCTCACCATCAAGGAATACATACTGGGTTCTGTTACTTAAGAAGTCTTTGAGTAACTCTCATATTTGGGAAGGTATTCTGTGTGGGAATACGCAATCTTCCTGTTGCCTTCATCCATAGTTCCCAGGATATCATGTGAGAAAAAGATAAGTAGAGTTATGCACAAGTGATGCTTCCTAAGCTCATGATGATTTGTGGGCATAAGCTTTTCCATCTCAGGGAAATGTATTATGCACAAACTGAAAATATGTCCAAGAATTCTACAGCAAACTGATGCTAAGGTTATTGGTCTGTCACACTGTGGGTCCATTATTTTTTCCTTCTTATGTACAGAAGTGACTGGGTCATTTTACAGCTGCATTGAACTTTGCACTGAGTGAGAGATTTATGGTAAATCCAAGTTAAGTAAGGTGGCAATGCCATACAGCACTCATTGTGAATCTAAATTGGGATTCCACAAAGATCTGGCAACTTATTTGTTTTCAACTCTTTCAGTTGTTTCAGTACCCCATGGATGCCTATTACTATGTCCTCCATAAAGGAGTCTGTGGGATGATCAAATTATGGTATGTTTCTACAATTTTTCTGTAAAAATTTTTCTTGTACATAAAATTTAGAACTTTGGCTTTTGTTTTGCTACCTTTTACTGCCACACCACACTGGTTCAGGAATGACTGGATGGAAGCTTTAGACTAGCATAGTGATTATAAGTAGGACAAGACTTTTCTCTGGTCTTTGGCAAATTCTTTGGCTAAGGTATGACATTGGTAGTTGTTGTAAGCTTTAGGTATTGATCTTTTTAGAGATGTATGAGTCTATATTAATTTAGGCCTGTCATCATTCTCTTTTGAACTGAGGGTGCAATAGCATTTGTTTCCTCAGAAATTTCCAACTTTTGTTGTTAAACCACAGAGGGTGTTTTCTGTCCTTAATCCATCTAACTCGGCACATATTTTTGCAGAGCACAATTCAAATCCTTTTAAACTTTGCCCACAATTCCTCTATGTCCATCGTACTGAACCTAAATGATATCAGTTTATTGTCCAAGTGGGTACTAACAATGGCCTATCTACTCTTTCAAGCAGAAAAACTTTTCTAGATTTCTTGAGTAATTTAGTAGCTTTAGTACCCATAGTGGCTATGATGACATAATGGTCACTTATTCCAGCCTCTATACCGATGACATCAGTAAAGTCAAGCCTGTTTGTAGCAATAGGATCCAAAATATTTCTAATGCCTGTGGGCTATTGAACTAACTGTTGGCCGGCCGCGGTGGCCAAGCGGTTCTAGGCACTTCAGTCCAGAACCGAGCGACTGCTACGGTCACAGGTTCGAATCCTGCCTTGGGCATGGGTGTGTGTGATGTACTTAGGTTAGTTAGGCTTAAGTAGTTCTAAGTTCTAGGGGACTGATGACCTCAGATGTTAAGTCCCATAGTGCTCAGAGCCATTTGAACCATTTGAACTAGCTGTTCAAGACAGTTTTTTGGGAAACACACTGAAAAGTGCTTCACAAGACTATCTGTCTTCACCCCTACAGTGAAGCCATAGAAGTCCCAGTCTATGGTCAGTAGGTTAAAGTCACATCCATCTAAGACTGCATGACCAGGGTATATCCATGATACTGACCATGGATTATCTTTGAATGACTCCAACCCTTAATAGAAAGAATGATTTTTATCATTTAACTGGAAATATGTGTCTGGCAGATCCATTAATGAAGAAAACCATATAAATGTTTTTCTACAAAGCAGTACTTTAATATATTAGTACAATTAAAACACTGGACAATAACTCAATAAACACTCTTGACAAGTGACACCTCCAATCTATATTACTTTCATAAATACTCACGTAATAGAACTCTATAAAAATATGTGAACTGTGTAAATAAATACTTCACCAGCCGGAGTGGCCGAGCGGTTCTAGATGCTACAGTCTGGAACCACGGGACCGCTACGTTCACAGGTTCGAATCCTGCCTTGGAAGTAGATGTGTGTGATGTCCTTAGGTTAGTTAGGTTTAAGTAGTTCTAAGTTCTAGGGGACTGATGACCTCAGAAGTTAAGTCCCATAGTGCTCAGAGCCATTTGAACCATTTTATAAATACTTCTGGCTAATTAATCCATTAAACACTTAACACACATTTTCTTGGAAGAGTCCATGCATAAGGTCTATCACAGTTCACATATTTGTATCCAGAGTTCCTGTTGTTGTGGTATGGGTGAAGACTGTACTTCCTCTTTCTTTTAAGTTTGCCATTGTTCACTCTTTCTTGTTTTTCATTCCTCTTCTTTGAATCTTTTCTGAGGAGATTTTCAATTATTATTTTCAAATCTTCTCTCAAATTGGAGATAAGCAACCTATTTTCAGTAAGGGGTCTCACTAGACTGACTGACAGTTCCTTGACAAATCTGTACCCCGTGACAATGTCACTGCTTTTAAAGCAGAAGTAAAGAATGCAGCTGTTCACTGTACTAATGATTATTAATGTAACAAACACTGCTAGAGGTCAGTGTCTGCATTTTCTGTGGGATGAGTAGTATTGACATTTTTGGTCCAGTGTGTCACCTTCACTCTTGGTGCTGTTTTAGAAGGACACAATCTCCAGTTTCCAATCACTTCATCCATTCCTTTTTGAGAAATGCATGTTGGACAAAAGTATTACTACTTTGTTCTTCCTATGGTCTACTGGATCCATAAAGAGAAGAGCCAACAGCTCAGTTCTTAGAAGGAAGGAATTCAATTGGACTTTCTGATTTATTTTCCTTTAGTGTAGGTACCTACATATGTTAACCCCTTGCTCTGAAGTTCTGTAACCAGTTCTATGGAGAAAACTAATTGTCGGCAGTTACATTTCTGTTACTATATACAACTGGCTGCATTAACTAAAGAACTGATTGTGTAGGAACACAAAGTTTTCTTTCTTCAGCACTGTCCAGTCTATGCACTGTCAGAACCATTACCAGTATGTATGTAGGCATTGTGTAAGTATGATGGTTGGGCATCTGTCAGACACAAGATTTTTGTTCCGTACTTGGCAGGAATTTTGGGCAAATACACTTTGAAATCATGTCTGCTAGAAATGCTATGGGCATTTCATCTATGCAAGTATATTCTACAAGGGAGTACAGTTTTTGACACTTACAGATGAATTTTGAAAAAATTTCCAAAATTGGTGCTTGTCTGTCTTTCTTCTTCTGTACTTCTCTTGTTTCAGGGTGATAAAATCACAAAAAGAGTAACAATATTTGGAACCATTTTCCTGACATTGCAGCTATAAATATAGACCTTCCAGCATAGTCTGTAGAGAATAGTGATAGTATATCTTCATGTCCAGACCTAGAGGTGTAAGTTTGCATTCAAAGTGCCATAAATGTTGTTTTTATTTCATACAGACCAGTAAATTTGTAGTTATTTTCTGATGTACTTCATTCCTGTTCCTGTAGTGGCCCAGTTTAACATTTGTCCATTTCACAATTACTTCTATGAGTTTATCATCAAATATCAAAGATCAAATATCTTCTATCATAGGATTATCACCTAAATTTTTAACAGCTCTTGTTATACCTGGTATTCGTCACATTATGTTATCATAAGATATTTGTCTAGTTTTAGTTGGTTCTTTTGAGGCCCAACAAGATCCATTTCTCTCTTTGCACACAAAAGGAACTGAGATATAGTTATTTTCTTGCTCACCTGCACAGGAAAAGTCAATATCTGCAACAGAGACTTTTTCATCAGAGGAAGACCTGTAGTTTACATTTCCTGGAGAAAAGGAAGGATCACAATCAGAACCATCAGAAAAGAAATTCTATATGTCTATATCCTCTTCATCTACTTCTTCCCACATCCGTCCAAGTTCCTCTTCAACATTCAGATCATTCACTCCCAATACTTCTGTTTGTCTTCTTTTTCTTGAAGTAGATGGTAAATGCTCCATTTTCCCCACCTTTACAATATATTACAAAATGCTAGGGCTTCCAACTTCCCAGAATGTCTTAAAGAAAAATCAGTTAGTTGTATGTATGTTTACACAGCAGAAGTGAAAGTATAGATTTCAAAATACTTGTCTAAAAGACTTGCACTGGAAATGTGTGTCTCACAGACGTTGTGGTATTTGAGAAAACAACAATTACTTCATGTATAACTGTCACTATCAACAACCAATCACATCACAAGACTGACAAAAAATTGTGTGACACTACAGAGGCATTTCCACCAATAGCAAAGAACAGTGTTGCCAATCTAACAAATCAGAAATGCATGCGTGTCCCTCAGACACATACTTCCTTTTCAGGGTTAAAACAGTCATAGCAAAATTGTGTGGCTGATAAAAAATTCGGCAAGTAACTATATTTCACCTAGATCTATAATATGTGGCCAGATAACATCATTGTCATACACAAACTTGATCTCAGTAGAGACAATATTTTTGTCAACTGCTCTCAGTACTCCCCCTCTTATGGCATCTAATCTGTCTTCCCAGTATACATCCTGTCAGTCGCTAAATATCTCATAGCTTCCTACTTTGGGTTTCAGCCAGATCTCAGTCTCAAAAATAATTTGAGATTGAGAAATTTCCTGGAAGGCAAAAAATTCAGGAACTTTGTTACAAATAGTTTGAAAATTTTACAGATAAAATTTTGACAGTTGAAGAGTCTTTACTGATTTTGCTATCTGCTAACTGAGTACCTCCTTGCTTTGTGTAGTGCAACCCTGACCTATTAAGTGGTGTTCTATAGTTTCTCACTCAGTAATACAGGTCCACAAATCTGCGACCAAGACCATCACGGAACCGAAGAAGACTCTGGCTTAGATCCACAGTTGAATAATTGCTTTATATAAGTAAAGCTTGTAAGCTGCAGCATTGTTCTTAAAAACCTTAAACTGCTCATAGACCCTTACTTTCAAACTGAATGGAAGCCCTGAATCTGGAACTTCAGTGACTTTATGTAGACTCTGCCTCTTTATATCTGCCCATTAGCAATGATAGTTGCCATGTAGAGGTAAATCATAATTACCAAGAAAATTAATAAAGGTGAACGTATATGATGACAGATGCAAAAAATGTTATAGAAAACATGGGTCTGCAAATGACCTGTTTATGAATGTGTGATTACTAGCTGACATTGACTTGAGTATAAAATGTTGCCATAGTTAGCACAAATGTATTTGAAATGTAAACTTTTTGACTGAGTTACCAATTAATCCTTATGAAATTAGACCTGTAAATAACTACACACCTGCAACTGTGAAGTTGTTATCTTATGATTGTGATTTATTGTTAACTTTTAATTGCTTTATTATTGTATTGAGCTGACAGTCCCCATCTAACTGGACTAAAATTTCACCCACGGGGCTTTCTCCTGGCCAAGCTGACAGTCCCCATCTAATCGGAGTAAAATTTCACCCACGGTCTGTTCTCCTGGCCAAATACTGCTATTGGGGCACTCAATAATTTTGTATTCAGAGCCTTTGTTTAAAATACACAAACACACACACACACACACACACACACACACACACACACACACACAAACACACACACACACATAGTAATTACAGCTTAAAATTCAAATCTAGTGACAGATTAAATACCTCCACAGATCTCATCACTAACATGAAAAGCATGAGACAGTCACTTTGTGAATTAATAATACCCCCTTTCTATCAGTTTAGGAAGGAGTCATGACACCAGACATGGCTTCAACATTTGCACACCACTGGCCTCATCATAATACAGGGTGAGCACAAAGTCTTGCCCTGATTACAAAAATTTATAACAGAATAACTGTTTGACATAATAAGTTACATTTGATGCTATTACATAGGTTAGTGTTACTAGTTGCTGTGACAAATAGAAGGCACTAGTGCTCCACAACACTGATGGAGTCTGTTACGTTACATTAGTTGCTGGAAAAATGGCATGGAAGCCTGAGAAAGCACAATGTGTGCTTTGGTTTCAAGAAACAAAATCGCCCATCAGTGTTCAGCGTAAATTTTGGGTTTCTTATGGATGCAGCCCTCCTGACATTAAATCAAAAAAGTGATGGTATGCAAAGTTTAACGAAACAGGCAGCGTTGAAGATCATCATCGAATTGGCAGGCCTCATGTGAGTGATGCAACTGTTGATCATGTTTGGCAACCGTTTCAATGGAGTCCATCTAAATCAACTCTTCAAGCTTCATGTGAACTTCAAATACCGCAAGCAAGTGTAGTGAAGATTATTCATGAAAGGCTTACGTTGCATGCTTACAAAGGTCAAATCATGCAGGCCTTGCAACCGAATGATTTGCTGACACGTGCTGAATTTGCAACTGAGGTTCTCAGCAGGATTGATGGCACTAACGATTACTTAAATTGCACATGCTTTACCGTTGAATCCACCTTTCATGTTAGTGTAATGGTAAATAGGAGTAATGTCCGTATGTGGGGTTGAGAGTCTCCACATGCTACTGTACAGTTACAGCAAGACAGCAAAAAAGGGAATGTCTGGTGCTGCCTCATGCATAACAAGGTTTTTGGACCATTTTCCTTTGTGGAAGAATCCATTACCGTTAACATTTACTCAGACGTGTTGCAACAGTTCATTGCCCCACAGTTAGAAGAATATCAACCTTGGATGCTTTTCCAGCAAGATGGAGCATCTCCCCCACCCCTCCCTCCCTACTGGACTTTGATAGTATGTGATTTCCTGGATCGGTGGGCTGGAAGGAATGGTCCAACAACCTGGACACCCCGCTCTCCAGACATTATGCCCCTTGATTTTTTTTCTGGGGCTATATCAAGGACAGAGCCTTCATCACACCAGCTGCTGATGTTGATGAACTGAAGGCTAGGATACAAGCTGTTGTGGGCACTGTGACAGAACACATGTTATGTAACACATGGTGGGAGCTGGAATACTGCCTCGACATTCTCCGAGCTACCAAGGGAGCACACACTGAGGTTTACTAACGTAAGTGGTCTTTTTTTTGTAACACTACCCTACATAACGGCATTTTTAAAAAATAATAAAAAAACTAGTAACACTAACCTACGTAACGGCATCAAATGTAAATTATCATGTCAAACGGTTAATCTGTAATAAATTGTTGTAATCAGGGCAAGACTTTGTGCTCACCCTGTATATTACAGAGTACACATCCTTTTACATTGTCTAGGGCAACCTTGTGATGGTATATAAAATACAGTTAGCTTAAATGTGGTTCAAGGCAACTCTGTATCACAGGACAATTCTCTATTTTCCTTCTTGTTAGAGTAATTTCTTTTACCCGGAAGAATTATAGAACGTTCTCCACAGCATAACAGGTGTGGTTTTATCAGTCTGATGTGTTGTTATGTACATCAAGTAACTCAGATTCCAGTTGACAATGAAGTTTCTTCTCAGGTGTAATATGATTTCATCTATTGTGTATTAAAGACACAGTGGCCACTTTGTGCACTTTTGACACACACACTCACGCACCAAGTGATGTTCTCTTGCCTAGTCATAATCTACATCTACATCTACATTTATACTCCGCAAGCCACCCAACGGTGTGTGGCGGAGGGCACTTTACGTGCCACTGTCATTACCTCCCTTTCCTGTTCCAGTCGCGTATGGTTCGCGGGAAGAACGACTGTCTGAAAGCCTCCGTGCGCGCTCTAATCTCTCTAATTTTACATTCGTGATCTCCTCGGGAGGTGTAAGTAGGGGGAAGCAATATATTCGATACCTCATCCAGAAATGCACCCTCTCGAAACCTGGCGAGCAAGCTACACCGTGATGCAGAGCGCCTCTCTTGCAGAGTCTGCCACTTGAGTTTGTTAAACATCTCCGTAACGCTATCACGGTTACCAAATAACCCTGTGACGAAACGCGCCGTTCTTCTTTGGATCTTCTCTATCTCCTCCGTCAACCCAATCTGGTACGGATCCCACACTGATGAGCAATACTCAAGTATAGGTCGAACGAGTGTTTTGTAAGCCACCTCCTTTGTTGATGGACTACATTTTCTAAGGACTCTCCCAATGAATCTCAACCTGGTACCTGCCTTACCAACAATTAATTTTATATGATCATTCCACTTCAAATCGTTCCGCACGCATACTCCCAGATATTTTACAGAAGTAACTGCTACCAGTGTTTGTTCCGCTATCATATAATCATACAATAAAGGATCCTTCTTTCTATGTATTCGCAATACATTACATTTGTCTATGTTAAGGGTCAGTTGCCACTCCCTGCACCAAGTGCCTATCCGCTGCAGATTTTCCTGCATTTCGCTACAATTTTCTAATGCTGCAACTTCTCTGTATACTACAGCATCATCCGCGAAAAGCCGCATGGAACTTCCGACACTATCTACTAGGTCATTTATATATAAATTTATATATATATAAATGGAGGAATTTGAGCCATATCTCACATACATTTTTCTCTGCTGTTTGATAATATATAGGACACTTCGGGAACTAGAGTAGATGAGGTACCAGTTCCTTCCATCAGTCCTCATCCTACCTAGTACCATCTGGATTATGTAAATTTCTGCCCCAAATCAGCTGGATGTGAGTCCTAAAGGCCAACTCAAGAAAAAAATGACAAAATCCAATATTGATTCACCACATATACCTATCAGTATAATAAACCTATCAGTATAGATTACAGTGATCCCCCATCATTCATCCAAAATGTAGCCCAACATGTGTTTAACAGCATTATTAGGAGTACTTTGACAGTTTTACAATTATCATTGAGTGAGGTGGCGTAGTTGTTAGCATAATTGACTCACAACTGGGATGGTGACAGTTAAAATCTGTGTATGGTCACCCGGATTTAGGTTCCCTCTGATTTTCCTAAATCACTCTAGGCTAATGCTGTGATGTTACTTTGAAAGGGAACAACCAATTTCCTTCACCACCCTCGAATCATTCTGAGTTTGTGTTCCATCTCTAATGACCTAATTGTCAATGGGACATTAAATCCTAATTACAGAGAGTAATCTGCTGCATTGGCTCCTTACTTCGCTTGCATTTATCGCGAATCTCTTGCCCAGCGTAAAGTCCCGAGTGACTGGAAAAAAGCGCAGGTGACGCCTGTATATAAGAAGGGTAGAAGGACGGATCCTCAAAATTACAGACCAATATCCTTGACATCGGTTTGTTGTAGGATTCTCGAACATATTCTCAGTTCAAATATAATGAATTTCCTTGAGACAGAGAAATTGCTGTCCATGCATCAGCACGGCTTTAGAAAGCATCGCTCCTGCAAAACACAACTCGCCCTTTTTTCACTTGATATCTTACAAACCATGGATGAAGAGTATCAGACGGATGCCATATTCCTTGACTTCCGGAAAGTGTTTGACTAGGTGCCCCACTGCAGACTCCTAACTAAGGTATGAGCATATGGGATTAGTTCCCAAATATGTGAGTGGCTCGAAGACTTCTTAAGTAATAGAACCCAGTACGTTGTCCTCATTGGTGAGTGTTCATTGGAGGTGAGGGTATCATCTGGAGTGCCCCAGGGAAGTGTGGTAGGTCTGCTGTTGTTTTCTATCTACATTAATGATCTTTTGGATACGGTGGATAGCAATGTGCGGCTGTTTGCTGATGATGCTGTGGTGTACGGGAAGGTGTCGTCATTGAGTGACTGTAGGAGGATACAAGATGACTTGGACAGGATTAGTGATTGGTGTAAAGAATGGCAGCTAACTCTAAATATAGATAAATGTAAATTAATGCAGATGAATAGGAAAAAGAATCCTGTAATGTTTGAATACTCCATTAGTAGTGTAGTGCTTGACACAGTCACGTCGATTAAATATTTGGGCGTAACATTGCAGAGCGATATGAAGAGGGACAAGCATGTAATGGCAGTTGTGGGGAAGGCAGATAGTCGTCTTTGGTTCATTGCTAGAATTTTGGGAAGATGTGGTTCATCTGTAAAGGAGACCACTTAAAAAACACTAATACAACCTGTTCTTGAGTACTGCTCAAGCATTTGGGATATCTATCAGAACGGATTGAGGGAGGACATAGAAGAAATTCAGAGGCGGGGTGCTAGATTTGTTACTGGTAGGTTTGATCATCACAAGAGTGTTACGGAAATGCTTCAGGAACTCGAGTGGGAGTCTCTGGAGGAAAAGGGGCATTCTTTTTGTGAATCTGAGGCTGACTGCAGTACAATTTTACTGCCGCCAACTTATCTTTCACCGAAAGACCACAAAGATAAGATAAGAGAGATTAGGGTTCGTACAGAGGCATATAGGCAGTCATTTTTCCCTCGTTCCGTTTGGGAGTGGGACAGGGAGAGAAGATGCCAGTTGTGGTATGGGTACCCTCTGCCACACACCGTATGGTGGATTGCGGAGTATGGGTATAGATGTAGATGTAGATCCTTTCATCATATTACAGTCATCCTGTGTTTCATTAGCAAGCATGGTGGTAACTTAATAAAGCCTAACGATAAAAATTTGAATTTGCTACACATAGGGTTCCAAGCTGTTCATCTCCATGGATCTCAAATGGCTTGTTAGGCTAACAAGTCGTTGAATATTTTTTCATAGCAGTAAATGTAGTGCTGACCACAATTTTTACAAGTATTACCATAAGCAACTGCTACGTGATGGAAAAAGTCTAGCAATAGTTATCATTCTGTGAGAGCCTTATGTCCTCATGGCAAATAGTATGAGGATCTTCAGGTAGTTCAGTTGCGTAAATCTGAAAACTGCACTACCATTGTCTAGACAGGACCAACAAAGGCTTTATATAACTACAACAGCTAGGACCTATCTAAACCATTCGATGTTTAATGTGCGGCAACAATACACATCCTTGAAATTTCCTGTCAAATTAAAACTGTATACCAGACCAAACTGTCCAGACATGACTCACGAATAATCCTCTAGGCTGCCACTAAGCCATTTTCTCCACAATACATTTTCTTCCGAAAGAGTAAAATATATTGACTGATTGACAATATCAGAAAACTTATTAAAATTTCATTTTATGAACTACACTTGCATTGACATTTCAGCACACATTTGATCCCAAGTGCATGAATTCTTAAAATATTAATACAAATTCTACTGAATATGCACTATTGAAATACTATAGGGATAACAGGTAAGACACTAAAATAATGAATGAAGTTGTGACACTCAGTATCATAAATGGGTATTTTGTTCTTTAACTAGGTGTTTTAATTATTACTAAGATTCTTAGACTGTGGTACTGCATTGAGCAGTAGCTTATAGAGCTACAGGATCGTAGCAAAAAGCTTTTCACACAACTGGTACTAACACAAGCAGCACATCTGTCACAATATACAGTCCTTACAGCAGGATTGAGGTGTGAGGAGTGGCTTGCTATATGAGATTATACCTTACAAACTACCACACAAATTGGCGGTGCCCTGAGGAATGGGTGCCAAATACTAACAGCTCTGAAAACAAATGTATTAAAATGTACAAAACTGTAAGCTATTTTAATGTAGATTTTGTAGTGCACCAAGTCTGTCAGTCAGTGATTAGGTACAATATAGCAAATGTCTCCATGTGTAGGCCATGATCTTTATATTTTCCATTTTTGAGTTAAATAAGTTGGCTGTTATCAGGAATGTATTTTGCAAATTTCTCTGTGATTATTTTCAATAAATTCATCACCTGGCATATTTATTTTTCATTTACTAATGATAGTTACTTCTGCTTCTATCATAGATTGCACTTTATCAATTTCTAACTCAACAGCACTACAAATTGCAAGAGACATCAGCAGAAGAACTGGGAGAAGGTTGAAAAAAATCAAAAGAGTAAATATGGGCTCTAAAGTACAGATCATAAGAGCTATGAGCACTTGTTCGTAGAAGAATTGTTTTTCACTGTAGCAAAGATGAACAAGTGTTCATAGCTCAGGTATGCATTTTAGTCCCCATGTTTACTAGACTTTTTTGCTTCAATTGATTGTTTCTGACATATCTCTGAATACTGACTATTGTTCCTGGAACACCCTGTATTTACAGCTGTTCCTCATGTTATCTCTGCTAGTCTATATCTACATGTACATACATAGTCTGCAACAAGTACATGGTGAAGGGTACTTATGATTGTATCACATGTTAATGGTTTCTTCCTGTTTCAGTCATGTTTGGAGCACCAGAAGAATGACAGTTTAAACAGCTCAGTGTGTGTTGTCGTGGCCTTAATCTTCTCTCTGCAGTCCATCTTGGAGTGATACACAGGATGCAAAGCACACTTCTAGATTCTACACTTAATACCAGTTCTTGAAATTCTGTAAGTATGCTTTTGTTAGTAATTGGTATCTGTCTTTAAGTGTGTGCCCATTATAGGTTTTTCAGCATTTCTGTGACACTCTCTCATGAACGAAAGAAATCTGTAATCATTCATGCTTCACTACTTTTTATACATTTAATATCACCTGTTAGGCTTATTTGAAATGTCTGCCACACACCTGAGCAATATTACAAGATGGGATGCTCAAGTATTTTGTAAGCTGTCTGCTGTGCAAACAGACTCCATTTTACCAGTAGTCTACCAGTCAACCAAAGTCTGTCACATGCTTTAGCTATGACTGAGCCTGCACAATCATTCAGTTTCATGTCCATACAAATTGTTACACCCAAGAATTTGTATGAGTTGACTTATTTAAAATGTGATTCACTGATATTATTAGTCATAGGATACAACTTTCCTGCATTTTATGAACTGCACAGTTTTACATTTCTGAACATTTTAAGCAAGTTGCCAATCTCAAACCTAAGTTGAAATCTTATCAAGATCTGAATGAATATTTTTGCAGATTATTTAATACAGTACTTCATTATAGATATCTGCATCATCTGCAAGTCTAAGGATACTGTTAATATTGTCTGTCAAGTGATTATTGTGTAACACGAACAGCAATGGTCCTGCTACACTTCCCTGGCATACTTGACATTACTTCTACTTTTGTGAATGACTCTCCAACTAAGATCACATGCTGTATCCTTCCAACAAAAGTTACAAAAAAGTCCTCCCCAGTCACAAACCTTGCTTGGTACCTGATATAATCATATTTTTGTTAGTAGTCTTTGGTGTAGTTCTGGATCAATGCCTTTTGGAAGTCAAGAATTACTGCATCCGGCTGATTGACTTGATCCATGACTTTCAGGATGTAATGTGAGAAAAGCACTAGTTGATTTTAGCATGAGTGATGTTTTCAAAAGCCACCATGGTTGTCATGATGCAGTTCATTCTGTTCAAGATACCACCCATTAATTATCTTTGTCCTAAGAATCTACAGTAGATGGATGTCAATGGAATTAGACTGTAGTTTTGTGTGTCACTTCTGCTACCCTACTGCTACAACAGCCGGCACACATCTTTATCTTCACTTTTATCTTTTCCCTTATGTACCCCATCCACAACTCTAGATTTTGTTTTCTTTCTTTACTTTGCTGACTCAGTGCTTCATACTTGTGAATAAATCTTTTAATTTGTTAATATTTCTCTTCAGCACTTCTGCCTTCATCAAAAGTTGCTGCTTGCTAGTCTCTAAATAAGTTTATAAAGCAGTTGTAGTCAGCAGTACATCCACAATGGCTGAAGATAGTGGTCATGTATGTTAGATGCTTGTGTGAAAGTGTGTGTGTTCCCTACCTAGGAAGAAGGCCTTTTGGCTGAAAGGTTAAATTTACGGCAGTCTTACCAGTAATAATGATAATAATAATAATAGCCATAATGAATATTGAACATAAAATGATACAAGGATAATTTTTATGATTTGATAGTTCATAACAAGTGAATATACATATATTATTTCTTTTTTATGACAAACAGTGATATAAAATACAGGGTTACAAGTAAGTAAAATACTTGATTCAAAGGTAGAGCATTTAAGCTAAGCAACTAATGTTTATTAGATTTGTTGTTTGACAAATGACTGAACAAACACTGAATGGTTCAGTGATAATATTAAATGATCCTAACTTATGTAATGAAGCCTATTTAAAATTGTCTTTCTTCTGTGTAAAACATAGGTACTCATCTAGTGAATAGTGAGGAATGAAAATCAATATTCTTTTTAGTCTGGGTTTAAATTTTGCTGAGGGGAATAATTTGACTGAACGTGGTAGTATATTGGCAAGCCACAGTACCGCATAATGTTTTTAATAAAGTGTGGTTCTATGGCTTATGAGATGAAACTAAGTTTTGTTCTGGTGTCATGTTTGTGCAGGTCAGAGCTTACATTTTGTTTACATGTTTATGGCAGCATGTCTGATTTAAAAATATGTATAATTATAACAGATAATATCCTAGCTTTAGTTAATAGATCATTACATGAGTCTTTTGGTTTTCCACCGTACATTTTTCTTGTGGCTTTCTTCTGTAACTAAAAGCTTGTAAGCACTAGCTTGAATTGTGATGATACCTGGCATTTGTATCCATAGCTTATACTGGATGACTTCAGTTTATGATAATTAGTGTGTAGTGCATGGCTATTTTTGCAGTATTTGTTAAACATATTCATTGCCAATATAATTTTAGCCCATTTGTCTGCCAGAGAGTGAACATACTTATCCCAGTGAAGTGCATCTTGTATTGTTTATTGCCAGGAATTTTACATAATTTTCTTTCATGTCAAAATGATTTTCAATGGACAACTGAATTTCAAATTCTGTCTGTCTATCCATTACTGTTGTTTCCTCATGCTGACATTAAGATTACATTTATTGAAATACTAAATTATTTCATTTGTAATGCAGTTCCCAATATATCTTTGCACTTGCACACAGTGTATGTATTATCAGCATACAGAATTACTTTTTAAACTGGGGAGCAGTATTTTATATTATTTACATAAATAATGACAAGATGTGATATCAGTACTGAGCCCTGAGGTATCGCACATTTTACATCCAAGATTTTATTGGATCATGAACGGTGCCACTGAAACCTGTGTTCCATAACTTCTCTAAGAGTGTTGTTATATTGACACAGTAAAATGCTTTTCCAAGATCTAGCAACATGCCTGCAACATATTCAAGTCATTCCACATGAAATCAACCAGTAAAAAAGTAAATCTGAAATGTGATGATTTAGAATTTTGCAGTCTGTCAAATCAAAAATTAAAGATTTTTGGACATTTCATTTTTTATCTATTAGTTATTAAAGTTCCCGAAATTTTGCGATTTTTCACTCGTTTTGAAACCTTAAAATTGCTGTATCTCAGAAATCTTTTGCCATACAGACCTGAAATTTGTACCAATTCATTCAGTTTCTTATAAGTTTTAGATACATATGCCGTTTTACTGTATTCATAAAATGTTAATTTTTCAAACCAAAATTATTTTAATTAAAATTTCAAATCTGCTAATGATGATGGTATTCCAAAAATTAAATTTTATTTTGCAGACAGCTTTTAACACTTAATTTAAAATAAAGTTATTGTGTCCCAACGAAGCAGACTTTAGTTTATGTTTTTAACAATGTATTAATCAATACAAGAACGTAAATAATGTAAGGAATATTATGTCTTTTTCATTTTATGTAACTTTTAATTTAGTATTTTGCATTTGTAACACAAAAATGGTTCAAATGGCTCTGAGCACAATGGGACTTAACTTCTGAGGTCATCAGTCCCCTAGACCTTAGAACTACTTAAACCTACCTAACCTGAGGACATCACACACATCCATGCTCGAGGCAGGATCCGAACCTGCGACCATAGTGGTCGCGCGGTTCAGACTGTAGCGCTTAGAACAGCTCGGCCACTCCAGCCAGTGCATTTGTAACACAATGGAAAATAAATACTACCAAAAGATAACACTAAAACAGACACATTTACTTCTACTGACACAGTAAAGCACTTCAATAAAGGTCAAATGTTGAAAAAAATTAGAAAAGCACTGGAGGAAGAAAGGGGATTGTTGAAACAAATTTAGCAAACCACTGGATGGGAAGTGAAAGAGGTTGCTGGAATGCAGTACATGTTATACACGAGTCAGTCGCACTTATAGCAGCCATTCTGAAATAGTAGAGGTGACATTTTATAGATAATACAATAAGTTTTGCTACAGTCTGAGGACTCCAGCATGACTCATCGCTGTATGACATTACTAAGTTTGTAAAATGGTATTTAAAAGGAGTGGTGTACTCTCTTTACTCATCATCATTACCATTTTAATATAGTTTAAGGTAATCAAGTTTACACTTTATATCTATTTATAGATATTACTGTTTTGTTGCTTGTGATTTATATTTCATTTACTTCTTAAGAAGAAAACAAACTATGGATTAAAAGTCATAAAAATTTTGTTGTAATCCCTTACAGAGAAACTCACCCTTGGTGAGTAAGGATTTTAGAAGTGTGACTTCTTGGATGATTAATCTGACTTGTCTTTTAAGGAAAGAATGTTAATCTGCATTTCATGTAGACTGAAATTACCTATAGAAAGAAAACATGGACTGCTGTTTACAGAAATCAAAGAATTTTATGGAAAGGAGTTGTTGCACGTCTGTTGACCCTGAGTATGTGGATGTTGAAGGTGACTTGCATTTGCTAAACACCTGTTTAACTTCAGTAGGTCAATCCCCAGACGTATAAAAGAAATGTATCAGCCCAGAGAAATATTTCAAATATAAATCCAAAAAAATTAGATGCAAAATAGGGGAAAACTTCTTTCAAGAAGAAAACGGTGAGAATCAGGAAATACATATTGCTGTGATGAGCCGCAAAATAAAATGATTGATCAGCTTGAAGACAAATTTCACACTTCTAATAAAAGTGAAAAATTTTTAGTGTTGACTTCACTAACCAAAATGTGGCCATGCATTCGTATAGAAAAAGCGTTTGGAGTAAGCAACTACATGGCAAGAAAAACAGAAACAAAAACAAAAATAGTGGAAGGTAAGGGCATAGTTTCACCTCCTGATCCTAAGCCAGGACAGGTGCTTTCTGCCAGAATTGTTCTGTTAATGAAGGAGTTCTATTGTAATGAAGAAATTAGCAGGCAAATGCCTGGGAAAAAGAGTTAGGTGTATTTTTATAGGAGAAGATACTTATAGAAAGTCTATGCATACTCCAAAATGATTAATTTAAGAAATCTAAGATATTTATACAAAGTTTTCAAATCAACTAATGCACAGGTCCAAACTGGATTCTCAAAATTTGCTGAATTAAGGCAAAAAAATTGTATTATAGCTGGAGCAAGTGGGACACACACTGTTTGCATTTGTACAGCTCATCACCATGTGAAACTAATGATGGGTGGCAGGAGGCACAAACTTGAGTGAGGTCACCATACCAGAATATGAAAGCTCCCTTTCCGCATATGAACACTGCATTTTCAAAATTATGTGCGACCCACCAACTACTCAGGGCTTCACAAATAAACGTGAGTATTGGCTTAATGCAAACACTTTTAAAGACATCTTAATTTCTGCACTTGAAGAGAAAATATATCTTATAAACATTGCATTGCTGTTGATGGCTGCATGTTTCAGATTGTAACCAAATAAACAGAGGAATTCGTAGAAGAGTTTTGTACATAGCTAACACAGCTTAAATGATCTTACTTTGATGCAAATCAGCAACTTTCTTTCTTTTCTGAAAAGAATACTGCACTAATACACAATGAAGCTATTGATGTATGAAATTTTACTGAAAAATATTCTTTTGTGTTTTAAGATGAAACCCAAGAATTCCACTGGAATAATTCCATGGCCACAGTGCATTCATGTGTTATTTATTGTAGGAGAAAAAATCAAAATAATGGAAGAATATCCTCCCTTACAGAAGTTTTTTTTATACATATCAGAAAGTTTGATGCACAACACAGTACTTGTACATGTGTTCCACAAAAAAATTTTCTCCATAATTTGTAAAAAAATTGTTACTTCTGTGATGGGTCTGCAGCACAATACAAGAATTAAAAAAATTACTAATTTATGTCATCCTGCTGAAGATTTAGTAGGAATCGAAGCAGACAGCATTTTCACACAGCTTCACACAAAAATGGGGTGTGCAATGGTGTTGGCAGCACAGTAAAAAGTGTTGAAGCCATAGGTAGTCTGCAAAATCCTTTCAAAAATGAAATATTAACTCCCTTCCAATTGTTAGGTGGTGTAAAGCAAACATCTCATCAGTTATTTTTTTTTCTGTGTTTCAATTGATGAGCATGGAGCAGAAGAAAGGACATTTGCAAAAAGATTTTATTTAGCCATACCAGTCACAGGGACTCAGCAATATTATGAATTTATTCCTTTGAGAAAAGAAGAGGTACACAAAAGTTATTTGTGATTTTGAGTACCATGATGATCATAAAATTCAACTGCCATTGGAAGAGTGTACAGACTATCAGACAACGAGATGTGAAAAACCTCACAGATTATGTTTTAAAAGAATGTACTGTTATATCATAATCTGCCATTATTGTTTTAAACAATGTGCTGTGATGTTACATAAAACAAGAATGCAATATATAATCTTAGAGTATAATAAGATTTTAATGGAATAATTATAATGTTTTTCATGTTGAAAATGAATAGAAAAGGCATCATTTTCAACAACTCACTAAAAATGTTAACAGCTACACCAATGTTTAATTATAAATATTAATTAATATCAATATATTTGTAAATTGCAGGTACAGTTAAATAAATTATTTGTAAATTTTGTTGAGTATGTAGTCTTGTGTTGTATGTTAAAATTTTTCATAATTAACCTGGGAAGGACAACACGGATGTTGAATTCTAAGAATTTAATAAATATCATTAAATGAAAAGTAAGAATGATATGATAGCATTATATGGTTTTTCTCTCCATCACAACTTTATAATAAGTGTGCGGTACCACCGACTGCTTGCTGGATGCTGCACTTACCAGTAAAATAAGATTTCTTTTAATCAATGGAATATCATCATGAAATGTGGAACAAATATTCATAAATAGTGTATAAAAAACACATATTTTATTCAGAAGAAAAGAATTCTAATTTTCAAATGCTGAGAATTTTTAAAAATCCATCCTTGGAAATAAAATGTGTGACAGATAGCAGGATTCTTCTATACTAGAGAGGAAAATTCTTGAATAGAAATAACTACGGGTAGTGATCTTACAGAAAAAAGCCCTCTAAATGTCCAGAATGGAGCCATATAAATATTTGTTTCATCTTACACACGCACACACACACACACACACACACACACACACACACACACACAGTGTGCGTGTTCTGCTGACATGTTTCATACCTTAACATGTATCGCGAATGTGATTACGGATCAAGTCACTAACTAGCACGTAAGATCAGTACTAAGATTACACCATTTTCCACCAAGAAATGTTACCATAAACACATGGAACAATGTTGTGTTTCCAAAAATCGTTTCGCCTATATATAATGTGTGAACCAGTCTGCAACTGTAGGATGACAGAAATGATGTACCGCAACATACAGCAGCAATTAAAACAGCAGTTTATCTTATAAGCGCAGTTTCCACCCTGCTCATGCTCAACGAAAAGTGACAACAGTCTGAAGCAACAAACAAATCACTGTTGCAACTAGAACGCGGTTTCCTCCATTGCTGTTCTACAATTAGTATAGTCTTCTCCAACTTCAATTAGCAGTTTCCTCAAGTTCTGTAACAATGAAAGCTTACCAGAAATGTGAACGATTACTACATCGCACCTCAGCTGTGCTGCTTAAAGGAAAGCGCAATGAGCGCTAGAATATAACAAAACCATTACAGATAATTAAACTCTCCCTAATAATCAGTATGGGTACTGGTACTTCGGAATTACGGCATTCGCTATGTACAATAAATTGCTAGGGAATCTTTGTGCATAGCACATGCGACAGATCAAGCTTTTGTTTTTGCTGTATTTTTTCCAACTTTTTTCAGCTATTAGTTTTGTTAGACGCAATTATCACACCGTGTTCCGGTGAGCAAAAGAAACAACATCAAAATAAAATGAATGAACAGTGTAGTGATAAACGTGAACTGAGACTGCAGGTGGAGGGTTTGCACTTGACGAAGCAGCCCACATTTAGTTAGGGGTTTTGTTAAATGAAATGAATCTGTACGTGCGCCAACAATGAAGAACTTCGCATTTCGGTGACAATGAAAAATAATGTAGCAAATAGATAACAATATTTTGAAACAGATACTGAAGGGATTAGCAATTAATTGTCGGATTGAAATGTGTGTGAAATAATAGCTTACCTGTGGATTACTACTGTGTGCAGCAACCATTTTTCAGTTGCGGATATTTGAAGCCTTGCCGTGTAACGGTAGTTCCCGCCCGTTCGCACGGTACTTACTGATGAAGATGTTAACTACTGTGAAATACGTCAAAGATAGCTCAGAAGGAGAGATATTTGCTCGGGATACGTTCAGTAATAAACTGTTAAGACATAACGTCTCTGAAACAATTCAGTGTTCAATCAAAGAGAATCTTATTTTTAAACACACCGTATGTCTCACAGTTTGCATAGATTGCACACAATTCTTAATGCTGAAAATATCAAAATTGTGAAATATGACAAAGAGCTTACGTAAAGGGAAACTTTACGTCTTAAATTTTCACATATACAATCTTTGGCGCAGTACCTACCATATTCTTAAGTCACAAGGGATTTTATTTTAAAATCATACAATTTCCAAATAAAACTTATTCGTTTCAATTTATTAATAACAGTAGGTTATGCTCATATAACCGACAGTATATAACAGCGCAATACTTTTAAATCGCTTCAAAATTACTTCATTAGAGACGTCTATTTGTTACCATTCGATTTGAGCAAAAAGAAAGTATTAATCTCTTCGAATGTCTCATGGGATTTTTCATAGCATCATGTATATGTTTACGACATTTTCTATCTCTCGAAATAATATGAACGAAACCACAGTATTGGTATCACAAAATACATACTATGACTAGTCTACAGCAGCGATAATCAGCCTGGGTTATGCGTACCCACATGTGTAGCCGAAGGCATCTTTGAGGGTACTTAAGGCTTAAAATACGCATTTAGAGATCAGAGTAAGGGAGCCACAAGTAAATCGTGACAGCGGTTACATCCTTAGCAAGGCGTGGGAACCCGCGATCACCCAGATTAAGAAGAAAAAGGATATTTCCCAGAGTGTACCGACTTCGGAGGAGGAGGGAAGAATAACGAGAGCGGTGCCGTCAGACCCTCCTGAACGAGAAGACCGAGGACGCAGCGCCCAGACGGCGGGAGAACGGACGCTGAACCTGGACCGCGCACGGGGCGCGGACCGCAACGACTCGTAGGAAGAGCCTAAGGGAGGATTGTCCTATGTATACTTGGCGCCGGCCCACCGTTGGTCAGTACCTCAGCGCACCTGATGATGGCAACGTGGTCGATTGCCGAAATATTGTGTCCTATGCACACTCGTACCAGGATGTTCACCCGAGATTTATTTCGTCAACCATAACATACTTTGGCAACATCGCATTACACACAAAGAAAATTTGTTAGCGAAAAATATAGCTCCTGATTTATACGAAACATTGAACATTGCTATAAAAGTAGTCAGTTTAATAAATTCACGTACACCGAAATTCCGTCTCTCTCTCTCTCTCTCTCTTTTTTAAGTGTGAGGTAGTGGGAGCTACACAAACTCAGTTGTTTTTCACATCGAGGAGCACTGGTGGACTGGTTATCACGAGGAGACAAACTGATTGGTCTTTTTCAACTGAAAAATGAGGTAAAACGTTTCCTTACAAGATCGACATCCGATCTGGTGAAGCATTTTGAAGATGAAAAGTGGATTAGACAGTTAGCTATTTTGATGGCTACAGCCTATTTAGCAAACTTAACGAGGTTTTGACATAAGTATTTTTGAAGCCCGTTAGAAATTAAAGGTGTATAATAAGAAATATTTATTTTGGATTGATTGCATTAATAAGGGGATTACTGCAATTTTTCCAACTGTAGTTGAACAACGTGGAGAAAATGAAGTTCGTATAGCTGCTAGACTTTTGGAAATAATCAAATCCACCTACAAAAATTCACATTAAAGTTTTTAAAATACTTTCCAGAAATTGAGACAGACGATAATATACAAAAATGGATTAAAAATCTGTTACTCATCTCCGCTATCAATCCTCCTATCTTCTTCTTTTGCTTGTGCTTTTTTTCCAGCGGATATGCAACGTCGGCATGGTTAATCAAATGTGGAAATGTTAGTTAAGGGGTGGCTGGATGCACTTCCTGCCACCACCCTGTACTCCCCAGGAAGGAATTAGTGTACCCCAACTGTCTGCGACTAGTGTAATCCATGGAATAGTGCGAAAGTGTTCAGATGTCTGCGAGCCTTGTAACTAAAGCAGGACGTGGGGACCAGCCCGGTATTCACCTATGGGGATGTGGAAAACCACCTAAAAACCACATCCAGGCTGGCCGGCACACCAGCCATTGTCGTTAATCCACCGGGCAGATTCGATCCGCGGCCGGCGCGCCTACCCGAGTCCAGGAAGCAGCGCGTTAGCGCTCTCGCCTAACTTGATGGGTCAGCTATCAATCCTCCGATCTTCCTGGAAAATTACGAGAGCCTTTTGGAAATGCCCATTTACAGTCGACTGAAAATAAAAATCGAAAACATGTCAATTTGTGATATTTGGTGCTATGCACATAAAGAGTAGGTGTAGACTTAGTGACACTGCTATTACACACTTTCTTTCATTTCCCTCTACTTATTTCTGTGAGCAGGGTTCCCACCATTAACAGCAACCAAAATAAAAGAAAGAAATCGCTTGAATTCAAAACCACCATCACTAATGAAGATTCAGTCACGAACAGAGAAGCTGGTGTGCACAAAACAAAGTAAGCCATCTCATTAACAGGTTAGAAACATGTACAAACGTATATAATTTTTTGTTTGTGTTATTTGTAAGTAGTTCCTATAACTCTTTGCTACATTTACAGCATAATCCTCAAGTTAAATAGGTTGTAGATTTTATAATCTGTTTTAGATATGGCTATGTATAATCGTATTAGGATAATTCTAGGGCAACGTGTAGGGTGTAAGCCTCGGGCTACAGGCTAGAGTGTAAAATTGTCTTTGGGGGTATGTGGGGATAAACTGATGAATACCACCAATCCACAGCACTGGCAACAGAATGGAACTTCAAGAATGTTCACATTTATATAGACTTCATCGATAGTATTTCCATTGCTATCGCGCAAAGAAGGCATTGCCGCTGGTATATTTTACATAAGTCTAAAATCTCTTTGGATTTTCTGCCAGTTTTAGGGACAAAGTTTCGTTGGGGAAACTATAATAAGCATCTCGAATTTAGATCAGTTCTAAATTTCGAGCTTCTGTAAAAGATCGCCAATCCTGGAGATTTTGCGTTCGTTTAAATTAGGCATGCTTTTTTGGTTGTTTCTGCAACAGTGTTCTGACAGGTTTTGTGTACCAAGGCGAATCAGCTTCGTCGTTTGTTAATTTATTTGACATAAATCACACAGTTGCTGTCGATACTATTTCTTTGAATTCAAACTACATCTGGTGTACACTTACATTTTTAATTTAGAAGGATTGGAGATTGTCTCTCAGGAAGGCGTCAAGTGAATTTTTATCTGCTTTTTTAAACAGCTATATTTCGCTAAGACAACCTGGTGTTCGCTAACCCTGTATCGGTTTTGATGCTCGCTATTACCACAGGATTATTTATTTCTAAGTAGTCAAGCGTGTTTTCCCAACCATTTACTATTCGAGTGGATTCATGAACTAACTGCTCAAAATAGTTTACAGAGAATGCATTTAGCACAATTTTGGATGATATTTTATGTGTACCTCCAGATTTAAATCTGTATTTTCGCCAACATATCGATGGTAAATGAAGTCACTACCTACTGTAGTTATATGAGTTGGGTACATGTTTGAAACTAGACTTAATTTATCTTTGAACTTATCAACAATTTTATCACGTTAGTTGGGAGGTCGGTAAAAGATACAATTATTATTTTATCCCGGTTGTCAGGAAAGACCCATGCTAACTCGCAGAAACTATCTACTTGAATTTTGTTACAAGATAAACCACTTATAACTGCACACATAATCGCCAACTGTGTTTAGCCTATCCTTTCTGAACACCGTTACACGCTTCACCCAGTCCACACCACACAGCCCCTGCTACTCATGTACCTGCCTCCTGTGTGCAGTGGACTCCTGACCTGTTTAGCGGAACGTGAAACTCCATCACTGTATGGCACAAGTCGAGTAATCTACAGCCTGCACGATCACAGAACCGTCTGAGCGTCTGATTCAGACCTTTTACTTGGCTCTGTACCAGAGGTTTGCAGTCGGTCCTGTCGACTATACTGCATGGGGTGAGCTCTGATTTCATCTCGCAAGCAAGACTAGCAGCCTTTACCACTTCTGCTAGCCACTCGAAACCAGAGAGAATCTCTTCTGATCCACAGCAACACACATCATTGGTACCGACGTGAGCCACCACCTGCAGATGGCTGAACCCTGTGCTCTTCATAGCATCCGGAAGGACCATTCCACATCTGGAATGACTCCACCTGGTATGCACACTGTGCACACTAAGTGTACATTGGCTTTCTTCCCTTCCTTGGAGCCATGTCCTTAAGAGGGCCCATAATGCACCTAACATTGCAGCTCCCAACTATGAATAATCCCACCCTCTGTGAATGCCTGGATCTTGCAGGTTGAGATGTTTCCTCTGAAACAGGACAAGCGACTGCATCTGGCTGAGGGACAGTGTCAGCCACAGGCAGCACCTGGAAACTGTTCGTCAGACTAACCGGGGAGGCCTTACATGTGGCCCCTTGTGATGTCACTCGCCACCTGCCACGTCCCGAGGCGACCTCAGGTGAGAGGAAACCCCAGTTCGAGCAGTATGGGCTGGGGCCCTATTCTGTATCTTTCAGCCATTTTGGCGATCGGTTCGGTACGCTAGCGCACCGAACGGTCTTTTTTTCGAAGGAGAGTCCCAACATTATTCCTTAAGCATTTCGGAAGCGATACCGAATGGTCCTAGCAAACCGAAATGCTGTTCTCAGCTCTCCTCCCGCCAACCAATCAAAAGAAATCTTTCTCAAATCTGCGCATGTGCACTGCCGCACTACAGGCACGCTAATTTTCACAGTACCAAAAAGTGTTGTTAGAGTATGTAATACTGTACAAATTTCACTGACCACATGCCTCCATAAATGCATGATAACGAGACAATATTGACTATGTTCTGGAAACTGTCATAAATGTCACATTATGTCATTTTATTATTGTTCACATTGACGTCTTGTTTTGGATTTTACGTTTCGGATATGAGTTAGGAATGGAGTGTAGTACCACACTGTACAAATACATCTATAGAAACACCCGAAAAATCTGTCATTTTTTCTGTTTCGTATCATTCCTTAGTTGCTTCAAAATTCATGAAGCTACGTTCTGTCTATGCAACTAATTGAAGGTAGTTTGTTTATGGCCATACTCGTTTAACTTCATTTATTGGTGATGATTGCTGTACATGTTTTGCTTCTTTTATTCTTGAGGATGCTTCACAAATAAAAGAAGTGAAACGCGTATGGCAATAAAGTTCCTTCAATTAGTTGCATAGACAGAACACATCTCCACGAACCTGAAAAATTGTTTAAGAGAGTGTCAAAGAATAAGATGCATAGAATGAGGTTGTAACTCGCTCCTAGATATCCAAATGATGAAGTAGCCTACTTCCCTATTGATACATCAACGATTTGGTTCATAAAAACAAAATTTGAAACATCGCCTTTTCGAGAGCATGTGGCGAGTGCAGCTATAGAAGTTCGTTGTAGTTTATAACCTGCATCTGATGAATCAAAATGTCTCATATATGGTGGTATATTCTGAAAATATTGTAGCAGGAATCTTTCGTCTCTGTCTACTGTTGTTAATGATTTGATCGTGGATAAATACTTGTGAAAAGCTAGAGTATAAAGACGACTGCTGCTAGTTTCATTAGCAGTAATTTAAGTTGTGCTCTTAGATTCCTGTCTGACCACACTCTCGGGAATCGCTGCGTATTAAGAAAAAAATGGTGAATTATTTGTGACAAGAAAAAGTATAAATGTGACTGACAGTTTTTTGACGCACAGTAATTCCATCTTTCATTTCTTAAACATATGGAAGTCACGAAATCGGAGATACTCGTTACCGAGAAAGCGTGCTCTTACGTGTAAATAACAACTAATATTTCAGAGAAATGCTTAACTCTGACGATTAACGAAGTCTCAAAATGTGTTGCAAACACGTAGAGGGGAAAAAAAATTTCGCATCCAGCGGTATAGAAGCCTATGATCTGTTTAATTTTTTATTTTTATTTTTTGAGATAGGACCATAAAAATGTAATGTATTTTGCATTATAACCATATTGATTAGTATTTGTTGAAAGTGTATTCGAATCAGATACAGCCAAATTAAAATAGTGAGAGCTGTCAGCCTTGGCTGAGGAGTGTTTTACGTACACAAGTGGTCACACGAAAATTTGTAGGGGTCTCACACACTTCCGATGCACACTTTTACCGTAATTGTGAACGACTTTACACCAACAGTATTGCCGGGCTGATTCTTCGAAGAGCAAGCAAAATATGTACCTGGAGGCGCCGGGTATCGATCCCGGTACCTCTCACATGCTAAGCGAGCGCTCTACCATCTTTTATTTATTTATTTTTTGACGAAGTAAATAAAAACCTCTGGTGTTCTACAATAAATGATGGCCTTCTGCATAAAATACAAAAAAATATTTCTGGAAAATGTAAATAAGTATACTTTTTCGATATCAAGTTTTTGTTTTCAGCTCATGTATCATACTAATTTATTTATTTATTTACTTTTACATATTTGTTGAGATCACATAGGACGCCCTCCAGATGAAAACAATTATGTGTAATTACCACCAATAACATACAGAATTAAAAGGGAATTATACAATTTAAAGAAAACGCCCTCCTAGCAGAACAGACAAAATAACATCCGCGTCCCGCCACCTTGTGGGTAGACGCACACTGAATCCCAAGGCAGTCAGGCATGTTCCAGGCACGTCTTCACGAAGAATATTGGATCGAGCCCTGGTATTACACAATCTCAATTAAATCACCTTCTCGTACCTAGGAAACCTCAGTTGCAGGGGGATCGAAGAAGGCACTACCCAAAACGTTGGCATAGTACTGACAGTATCGCCGATGGTGCACGAGAAAAGTAAAGCGATCTTGCAAGAACATCCAAAAATCAAGAGCACTCTTATCACCTTCATGGAACAAATAAGAGATCGAGATACCTTTTATCCAGGTCACAGCGTTGGTCGTCGTACGTGGGAAGTACGTCTCATCTGGGAACAGAAGAGATTTCGGTGTAATGGCATGGGGTGCCGTACGTAAAAGAAAGGCAAGCATCCTCTGAATCAGCTGCGACACCTGTGCAGAAGATCCACACATCAGTCGATGTTCGTCCGTATCAAGCGTGTGACAGCGAGGACACAGCGGCGAACCTGTCATTTTTATGGCATGTAGACGAAGTTGTGTCATGTATTTTCCATCAACGACCAGATACCAGGTCGCACGAGCGCTCGTGTCGAGGACGATATGGTGCACAGAACGCCAAACCACGGCCCATGCGATCGTAGGATGTCGGCTTTCCACAACATTCCTAGTATGATTTTTCATCATTAGGCGGTAAATATCACGTGCGGTAGGGTTTCTGGTACTCGGCAAGTCGGCATGGACATAACTGTATTCGATGAAAAAGGTCCTGACATGTGAGAGCGAGGAAGAAATATGGGCTACTGCAAGAGGTGCCACATGGGAGGGAGGGGCCAGTTCGTCAGTCAGGCTTCCCGATAATCCGGTTCTGCGGCGGGTCCACGACTTAACCATCGTACTTACATAAAGGGCAGCTGCTTTTGCTTGGACGTTGACAAGGCCGAGGCCGCCATCTCGAGGAGGAAGTGTCAGCGTGTCGTAGCGGACTTTGAGGATAAGACCTACGCTTACAAAGTAGCCGAACGCTGCCTGAAGTCTATATGCCATCGCCTTTGGCATCGGTAAAATCTGTGCAAAATGGGGCAGTCGCGAGACTAGATGAGTGTTACCAAAATCCACCCTTTGTAGCATGTCCAATGCTCTCAGGAGGTTGCCACGAACGTTCCCACGGATAGCTTGAAGCAGGCGTTTATAGTTAAATGAGATCGTGCGTTGCATATCACGCTTGAAGGTGATCCCCAAACGTTTGAGCTTGTCCATTAACGGCAATGGAGCCACACTCTCTACTGGAAGACCTCTATCGACGGACATAGCACTAGATTTCGTCAGGTTCACACGGTTGTCCGCAGCAGTCCCGTACTGGTTGATCCATGCCAGTGCCACTCGCTCTTCATCCTCCGATAGAACCAAGAACACCACGTCATCTGCATAGGTGCGGCAGATGAAAGCATTCCCCCTCATTGCTATCCCTGTGAGCCGGCTCCTCAAACCGTGTAACAGTGGCTCAAGGGCGATGGCGAAAAACAGCATCGACAGCGGACAGCCTTGACGGACTGACCGCATGACATTAATAGGGCCCGCCACACGGCCATTGACCAGCACTCGCGACGTGGCACGTCGGAGGAGCCACAAGACGATGTGTATAAACCTGTGGGGAAAGGCCATCCGTCTGAGTACGTTTTGTAGAAAGGCATGACTCACTCTATCAAAGGCGTGGTCGAAGTCCACTGTCACTAAGGCACTGGGACGGCGGTAGGTCGTCGCCAGTGCTATGACGTCACGGTAATCGCTGAGTGCCGTCTGAATGTTACTGTCACCACCAAAGCACGTTTGATCCAGAGAGATGACTTGAGGAATGAAGCGCCGAAGGCGAGCGGCAAGAATCCGGGTAAAAATCTTGAAGTCACAATTTAACATGGTCGGCCGATAATGCCCAACTCCCCGACCTCCCGATGGCTTTGGGACCGGGATAAGCAATCCTTCTACGAATTCGGGTGGGAGGGGAAGGTCAGGGTTCATCAGTGCTTCGTACATCGCAGTCCAGCGTGAGCCCATAATGTCGTGGAATGTGCGGTAAAACTCCAGCGGGAACCCATCTGGACCTGGGGCTTTATTCGCCGCACCCTTATGAAGAGCATTGGTGACGTCATCAGACGTAATTGCTGCTGTGAGAATCTCCGCAGCAGCCTCATCCAGGGAACCCGTCAAGGAACGGAGGACATCAGTCGTTACCGATATGTTCTGGACCTTAGCTGCATAGAAGTGGTTGTAGTGATCCACAAAGGCTTTTACGATGTCATTCTGGGACGTCAATCGAAGACCATCTGGCATGTCGAGGGTGTTAACCAGTTTTCTCCGAGACCGCTGCTTCTCTCGGATAATATGATGCATGGACGGGGGCTCTCCTAGTACGCAATCGTGACATCTTGTGAGTACTATTGTGCCTTCAAGGCGGTGACACATAAGAGAAATGATCTTCGCCTTAATACGTTGAATTTCAACCTGTCATTGAACAGAGGGGGCATGGTTGAGAGTTCCAGGAGAATTGTGAAATAGTATTCCATGGTATGTCGGTGCCACAGCATTTTGTCGCGATCGTAATTCATCATCGAACGACGTAAAACAGGCTTGGTGCATTCGAGCCACCACCGGAGTGTTGAAGGATACGCTGGAAGGCGCTCACACAGTTGTTCCACGTCGTTTCTATGACCTGCCTGCATTCCGGGTCCTTGAGATGGGCGACCTTCAGCTTCCACAGGCCTCGACCGCGCCACACCTTCTGCCTGTGGAGCGAAACAGTGCAAATGTAGGCGATATGGTCGGAAAAGGCGGTAGGCCATAACTCAGCGTCGAGCGTGGCAGTTACGAGTCCTTGGGAAACGTAGACACGGTCAAGACGACTTGCTGAATGGCTGGTGAAGTACTTATATCCAGGCCGGACACCATGGACGCGGTCTCAAGTACTGGTGACGTTCAGTTCATGCACGAGCAGCTTGAGTTCCTGGCATGTGGTGAAACGGGGATGTTGGTCGTTCTGGGCTAACACATAATTGAAGTCGCTGCCAAGAATAATATGGTCGTATCGGCCTACAAACAAAGGAACGACCTGTTCTGAATAGAATCGCGACCGTTTCCGTCACTTGGCCGTGCCCGAGGGAGCCTAAACATTGATGACTCGCACACCGTGTAAAGTCACAGCAAGACCTCTAGCTGATGGTAGTTAAATCACGTCGTCTACTTCAATGCCTTCCTTTAAAAGAATAGCTGTCTCACTGCCTCCGTCAGCAAATGGCGTGAGGTAGGACACATAGCCATAGATATTAGGAAACGTGGCTAGGCGAACTTCCTGCAATAGGGCAACATCGAGGTCAGACGACCTCAACATTTCATGGAGCAATTGTAGTTTGAAAGGGGTGCCAATGGTGTTGACACTGATGGAGCCAATCCTGTAAACTTGTCGTGGAATTGGGACGACTGGGACGCTCATGGAGGCACGAAGAGCAGCAGCGAACAGGAATGTTGTCCCAGTAGGCTGCACATCCCCATCCAGCAACCCTGTCGATTAGCAGTCGTGGGTTGGAGCAGCAGCATACGCTGCTGTCTCAACGGTGGGTGTTTCGTCGTCTACATCGTCAGACCACGCAAAGGTGCGTGGATTGTGTGCGTGTGGTGGAGTACCTGTGGAGGCCGAAGGTGGCGTCACGTCGGCGGTGGAAGAGTGGTGCTGGCTCAGCTGCTGTTCAAAGTCCATAGATAGAGCGTCTGGTGTATGCAAAGATGGTTGTACCACCAACGGGGTGCAGACTGGTGCTTCCACCACGGAATCGTCCATCGGGGCAGCATCTTGATAGGTGTGATCCTCATCGTCTTGAGACTGCGTCCTTCAGGTGTCAGACCGGGTGATCCGCCGTTTCTGACGTCTCTTGGGCGACCGTTGCTTTGCACGTGATCTTTAGTGTCCGAAGACGCCTGAGGATCCGGATGTTCGGGCACAAAAGCATCGGTAGGCACAACCGTGGAGTCATGGGCCGTCCCCTGTCCTCCGAGATTGCTCACCAATGCAAATGTCGGGAGGAGGAGGCAAAGGCGCCGGTCCTTCCGCAACAGCCTGATGCATTACCGGAGACGACGATGTGGCAGTAGTAGGAGCCAGTGGTGATCGCGGTCGGAGGTCGTTATGGAGAACTTCGACAAACGTCAGCGGAAGCATCGTCGGAGCGGTGGTGGCCGGCAGGTCCGCAGGCGGTAACTGTGTGATTCTGCGTTGCAGACAGCTGGAACGGAGGTGTCCTTTGCCACATCCCGAGCATGTCTTCGGCTGCCCATCATAAATAATAATTGCACTGCAGCCACCAATAAATAAGTAGAACGGCACATGTTTGGTTAGCTCTATGCGGATATGTCGTACTCCATTGAGAACCGGGTAAATAGCGAACTTAACACACTTTTCAGTTGTATGACTGATCACCTTTCCATATGGGCGGAATGCAGATACCACTACCTCTGAAGGCACCTCGAAAGGGAGTTCAAATACACGTGTCGTCCGCAGTCCAAGTCCCGCATGTTCCACAGTTACGTCACTGATGTGTCTATCAGAGTGACGGAATTTAGAGACCACTTCGAGTTGCACTTAGAATTTTGTCACATATGTCTTCGTTAACCAATTTCACGTATATCACACTGCTCACTCACAGGTGGATGCCAACAAGATCGTTGCCTTCAATCTTGACTTCATCTTTGATAAACTGTTCGATTTTCAGTGCTTTTGGTCGGGCGTATTCATGTGCAAAGCTAATCTTCAGTGTCGATTTTCTGTGGGCATAAGCCATTCTCTGTCGAAGGAAATATAGCGCGTTAAGACGGCAGAGTCACGTAAACAATTCCGCGAATGAGCTGCGCGACGAGGACGTAAATAAGACGTCCGTGCCGTCAGCGTGCCGAAAAGCGACTGATAAGGCAGTTCGTCGCCTTACCAACTTCGCTACTACAGCTCGCATGCTATCAGGCTTCATAATATTCCATTGCATTGTTACTTTAAAGTTTTAAACACGTTTAGATAATTAATAAGTAAACCATTTGTGGAAAAATGTACATGAAGTCACTAGTAATTTCAGCTAACTCTCATGTGATATACGTAAGCAGAGCCATCCATTTGAAATTTAATTATTTTTAAACTCTTAATTACGTAAAAATAACAGGTATTTTTTGAGAATCTTTACCGAAATACCTTTTTGTGCCATAATTATACACAGTAACAACAATACAAACCACATTTCTAACAAAGGAAAATAATCTATTATGAACTCACTCTCCACCTGGACGCATCCTGGTGATTCTTCAGTAATGAAGTCACTAAATCCGAAACTAAATTCGCAAAATACGTTTAAAGTAACAAATTCTATGCGTAAATAAACCACACCAAACCGAACGAGAGGACCATACTGAAACTCAGAACCTCCCAATACAGTTGTCAAAAAATCGGCTGTAGGACCAATCGGAAACAGGTCTCTGAAGCTCATTGAATCAGAACTTCGGATAAAAAACCGATATTGACGTCACTACCGATGCTATCCTAGTGCACCGATCGGTATGAAAAATACAGAATAGGGCTCCTGGCCGCTGGTGCGGAACTATCAGCGGACTCTGACATGCTGGACGTCCGTTGGATCCCCACAGCTGGCCCACAACAGTGATGCCAATCCACTGCAGTTTAAACCTGTGTAACCGAAGCCATCATAGCCTGGAGCTGAGAGCAAAGTGTCACCAACTCGGCTCGCATTCAAAAAAAGCAATCACAGTCGCTGGCCGGTGTGGCCGTGCGGTTCTAGGCCCTTCAGTCTGGAAACGCGTGACTGCTACGGTCGCAGGTTCGAATCCTGCCTCGGGCATGGATGTGTGTGATGTCCTTAGGTTAGTTAGGTTTAAGTAGTTCTAAGTTCTAGGGGACTGATGGCCACAAATGTTAAGTCCCATAGTGCTCAGAGCCATTTGAGCCATTTTTAGCCAATCACAGTCCCTATCCATACTAAAGACTGGAGAACTACTCTGCACAGACAAACAAAGGACTATCGATATGCGCTATGGAACTCTATTGTAGACACTGACGAAAACGCAAGAACTGTGTGTAATAAATTAGATTAACATACAGAGATTCAAAAACTGAACTGCCAAAGCACTCAGGTGAGACTAAACAATTTGCTACTCACTAAGAACTTGTAATAGGTCAGAAAATCGGTTTACTTTCCGACACAAACGAAAACGTGAGAACCGTGTCTATTAAATATTAAGTTAACAAACAGACACTCAAGAAACTAAACTACCAGAACACACAGATGAAACTATGCAATTTGCTCCTGGCTGGGAACTCGTAAAATGTCACGGTTACTTCCCTGTTGCTGTTTGTGTCGATATAAATGATTTAGGAGACAATCTCAACAACCGTCTTAGACTGTTTGCGGATGATGGTGTCGTTTATCGTCTAGTAAAGTCATCAGAAGATCAAAACAAACTATAAAAAAATTTAGAAAGGATATCTGTAGGATGCGAAAATTGGCAGTTGACCCTAAATAATGAAAAGTGTGAGATCATCCAAATGAGTGCTTAAAGGAAACTGTTAAAGTTTGGTTACACGATAAATCAGTCAATCTAAAGGCCGTAAATTCAACGAAATATCTAGAAATTACACAGAAAATGTTGTGGGAAAGGCGAACCAAAGATAGCGTTTTATTCACGGAACACTTAGAAGATGCAATAGATCTACTGAGGAGACTGCCTACACTATCCTTGTCCGTCCTCTTTTGGAGAACTGCTGCGTGGTGTGGGATCCTTATCAGATAGGGTTAATGGAGTACATCGAGAAAGTTCAAAGAAGAGCAGCACGTTTTGTATTATCGAGAAATAGGGGAGAAAGTGTCACTGACATGATATAGGATTTGGAATGGACATCGTTAAAGTAAAGGCGTTTTCCGTTGCGGCGGAATCTTCTCACGAATTTTCAGTTACCAACTTTCTCCTCCGAATGCGAAAATATTTTGTTTGTTGACACCGAGCTACATACGGAGAAATGATCATCATAATAAAATAAGGGAAATCAGAGCTCGCACAGAAAGATATAGATGTGCCTTTTTTTTTCGGCGCGCCTTTAGAGATTGGAATAACAGAGAATTATTGTGAAGGTGGTTTGATAAACCCTCTGCCAGGCACTTAAGCGTGATTAGCAGATTATCGCTGTAGATGTAGATGTAATTGCTGCGAGTCCTGACTCCCAATGACAACGTCAGACACCTTGAATTTTGGCAGAGTTGCAGTAGCTCATGGAAGAGGAAGGGTTTTGTGTGAAACTCATCTTCCGTGATGAAGCAAATATTTTAGTGAGTGGTACAGTGGACAGACAGAATGTGTGACTGGGACAGAGAAACCCCAAGCTGTCGTCCAGCACATTCAAAATTTAGCAAATGTTAATGCATTCTGTGCAGTCTTGCAGTTTATTGTCCCTTTTTCCTTCTGTGGAAAGACCATTACAGGACAAGTGTATTTAAACACGCTGGAAAATTGGCTCAGTTGATAACTGGAGACTGACAGTGTGGACTTCATCCACTAACAGTATGGTGCTCCACTCCACTTCCATCATGATGTCCTTTGATTCTTAAGAATAAAATAGAGAAACCGATAGATCGGTCATGGTAGGCTTGATGATCGGCAATTCATGTCATGGCCTCCACACTCTCACGACCTAACAGCAGGCGATTTTTTTTGTGTGAGTTTATGCGAAAGATTGAGTATTTACGCCTCAGCCCACCAGAACTTTGAGCTCGAATCAGCAGTGCTTTTTAACAGATAGATAGGTAAAGCCTGTGTTGAACGTGGGAAGAATTTGATATCGGTTTGATATCTGCAGAATGACGGGGAAGGTGTGGGGGGGGGGGGGGGCACATAAGGAGCACTTTTAATATGCCGTAAAAAATTGTTTTGAGTTTTTTCTATGACTGTGCAAAGCCATCTCACAATATGTCAAATAACACTACAACAGCAAATCTGTGAAATCGCTTCAATCATTTATAGTAACTTTGTATTTATATAGGATTTCTTTCTTATTTTAGTGTGAGAAATCCACCCTAAAAACTTGTAAAATTGTTTCTGGAACCTTCTTGTAACACTTTTGCTATTACTTGTTATGCTGAAGAAGATAGTAACGCTTTCTTCTCAAGTATCGAATGTTGGTTGTGATGACAGGCAGCTCAGTAGCCTAGTCCAAGGTCTTCATTAGACAGGAAAGGATTAAGTTTATTAACGTTAATACTAAACCTTTCTGACAGACTGGCCTGTAGTGCAGCCTGATGTCTGCATTACGGAGGTAGATAGAGTGCACACAAGGTAACTTGGTCCATAGCTGTGCAGGGGAGAGGACAGAAGAGGAGGTGGGGCCTCGGTTGTGAACAAAGTTTAATGCCGTTGCATATAATCATATGTGCCACATTGGGAAGGACTCTGCCCATACCAGTGCACTCATGGTAGTGAAGACCATAGTGACATGCTATGTAGTGAAGAGAGAACGCTCAAAGTGTGCAAGAAGGGCTGGGAGAATGGTGATGGGTAGGGAGCCGCCGTCCGTTCGGAACAACGTGAGGATGGAACCACCTGGCGCCCACGACGATAATGCGCTTCTAAGCAGGTGCCAAGTCATTTTGCACGGGCTGTGACAATTTCATTCGCCATACTCTAACCTCTGCTGTTTTACGCTACAAATTTATAGTTTTATTTTTTGTGGCTATAAAGACCATTATGGAACTGTTTATTATATTTTTGACTACTGACAATGATTGACAGCTGCTCTGCCATCGCTTTACGGTATCCGCCCTTCGGAAGAGACTGCACAACAGTAGCCATTCTAGCAGACGAAGAAAGCTGCTTGTTATATCTTCAGGTGGCACTTTTAGTAATTTTTGGACCTGTAGCTGCCTTTTCTTACTTCGTAACTGACAATCTGCCAAACTTTATTCTCGTGACTTACATGACCTTTATAACAATAAACAAGTTTTCCACTACTAAATGATTGTTTGTGTATGTTTAACAAGTAGTATGGACTACTGTAGATGACTGGGGTTCAATTGCGCATTGGTGTTATGATTTTTTCCCGTTTATCTCTTCTTTCACCTCTGGCAACGAATTTTTACGTGAGAGATTTCAAGTTACACCATGTTACGGAGTCCACGTTAAACTGAATAAACCATTTAACTGGATAAAGCATTTCTAAGTTTAGGTTTTTGTACCCGCTGGTTCTTTACGGTATTCATTGACTGTTTAATAGCCAGTCTCCTTTGTAGATGCCCGCTTTAGCCACTTTACAAAGCGGAACTAGTTTCTTTCTCAATTTAGGTCTTCCATTTTTTCGAAAGTTGCAGTGTCTAGTTTCAAAATCTCTTTTGCCATAGTATTCCAGTGTTACTGGCAATGTTATGGAGTGTATTTCTTATTTAAGTTGCGTCCTCAAACTGAGCACTTCAATCGTTAACTTTCTTATATATCGAAAAATCCGGGCGTTTCACATCAAATGCAGTAATGAAACTATTGCAACAGATGACGACTTGAGGGCAATCAGAAGTTACGTGGATCCATTAAGTATGTGGTGCAGTGTCTGAAAATTTGCTTAATTCTTTCAACACCTCATTACGAAATCCATTTTATATATTACCACTACAAAGAGCGACAATACCGTGAGCAAACGGCAAAGACTACAGAGACATTTATCGGTTTGTGCTTAACGACCATGACATCATAAATATTACCCAATTAGCAACAGCACCGCATCTCAACGCCAGTCTGAGACGAAGAGCAGATGCTTGCTGTGATCCTAGACTAGAAATAACACTGGAGTGAGCAGTGCGTTCCGCACATTTTTTCAACATTAAATAGGGATTGTCGATTGAGTCTGGGATAACGCTGTTTGTACGAGTATATACTTTCCATAGAGTTTGAAACTTTAATATAATATTGCTGTTGCGGCATCGGTTTCAGGCAAGGCACAGCAGCCAGCAAAGAGATTCGTAGGACAACCACCTGCGTAATTTCGCTGTTTGGCTGTGCAATAATACTGGCGCAGTGTTCTGCAAAGTAGTGGTCCACTTCAGCCGTGGGTTGGATTGCTACACGCTATAACATAAAGCAACGTTTCACAGTACTAGTAACTGAGCTACTATCACAGCACATCGGTCTAGGACAAGTATACACTAAGGTTCAAATGGTTCAAATGGCTCTGAGCACTATGGGACTTAACATCTGAGGTCATCAGTCCCCTAGAACTTAGAACTACTTAAACGTAACTAACCTAAGGACATCACACACATGCATGCCCGAGGCAGGATTCGAACCTGCGACCGTAGCAGTCGTGCGGTTCCGGACTGAAGCGCCTAGAACCGCTCGGCCACCGCGGTCGGCTACACTAAGGTGACAAAAGGCATGGGATAGCGACATGCACATATACAGATGGTGGCAGTATAGCGTACACAAGGTACAAAACGCCAGTGAACTGTCGGTGCTGTCATTTTTGCTCGAGTGATTCATGCGAAAAGTTTCCGACGTGATTACGCCCGAACGACAAGGATTAACAGCCATCGAATGCGGACTGGTAGCTGGACCTAGGCGTATGGGATATTCTATTTCGGCAGTCGTTAAGGAATTCATTATTCCAAGTCCACAATGCCAAGAATGTGCCGAGAATACAAAATTTCAGGCATTATCTCTGGCCACAAACATCTAGCCGACGGCCAGCAGTGTTTGCGTTAAGTTGTCAATGTTAAGAGAGAAGTAACACAGTGTGAAATAACCTCATAAATCGATGTGGGACGAGCGACGAACGTATCCATTAGTGCAGGGCGGTGAAATCTGGCGTTAAGGGGCTATGGCAGCAGACGGACGACGAGAGTGCCTTTGGTAACAGCGCGACATCGTCTGCAGCGCTTCTTCTGGGCTGGTGACCATATCGTTTGGACACTAGATGACTGGACAACCGTGGCCTGGCCAGATGAGTCCCGACTTAGTTGGTAAGAGGTGATAATGGGATTCGAGTGTGGCGGAGACCCCACGAAACCATGAACCCAAGTTGTCAACAAGGCATGTGGAAGGTGGTGGTGGCTCCATAATTGTGTGGGCTGTGTTTACATGTGATGGACCGGTCCTCTGGTCCTACTCAACCCATCATTGACTGGAAATGATTATGTTCACCTACTTGGAGACAATATGCAACCATTCATGGACTTCACGTTTCCAAACAATGGAGTTCCAGAATAAAATTGTCACTCTTCATCGGAGGGTGCGCTAGTATGAAACTTCCTGGCTGATTCAAACTGTGTGTCGGACCGAGTCTCGAACTCGGGACCTTAGCCTTTCGCGAAAAAGTTCGAGAGAAGGCCGACCTATTTATTATAATATTGAGTATATTGCTGACACTGGTTTGGAAGTTCTCTCTCTGATATTTGACAGTGTGAGTTATAATTTAACAGTAACTCACATGTTAGGGGCTACTCTGTATGTAACTAGCGAATATATTCAGAATTATTTTAGTCACAAAGGAAATGGTCAAAAGATATATACTGAACCAGATGTGTGTCACATGCTATAATTAGTTAGAAATGCTTTTATTTATCTGAAAGAGTATAAGTTACGATTGACCTCATTATTGCAGCGTCCATTACTGCATTCTTTCCTTAGACTTGTCACACATTATGATGTTCTTTTCTGTACAATGTACAACCTAGAAGACCAATAAAACAACTATAGAATACAGACAGGAATCTTTTCAGTTGATTGATTTTGAAGCAGCTTACTGTTTACATCGTATATTCACCAGGTATTTAAAAATATAGAATGATCAATATTAATTTGAGGTGGCGTAACAATGTGTTTGCATTGTATAAGTGTTTTCATTTATTGTGCCATATTGGTTGGATTTTGAGTCAATGTTCTAAATTTGTTGTTATGTGTGCTAGATTTTTTAGAACTGTTGATCAAAGACTTTGGCCATCTGCAGCAATCATTCATAACGACGAGTTCCATCTTTGTATTCACACACATTAAAGTCAACTGAAATCCCCAGCATGGGAAATGTTCATTTATTTTGCCGGTGGTGAACCTCAAAAGAGACTTTGTAGGCGTTTGACACTTTTCCTCTTGATAATCTGTGCTAAGTTACATCTACTTGATATATGGTAAGCTTTGCTGTTTTAAACTGGAACATACTTATCGTACTGTATTCTGTAACATGAAGAAATAGTTATGTGTTTTATTCAAAATCAAAACGTTTATGAAATATTTTGCTCTTCTTTAATTTTTTTCATAATGGAGAAGAACATCAGGGTGTGTGGGAGGGGGTGGGGGTTGGGGAGGGGATGGGGCGGGGATATGAAATATAATGATCACATACGTTCAGTCGTAGGTAATCCTGCCTGGTATTCCATCAATTTCTGCAGATCATTATTACAGTTTTTATAGGTTACATGTGTTGATCTGGTGGTTTCGTTGACTTCAATGCTAGTAAAGGAATCCATGGAAATGAATATCAACAACGGACTCATAGACAGGGATGGTGAAGCCAACTGATTTCCGCTTGGCATCCAATACTAGATGCAATATATCAGAGCACTCTCAGGTGAGATAACATCCAGACAGAAGGTGAGGGGGAATATGATTGATGAAACGGGGTCTCAAGCATGACCCCTCCCACTTCACTTACCTCATGGCACTCGTAGAAGCTGGACCAGTCTCCGGCAACATCTATACGAAGAGCATACAAATGGAACATCGTCACCCAGAACAACCAGTGTGAACCACATGACAGGTACTTTGTCCATTGACCATACTGTTCACGTTGCTAACGCCTGCTGTTTGTGCCTAAAAGAAAAAAAAAACGCGTTCACGTTGTTAAAACAGAGTTTTAACATTTTAAATTGACTCTTGTGACGTAGCACGTAAATTTCGCTGGTAAGCTTGACGAGGTACTCTTGTAATTGATACAGTCAGTCTTATATTGAACCGAAACTGTTCATTATTTAAAATAAAAATTGAAGCACTCAAGACGGAAAATTAAAAAATTGTTTTACATCCAGTGATTGTACATTTTCTCCGCGGAAATTAAGTCAGTTTTTGCAAAGCACGTGTTCTTCTTTCACACACGATCAAAATTGACAGGAAAGGCTGAAAGAGGAAGAGTACTCAGAGTGCTTCCCCTCAGAGCAACATGAAGATGATGGTGCCTAATAATCAATAAGAAATACTTGCAAATGCTAGTACAAATGGGGGCCTCAACAACTGGGCTAAAATATGATCCTCTTAGGAGTAACCATGCGATACAACAGCTGTATCTGCTCGCGATGAACTTCACCAGAACCTCCTACCGACTTCTGTAACTCGAAGTCTCGGGCTTTGGAGTGATGAGCTACTGCCTGCCAACACAATCCACTTCTACAGTGCTACATACAGATGCCACGGATTCGGTATCGTAACCAAACATAGTGATTAGGTGGTAATTTTGCAAGTGTGCTTGCCATTAGGCCGTCCAGACACGTGAGAGAGACAGAATCAACTGCTGCTATATTGACACTCAATTAGATTTATCATCTTTCTTTCGTTGTAGTATAAAGAGTCGCAATTTTTTGTTGGTTTTACGATTTTTCTATTTTCCTTTTATGTGAGGATCCATACAACTTTCATTACATTTGTAGAGCTTTTTACGCATCTGTTATTATTATCTATTATTTTTTGCATGTTTAATACATTTAAGCAAGACTTTTGTAAGGCTTATACTTGATATTATTATCTGGGTAGATTTAGCACAATACTCTCTTTTTCTGACAAGGAGTTGTAATTCTCTTTTTTATCTAAAAGTCGCTTCTTCTATTCTTTCTGATATTGCCATTTTTTGGCAGGCAAACAGTATCTGAGTGTTGCATCACTGCTTCAAGATAAATTCTGAATTTTGTATAAATACTTTGAGTTTCAAATATAGCAGACCAATCTGAATCAATTTGGATTTGTTTCAAGTTAATCTATTTACAGTTAATCTCGCTGAAATATTTCCAGTGACATTACAATTGGGTGATTTCGTGACATTGACTACGTAGAAGACCTTTCTGCCTATAGTTACGAGAAAATGTACGTTAGAATCATAAACAACTGTAACGTTAAACTTTGATGGACATACATTATTTAGAACCATTTGAATTTTTCCGAATATATTTAAAATTTGTCTGATGGATGTTGTATGGAGTGGCTATCTTTGAATTTAATTCTCAAATTTTTATCATTACAGTGTAAAAATCATTTTTAATACTTGATGGCGTGATGTTTTCTACACTTGTAACGTTTATATTATATGTGGTGGATTATTTACTACCAAATAGGACTAGCAAGACAAAACCAACACCCTGATAAACTGAAATTTTCAGAAAAACCTGGATTTATTCAGTTATTATGAAACCAGTCTTCAGGAAGAAACATTACCAAAATATTTTGTAAATCATGTGTTATTGATATTTCAAAGTCCTTTATTTTATTATAAAGAGAAGAATTTACATTAAACGAGTTTTTTCATTTTACAAGGAATATCTAGATCATTTATCTTTAGTTGAAACGCTGACCATTTCTGTTGAGCTAATAAACTAATATTCTAGAAACCACAAGTGTCTGTAGTCACTAAATACCAGTTTTTGTTTGTTCCCAGATGAAATGTAGACCATTTTGATTAACCTTTTAGGCACAATAGTATCAATACAATGTATGCAGTGAGTGGAGAAACGAAGTTCCGTAGTGGGTGGATACCGTAGGTAGTCCCATAAATGAGGAAGTCGCTGCTCAGGAAAAGTCACTGTTCACTGTTTTGAAGGCAGTCCAATACTTATACGGGGGGTCAATAAACTGGAGTAGAGATTCACAGAGTGAATCGAAAACCAAATCAGAGACAAATATGAAGCCAAATGCAATGTAAGCCAAAATCCATAATACCAGTTTCAATGCCCGTGATGATTAACAGTAAGAGAGCGCTGGCGGAAGGACATTCCATTATTGGAAGCTTCATTCAGTTCACTGTAGTGAGTGTCAATGAGCTGCACCCATATATTTATTTGTCTTTTGTCAGAGGATATGACTAATTTAACTCGCATAGTGCGCCTCACATGCACAGGGTCGATAGTCGTCGATCTAGACACTTTTAATATCTGAGACTAGAAGTAAGAGCAGCAAAGTATTAAACTCGTCCTGCCTTCAGTAGATCATAAGTGGACAGAACTATGCTGGTTACGGATGAGGGAGCCGGCCGAAGTGGCCGTGCGGTTCTAGGCGCTACAGTCTGGAACCGGGCGACCGCTACTGTCGCAGGTTCGAATCCTGCCTCGGGCATGGATGTGTGTGATGTCCTTAGGTTAGTTAGGTTTAATTATTTCTGAGTTCTAGGCGACTGATGACCTCCGAAGTTAAGTCGCATAGTGCTCAGAGCCATTTTTTACGGATGTGGGGGAGGAACGCTGCCGACCTCCTGGTTTATTGCCTCCTATATGTTGGTATAAGATCCACACAGTTACAATGAAAGTATACGTGTAGGCAGCAGCTCGTTTGCGGGGTGCGAGACACTACGAGGGGTCGCACTCAACGAGGTTGCTGCAGGACATGGCATAGATGGCGGACATAGTTCTGTCTCCTTTCGCACCCACCTACACCTGTGAAAGCCTTTAAATGTTGCTGTAGCTCGCTGCGAGTTGGCAGATTGTAGAGCTGCTGAAGCAAGTGCACACGTATAAGCAGAGGTGAGGTAAGCCTACAGCAGCTGGCGGGATCACGGTAGTTCTGTTATCTGGTGTGTTTGGTCCCCACAGCGGCATAAGTGGGGATAGATTCTGTGTTGCCTGACTATGGTGAATCAGCTGATCCTATCCAGCAAAATCTTGGAAAAACTTGTACCTCGATGACCAGTGCCGAAGATCTGCGTAGACGCTGAGGTTTAGGGAAATGTGTGAGCCCAGAATGAGAGCTTGCATGGTAACAGGGGTGTACGTTCTGGGGATTTGGTCTTGCTGTGTTGGATCCAGAAGGACAAGCAATGTACGCGTATATATCCTTGCAGGATTTAACTGGCCTACGACCCTTATTGAGGTGGAGCAGTATATAAGGATGAAGCTGCTGAGTGACGTTGATAACGTAGTTCCCATAATTTGCTCTATGACTAATTGCTCCACCTCTGAATTCGATGTTATGTAAAATATATTGGTGATCAGAAGTAGCATGTATGCTGTTACTTGTCACAACAACTTAAACGTGAACGAAATTTTCTCTCTACAGCGGAGTGTGCGCTGATATGGAACTTCCTGGAAGATTAAAACGGTGTGCCGGAACGAGACTCGAACTCGGGACCTTTGCCTTTCGCGGGCAAGTGCTCTTCCAACTGAGCTACCCAAGCACGACTCACACCCCGTCCTCACAGCTTTAATTCCGCCAGTAGCTCGTCCGGCACACCGTTTTAATCTGCCAGGAAGTTTCATATCAGCGCACACCCCGCTGTAGAATGAAAATTTCATTCTAGAAACGTCCCCCAGGCTGTGGATAAGCCATGTCTCCGCAAAATCCTTTTTTCCAGGAGTGCTAGTTCTGCAAGGTTCGCGGGAGAGCTTCTGTGAAGTTTGGAAGGTAGGAGACGAGGTACTGGCGGAATTAAAGCTGTGAGGACGGGACGTGAGTCGTGCTTGGGTAGCTCAGTTGGTAGAGCACTTGCCCGCGAAAGGCAAAGGTCCAGCGTTCGAGTCTCGGTCCGGCACACCGGTTTAATCTGCCAGGAAGTTTCAACTTAAACGTGGATATCACAAACTGAGGACCATTATAGGGCGCAACGGTCTGTGGTATACTCTCTATTGTGAAAATGATAATCAGTGTTCGGATCATGGGTGTTGCTGACGTGTTTGACATCTATGCTACATAGGAAAAATTTTAGAGTCCATCCACAAATGATAACAACTTACCTATCTGCCATCAAAATACAAGTGCTCCCTCTCCAAAGAGTGCTCAGGTTTAGGCCAAGGCGAGAAACATTGCTACAGAATCTACTCGATTTGGTTACAAACACGAGAGGCCCGAACAGAGTATTCAGTTGCAGAAGCAATTCCCGGCCGGTAAACACAGCATTATTCCGTAGTGCAATATGTACAGCAACAGGAGTATCTGGGTGTGTAATGAGTGTGGGATCTGAACGTGGCATTGTTCTCCTTTGGCTGATAACAGTATGACACCATCTATAAGGTTCAGACAGTTGCTCTAAAAGGAGAATATCCACTATGACGGGTGTGTTACTTTTGGTATATGCGCTCGCCAACCCTGCTGTACCGATGACAACCCTCTGTATCGCTAAGGGAAAAAGCTATGGCTTCATATTTGTCACAATCACTCTTCAACCTATTCAACTGTCAGATGACACAGTGTGTAATGTTTCAGTCATGGGCTACTAGTGGATGTTACAGCAGTAGTTCACTAATTGTAGGGCCACTATTTCAGCAATTGTCCCATTTTTTTCTGGCACATGAGAACCACAGAGAACGGTTAGTGGTTTATGGTTCATGATCAGGTGAAAATGTGTGCTATCATGTTATAGAAATACACATAATATTTCCTAACTCTGTAAATGATTGCTAGCCCACCTTTTCTATTTGCGAGTAGTAACATTGGTTTGCTGTGGGGCATATACCGGGTGATTATAATTAAACTTTCCCTATTTAACACGTCATATCACGGCAACTAATTACCAGACGAGTACTAAACTTTGTAGCATTAATGTCAAGGACAAGGGGAAGAGAAACAACACAGAATCAATTCAGTTGAAATACCTTTAATGTTCCGTTACTGTACATCATACCAGTACACACCGGTACCATTACTGCTACAAAAGGGGCTCATATGGCGCCCATCACAGTCCAGAAGAGTCTGAAAGAGCAGGACTGCATTCTGCATGGCAGGTATGCTGGCTACCTCTCTTGATATTCTGCGCTTTAGATCAGCACATGTATGAATGTTCCCCTTCGAAGCCCTGCCCTTCAGGTAGCCCCACAACTAGAAATCTCAGGGAGTGAAATCAGGTGATCGTGCCGGCCAAGCATTTGGAAATGATCGGCTGATTATTTCCAAAAGTGTTTCGGAGAAACATCTTGCACGAGTTCAATGCGTCACTCTCCTGTAGGACGGGTATGAAATGCTGGCGAAACAGATCTCTGTAGCGCTAGCCAGTCACACTGCACGTCTTTGGGCCTTGAGCGCCAAACTGTTCAATAAAGAATGGGCCAATGATAAACGTAAACGTGAAGCTACACGTTACGGTGACACGTTCACCATACAGAGGAACTTCGTGCACAGTGCTCCCCATACTCGGCAATTCTGTGTATTCACCTCGCCCGTCAGACAAAAATTAGCATCGTATGTCCATAGGATGATCCAGGACCAGCTCTCGTCAACTTCAGTCCTAGCGAGAAAGTGGAGAGCGAAGTCGACACCTCGTGCGACCTGTGGTGCAAGCTGCTGTACGATATGAAACTTGTACGAATACCATTTGAGAATGGTTCGAAGCACTTTCCGTGCAGTGGACCACGAGATGTTCAACTGTGTTGACACAGCACGCGCACTGGCGCACTGGCGGTCGGGAATTGCGCGCAGCGTTGTCTGCCATAGGAACAGTTGGTTGTTGTTGGTTGGTTTGGGGAAGGAGACCAGACAGCGTGGTCATCGGTCTCATCGGATTAGGGAAGGATGGGGAAGGAAGTCGGCCGTGCCCTTTCAGAGGAACCATCCCGGCATTTGCCTGGAGTGATTTAGGGAAATCACGGAAAACCTAAATCAGGATGGCCGGACGCGGGATTGAACCGTCGTCCTTCCGAATGCGAGTCCAGTGTCTAACCACTGCGCCACCTCGCTCGGTATAGGAACAGTGATTTCATCAACCATGTGTGGCGCAACCGGTAGTCGGCCTCTTTCCGGAGCGACACCCATTTCCCTAGTTGTTTCAAAGTTCTTCCTCATGCTCCGCACAGCAGGTGGAGGAAGAGGACCCTTCCCCAATCCTTTCAGCCGGCGATATTCTCGGAGTGCAGCTGCAGCGTTACTGTTGTTTTCGTAACAGTGCTTCACCAATAATGCCCTGCTCCTTTTGTGCAAACTCATGTTGACACGTCAACAAGTGCACTGCAACTGGTCAGGTGTGTGAGACTAAGAATCATGATAACCGATCACGGCACCTTGTGCCCATAGTTGGAACTGGACGGTGGTGCTCTGACGCATGGAAATCATGCACCCCATTCTCTGGACATCAATGCTACAAAGTTTGGTACTCGAACGGTAGTTAGTATCCGTGTTATAATTTGTTAAATAGGGAAATTTTAACTATAACCACCCGGAATACTGCAAATGTTGTTGGCTGCTCTATGCTATCTCTTTGTTTGTGTGGTATGGTAGCACGTATCTCGGACTGTGATATATCAGTTGCACGTTGTCTGGCGTGGATATAGCTTTGACCACAATAGCTCTAAGGCACTTTTTTAGTTGGAGAATGCCCCCCCGTCATGCACCAGACCACACCAATGGCTTGCCTTGTGGAGGACCTTGGTTAAGGGCTGCACTATGTAAGTTGTCTGAGTTATTCATTTGTTGTAATAGTATATACCTTACCTATAAAGCAATGTACTTTTAAATTTCTTAGCACTGTTAGTTTACTGATGATATGTACAACCTACACCATGAGTTTGAGTCCATTCTTATTTAAAATGTGATCTAAATGATGTTTGCTTGGATTGAAGAAGCTGCGCTTATCGAGTCAGTAGTGCAGCCCATTTCATTGGAAGTGAACAAACATAATTTGACGGTAGTTATATACTTTTATGGGGTGAGTCACTTACAATGGTATCAAACACATAGTTTCTGAAATATGGTATACCTTGGATCAAACGCTCAAAACATCAGTGGAATATTGGAGGATAAAGATTCGTATAGGATTAAGTACTGACTTTACACTGAAAGTGCCAAATGTCCTGACAGGTTCCTTTGATTTTTTAGTTGTTATCAGTGATGTTGCTCACTGGCCAATCGATGTAGGTATAATGACATTAAGCTCTTGTAGTACATTTAATGCCATTTTCGTCACATCCTGCATGGCGACTGCATGGACAGAATAAAGGTTGAGCGGATGATTTTATTGAGATATATACCTGGGAATGTTTTAGTACCTGAATCTAAGTTTAGAGGATGGCTTATTCTCTTCGCACAACTTGACTAAATCGTAAATGAAATGACAGCTGACAGCCGTAACACCTTGTCATTAACTCAGAAAAACATAAACATATCTAGACAAAATATTATAGTTTTTACTGTTGAATTAACTGCAAGCAGCGTTCTTAGTTGAAATTTGATTTGATCCTTTAGTGGAATCCGCAGTTCACTGTAGGAAACTACCTACCACTGTGGTCACTGGAGTCGAGGCACACCATGACATTTGTAAGTGCCCAATTAAAGACATAGAAGCTTCTGTGTGTACCTGGAACTCTGTCTCACAGCTGTTGATGGTCAACTTGACCACCAGTTTAATTGGAGTTCAATTTGCCAGCATGACCAAAGTGATGATATGGAATGGTGATAAGGTGGCTGAGCTTATGACATTCACCCCACTCTACATTAAAGTGTGGACACTTAACTCTCTAATTCTTTGCATAACTATCAGGGCACAATTTCTGTAAATTAAGATTACGTGACCGAGGTGACAATGATGCGGTGGGGCTCCTATTTCATGCTGTACATGCAGTTGGTCGGTGATACTACATCACATGTGGCCAAGAATTCGGCTCGAGATTCGTGTCCGGCTCAAGTGACATGGAGCTCAGCCTGAATAGCACACTTCTCCCACTGCTATGCTACACTGTCTGTGCGCGAGGAGAGGAAAAAGGCGAAAACTGTGAATGTGCCATATTTGAATGGTAATGGAGTCCCACTGCATAGACTTGGTTTTATATTTCACATTCCCAACGACATGGATCTAAGAAAAAACCAAGATTCACTATTATTTAACTGTTTTTGACACATTGAACACAATATAATTTTTGTCTGGTACAAAATATCGGGATATGGATAGATGCAGAGAATTTCACAGATTGTCGCACTCTGATTGCCACGTAATCGAGTCCACAATCGAGAAAAGAGCTTTCATATACATATGTCGAATTACTGAAGCACTTTTGCAACCTCATTATGGAGACGTGGAAATTCTACCTGTGGAAAGCAATGCAGACGATCTGGACAATTTTAATGTTAAAGAGATTTTACTTTAAAATAGGAACTACCTTGCAGATCAATCAGTTACACCTGCACATGCTCTCAGCTAAAACGGCAAACGGTCTCGAAATAAGTTCGAAAACGGATTTAAGATTCTCAGTTACTTAAAAAAGTTCAGGAAACTATCCTTGTAATTCTGTCAAGGCCACAGTGACTCCTTCAGACCTCGAGTTTTCTTTAACGCCAGTGAGCTTTGGGAACTGAACTGTGTTTGTCAGAATGTGTCCGTTCAACAACGCGATTTCTTTTTAAATGCATCCCCACTGCACACAAGTCCACTGAAAGTGTGAGGTCTGCAGTCCATTCCGGATGTTCTGATTTTTGTTCTTGCACTCCTTTTTCCGTCATAAAATCAGCAATAGCGAGTTTTAAATCGAAGAGTCGTTCCAGGTTGACTTAAACAACGTACTTCGCAGTAATACATAAAGTCTCCATACTCTTTGTTCGCTTCCACCAAAAACCTTTGCACTTGTCTGTGGAATATGCGTGCGACTTCAGAAATTTTACTATTCATACCGCCAACTTCTTCACAAGCTACATGCCTGAAAATTTAGCACAAAGTGTTTCTTGATTTACAGAAAAATGAATCCGAGCTGTCGACCGTTGTAGCTTTTTGCTCTTCCATTGTCAACTAAATCTTTAGCTTCTGTCTTAATGGTACTGTAATGTCGTTTCATAGCAAATTTTCAGTACCCGTCGCTTATGTGACTGCATAATATATGTTGAGAATTCTTATCCCTCTCTTCTGTAATTCCCATTCATTTTTATAGGCTTGTGACGATACGTCACTAGACTGCTTCTTTTTGTGCAAATAACCACTGAACCTGTGTACGTCTTTGATACCACGAAAAAATAGCGAAGGGTAAACAGCGCTGACACCACTTTTCTGCCAAAGTGTAGAGAACTGTGCCGACCGAAATATGCCACACCGAAATACTTGATGAATTGCCGCGCTGATTCTTGTACTTCCGAGAAGGACCGAGCAAAGGCGAGGCAGCCAGAGCCGTGGCCCGCACGTGTTCCCCACACCCTGCACGCGTGAAGTATGCCACACCATGGCCGACCCTGTACTACATGCTCATCTTTGCGTATGTCTGCCAACACCGTGATGAGTAACTTACAATTAGTTTTCATGCTACGTTATGCCTTGTTGCCAGGATGCTGTGCAGTGATGTACTTGGAGAAGTAGGAACTGATGATGAGGATGATGACTCTTGTGTCATTATTTGATTCACAAGATAGGCTACTAGAGGCATCATAAGTATGAACATTGTCTTCAAAAGTTCTTTGAGTAGTAGCAGCCACTTTGAACATTTTATTCACATGACGTATTCATGACGTGTGTTTGATGAACCTGTTTCTCTGTTTCAACTTGGCCCGTTATTAAGTAACATGGATAGTGCATACGATACTTTGCATCACATAAATAAAAAGTCACATTGTCTAGGTAATCTTGCAGTTCCATGGTGAATGTCACATATGATAGACCATACTGTTTCGCACACTAATTATACACTCCTGGAAATGGAAAAAAGAACACATTGACACCGGTGTGTCAGACCCACCATACTTGCTCCGGACACTGCGAGAGGGCTGTACAAGCAATGATCACACGCACGGCACAGCGGACACACCAGGAACCGCGGTGTTGGCCGTCGAATGGCGCTAGCTGCGCAGCATTTGTGCACCGCCGCCGTCAGTGTCAGCCAGTTTGCCGTGGCATACGGAGCTCCATCGCAGTCTTTAACACTGGTAGCATGCCGCGACAGCGTGGACGTGAACCGTATGTGCAGTTGACGGACTTTGAGCGAGGGCGTATAGTGGGCATGCGGGAGGCCGGGTGGACGTACCGCCGAATTGCTCAACACGTGGGGCGTGAGGTCTCCACAGTACATCGATGTTGTCGCCAGTGGACGGCGGAAGGTGCACGTGCCCGTCGACCTGGGACCGGACCGCAGCGACGCACGGATGCACGCCAAGACCGTAGGATCCTACGCAGTGCCGTAGGGGACCGCACCGCCACTTCCCAGCAAATTAGGGACACTGTTGCTCCTGGGGTATCGGCGAGGACCATTCGCAACCGTCTCCATGAAGCTGGGCTACGGTCCCGCACACCGTTAGGCCGTCTTCCGCTCACGCTCCAACATCGTGCAGCCCGCCTCCAGTGGTGTCGCGACAGGCGTGAATGGAGGGACGAATGGAGACGTGTCGTCTTCAGCGATGAGAGTCGCTTCTGCCTTGGTGCCAATGATGGTCGTATGCGTGTTTGGCGCCGTGCAAGTGAGCGCCACAATCAGGACTGCATACGACCGAGGCACACAGGGCCAACACCCGGCATCATGGTGTGGGGAGCGATCTCCTACACTGGCCGTACACCACTGGTGATCGTCGAGGGGACACTGAATAGTGCACGGTACATCCAAACCGTCATCGAACCCATCGTTCTACCATTCCTAGACCGGCAAGGGAACTTGCTGTTCCAACAGGACAATGCACGTCCGCATGTATCCCGTGCCACCCAACGTGCTCTAGAAGGTGTAAGTCAACTACCCTGGCCAGCAAGATCTCCGGATCTGTCCCCCATTGAGCATGTTTGGGACTGGATGAAGCGTCGTCTCACGCGGTCTGCACGTCCAGCACGAACGCTGGTCCAACTGAGGCGCCAGGTGGAAATGGCATGGCAAGCCGTTCCACAGGACTACATCCAGCATCTCTACGATCGTCTCCATGGGAGAATAGCAGCCTGCATTGCTGCGAAAGGTGGATATACACTGTACTAGTGCCGACATTGTGCATGCTCTGTTGCCTGTGTCTATGTGCCTGTGGTTCTGTCAGTGTGATCATGTGATGTATCTGACCCCAGGAATGTGTCAATAAAGTTTCCCCTTCCTGGGACAATGAATTCACGGTGTTCTTATTTCAATTTCCAGGAGTGTATTTATACATTGTCACCATAATGCGAGTTTGCTACCTATATTGTTTAGGCAGAAAATTACTAACTACTGAAAACTTTGAACTGCTATGTAGCCAAGGACGCCAATATTTGGAGTAATTTGTGTGATTTACAGCATGAAGATCGTAAAACAGAACATCGATAAACAGAATTCTAAATAGTACTTACCTTGGAGTAAAGGAAGAAAAGATTAACAAAAGATTGTGGTGGTTCTATTGCCGATGGATGTTGTTGCTGGTCCAGCAGTTTCTCTGGCTTCACATCGCTTTCCTCCTGCTGTTATTGCGACGTTAGTTGTACCTGTAGCTACTGTTGTTTCTATAGACTCAAAACCTGTGGAACGGTATAACAAATGTCATTGCAGTATGGGAACGTTTCCTGTAGCAAATACTCTATCAGATATACTAGACTCACAGAGGGTATTGGCGAAAATGCGAAGATAGCTGCTCGTTGTAGCCTACTGTATAACCCCTGATTAACATGAACAGTCGTTAAAATTAAGTAGAGATTAACTGAAGTGGAAACCCAGTCAGGAACTACGATGAAGTATAAGTCGTCGTGAGGCAAAATCCTTAAACAAATTGGAAAATCCATGAGTGTAAACAGGTACTAGGATGTTGCGTTACTGCAGTGCACTGGAAAGCTCGTCAGCTGTCACTGCAAACCTGGTGGCACTACTTGTTGCCCAATCCTGGAAGAGAAATTTTAACCTATTAATTTCGCCTACACGTTTGTGTTAATTCATGTGGAAGAAAAATATTTACACAGTTTTAAATGAATAATTTGGTAGTTCCGTTTAAAGTTGATTTAATCCATTATTTTTGTAACTTTTTCTTTATTTTTACATGATGCTTTCATATGATGTTTTATAGTTTTATTTATTGTTAAAACTAGTTATCTGCACGTTTTATGGAACTCAGTTTCTGTCATTAATGGCGTCAAGAACACAACAGATCTGGCCATCTGGTACAGGCTAGTCTACGGATCCAGTGACCCAGATGTTTACTGGCCATCATCATGAGAAAATAATAAAATATATAATTTTCTCATTATTCTGGACTCGTTGGTGTGTTGCTTGGATACAGGAACGTCGTGAGGTGGGTCAAAGTAATTTTAATATGCGCAGAACATACCGTTTAAAAAAGTCATAAGATGGCGTAAATCGTAAAAGAACTGAGCCATTACGCTCAAACTGGATATGCACGCCGTCTTCCAGGCGTTTTTCGATGGCGTTTTCGCCTGGCACCGCAGCAAAACGACCAACCTAATCTGTAGGGAATCTTCCCTTGCTACTCTGGCTAAAGAGCCACAGGATGGTTGCTAGTCCTGTAAGGTAGGCTACAGGAGTATTTTTTTTTTCTTTTGCATAGGCACTCGACTGTGTCTCCACCGAGATAATAAAAACTTGGAGACCAGCTCTCCGAGCCCATTCAAACGCAGCTTTTTGACGTAGTTTATTCTGACGTAGGTTCTGGATGGTGCTATTAAATCCTCTTAAACAATTGGTGTGGAAATTATACTTAATGTATGCTGGATTCTATTACTCTTGAGTCATTCGTGTAGAATGCGAACTAACTGCACACTACTCACTTATTCTGATGGGGTAAGAGTTGTCTCACTTGCTTCACTTTGTATTCAAATCTCGTAACTGTCGTGGTCAACAACAACATTTCACATGTTTTTACTATGGTAGTTTACGACATTTTATTAGTTAGGACCTTTTAGGGGTGAAAAGAACGTTTATTTTTTGTTTGATTGGTTTTCTCCTGCAATTCTATTTCCCATGGCGGACTGGCTATACGAAGAGTATTGCAAAATTAGGGACTGGTGTCGTGCCCTGCTGTACCACGCTAGCTCGCATTGTGTTGTATTTTAAATGGTCAATACATACCTCAGCTTCTCCCGGCGTACTTTATGTCGATATAGTTCACGGGTGAGCTGCCGGATGTCAGTGTCCAACGGGCACAATATTTCGGCAAACGACAGCGTTGCCATCATCAGCTCTGATCATCAAGTCACCTAACGACGGCACCGTGGTCGTTTGATAAAGTATAGTGCCCGATGGACTCCGAAATCCGGCAGTTCACCCGCGAACTATTTCGACAAGAGGTCAGTGTATTTACTTATTAGATGTTGCATATTGGTGGCGTTGCCCCTAGCCCTTATTCTATAACCTCATGTGGCCGACCGCGTGACCGCTACGGTCGCAGGTTCGAATCCTGCCTCGGGCATGGATGTGTGTGATGTCCTTAGGTTAGTTAGGTTTAATTAGTTCTAAGTTCTAGGGGACTAATTACCACAGATGTTAAGTCCCATAGTGTTCAGAGCCATTTGAACCATGTGGCCGAAACATATGCTGTAGGTTCAATCTCCGGTGCTGCAAGTCAGGAGTCAGGAGATCTTCAAATAAGATAACTTTCATTTGGAGGAACGGAAGCAGAGATAGATAGGGCAGCAGTTTCAGTTTATTTTTCTCTTTGATTTTATTAAGAGTCACCTCTTTCATTCGTTTATCCACAGAAGTGCCTCGAAGTCTGAGGATCTGTCGCCTGTCTCATGTATCTTGCATACCAAGTTAAACAGTTTTTTCATAGCTGGCTCTCCCGAAGATCAGGATAATTCTGAGGGAATTTCATCTATGAGGTAATTTTGTTTCGAAAGGGGTCTTTCAAAGCTCCGTTAAATTCTTCTCTGTAATACCTCCTACCTCACATCCATCTACTTCCCCTTTTCTTGCTATTATTTTGTCTTTCAGTTTTTGTCCCATACACCGACCTTCTGTACCTACACTACTGGCCATTAAAATTACTACACCAAGAAGAAATGCAGATGATAAACGGGTATTCATTGGACAAATATATTATACTAGAATTGATATGAGATTACATTTTCACGCAATTCGGGTGCATAGATCCTGAGAAATCAGCACCCAGGGCAACCACCTTCATCCGAAAAAATGACGTTTTGCCATTCGTGCACCCAGGTTCGTCGTTGAGTACTCCATCGCAGGCGCTCCTGTCTGTAATGCAGCGTCAAGGGTAACCACAACCATGGTCTCCGAGCTGATAGTCCATGTTGCTGCAAACGTCGTCGAACTGTTCGTATAGATGGTTACTGTCATGCAAACGCCCCCATCTGTTGACTCAGGGAACGAGACGTGGCTGCACGATCCGTTACAACCATGCGGATAAGATACCTGTCATCTCAACTGCTAGTGATACGAGGCCGTTGGGATCCAGCACGGCGTTCCGTATTACCCTCCTGAACCCACCGATTCCATATTGTGCTTACAGTCATTGGATCTCGACCAACGCGAGCAGAAATGTCGCGATACGATAAATCGCAATCGCGATAGGCTACAATCCGACCTTTATCAAAGCCGGAAACGTGATGACACGCATTTCTCCTCCTTACACGAGGCATCACAACAACGTTTCACCAGACAACGCTGGTCAACTGCTGTTTTTGTATAAGAAATCGGTTGGAAACTTTCCTCATATCAGCACGTTGTAGGTGTCGCCACCGGCGCCAATCTCGTGTGAATGCTCTGAAAAGCTAATAATTTGCATATGACAGCATCTTCTTCCTGTCGGTTGAATTTCGCGTCTATAGCACGTCATCTTCATGGTGCAGCAATTTTAATGGCCAGTAGTGCAATTATGCGTCCTACCACAGCCGGCCGGTGAGGCCGAGCGGCTATAGGCGCTTCAGTCTGGAACCGCGTCACCGCTACGGTCGCAGGTTCGAATCCTGCGTCGGGCATGGATGTGTGAGATGTCTTTAGGTTAGTTAGGTTTAAGTAGTCGTAAGTTCTAGGGGTCTGATGACCTCAGATGTTGAGTCCCATAGTGCTCAGAGCCATTTGAACCATTCGTCCTACCACAGCCTTATACTTCTCGTCTAGCCATGCCTGCTTTGCCAGTCTGTACTTGCTGCCAGTCTAGTTTCATAAACATCTGCATTCCCGAAACTTCCTGGCAGATTAAAACTGTGTGCCCGAGTCTCTGTCCGGCACACAGTTTTAATCTGCCAGGAAGTTTCATATCAGCGCACACTCCGCTGCAGAGTGGAAATTCTCATTCTGGATCTGTATTCCCTTTTGCCTGCTCCGTTTGCTATATTTTTCCCTTCCGTAAAGTAGACTCAATATTTTACGAGTTATCCCAGTAGTTCTTCTGGACCTTGTCTTTATGCTCATTTGACACTTGGTTGCCTTCACTATTTCATCTCTCATAGCTACCAAATCGTCTTTGATCGTATTTACGTCCCCTTTCCTGTTTTCGTCATCTAATGTTCCTTTTGATCTTTCAACTTACCCAGATTACACCTCCTTCGTTTCCTGCAAAATACAAAAACTATGAATTTTTTAGTCATATAGATGGTCACGACGTTACTGACGATCTTTTACTATCCAGCATACACGGCTTTGTAGCGTAGACATCGTCCTTCAGCGTTCCCAACAGAAAGAAGTTTAAAGGCGTTAGGCCGGGAGATCTCAGTGGAAACTCAACACTTCCTCGTCTGCCTATCCATCTCTCAAAAAATGTTTCACATAGTAATTGCCGCACTTCTCGATACTAATATGAAGATGCACAACCAGTTGGTGAATGGCTGGTACAATTCATCCCTGCAACATGGTAAGGTACTTCACATTTGTCACCGTATTATAACAGAGACGAAGAAATGCGTTTGGTCTTAACAGTACATTGTTTGTCGAAGTGTTTATGTAGCATTATTTTTCTCCTTTGATTTGTACAGAACGGTATCCTCGAAGACACTATACTTCGTCCCTTTCTGATGCATCAATGCAGGGAAAATCCGTTCATGATCTCTTTACCATTTAACAGCTGCCAATGTCGCTTTAGGACGTGACTTCTGACGTGTGCATTGAGAAGTTACTGTGAAGAGGAATTTCCGCTTCGTTGTCTCCATATGATGATTTAAATCTGAAGACTCAGTATTGTGTTCTACTGAGCCAGGTTAATACATTTTATTTTTCACTTACCGTTTTCCCAACATTGTAAATGTGTAGTATAGCGTGTATCAGGAGTACTGGAGAAAACTGCCAAACTGCCACCGAGGAAGGTATAACTTTTACTAAACACTGACTCATGTTTACTGCAACGTATTACTTTTTTATTACCGTGTAATTTCACCGGCTCAGTATACGCTCTTAATGTATCTTCATAGGTCCTGTCATTAACAGCACGAATGTTATCGACGTTCGTTGAAATTTGTGGTTGGCTTATTTTGAGAAGGCAGACAGACGAGTTTCTACTACAGTACTATGTGGACCACTTTAACGAGAGTACTAAAGTTGTGGGATTACAGTTTAAGAACAAAAAAAAGCAGTTCATGTTATACAGACACTTATATACATACTGGTATGACAAAGCTGGGACAGGTCGTAAACCATAGCCTTATAGCAAAAACATCCCGCCATTTTCCTGAAGTAATATAGGAAATCAACGGAACATCTAAATGAGGACTGTTGGATGGGGATCAGAGGTTTAATGATCTTGAATTCGAGGTCACTCAGTTGAAAAGTGTGCAGTTACATTCTGTTTATGTCTAGTGTACTATACCATATTGCTTACAGCCCCGAGCAATGTTCCGAAGCAGTTATTTCAAAGAGGAAAAAAAAAGGGGGGTGCGCTGTCCATGCTTACACATGGGTCATCTGATAAGCATGTAGATAGATAGAAAGACGTTTGACATGCAATAGAAATCAATTTGCAACTGCAGTCTCACAAACTTTCTCGAACAAAATTTGCTGGAAGATTCAAATCCAGTCTCTTCTGAAGCGAGAGACATATCATGTTTCAATTTTAAGTGATCGCGCTTGTATTTCGTTGTAGTGCCTGAAATGTCGCACAGTGCACATTTTATTTTCTTACTGCAACTGATTCCTTCGCGTTTCTTTCGCTACACATTCTCTTACAATCCCAGTTAAACTGTTTACCACGTAAATTACAAATGCTCACTCTTTAACCACTCCTCTAAAACTCACGTGACGTCAGAAGAACGTACACACTCGATAGATAGCCAGCAGATCACTTGTACTGTGAGCCGTCTGACATCAAATCGCTGGGCAACTGCGTAGTTCCCGTCTGCAGTTTCGTAGAGCCTCGGCTCTTCCGGTGAGAGATTTGCCCCATACAACACCGCCACTCTCCTAATCTGTCGCCGGACCATTAAAATAATCTTCAGTATTCGTCTGTAACATCATGTTTCAAAATAAACTATTCTCTTCTTGTATGGACTGTTTATCATCCACATCTCAATTTCATGTAAGGCTACACTTCAAGTACTTTCAGAAAGACTTCCTAACACTTAAATTCATGCTACACACCGAAATTTCTACCTTTTTCAGAAAATGTTTCTTTTTAGAGCCAGTCTGAACTTTTTTCCTCTTTATATCTGCCCTTATCTGTTATTTGGCTGCTCAAATAAAAATTTCTGTTTGAGCGGTTCGGGTTCTCGTAGTAGATTTTTCTTGAAAATGTAGGAATAAAATATTAAGTGTTCCTATTAATATGTGATCTAATTATCAATCCCTTTAATACATTTGTTGCACACAGTAGTATAATGGCTACAGAATACACAAATCACAAGAGCGGACTGTCGCTGGCCGCTGTATGTCCAATGGGACAGCTATGTAATCGCTTTGTGCTGTTTTCTAATTTCTTTTCGACACTGCCGTGGCTCTCGCATTTACTCGGCACTGAAATGTTTAGGATTTTTTAATTCCTTTCGGCGCGATCTTTCCTCTGACTTCTTCTCTAATTCCGAGCACATTTAGAGGTCGTATGAGACGATAATTTAAAAAAAAAAATGGTTCAAATAGCTCTGACCACTATGGGACTTAACATCTGAGGTCATCAGTCCCCTTGAACTTAGAACTACTTAAACCTAACTAACCTAAGGACATCACACACATCCATGCCCGACGCAGGATTCGAACCTGAGACCGTAGCAGTCGCGCGGTTCCGGACTGCGCGCCTAGAACCGCTAGACCACCGCGACCGGCAATAATTTTCATTAATTTGTTCTTTACAATTGAAGAAGTGGTTTTTCACTTATATAGTAGCAAATATTTTCATTGTCTCACTTTAGATAACACTAATGCTCTGCGAGATCTTCGCAATGACACTCATATCAATGTCCCAGCTAAACGTTTTACCACGCAACACCAGTTTCTAGCTTAGCACAAAGTTATTTCATAACAATCATGTGCTCGTGTGCGCGCTTTATTGGTACGGTGACGTCACAGGCAAAACAAATACTGCGAGACCAACACGTACAGGCATGATCTATCCATTGTGGGCAGAATCATTGTTAAAGCATTATTAGTCTTGTAGTTAGTAGCGATTTGAATCTGACAGTATTTTGTCACACAAGAAAGTTTGAACAAAGAGTGAACAGATATTTTCCAGTCAAAAAGAGTTCCTCTACGACTTTTAGTGTGTCGTTTCCCAATCAGATTCCCTCATCATAAATCTGATGAATTCGTCTACATTCCATTATCTTTATCGACCGAGACTGCGAAATCGCACGACAGGGCGAATCATATTTGAGAGGGCGTCGGTTCAAATCAGCATCTGGCCATCCACATTTAGGTTTCCGTGTTTACCTTAAATCGCTTAAGATAAATACCAGTATGTTTTATGTCGTCTCGTTGCCTCTGTAAAGCACCACCATGGGAAACAAGAAAATAATGTTGTCTGGTGGCCGGTATCCTCTTTCCATAACAGAAACTACATGCATATATTAACTGGATTCTTTATTCATAAGAATACAAAGTTACTTATCTCTAGATTGTGTTGCGGTTCAAGTTCTCTGTTAAAAATTGGATATTTATGGTAAGGTCTTATTGGACCAAACTGCGAAGGTCATCCGTTCCTAGGCTTACACACTACTTAATCTAACTTAAACTAACTTACGCTAAGGACGATACACACACTCGAGGGAGGACTCGAACCTCCGACAGGGGGAGCCGCGCGGACCGTGACACGACCGCCATGACCGCGCGGCTACCCCGCGCGGCCAAGCTCTCTGTAATAGTCAACGTTGCCTCACTGCTGGTGAAGTACAAAGTCCGCTGTGTTCACTATATTGGTTGCCATGTGCTGCTTGTCTCCGAACTGGCGGGGGGAGCTAACTGGTACTGCGATTCCCGCTGGGCGGCGACTGATGACACTGGAACTTACTCGGTGCGACAGACTGCGTCAGAGTCCAACAGACTCACCCCCTGGTCCGCGGCCGCGAGCCTAAATGCTGGCGGCCGAGAGGGCCTTGGCGGCGCGTTTCCTGCGAGTCTGTTGTTGGCTTCTACCTATCGTCACATAACCTCTTTGCCTCATGGTGTGCTGGAGCCAGCTTACGCCAGCACAGTCCTCCTCCCCGAAATGTGGTGCCGTTATTGTGTAGTGAGGCTGCGAACGGAAACAGGGAGGGAGGCAGGACGCTGGACGTAGAGATTGGCTGAGAGCCGTGACTGCGGAGTACGGTGTACTTGCGACCGTTCCCCGTCCTCTGGCTGCCTAGGCAACAGGAAAATCCTCCAGAAAACTGCTGCCAGGGCACACATCCTGTGTGCTGAGGTGACGGCGACGACGATGGCGGGTCCAGGTCCAAGGGGTCGGCGAGAGGGGACGGCGGGGGCGAGGGCGCAGCCTCCATCCGCTTCCCCTGGAGTGCCCTGGTGACACAAGAGGGCGGCTGCGAAGAGTCTGGAGAAAGAAAAGTAGCAGAATCACGGGGAAAGTGACATGCGCGAATTTGGTTCTATTTGAGAATAATTCCACTGAGTTTGAGTTAACAACTTTGAGGCAAAAGCAGTGGGTCTGTCTTGTGCATCAATTCTGTGCGAAAAGTACTGCGCCGATTTCTGAGGAATAAGCGTTGACTTGTAAAACTACTGGCTTGGCAGGGTCAAAATGCACTAAACATCTGTTACTAAGCAAAGCATTTTTGAGTTTCTGAAATGTATTTTGACAGGCATCCACACAAAAGGTACATTTTTACGACGCAAGCGATGCAGTGGAGCCGCGATTTGGGCGGCATTCATTATGAACCGAATGTAGTACTTCATTTTACCTAGTACTGACTGCAGTTCAGACTCATTGTGAGGAGCAGGCAGGTCACGGATTGCAAGCAAATGAGATTGGAGGGGATGCACACCATGACTGATTATCACTTGACGTAAGTACTGTAGTTCAGTTTGAAAAAAGTAACACTTTTCGAGACG